>NC_082687.1:127977410-128634295 GCF_949987515.2 Delphinus delphis
ATTCATTGAAAAAAAAACATAAGGTGGCAATCGCGACATATTTCATGAAATAAATGCTTGTTTGTTATTTTAAGGTACTATAAAACTAGGAAATGTTGCTTATGAATATATGCCTGTATGCATACACACATATTTTAAAATATATAAGGAGGGAGATTTCCATGATTCATAAAATAACAATTTTTATTAGCTTTTTATAGATTGAACTTCAATTTCTAGATGGCATATGTAGTACCTACTGCTATATCCAACTCTACACCAAATTTTGGAACTTACAGAAAACATACATATATAATTACAGCCACACCAGAAATGAGAAAAGAGATTGATGGAGGCTCAAAAAATCATGAGCAATCCACTATGCAAGCAAACCGGTTGACTCATATTTGAAATAAAAATTGCAGCTTAGGGGCTTCCCTGGTGGCACAGTGGTTGAGAGTCCGCCTGCCGATGAAGGGGACACGGGTTCGTGCCCCGGTCCGGGAAGACCCCACATGCCGCAGAGCGGCTGGGCCCGTGAGCCATGGCCACTGAGCCTGCGCGCCTGGAGCCTGTGCTCCACAACGGGAGAGGCCACAGCAGTGAGAGGCCCGCGTACCACAAAAAAAAAAAAAGAAAAAAAAAATTCCAGCTTAAGAGAAGAAGCACTGACTTATAACATGCTTAAGTTGGTGGAGTGAGTAGCAGGTGATGATCCAGGGACAATTTAGGATGATTAATTGATGTGCAGAGGCAGCAGCAGCCCAAAGGTTTATGCATCCAACCACTTTGAGTCAGAGAGCAACTTGCAGGGATCTGCCTCCAGGAAGTGTGCCAAGAAAGGGAGAGCTTTGGTCTGGGAGTAAGAGCAGTGCTCCATGTGTCTGATCACAGAGCAAAGAGAAGCGTTATAATCAGAAGGGCAGCTGCTGAGGCACCTTCAAACCGTAAGTGGATAGTATGTGTCGTAGGCAGAATGATAACGATGTCCCCCAAGATTCCTCTAGCCTGGTTATCCAATCAAACATTAATGTACTGTGGTGCGAATGGACTTCGTAGATGGAGGTAAGATTACTAGTCACTTGATCTTAAAATAGGGAAATTATCCTGTAATATCCAGGTGAGCCCAATGTAATCACATGGACCTTGAAAAGGGAAGAGAAAGGTGGAAGAGTTATTCAGAGATGCAGCAGCAGAAGAGACAGGAGAGATGAAGCAGAAGTAGGGGTCAAAGACATTCATTGTGTGAGCGAGAAGGGCTTGATCCACCATTGCCTACTTTGAAGATGGAGAAAGAGTTCTATAAGCCATAGAATGCAAGTGGTATCTAGAAGCTGAGAATGCCCCTTGGCCAACAGTCAGCAAAATATCAGGGACTTCAATCTTACAACAGATCAGTACTGAATTCTGGCAATAATCTGAAGGGTCTTAAAACAGATTCTCCCCTAGACTTCCAGAAAAAAACACAGAACTGCTTACACATTGATTTGTGAGACTCAGAGCAAAGAAACCTCCCAAGCCCACTGGATTTCAGACTTACAGATTTGTGAGATAATAAATTTATGCTATTTGCCACTGTTAAATTTTTAGTGATTTGTTATAGCAGAAATAGAAAACTAAAACAGTATCCCTCTTAAACTCGCATGCCTCTTGCATGCCCAATTAGGATAAGAAACAGAAGAGCAGACGATTGAATTCAGCTTCAAAGCTGATCACATATTCAAGAATCACTAAGTATTAGAAAATAAGATAACAGAAACTCAACAGGTGGAAGAAATTAAGCCTGATAAAAGAATTAATGGAGGAACTTCCCTGGTGGTCCAGTGGTTAAGACTTCACCTTCCAGTTCAGGGGGTGCAGGTTCGATCCCTGGTCGGGGAGCTAAGATTCCACATGTCTCGTGGCCAAAAAACCAAAACATAAAACAGAAGGATTATTGTAACAAATTCAATAAAGACCTTAAAAATGGTCCACATCAAAAAAAAAAATCTTAAAAAAAAAATTAATGGAAAAAAAATATTAAAATATTTATAATTGATATATCTAGAAATTAACAGAATATGACATATATGTGTATGTGTATATGTGTATATATATATACACACACAAGTGATTTGCTCATGATTTACAAGAGAATGAAAAATGCATAAACATAAGTTAAATTATATTACAGAAATTTTAATTAAAAAGATTACTTTAGGGGCTTCCCTGGTGGCGCAGTGGTTGGGAGTCTGCCTGCCAATGCAGGGGACGCGGGTTCGTGCCCCAGTCCGGGAGGATCCCACATGCCGCGGAGCGGCTGGGCCCGTGAGCCATGGCTGCTGAACCTGCGCGTCCGGAGCCTGTGCTCCGCAACGGGAGAGGCCACAACAGTGAGAGGCCCGCGTACCGCAAAAAAAAAAAAAAAAAAAAAAGATTACTTTAAAACATGTTTTTTATTATGAATAAATATGTACATCAACTTGGATTAATTTTGGCCACATGTAACAAAAAGACAAAAATAAAATAGTGACTTAAAATGTAGAGGTTATCTTTTAGCTTTCCCAGAAGTATACTGAATGTGAGATGTCCAGGATTACCACAGGAACTTCTGGTACATGAGAGCCCTATGCTATCTTTCTCTCTCTTGCTCCACACTTCTTATTATGTTTCTGTAATCCTGTGTATTCTTCATGATCACAAAATGGCTATGGCGGCTCCTGGGATCACACCTAATGTCCAAGTGGTAGAAAGGAGAAAGTGTCTGATGTTAAAGGGATCACCTTCCATCTGTATTATCCTAACCTGGTTTTCTGCTTACATCTTAGTGGCCACTCTTTTTCCAATGGAAGATAAAAATACAGTTTATATATGAGCATTGCTGAAGTTTTCTAAGATATCTTGTTTTGAAGATAAAAATACAGTTTGTATATGAGCATTGCTGAAGTTTTCTAAGATATCTTGTTTTGAAGATAAAAATACAGTTTGTATATGAGCATTGCTGAAGTTTTCTAAGATATCTTGTTTTGAAGATTGACTACTGACAAAAGAACAATCAGTTCTTTTACCATTAACCTTATGTTAACATTGTTTTAGAAGAATTTTTACAAACTACGATGCTTTTGAATGTCACATTCTCTCAAAAATTCGTGTAGTGCTATATTTTGTAGATAAAGCATACAATGGCAGGAAATATTTAACATCCAAATAGCAGTTACACTTTACTGAGAAATAGTATATGCATACTTTTTAAAGGCTATATTGGAACCTGAAATCAAACATGGCCTATATCTGTTATATAGTATTTTTTATTAAAAAGTTACTGTGGCAATTTTAATGTCTTGATGATTTTAAGAAACGACAAAATAAGACTAAATTCTAGGCAAATATTTGGAAAACACATATTCATACTGAATCAGTCAGGATAGGCTAGGTTTTGTCGCTATAGAAAACAATCTCAACAAATTAATTAATGATTATTTGCCATTTACACTACATTAGCAGGGCTCTTTGCTAATTGAATTCTAGTCATGCACAATGTCAGTGGGAGCTCTAATTTGACAACTGCTTTCACAATCACCTAGATAATACAAAGAGAGTATGCTGGATTGCACACTGGGTCTCAAAGATACAGTCTAGAATTACTGCAAGGCATTTAAACATACATTTAACTGGGTCAAAGTAAGTCACATGTTTATGTCTAACTTAACAGCAGGTCAGAGAGCACAATCCTTTACATGTATTGAAAAAATAATTGAATAGGGCTAACGGATTCTGTACTAACATTTATAGGGAAAAATGTTAATTGGTTAAATTATTTGAAAAGCCATCTGATGATATGTATTAACAATCTTTAAAATAATCATGATATTTAACACAGTAATCTTTTTTAGGGAATTAATTCTAGGAAGGACAAAACATGCATACAGAAATGTTTGTACAATTTTTAATAATAATAACAATAAAATGTCCAATAAAATACTATGGGACTGGCTATATAGAGGATAACATATTTGCACATTAAAATATTACATTCTGATCCCCTGGGAAATTATCAGATTAAATAATGCATCTAATTTTATATTCCAAAATACCCACTAAATCCATGAAAACTGTAGGAATTTTTTTTTTTACCATGAAATTATATGAGAGTCTGGTATCTGACTTCCAAACTCAAGAAACCTGGATGTAATACATCAATGGAGAAACAAACAAGTTCTAATGACAGAATTCTTAAAAATTCCCCCAAACTCGGTGTACCATGTTCTGCTTCAATGCAAAGTAAAAGGAATAAAGGTAAAATAAGGAAGACTGGATGAAAACATGAGAAGTGGTTATATACCTAGATTCCCTCTCTAAATCTAAAGCGTTGGACAGGTACCTTTCTTCCACCTAGAAAGAGATCTGGACAGTTATTCTCTAGAGACGGTAAAATGGACAGTGTTTGAACTGGTGAAATGCAAAGAGTTGAAGGCGTGAGTAATTTACTAAAAATTGGGAGAAGACGTGAATTAATGTTATGAATGTAGAAACCTGAACAGTCTTCCTCTATTTACTCTCCAGAACACTTTGAGAAGGATGCTAAAAGACTCTTCTGAAAAATTCAAGAGCAAACAGTTAGATACTGGCCTCTTATCTTGGTGTAACCCCAAAGCAATCCATTGAAATCACTCCAGGAAAACTCAAAGTCAACAAGTCCAATACATACCCTTTGAGTTTTGATATATACGCATATATATACACATATATATGTGTGCGTGTGTATATATATATATATCAGTCCCTCATTCTTTTTTTTTTTTTTTCTGGCCAATCTGTATGGCATGCGGGATCTTAGTTGCCGGACCAGGGATCAAACCCGCGCCCCCTGCAGTGGAAGCGCAGAGTCTTAACCACTGGACCACCAGGGAAGTCCCCAATCCCTCATTCCTAATCATAGATAGATAACAAGAAATATAACATTTGTCAGAAATAGCTTGTAACAAGAAAAATTAAAAACTCAAACAAACAAATGGTGAGAAAAAAGCAAATTAGAGGAAATAAAGAAATTTTAAAATAATTTTGAGACAATTTCTTTGAGTGAAACTCTTTTTAAAGAAGTATATAGGCCAGTAGTTGAAGAGCAATAAAGAAAATAAAAGCCCATTAAAGAACAATACAGTATTGTAGTAAATTGATTCCTAATTAAATAGGAATCAATTATCTACAAGTATAGATAATTAGTGCAAGAACAATTATAGAAAGATCTGTCTGTCACTGAATGTGACTGGAAAAATTTATAAAGAAACACAGAGAGGTCAAACTCAAAGCAGAAGGGTATTTTCCCATAAGATGTTGACCATTGGATATATCTTAAAAGGGATGGAAATACACATAGTTAAATGAAATTAACATTTCTCCATGCTCTTGTTAGAAGACTCATCAATAATTTTCAAAAGGGGAATATTTTATGCCACATTTCCCACAGTTTACTAATAGTTTTTTTTTTTTTCTTTTCTTCCTATGGAATACTTGCCTAAGGAGTGATTGTTAGGACGCACAGCTAGAAAGAGAGGGAAGGGGTAGTGATGAAGATGACTATCTCCCCATGTCCCAGTGTAAGCCACCAGCTGGTAGTAAGCAAGATTTTATTTTAAATGATTTGGGAAGATTGCATATGATTGGACATTTTATATAATAAATAACTATCTATCTGTAATGGGTTCTAGGGACTAGAGAAGGCTAAGAACTTTTAAATATCCTAGAATAAGCAGTGAGTTTGAATAGATAATGAGTACAAAGAATAAAGTAGGTTTCTGCTTAAATAGCGTAATGTGGCTCTTCTAAATCAATGGTTACTTCTGTACAGCAAAAATCCTATTGGATATTTATGTGTTGTTTTCTTTCCTATCTTAAGGAAAACTGACCTGAAGCAAGATTTTGGAAAATGTTTTCCGGTTGCTTGTTCATCGGACCACACAATGCTATAATTATTTCAAAAACGAAGTCTGCAGTTATCTCTTGGCAGGGAGGAACTTGCTCAGGGAGTTATGATTTTTTTAAGAGATGGCGTCCAATGCCAATTGCATTGATACATGTACATTGATACATACAATGTACATCTGATACATTGTTTAGTACACTGATGGGAAAGAATGATCTCCATTTGTTTCCCTAGAAGTATGTAGAGTGCAGCTGGCACTGGACAAGGGAATGGTCAGCAACACTGCTCCACCAGAGCTGAGATAGCCTCTTTCTCAACTAACTTCTGATTGGAGAAGTCACCTATCAAATCCGGAAGCTTTTCACACTAAGTTTAATTTATGTAAAACCATTATGGGTCTTTACCGTATGTGAAATATGTTCATTTATATTTTAAAGCTCTAATTTTAATATCTGTTTACTCAAAACTATTAATCATATCAGATTATATTTAACAAAATATATTCAAAATTTATATATTGTATCATCAACAGGCATTTTAAATCCATGAGTCAACAACTATCTTATAAAAGTAGCCTACCAGAAAATAGTTTGCCCTTACAGAATAATATCCATTTATTTCTCATAACATATAGGGTCAAATATTATTGCATAAATAAAAACATAAGGGGGCTTCCCTGGTGGCACAGTGGTTGAGAGCCCGCCTGCCGATGCAGGGGACACGGGTTCGTGCCCCGGTCTGGGGGGATGCCACATGCCACGGAGCGGCTGGGCTCGTGCGCCATGGCCGCTGAGCCTGTGCGTCCGGAGCCTGTGCTCCGCAACGGGGGAGGCCACGGCAGTGAGAGGCCCGCGTACCGCAAAAATAAAAAATAAAAACATAAAAACATAAGAAAAGTATAAGTAAAATAATTTTATATTTATGAAAGATAGATATTTTGTAAGATACATTTTAGGTGTATTTTAATCTTAACTGTAAGTATAAAGTGACATCAGAAGTTTTTGGCCAAATTATCAGTTTCTTATTCTTTAGAGCTGACACTATTAATCTTGTAAAGCATATTTTTGGTGGATTGATATCACCCCAGATGGGGCAAAAATGATTAAATCTTGCCCTCTCACTATGAAGAAGAAAGCATAATACCTGCTGGGCCTTTGGAGTTCCAGAGGCAATTTATTGAACACTTGGACATACTTATTGCACACTTGGACACACTCCAGATTATAAGCCCAATAAAATACATTATCCAGTGGGTTCCGAAGCAGGAAAGTGCTCAGTGTGTGATATAAGCAGCTCTGTCCCTTTGGAAATACTGACTCAGTAGACTTTATTATTAGAGGTATCAGTAACTGGAAAAACTGCTGCATGTAGGTTATGGCAAGTCCCAGGAGGAGAATCAAAACATTGGCTTTTGAGGATCTGAAGTCCATCTAGACCATCTGTAGCACAGGATTAAATACTACTTGAAAAACAACTCCCAGCTGACCTGGAAGACATTACGCACTTAAACCTGGACATCAAGTGACAATGTATCTGGAAATGACAATCACAACCTGGATTCTGTCCTGGCCTCAAATCATAAGATCAGGCAGACTCAGAAGAAATCCATAGCATGTCGGCCATTGCACATCTATAATCAGCAGGTGACAAATCAAGGTGTGTGAGCTTGACTCCCTGAAACTTTGCCATCACTAGTGTTTCAGTATCACCCAGATCCTCCCTCACATCCATGCCTATGGAGCAGGAAAACACTTCCCACTGTATGGAGAGTAGCAAAGATCATGACAATACCAACCACCGGAATTAGGAGCCTAAAAAGCTGCACCCACTGCATGTGTATGGGTTCGGAGTCACCAAGAAGGACTCAATACGCAAGGCACTTACGAATAATGGCCTTACTCACAGAAAGGAGAAGACGCAGCAAGATCAGCATCTATAATGTGCACCCGTTTCCCTGGCCAGCAGGTCTCTCTCAATAGCTGATGAGGGTGATGGACCGTGTGCACCCCTCTGGTGCTGCAGGCAGAGACCCTGTTTCATGGCTCTGGATGGGGGTTTGCTGGGCAGATACACTGGTGGGGCTGACCAGCTACCATATGACGCATATGCTCAAGTAATACAAGAAAAGTTCACTGAGTACCCAGGACCGAAGAAAAGATTTTTTCTAGTAAGGAAGAAGAATTTGGGGCCAAGTTACAGCTCTGCACTGGCTTCCATAAAGGACAGGGGTTGCCAACCCCCAGTAAGTGGACCGGTACCGGTCCGCGGCCTGTTAGGAACCAGGCCGCACAGCAGGAGGTGAGCGTGGGCCGGCGAGTGAGCAAAGCTTCATCTGCCCCAACGCTCGCATTACTGCCTGAACCATCCCATCTCTCCCCCCCGTCCATGGAAAAATTGTCTTCCATGAAACCAGTCCCGGGTGCCAAAAATGTTGGGGACCGCTGATATGGGAGAATGTTCCAGACTGTGGGCACTAATTGGGCAACCTCTAAGAAGGCAACAGCTCACTGGATGGCTGCTTCTCCCACAATGACCAGATGGTTCGTCGTTTCTGACAGCTGATAGAGAAGGAAAAAGCCTAGGCTTGGTTTACAGAAAGGTAGGCAAGTATGTGGATGCAGACTGAAGGTGTAAGCAACTGTACCCGGACACCACCAGGCAGTGCCTTTGAAAAGTACAGGGTAGGACAATCTCCTCAGGGGTGAAGCTTCCTGTGGTACATCTAGTCATCCATTTTACGTGGAACAGGAAGTGAACCAAGATTAGAAGACATGTGGATTCATGAGCTGAGTTAAATGGTTTGGTTGGATGGTCAGGGGCCCAGAAACAGAAAAATGAAATATGGGAGACAAGAAGATCCCAAGTAGAGGCAAGTAGATAGATGTATGGAATTTGGAATAAAGTGTGAAGATCTTTGAACCACACGTTGATTCCCACCAAAGAACATCCACCTCGGAATAGAGCTGACAATCCAACTTCTCCCTTTTCAATCCTGATTCCCTGTCCCTTTCCTTCCATAGATGTTCACTTCTAATAAATATCCTGAAATGCCAAACCCCACCTCAGTTTCTTAATCTGGATAAATATGTAACAATCTTAAAAAGATTAAAAGAAAGTAAGAGAATGTTGAGTCAGTTTATGTATAAAAATTTGATAATTCGGATGAAATGGATGGATTCCTTGAAAGGCACAAGTCATCAAAACTGATTCACAAAATATTACAATCTCTATATATCGATTTTAATCCGAACTGTTAAAAAAAAAAACTCCTTCACACAAAGAAAATTCTAGGCCTAAACTGTTCACTGAAATAAATAATTTCAATTCTGTAAAACTCCATTATAATATAGAACGGAGGGAACATTCTTTAGTGGAACACCTTGTTCTATGAAGCCTTTACCCTGACATTAAAACTAGAGAGAAAAACATTATAAGAAGACAAAACTATAAACCAATATCCCTCCTCAATATAGATGAAATAATCCTTAGTAAATACTAGCAAATCAAATCTAAGAAAATGTTAAAAGGTAAATGCACCAAGTGGAATGCAAAAAATGTTGGATCAACATCTGAAAATAAATGTAACTCACTATGATGATAGAAAAAACATAGACTTACATTTTAAAATCACTGTACTACCTGGAGAAAAATAATTTGATGAAATATACAAACCATTTCTAATAATAAAGAAAAGAAAAACTCAAAAATTTGATATAGAAAGTAGCTTTCTCATCCTGATACAAGGCATCTATTAAAAATTATAAATAACATTGTACTTATTAGTTAAAGACTAATTTTTTAACTGTTTTCTTTTCTCTTAAAATCAGAAAATGCACAAGCTATTTTGACTAATTCTATTCAACGGCGTACAGGAGATTCTATATTATGCAAAATGGCAAGGCAAATAATAAAATCCTACATACTGAAGAGATGCAAATTTGTCTTGTTCACAGGCAACATGGTCATGTACATATAGAATGTCCAAATAGAAAATTCTACTAAAAGTAATATGTGACTTTAACAATGGTACAGGATATAGGGCCAAGATTCAATTGTAACTTTATACACTAGTAAAAAAGTTAGAAATTGAAATTAAAAGAAACATTGCTATTTAAAATAGAAAAAAAGGCACCATTAAAAGCTCAGTGATAAGTGTGTGTGTGTTTGTGTGTCTGTGTGTTACTCTTAGAAATCCCCACCCCTCCCAAATTGCAGAAAAAATTGAAATTAAATGACCAAAATAAATACAGAAATAAACCAGGTTAACTGATTGGAAGACTCAGTATTTTTAAGGTACTAGTTTTCTCCAAATTAATATGACTATAAGTCAAGCTCAGTCAAAATTTGAACAGACTTTTTTGGTAGAAATTGATAATCTGCTTCTAAAATATACACAGGAATTCAAAGGTCTTAGAACAGCCAAAATAATAACAAGATTTAATAACTTTTACTACCTAATATCAATATTTACTCTAAAACTACAATAATCAAGACAATGTACTATGGATATAAGGATAGACACATGGATTAGTGGAAGAAAATAGTCCAGAATGAAACTCAAACAAATACATATAATTAAATTTGACAAATGTTCCAAGGTTATTCAATGAAGAAATTAAGAAAAACAAACAGTGAATCTTGACCCTTGTTAAAAAGGAAGAAAACTTTCCTCTATCCTTCTAGGGTCCTCTGGGCAGGAGGTTCATTCACAGGACAATAAGAAGAGCAGATGTTTGGAAATTAGATGTTTGCCCTGCCATATAGATGGGACCACTTAGATAAAATTTATCTCTGGTAATAACACTTTTTCTAAAAATAAATCCCTAGTTTAAATTCTTCTAGGTATTTAAAGGAGGAACAGTCATTTCTCTTGAGTCCACAGGGTCTCCATTGCCTTTAGCTCAAAATAACCCTCATGCCAAATTAGCAGATTTTGTGGAGGCCTGTTCTGAGCCCTACACCTTAACGTACACCACGCATGAACATCACCTTACAATGGGTCATAGAAATCAATATAAAAACTCTTCCAGTCACGAAGAGGTGAGAAAACATTTGTGACCTTGGGGTAGTTCTTAAATAAGACACAAAATGCATAAACCATAAACAACTGGTTAATTGGACTTTATGAAAATTAAACGTCTGCTCCCCTAAAAACACCATTAAGAAAATGAAAAGAGAAAAAAGACTTATTATACATAAGCGTGAAGAAAAACTTTATCCAGAATGTGTGAAGAGCTTTTACAACTCACAAAGAAGACAAGACAATCAAAATTTTTAAGTGGGAAAAATATTTGAGCAGAACTTCACAAAAGAAGATATTCAAATGGCCACAAATCCCGTGAAAAGATGCTGAACACTACTGTTATCAGGGGCACGCACCTGAGAGCACACTGAGATGCCTCTGACATAACAGTTAGAATAGCTGTGTTAGAAAGGCCTCACAGCACCAAGTGCTGGCCAGGATACAGACGAACACTGCTGGTGGGAATATAGATAATACAATCATTTCAGTAAACTGTTAGTTTCTCTTTACCATGTAGCCCAGCAATTTTATTCCTAGGTATTTACTCAACTAAACAATAAACAGGAATGTCTACATAGAGATATAAATATTTTTAGCAGCTTTTTCATAATAGTCCCAGATTGGCTCTGACCATATGCCTCTCATCTGGGAAATGGATAAACAATGGAATGCCACTTTGCAGTATAAAGGAATATACTGATAAAGAGAACTACATATATGAATCTCAAAAGCATCACGCCGAATGAAAAATGCTACACAAATAATACATATTTTGTGATTCCATTTATATGAAACTCGAATAGTAATTTAACTGATAGTAAATAGAAAGTAAATCTGTATTTGTCTAAAGAGTAGGATCAAGCAAGGAGGGGCACAACAGATGTGGCGATGAAAATATATTAAACCTTTAGTATCAGGGTGTTTAAGTGTATTCATTTGTTAAAACTCATTGAACAGTACATGAAATTGGGTGCATTTATCTTCTGTACATTATACCACAAGTAAAGCTGATTTTATTAACCTGATATGCTCCATCTTCCAAAAGTTTTCTGGGAGCTGAGTTACTGAGAAATATATTGTAGACACAAATCACTTCTTTATGTAACATGAATATAGTCCCTTTAAACAATGCGTTCAAAACAGGAGGATAACATTGTGAATTTAAACAGGATTGAGGAAATATATTTTTCATTACTTAAAAATATTTGTAAGGTTGAAATAAACACCTTATATCAGCGGTCCCCAAGCTTTTTGGCACCGGGGACCAGTTTCATGGAAGACAATTTTTCCACGTACGGGGGGGGGCATGGGGGATGGTTCAGGTGGTAATGCAAGCGATGGCGAGCGTTGGCGGGCGATGGGGGGGCGATGGGGAGCTGAAGATTTGCTCGCTCGACCGCCACTCACCTCCTGCTGTGTGGCCTGGTTCCTAACAGGCCACAGATGGGTACTGGTCCGCGGCCTGGGGACTGGGGACCCCTGCCTTATATCGTTCATTCCAATTATTACATTTGTTGGGTAAGTTTGCTACTAAAATTGTCCAAAACCCCTTCTATAAAGGAGTTTACCATACAGATGTTGATCCCCTCACACTTGTCTAAAAAAATGTGGTTTTGAAGTATATTGTATGTGATTATGTAGTATATGCTAGGCGACAAATGAAAATATAAGATCATTCTTTTCACTATAAGAGCAACAGTTCAGCAAAGCAATCATTTGCTTGGAATTTGTTCAATTCTTTAATTATATACACATTAATGAAAGGATTAAATAAAAAGTTACAGAACACCTGCTATGTACCCAAAACCAACTAGGCACCAGGTATTTACAAGAGACATTCCCATGAAATATATATTCCTGGAGTTTATAGCCAAGGTCAGAAAATACAGGACTAACCAGGTAATTTTAATATGGTGAATAAGTGATAGGACAGTGGTGGCTGGGGGCCACACTTAGAGGAGGACATAAACCAAGTTTGGAGGCTTCAAGCCCAGCAAAAGTATATATATATGCAAATTAGATAGGAGTAGACAACAGAGTATCCTGGCAAGAGAGAACCCCATGCTTAGACAGGGGATAGGATGAATGTTAAAATGGCTGGATTGTGTTATGTGAATAAAAAGAGGAAGCTGGGGAGGAGCCTGAAGAAAGGATGGAGGAGTAACATCTCCCCAAAATATTTTTAATAACTTAAAAGCTGTTATACATTCAAAGGGGACGATTAATGAAGTGATTTAAATTGGCAAGTGCAGGGCTGGATTTGAAGTTTATATTTTCTTGTTTGTTACATGTTTTCCTTCTTCAAAACCAGTGGACATTTTATCTTTCTTCTTCTCATGCAACTGGATTTAAGTTTTGAGAAATAAGTCCACAAAATTATAAAATACTCCAATTATATCACTGGTAAAGTTATTTACTAATCCCTACGCTGTTTCTGTGTTTAAGATAATTTCCTTAGAGACCTTTTAATTTGGTGGCTTAGCTTAGTTTTTATAAATAAACACTTATAAATAAAGCAACATATGTTTTTTGTGTTTTTAGCCTTTGACAGGCACATCTTCCAGAATCTGAAGATACGGCAGTGAACAAGGTATACCTTCCCTGCTGTTGTGAACTTACATTCTAGAATGAGATCTTGAAAAATGACTTTTGCTTGATTGAAAGTTTAGTATATATGTTGGTTCTGATGTTTTTTTTAAATGTTACTCCTTTGCTCCATACTGAGAACATAGACTATCAATATTTTCAGAAGTCACAGTGGTTTCATGTTTCTGCTGACATATGAGGGCTCTTTAAACAGCTATAGAAATGTGTTTAGAAACCAATAGGCTCTTCTCAATGCAATATCAATGAACAACTTCTAAATTCACCAATGACAGTGATTTTGCTTTGCGGTCATATAAGACAAGGCAACCCATTTTGCAGGGACGAGTTCTTCCTTTCCTTTCAGAGGATATTTTTAAGGTCATGCTGAAGGAGAAAGACAAACATCAAATTCTAATCCAGCCTGTTACTTTGTAAACTTTGCAACTAAAATGGTCTCAAAAAAGGAGGAAATTTGAAGATGTGAATATAATTTTTAATTGAGTTTCTGGAATACAGAAAAATGTGATGTGGAATCATATCTTCCAAATTAAAAAAGAAGAAATATTCATACAATGTAGGGTTAAATTATGCCCTAGGTTTTTGCATTGACTGAAAACGTTGACCCAACTTGAACCGACATTGTCTTTATCTTGTATATATTTTTTTTCTTGTTAAAAATCACAGAGGGGCTTCCCTGGTGGTCCAGTGGTTAAGACTCCTTGCTTCCACTGCAAGGAGCGCGGGTTTGATCCCTGGTTGGGGAACTAAGATCCCACATGCCACGCGGCCAAAAATAAATCAATAAATAAAGCGTCTGGACTTAATTCTTAAAAAAAAAAAAGTATCACAGAAAATGGTAATGGGTAAAATTCTCTTGACAATCCATTTACAGATACAAATGCATATTTTATAGACACACAGAGGCATTTTTTTTCACATATAATTCACCTGGCTATGTGACAGAATCTACAATCCAATCTCAAATTCCATTTGAGAATGTATTCCTGGAGGTCAATTGAAAATTGTATACTGAAATTGTTTTTGTAAAACTTTCCAGAGGTCATCTGTTAAAAACTACCTTGTAATAAACAGGGAAGGAGATAATTTTGAATCAAAATATCACCACAATTTGGAAATGAAGCCCTAAGATATGGCACATTTTTCAAATTAAGTACACTGAGATTACGGCAATGACAAATATATAGTTAGTTTAAAGAACTATGTTCTTAGGCATTTGTTAGAACACATCAAGTTTAGCTTTTTTCAAAATATAATTACTATTTTATACTTGCAAACTATAATTTTTTGTCATTATGTTAATATGAGTATAATAATACAGAAATCGAATACCAAGACTTATTTTATGTGGTTATAAGTGTTTAATGTTGAGGTGTCTATCATTAAAATCTTTATATTTTATTGTAAATAGGTAGCAACTATCATAAA
The DNA here is from genome assembly GCF_949987515.2 of Delphinus delphis. NCBI lineage: Eukaryota > Metazoa > Chordata > Mammalia > Artiodactyla > Delphinidae > Delphinus > Delphinus delphis. The sequence goes on from NC_082687.1 coordinate 127,992,347, forward strand.
TAAGCTAAATCACCCATTTTGGTCTTTGCTACCAACTATGACCTCAACGATATTTAACAGTAAACTATTCTCAACCATTTCATGAGCTAGCATCAATATTTCATGCTTTGTTTTCCTCACTTATCTTCATACAATCTCAGAAACCACTGTCCCCACTGCTACTATATGAAGGACACACAAAAAATATTTAGATGGTCAAAAGAGAGTTTTAAAAAAAATTAGTGGGATTCTTGACGATTTTTTTCCTTACTAGTGAAATATACAGTAGCCTGTATTTTGAGACTAGAACAAGGATATTTATAAAACATGTTCATTCATACCTTGGAAGATTAGTATTTCGGTGCATAAAACTGTGACATGGCTTTGAAAGACAGTTCTTATTTTAACTATTGTACTCTACCCTGTAATGAGCAGCAGAGCAATGCTTTGTATTATTTTTAAGTCCATCTGCAAACCTTTTCTCCCTTGGTTAGGTGTGTCATCATCCTCAGCAACTGTGTAGAGTGTGCACTGGACGGGACAGCCTGATGTGAGCTTTCATCTGGTTTAGCGGAGCCAGAATTTACCTTTATTCTCCTTCTAAACCCAATTTAAAATATTCTCGACACTTTGAACAACTGTACACAGACTTACCAGTCTTTTGTCTAGTGCAATCAGCTGAGTCATTCTAAGACCTTACTTCATCCTAGCACATTGTTGCCTTCTCCATCTGACTGGTTGCACATTGCCACTCCTGCTTGTTGTATTCTCTGGGAATTGGACTGTGGGACCTTTCTGTATGATGTTCTACTGCTGATCTCCTAGTATATTTTTTTCTTGCATCTTGCAGCTACAAACTTGTGATAATTCTTACAATAAAAAATACTGTAAACTTCGTATAACCCCAAACAATAATGTTGCTTTCCAGTTTATGTTCATGAGAACCTAATTTACTTATAACATTAGTAAAATTATGCAAAACATAACTCCATGACACCACAAAAAATATATGCTTTACACAGTAGCATTTGCTAGATTCCTAATTGTAAATATAGCTACATAATTCTGTGGTTCCCTTATCATTCTCCATACCGCTAATTGCAATCTGTATTCACAAAAAATTAGTATTCTTGAGAAAATAATTGATCAGAAATAATGGATTTGTAATAAAGACAACTATGATTTTTTAAAAAGTAGAAAAATTACCTGCCTACATTGTAGCTTTAACTTTGATGTTTATGTGGATATGGCCCAATTTTCTTCCCTTCCTTCTCTAACTCCTTAAAGATGTGTATCTATGCCTCTTTTACGTCTTATCCTTTTAACCAAACATTTTATCGTCTCTTTCTCTCTCCTGTCCTCTTTCTTGTTTTACTTTAAATTGCCTTCGAGTTTTAAAAAGTCTGTCCTTCTAGCAATCTTATATATTCTGTTTTAGGTTCTCTTTCTTTTTGGCCTTTATGTGGAATTTGGGTTAGAGGCAAGTTGTTATGTTGGTTAACAGCATGGGTGCTGAGGTCTGACAAAATGGGTTTAAAACCAGGCTCTACCCCTTATAAGCTATGACATATTAAGTAAGTTAAATACTCAGTCTGCACCTCAGTTTCCTCATGTGTGAAATGTGGATTTTCATAGTATTTACCTAATAGTGTTTTTGTGTGTGTGTGTAAAGATTAAATAAAGGCAGTTAAATTATAAATGTATTACAATAGTAATTGGCATATGGCAAATGTCCTAAAAATTGTTAATATTATTGTATATAAATCCTTCTCTGACTTCTATAGCCTCTCTTTATTTGTCTATATAGTGGTTCTTAAGAGAGGGACATTTTGCTCCCGGGAGGAAATACTGAAATATCTGGAGACATTTTTGGGCTTCACAACTTGGTTGGAGACAGGATGCTGCTGTCATCTAGTCGGTAGAGGCCAAAAATGCTGCCTAAACATCCTGCTATACCCAGGACAGACACCCATAAAAAAGAATTATGCAACCTAAAATGTTAATAGTACCAAGATTGAGACACTCTGGTCTAGTACAATGCTTAAAACTGAATCGAAACTATCAGTAGAGTAGATTCATAGAAGAATCCTAGAAAGAGATGGGACTCGTAAAATCACTAAAATTATTTAAGGTGCTTATATTGTTTTAAACAATCGAGATGGCATAAGAGAGTGATCCTTTATCAAGGACAGAAGGCAAAGGAGTAATTGTGGTGTATATGTCTCCACAGAGCACTGTAACTCATGCTCAGAGAAGGGCAATATGCCTTTCTCTGAGGCATATGGCATATTGTGGCTTAATAAATGGTGAAATGGGGCTTCTTCTTGATGTAGTGAGTATCTCATCCCTGGAAAAGTTTTCAAATAGAGCTTTCACATAGTGTCTCGAAAGAGACCATTGGATTGATCCTTTGACTAAACTTGAAATAGTAGTTTTAAGAAAATGAAATACAATTTATCATGTATAATTGCATTAAGTAGAAGAGTTATTTGGTGAGTTAAAATAGGTATCAAGTGAAAATTATATTTTCTGGGAACTTGACGGTCAAAGACAGACAATTAAAGGAACAGTATCCTGAAAAGATGATAGCTTAAGAAATGACTTTAAAAACATGTAGTAGGATGAAGGAGACTTAATCGTGATTGTATATAAAGGGAAAGATGGTATCTGGTTGATCTATATGAGGTGTAAAACAGCAGGTATAATTGTTGAAGCAAAATAGAAGGGAACACAGTAGAGGAGAGCATGGAAAGGAAGGATGACTGCCTTAGTTCTCGAGAAAAGTAATGATAACTCTTCCGAGGCAAAGAGGAATGGTGAAAGAAGATGCAGACGATGCTTTCAAGGAGGAAGAAAATCAGTCAAGTTGCAATAGAGCTGAAAAGTTTTATGAAATTGTGAACCTATATTGAAAGAACAGCAGAATAAATGACAAAAGAAAATATTAGAGGTAAGACAAAGTCTTACAGAAGAGAAAGAATAATGTCATCTGCACAGGTGGGCGGTTGTGGAATGAGTACTTCTTTCATTCTAAGGTTTATAATAGATCTATTCAGACCCAATGTTGGAAATTGAAATAGCAGCTTTTGCCCACAGATCATTGACATGAAAGTCTACCTTGTTTGGCATCCTTGAGATGGGGTGTTACATACCAAAACCTCTGATACTGGAGATATAAGAAGAACTGAGGAATGGGAACCTAAACAGATCAGTCTTGCACTGAATTCCTACTCTTTGCTTTTTACCTCCTTTATGGCTCTAATTCTGAACCTGTTTCAAAGTTGAAAGAAAATTGTTAAGACAAATATCAACAAGTCACATTGTTTTCTCACGTTTAACGTAAAAGACGTTTTAATACTTAGAATGATACAATTTAAAAGGAGATCAAAAATTGGACTTTTAAATTCTGATTAGAAAGTAGATGAAGCTAGGTATAGTATGGTCAGCTGTCAAGGTCCTAACTTTAAGACCAAGGTACGCATTGCCCCAGATGGTAACTGCTTGTGACTGTGTAACTTCTCATGCATTTCTTTAAGCCAGAGTTGTCTCATCCAAGTTTTGCCCTTCCCCATGGCGGGCACTCATCCAGTTGAATGATACAAATGTTATTCTCCATGACACGATTACAGACAATTCAGAAGCACCATCCTAGTTCCAGAGTTCTGCACTGGATAGACTGAGGGTTTTTTTGTTTTGTTTTTGTTTTGGCAACTTCATTGCTGTTCAACTTCTCCTTATGCCCAATTCAGATTACTTTACTTCTTCACAAGGGCTGTTTCCAGACACACACACACCAATAAACTTCCTACAAGCAAGTCTCTATCTCAGAGCCTATTTCTAAGAGAACAGGATCAAAGATTATGAATTTTTCCTAAACCTGAGAAGAATAAATAAAAGAATGTTTGTAAAATATTATGAAAAAATTCAGAAAGCTGGCTATTTGCATTATATGTTTCAATGCATGCATTTTCTTTTATTTCTTTTTAATATTTTTGTTATTGGTTTTAACATTTTAGACAGTAAATGATAACATAGTGGTCATGTTTAGTATATTTCACCAGAAGACCATAGGAGAATGTTGCCATTCATTCAGTGGTACCATATTTAAAGACAAAGTGAATTTTTTACTGGAAATAAATGAGATATTTCTCTTTTGAGATGGCAAATCTAAATTTGTAAATGTGAACAGGAATGTCACAGGGTGCAACACTGGTTATTTCTAAATTGCCCTGAATAACTATTATGTTTCCAATGATATAAAAACAACTCAGAGATTTGTAGCATTTGAAGTCTCTGTATAAACTAATAATCCAGTGTAATGAGAAAACTCCATTATATTGGGAGTTCAGGGAAAGTTTGGCAATAATGTTATGGCAAGTTTTTTTAAATGTTCTCTTATTATATTTCTAATTTCTCACACCTCCAATTTCTTCTTTTCTTTTATTTATTTTTTATTTATTTTTATTTTTGGCTGCACTGGGCCTTTGTTGCTGCACGTGGGCTTTCTCTAGTTGTGGTGAGCGGGGGCTACTCTTTGTTGCGGTGCATGGGCTTCTCACTGCGGTGGCTTCTCTTGTTGTGGGGCATGGGCTCTAGGCACGTGGGCTTAAGTAGTTGTGGCGCACGGGCTTAGTTGCTCCGTGGCACATGGGATCTTCCAGGACCAGGGATTGAACCTGTGTCCCCTGCATTGGCAGGCATATTCTTAACCACTGTGCCACCAGGGAAGTCCCTCTAATTTCTTGAATACCTTTGAAATTTAATGCTATAGAAAATCACTAGAAAATATTCTGAGACATCCTCCAATTAACACCTAATTTGCAAGTGGAGTAAAATGAACAGAGTCACCATATAATTCCTTTTATGAAATAAGAATTCAGTGAGATTCTGAAAAATTAATTGCTTAATTTCAAAAACAAAAGAGTGTCTGGAGGTCTGAGGAAATTGCAGGAGACATAGGATACTCCACCCCATTGCATTCAGAGACTTTGTCTTTACCATAGACCAAGTTCTGCAGGGATTATTGCACTGAGAATAAAATAGAAAGTTCATAACTCTGTCTTGTTATTTTATTTTTATAAGTTATCTATGACCTAACACACACACACACACACACACACACACACACACACACACACACCACAGACATAATCTCAAACCTTAAGAGCACGTTCCTACAAAGAACAGCGACAGCAATAAAATACTAAATTAAAGAGACTACCCCCAGGGGCTTCCCTGGTGGCGCAGTGGTTGAGAGTCCGCCTGCCGATGCAGGGGACACGGGTTCGCGCCCCGGTCCGGGAAGATCCCACATGCTGCGGAGCGGCTCGGCCCGTGAGCCATGGCCGCTGAGCCTGCGCATCCGGAGCCTGTGCTCCGCAATGGGCAAGGCCACAACAGTGAGAGGCCCGCGTACCGCAAAAAAAGAAAAAAAAAAACAAAAAACAGAATACCCCCAGTTAACAAAGCAGTTTGTGAGAGTCAGTGAATATCTTTATTGTAAATTATCTTCACTTGATATGCAAAAGAACAAAGAACAAATCAAAAATCCTGAATGTTCAGTGCTCACACTTCCTGCTAGCAGTAGCTTCTCTAACCAGGCAGAGTAACTTTTGGTGCTAATATTTATGACGAGAAAGCAGACAGAGTTAAAGATCACTTATTAAATGAAAATATTCTGCTTTCTTATGTTAAAAAACAAAATTCAGCTGAGCAAATTTGAGGATCTAATTGGCTTTATTCAATGATTCATGAATCAGGCAGCATCCCAGCTAGCAGATAGAAAGGAGCTCCAAAGAGCTGCAGAAAAGGAAAGGTTTTTAACGGTAAAAAGGGGAGGGACAAGGAAGTCATAAACAAAAGAAACAGTCATTTCAGGCAAGGCCACCTTCCTTTGGGGGGATGAAAGGGGTCTATTAGGCCCTCACTAGTGCTGACCAGAAAATTCCAGATTGACTAGTTGAGATTACATTCCTGGGAAAGGCTGAAACTGCAATTAGTGTAGGTATTATCTTGGTTTGGTGACCTGCAATGAGTACAAGTGACTCCATTTTGAGTCCATTGTCTCTTTCTTAACCCTTACCATCATCACTTAACTAAACAAAATACGTGATAAAATAAATGTATAATGCACAGCTTAATTTCTATGTGAAAAATCAAATAGAGTTTAGTGAACAAGAAAAAAGAGATGCTATTCATCCTATTGTCTAATTATTGTTCATGATATTGTTGCTAAGGTAGTTCATTTATTTTGACAAAAGTGATTTGAGATAAATCTATCTCTATTTGGAGATGAGAATATAGATAAAATCAAACCTTTAATTATTCAATATAAAAAGAGAAAAGCAAGAGATATATGCAAGTTATATGGAGGTATACATCTGAATTTTTACCCAAGGAATTAAAGAAAGTTGATATATTTACATAGAACAAAAAATTAAGTATACCTGACTCTGAAAAATAAGGCACAAATGCTGAAATCACACACACACACACACACACACACACACACACACACACACACACACACACAAACCACATTGTGATGAAAAGAAAGTTTGAGGGCTGAAGACAAATTCAAAGAGCTAAATAAATACACTGCATAAATTATACATAATTAGAAGCTGCAAATTTCAGAATTACATGCTTCTCTTAGTTAATTCATTTATTTACTTATTATGTTTTAAGTATTGGATTTTATACTGAGACTTATGACTCATTCTTAAGTTCTAGATTCACTCTGTACACTCTCAGCTGCTGATTATTTTTTTCTTTTTACAATCTTTTCCTTTAAAATAATTCCAGACTTACCAGAAAGTGTGGAAAGGAAACAAAAAAAGTCTTGTACATCCTTCACTCATATCTCCAAAATGTTAATATTTTACATTTTGTCTCTGTCTCTGTGTGTGTGTATATGCAGATATATCTATACCTATACCTATAAATATATACAATTGACCCTTGAACAACACAGGTTTGACTGTGAAGGTTCAGTTATACATAGATTTTTTTTTTTTATTCTTCAATAAGGGCATATTATAGTACTACATGATCTGTGATTGGCTGAAGCGGTGGATGTTAAAACGTGGATACAGAGGGCCAGCTATAAAGTTATACATGGCTTTTTAACTGTGAGGGATGGAACCCCTAACACCCACATTGTTCAAGGGGTTAGACAGATTGATTTATCTTTTAATTGCATAGCTAGATTGATTTTTCTTCTGATTGTTTGTGTGAAAGTTGCAGGCATGATGCCGTTTTACTTTACTCCAAGTATATTTCCTAAGAAATATTACAGTACAATTTTCAAACTTAGGAAATAAACATTAATACAATACTATGACTTAATTTACAGATCAAAAAAGATTTTTCCTGGAGTAATTAATAAGTACTGCATGAAGGATATTTTTGTAAGTCACAAAACATCCTGTTTCTCATCAAGCTTTCACTCACTAGTTTCATCTATTAAATTTTTAATATTTAAATTTTTATTATTTGTATAGTTGCCAAATTGTGATTTTTTTCTTCCATCATTTCTTCTACTTTATTCATTAGAATTATACTCTATATAGAAGAAAAGATTTTTTTTCTTTATGTGTTTGTTTGTTTGTTTAAGCCAGTAGGAATTTATGAATTCTCATTTTATTCTATGGACTATCTTACTTCCTGACATAATAGATTTCCAGCTTACTTTGTTCTTTGTCTTTGTCAGTCCTGAAAAAAGAGAGAAATTAATGAGAATGATTATATAGAGAAATTGGAAATAGAATGAAAAGAATGGGGGTTAGAATGGGATAGAAAAAAAATGGAGTGGGATACTTCTCTCAACATAACTTTCCTTATAGCTCTCCCTTCTAAAACTCTGTTAAATGCTTTACATATTCAAAAATCAAATCAACAAAGAATACAAACAGAAATAATGAACCTCTGTGTATCCCAAGTTATTAACGTAACACACTAAAGGTAAAAACAAAACAAGCAACAAATAAAAATCTACGAAATATGGAATGCAGTATTTTTACTACATGCAAACAGGCCAAAGACAATTAAAAAAAGAACACTGTAAACATATATCAAAAGGGGGAAAGCTAGTTTGAATCCTGGGTATTCAATCAGAATCAGTATCAGAAAAAAATTATGTTTTTTAGTATATAGATATTCAAAAAGATACAGATAGAGGTAGAGATATAAAAATAGCTATATTTTGTCATGTCTGTATATATGTATATATATTACTAATATAATAAAGTATTATATTTTAAGTGTCTGTGTGAAAATAGGATAGACAGATAGACAGACAGACAGATAGACAGACAGCTCTGTCCCTAAGGAAGCCAAGAAGGAAGGAATGAGATTCTTGTATCAATGAACATACTTAGAACCCACATTTCTACATACCATTTCACACTTAAAAGTACCATGGCTCGCTATACCTGATTTTACCCATTTCCATCTTAATAAATAGAGTTTCTGAACGCTGAGTTTATGTAACAGTAAATATTTAGGTAATCTGAGCATCTCCAAGTTAACATTTTCATAACTGACCTTTTGTTTCTTTCCCACTATGTACTTTTTCCACTTCTCTCCATTTTAGTAAAATGGCCCTTTCCCCTCTGCCCCCACTTTTTTGGCACTACCCATTTTCAGGTTAAGACAAATCCTTCAATGCATTCTCTAGTATACATTTGATCCAACCATTTTTTCCAATCAAAACTGGCTGTTGCGAGGCTGAGAGATGAATAACATCCTCCAAGCTAATAAGGAACTTTAAATCCGAAAAATGAAGCAGGTAACTCCATAAAGTGCAGCTACGAAGTTTATTGTAAGTAATTTACATATAGGCAGGAAGGATGCGGCATACCAAGGATCCAGAGGCATTCACAGCTGCGCTCCGCACCACAGAAAGGGGGACAGGGAGATTTAAAAGGACCAAAGCTAGGGACTGCCCTGGTGGCGCAGTGGTTAAGAATCCACCTGCCAATGCAGGGGACACGGTTCGATCCCTGGTGCAGGAAGATCCCATGTGCTGGGGAGCAACTAAGCCTGTGCACCACAACTACTGAGCCTGCGTGCCACAACTGCTGAAGCCCGTGCACCTAGAGCCTGTGCCTGTGCTGCGCAAGAAGAGAAACTACTGCAATGAGAAGCCCGCGCACTGCCACAAAGAGTAGCCCCTGCTCACAGCAACTAGAAGAAGCCTCCGTGCAGCAACGGAGACCCAACGCAGCCAAAAAATATATATATATATAAAAAAATAAATAAAAATAAAAATAAAAGGACCAAAGCTAAAAACAGAATCTGACTACCAGGGAGAAAGAATCACGTTCACACTGATGGGAACCAGATTTTTTTCCTCCCCACGGGAGTCTCATGACCACTGACTGACCATCTGTGTCAGCAAAAGGCATCCTTCCAGTTTTCATATCAGGTGAAGGCAAGGTAAAAGTTGATAGGGAATTTATCTGGCTTGGGCACATTCCTTGTGAGTAGGCTAAAGTTCAGTCAGGTCGAAAGGGGAGGGGCTAGGACTGTGGGCCAAAGACGGAGCTGAACAAATGGAGTCAGTGTGGTTCAGCCACACACCGGCATTACCCTAAACGTAGCCAACATTACTTTTGACCTTAACTACAACGATAGCTTACTAACGTGTCGCCTCACTTTTAGTCTTGTAAATTCCCACTTCATTCAGCACAAGCAGCCGTGTGTGATGTTGAAGAATAAAGTTATTTTATTACTCCCATACTTTGTCTTTTCATGTCTTTCTATTATACATAGATTAAATACAAAATCTTTGGCTGGCAGTATAGTACACCGAATAAAGAGAACAGACCGGATAGCAGATGGAAAGCTTTGAAACCTACCTTCACCACCACTCTCAGTTGTGTGGTCTTCAACACATCACTCAACTGCTCAATGACTAAGTTTTCTCATTTGTTAAATAAATGTTCATTTTAAACAAAAAGACTGCCAGTTTTTTCTCCAGGAAAAAATGGGTTTATTTGGGATAACAAAGAATTGCGATTCACAGTCTGCAGCCACGATAAGCCATGTGCAAATCCAGCTCAAAAAGGACAGGAGATACAGTGGGGAAAAGAAAATTGGGAGGGCTATGGTAAACAAAGAGTCAATTGGAGGAGTTGAGAGTTCTAAGTATAATGGCTTTTCATTGGCTGATTGACAGTTTCTCACTGGCTGACCTGTTGCCAGGCAAGAAGAGGAAGTCTTTCTTCTTCCTCTTGGGCTTTGCTATCATCATGTGGTGTGAAAGCTCCCCTTTCTGACCCTCAAGTCTATTATAATTGAAGTTTGTGATGATTAATTTTTATAGTACCTATGCTTTAAGATTATTTGAAGATTAAAGAATAAATGTGTGAAGCAGCTCATGCAGCTCAATGTCAAAAAAACAAACAACCCAATTCAAAAATGGGCAGAAGACCTAAATTGACATTTCTCCAAAGAAGATATACAGATTGCCAACAAACACATGAAAGAATGCTCAACATCACTAATCATTAGAGAAATGCAAATCAAAACAGCAATGGGATATCACCTCGCACCAGTCAGAATGGCCATCATCAAAAAATCTACAAACTATAAATGCTGGAGAGGGTGTGGAGAAAAGGGAACCCTCTTGCACTGCTGGTGGGAATGTCAATTGATACAGCCACTATGGAGAACAGTACGGAGGTTCCTTAAAAAACTAAACATAGAACTACCATACGACCCAACAATCCCACTACTGGGCATATACCCTGAGAAAACCATAGTTCAAAAAGAGTCATGTACCACAGTGTTCATTGCAGCCCTATTTACAATAGCCAGGACATGGAAGCAACCTACGTGTCCATCGACAGATGAATGGATAAAGAAGATGTAACACATATATACAATGGAATATTACTCAGCCATAAAAAGAAATGAAATTGAGTTATTTGTAGTGAGATAAATGGACCTAGAGTCTGCCATACAGAGTGAAGTAAGTCAGAAAGAGAAAAACAAATACCATATGCTAACACATATGTATGGAATCTAAAAAAGAAAAAATGGCTCTGAAGAACCTAGGGGCAGGACAGGAATAAAGATGCAGACATAGAGAATGGACTTGAGGACATGGGGAGGGGGAAGGGTAAGCTGGGACGAAGTGAAAGAGTAGCATTAACATATATACGCTACCAGATGTAAAATAGATAGTAGTGGGAAGCAGCTGTATAGCACAGGGAGATCAGCTGGGTGCTTTGTGACCATCTAAAGGGGTGGGATAGGGAGGGTGGGTGGGTGACACAAGAGGGAGGGGATATGGGGATATAAGTATACGTATAGCTGATTCACTTTGTTATACAGCAGAAACTAACACAACAATGTAAAGCAATTATACTCCAATAAAGGTGTTTTAAAAAAAAGAATAAATGTGTGAAGAGTTCAGAGTGTTATCTAGCAAATTGTAATGCTAGCATTCATTACAAAGGCCTGCACAGTGTAAATAAGCAGTATATTTTTGCAGCATGAACAAAACCTGAACCTGAAACTCTCAATTTACTTCAATTCTGTAGCTTTTTTCAAATACTTGGACCGTATAATAATCTTTTCCAACCTCTTCTCACATGACACTCCCTCTTCTTGAAAGGCTGTCTTCACTACTCATGTCTACCCAACTCCTATTTATCTTTCAATTCTGTAAATGTCATTTTCTCAGGCAGGCTATTTTTTGATTCCTCAATCTAAATATTAATTTTAACATATAGTAATTTTGCTTGAACAATTTTTCTTCAGAAGAACTGTCAAAATATGAAATACTATACTCTTTTTAAAATATATATATTTATTTATATGATACCTATCTCACATGTGGACTGTAAATTTTATAATAATTGGAATACAGTAGCTTTTTTCCTACAGAAACAACTTTGTGAATCTTAGCACATCCTAAGCATTCAATATATTTTTGCAGAATGGTCAAATCAATCAAATGATGAAGAGATTTGAAGAGAAATGACCCAGAAGGGAAAAACTAAAAAGAATTGTAAATAATCATATAAAATATGATGTAATTGGATATCATATAATAATTTAAACATGATGAAATGAAAAAAATTTAATAAAAGAAAAAATGTTTCAGATGTATAACAGAAGTTTGGAATGTGTAATACAGATCTTAGAGGTTACATGTAATATCTAAGGGACTCACCATCTAGCAGGGAAGATTGATAAAAATGTAAAACCATGAAAGCCTGGTTGAAATTTGGTAAATTTATTTAAGATCAAGATTAAGGAAATTCTCTAACAAAAAGTAAGACCAAATTCTATATACGTCTACAATGGTGGGAACTAATAACAATAATAATAAAACTGTCCAGATATTAATTTACATTAGAAAATTCTAGAAGGAAATAGAGTTTGAAAAAATTAGGCAGAAAACAAGGTTTTGTCTTTAGACTAAAAAGAAAAAATTCAAAAATTATTATCTTAATACAGTAAAATACAATAAAAATGATAGAATTAGAAAGTAACTTAAAAAAACTCCATTTATTACACTGGGATCAAATAGATATACAAGCTATATGAAAATATACTGTCAAATAGCAATAATAAAAACATTCATAATCATCATAGTCAACACCATAGTTACATAAAACTTTTCTCAGGCGAAAATATCCTAAGAGAAAATTTATATGATCATTTCAGTATATGTGTGTTTTTGTGTATGCATGTATATGTGCAACTGTGTTGCAAAATATTGCAGAATATATGTTAAATTTTTACAGCACTTATGACTAGGAATTAGGATATTAGGAAATTTATACTTTCCTATCATATTAAAATGACCATCTGAATCTTTTTAAGTGAGCATGCTTTTCTTTTGTAATCTTAAAAGAAACAATTATTTTCACATTTTAAATGAATGGCAAAACAGTGAGATTCATGCATATATTTTAAAGGCATTTCCCAAATAAAGTCAAGTTGCTTTATAGAGACAACATTAAATCAGCTGTTAACAAAATCAAAGCTAGAACTTTAAATTTTCATTTTTCTTCCCATGAAGCCTGATGATAAATATGGTATGTTTACATGGACTGAAGCCAAACAATATTAAAACAAAAATTAACGTCTCAAAGAAATTGAGAGAGTAATTTTTTTTCATGTAGACAAGTCTCTACATTCAAAATATCCACATGGAGTAGAATTGTTAAGTTTTGTTTTTATTATACTTATTAATTTTTTAGGCAAAAATAATAGAAAATCCTGCAACCACTGAGAAAACACATTTACTATTTTTAGATTATCGATAGTCTTGTAAAGGCAGTTGCTTTTATAGTAGTTTAGAAAAACATTTAAGAATGCAGTATTGAAGGACTTTTTTCTAAACACTTGCTTCACCATAGCTTTAAAATAAAAAAGCATTTTTAAGATGACAAAGAAACTTTCAGTTCCTTATGCAAAAGGTTTTCAGACTTTTAACTTCAATATATTTGTGAGTGTGGCATGTGTTGTGTGTAATATAAATGTAATATAAATATATAAAAATATTTTTTCAGGTTCTCTGCTTTTTTGAGTAGAGGGATATCTGGACACCCAACTCACCTCTTCTCCTATGTTAACTGAAGAGTGCAGCTGGACCATGACCAGTTCAATATTACAAGTATTCTACGTAACAGACTTAGATCATAAGTTCATAAATAGTAATAAAATGAAAAACAGATATTTTTAATTTCCAAAACTAAGATTAATAAATATTGAGGGTTTAAATCATCCTTTCTCTTTAGCAGATCTAAAATTAGCAACATGTCTCCCAATTTTAATTCTAAGACTATGCCATTAATGAATCATCAGACTTCTGTTAGAATTTCTCTGTAAAATATTTGAATTTTTTAACACAATATCCTTGGGATTTAGTAGTCATCTGATCTAGGTCTCCAATTACCTACATACAGCCTTTTAGGTAATTGAAGACCTAACTGAGTTATTTTTGTGAGAAAACTGGGCATCTCTCCAGGTAATCAAAATTGCATAAGTAGGCCATACATTGATTTTAAAAAAAATTAACAACTTTTACTTACTTCTACAATATTGTCCTCTCTCAAAGGTCTGAATTTTTCCAAAGCAGCTAGAAATAGACCAGGAATAGAATATTTTTGAGCATGTCTTCCTCCATGTACTCCCTATCATTCATTTAGACAATCCCCTTGGATCTAATTCAATTTACTCAAAAATTCATTGGTAACACTTATTTCCTATAATTTGCCTCAAAAATTTTGGCCCTTCATACCAAAGATGGGTAAGCGGCTACATCCTGGCTGAAAGACAATCCTGCTCATGGTGTAAATCAGAGATACCACCACCCATTAGATCGTCAAATCAACTCAATCACAGATCTTGCCAGAGTCAAGTTTTACTAATAATTTCAAGAACACAAGCAATGCAGTAGCATAAGTGAAGCAGAGAGACGACTGGGACACCCTGTCTACTTCTCAAGGTACTTCGTTCCCACAACAGCCTCAGGTTCTCTGTTCCAGAGTAATAGTTTAGTAATAGTTTAGATTCCAAGTAAGGTCTGTGTGTCATCTCATGTCATGGAGGTCATTTAGCTTTATCTAACATCTCCATTTTATAAAAAGAATGCTATGTTGCTTGCAACTTCCAGAGTGTTGTACCATAAATCCACAGATTGTGGTTTGTGTTCTGTTAATAATACTGAACCTTGGACATCATGCTATGAGATTTCCAGAGATAAAAAATTCTGCCTAGCAAATTTCACTAGTCTATTTACTGGGTGATCCAATTATCAACAGGATTAGACTGGGTCAGCGGCTTTCTTTCCCCTGGGGATATCACTCTCATAATCAGGACAGAAATGGATCACAGCTCTGCTGCTTTAACTTCATTCTTCCCTGGGTGAGCTAGTATGTCTAACTTTAGGGTGAAATAATTGAGCACATTTATTCACACATTTGTGGCTTTCTCCAGAAAAGCTTTACTAATATAAAAGATAATATTTTGATTTCCATCTACCTGACTCTTTAGGTTATCTCTAATAATTTCTTTCCCACTATTTCTTTTAATTCTGTATGTCTAAAAGAAAACTCATTTTCACCTCCAAGAAAATTATTTCACTGTGATCTGTTTGATCTGTCCATTGCTTTGCGTTATGATAATTGTTTTCTAGTCACTCAAAATCAAAATTACAGGATTTTGAAATATACTTTGTGTACGTAGAGAATCAAAGCCTAATAAACTTCTGAGTTTAACTGGCAAGTATATGAAAAGGGTTTCAAATTGCAAAAGGTTTGACAATTAATTTATACCTTTATTCTATTTGCATTATCTGGAGAACATTAGTCATTTACAGTACTGTATAACTGATACATATTATTATTGTCATGTTCATATGATGATTGATTGCTATTATACTATTGATTTTTAGTCCTATCTTCTCTATATGGATGGATTTACTTGCTTTTCTAGGATGTACAGATATCATTTAGTATACAGTATGATGAAATTAGTATCTTTCAGGCTTCATTTGGTACTACAACTTATTTGATGTTTCATCTTCTCCCTATGATAATCTGCAGTTCTCTAATTTCAGTTAGATACTGCTGTAATTGCCATACACAACTCATATTTAAATGTTAATGGAGTGAAATTGCTCACATCCATATTTTAAGAGGTTTAAATATGTGCAGTTCACAAGCTCCAGGAAAAATGGAGTTTTTAAAAGATAAAAAAAATCAGGACATTTCAACTGAAAAATTAAGTATAAACAAACAAATCAGTAATGGAAATGCTCAATCTTTATTTTTCTAGTGAATGTCAATTTGTAGTATATAATATGCTGCCTGTTTGTAATGAATGTCAAGGAAATATCAAAATCACACATTAGAAGTTTATACATCTTATTTTTTTTCCATTTGCTAGTTTTAACAAGTGTATAGAATGTCTTCGGATATTAAAAAATAAAATTTAATGAAATTTTCATTTGGCTTATTTGCTCCAAATGTTGTAACCTATTGATATGTTTACTAGATAGCATCTAATTTCATATATCTTAATGTGGCATTATGGTTTATAATAAGAAATTAATATTTGGTCTTCATTTGGCTTCTGGCGCAGACATTCTAAAACCCTTGGAATTCCCTAAGGGATAAGAGCAAACAAGGTATTTTAATATTCATAACAAACCACTTCAATCCCATATCAGTCGAGTTTAATCAGGTGACTTTTGGATTACACCTAAAGGTGGGGGCTGTTTGCCAGGGGAATCAACCATGTGATTAGAGTGTTGGAATTTTAGTTCCACCTCCTGACCTCCAGGAAGAGGCTGAAGGTTGAAATCAATCCCAGCGGCAATGATTTAATCAACTATGACTATGTAAGGAAGCTTCCATAATATCTCAGTAGCACAAGGTTCAGAGAGCTTCCAGGTTGCGGAACACGTGGATGTTTGGGGAGAGCTGGCATGCTAGGAGAGGGCATGGAAGCTCCTGGCCCTTTCCCCATACCTCGCCTAATGCATCGCTTCCATCCAGCTGTTCCTGAGTTATGTCCTTATAAACCAGTAATGTAGTAAGTTTCTCTGAGTTCTGTAAGACACTCTAGCTAATTAATCAAACCTGAGGAGCGCTTTGTTGGAACTTGTACTCTATAGTTGGATGATCAGAAGCCCAGGTGACAATCCGGACTTGCAGTTGGCATCTGAAGTTGGTGGGGGAGGGCAGTCTTATAGGACTGAGCCCTTAATTTGTGGGATCTGATGCTAGCTCCATAGATAGTGTCAGAATTGAGTTTAATTGTAGGATACTCAGCTGATGTCAGAGAATGGCTTGGTGCTGTGGGGAACCACCCCCCGCAACACACACACTGGAATTGGTACTCGATTATTTTACCTAAATAATAGAGCACGTTTCATTGCTGCCCTATAAAAATGTACATCATGACCTCTAAAAATATACTTTTCAATGGGTCAAATTATCATGCACCATGTTATTCTTAAATATTTTTTTACTAAAACAAAAATAACAATACTTACTTTTGCTCAATCCATCAGTTGAAAGAAAAACTTTATAAGCAATAAAACAATCATATATAATTATGTATGAATTAATTAATGTATTCTCTGCAAATGACTACAAAGGAGATATAAGTGAGTTTTCTCCGGGTTATATATTCATTAAATAATATGAAGCCCACGTCAGATAAACAAAATTGTTTATTCAAAATTTTTCCAAACAAGATTAAGTTTTTATGGCTCTGCTATACTGAGAGTGAATCACATTAAGTCTGATCAAATTATTGTTTGGATATAAATAATTAGGGTTTGTATGAAAGACAGATAGTTACATAAGATTATCAAAACATGATTTAACTCAATATAAAACAGCATTTAGAAATGATTCTAACATAATTTCATAGTTTTATCTGTCTTGATTTTTAAATTTCACATTGCATTTAATTTAAACATCATATTACTCAACTTTATTTCAATTATAATACCGTAAGCAATCAATAAAATGACAAAATAAGATCTGACATAGATGTAAATTAAATCTATATCAGTCAGGATTCGCCAGAGGAACAGAATCAATGGGATAACAGAATATATCTAAAAGTATATATGTGATTTATTCTAAGGAATTGTCTTACCTAGTTGTAGTTTGGCAAGTGTGAAACCCATAGGACAAGACAACAGTGTGGAAACCTTCTCTGTGAAACTTCAGTTTTTGCTCTTAAGCCCTTCACTGATTGGATCAGGTGTATCCATGTTATGCAAGGTTATCTGTTTTACTTAAAGTCACCTGATTGTAAATGTTAATTACATTTACAAAATACATAGCAACAGATGTTGTCCAAGATAACATCTAGACTGGTGTTTGACTAAACAGCTGGGGACCAGCCTAACCAAGTAGATGCATAAAATTAACCATCACAAAATATTTCTCTACAGATGTTTTGCCTTGTGAGACAAAGCCTATGCTTTTTCATTTCTCCATATACTTACTCATTCAATTGGTCAGGAAACATTTTCTGAGCATTCAATTTGTCCCTTCAAGTATACTAGCAGAGAGAAATGGGGAGGTTTGAGAGGCACTAAAATAGCATTAGACATTGTCCCAATATTTACATTTTATTCTTAATTTATGGGTAGAGACAGAAAAAGTGATGATCTCTACTGTAAAGGCTATAAATTGAAACAAGATATAAGAACATAGAGGTTAATGTATGTATTAGTCACTGTTCTCAAGAGACACAGAACCAATGGGAATATCTATCTATCTCTGTGTATATTTACGTATTTACTTACTTATCTATGTATTATACAAATAGGTTAATGTGATAATGAAAACCAGAAAGTCCTACTAACTGCCATCTGCAAGCTGAAGAACCAGGAAAGCTGTGAATCTGAAGGTTGAGAACAAGGAGTGTCAATGTTTGAGGGCAGAAGAAGGATGTCCCAGCTCAGGCAAAGATCATATTTGCTCTTCTTCTACCTTTTGGTTTTATTCAGGCCCTCCACTGATTAGACAAGGCCCAACCTTATTGGTGAGGGTGATCTTTACTCAGTCTACCAATTCAAATGCCAATCTCTTCTGGAAACGCTCTCACAGACACACACCAGAAATAATATTTTACCAACTATTTGGACATTAGTCCAGTTAAGTCCTTAGTCCAGTTAAGTTGTCACATAAAATTAACATACTAATGGCCAACAGATACATGAAAAACTGCTTAACATCACTAATCATCAGGAAAATTGAAATCAAAACCACAATGATATATCAACTCATACATGTTAGGATGTCTATTATCAAAAAGACAAAAGATAAAAAATGCTGGAAAGGATGTGGAAAAAAGTTAACCCTGTACACTATTGGTTGGAATGTAAACTGGTCCAGTCACTATGGAAAATAGTATGGAGGTTTCTCAAAAAATTAAAACTAGAACTACCATATAATCCAGCAATTCCACTTCTGGGAGTATATTTGAAGGAAAGAAAACACTATATGGAAGAGACATCTGCACCCCATATTCATAGTTCATAGCAGCATTATTTACAGTAGCCAAGACATAGAAACAACCTAAGTTGCCATTGATGGACAAATGAACAAAAGAGTTGTAGATGACAGAGAGAGAGAGAGATTTTTCAGCCATAAAAATGATTTAATCCTGCTACTTCTGACAACATGGATGGTCCTTGAGGGCACTCTGCTAAGTGAAAAAAGTCAGACAAACACAAACGCTACATGATCTCACTTAGATGTGCAACCTAAAACAAAACAAAACAAAAACAAACTCAGAGGAAAAGAGATTAGATTGTGGTTGCCAGATGCAAGGGTGCGATAGGGAGAAATGGATGAACATAGTCAAAAGGCACAACCTCAAGTTATAAGATAAATAAGTACTGAGAATATAACTTACAGCATGATAACTAGAGTTCACCACCAGCTTATAACATATATATGTGTATATATGTCATTAAGAGTGTAAATCCTGAGTTTTCATCACAAGGGGAGATAGCAAGATAGACAGAGACAGACAGATAGATAGACAGATAGGTAGATAGACAGACAGATGGATAGACAGACAAATAGACAGACAGGTAGATAGATAGATAGACAGGTAGGTAGAGAGGTAGATAGATAGATAGATAGATAGATAGACAGAGAGGTAGATAGACTGATGGAGAGAGACAGACACACAAGATGATGGATATTAAGTAAACTTACTGTGATAATCATTTCATGGCATATGTGAGTCAAGTCAAATTGTTATTCTGTACACCCTAAACTTACACAGGGCTGTGTGTTGAGTCTATCTCAATAAAACCAGAAGAAAAAAAGTTATTCTAGGCTTTTACAGTAAATATTAGTAAGACATATTTTTAAAGCAAACTTTGTCTTGAAGAAACAGGAATTATATTATATATGGATAAGACCCTGTGTTATCGTATTCCTAATTTTTTTCTCTACCACATATACCTCTTAGAAGTGAATTAACTCTGAAATTACTTAAATATTTGATTGTGTCGAGAACATACTATTCTGTATAAGTAAAAATTATTTCATTTTTATTTTGTCACATTCAAATGTTATGATTGTCTAAATGTCTAAGCAATGAAAAGTAGAAATGTGGTTCCTTTGGAAAAAAAATTAGAGAAACATCACCATAAACTTTATTTCCCTATGTATCTACAAACTTCTGAGGTTATGTATTACATGGTTGGAAGTGATTCTTGCAAAAACTTTTTATGTCTAAAAAAGCTTTAATTTGTTGAGATCTGTTACTTCAAGGTAGTATTTAAGTATTGTACCATATATTCCCTTTAATTTTAATGTTATTTTCCTTAAACTCCATTATATTTGGTTTCTGAATTGGGCCTTCTAAATTGGGTAAGAAAACACATTTTCAAGACTATACTAGAGTCCTTACCAGAGCTGCTTTCCTTACAGCGCTACTCATTACTATATACATGAGATATTAATATCTATGTGAAATTTATAACAGTAATTTTAAGGAGTGAAAAGAAAACAACTAGTTCCACAGAATTCACAATCCAGGTAGCACAGTGTTGAAAAACAGAGTATTCTTAAATAGATTTAAGTTTAGAATTAAAGATAGCCGCTTTGTAAAATTCCCAGTTAGGATCAAAATCTAACATTTCAAAAATATCTCAAAGCTATGAGTTGATTTAAATGTTATCCTTATTTTCCAAATCTCAAATGGAGACATTCAAATATTTTTCTGTTTTCTCTTATTTCTACCCTATTTCATGCATTTGAAATTTTAAAAGAGCTTTACATTGATTCAAGACAAACTTTGAAAAATACAGTTTTTTAAATAGCTACGTAATTACTTTTGTCTGATTAGTGGCCCTTTACTTTATCCTCTTTGAATATATTTTCTATTTCATCTCTTCAAGCTCATCAGTACTGTTTAATATGGAAATCATAGGCAAGTCTCAGCATGTTGGACTGCTTCCAAAGAACATTTTCTTTTACTTCACTGTATAGCATAGTGTGGTCTTTACTGTGCATTCACATGAAATGTGCCTGGTAATTCTAGTAGGTTATAACGTTCTAGCCCTGCGGTGAAGTAAGTCAGAGCCTTGCTGTGATAAGAAGCAGCATATGTTTTCTACTCTCAACTTGGAAGAATGATTTACTGATAACTGATGCTAAAGATACATCATTAACACGTGGCTAAATATGCTTGACTGCAATTTCAAGGAAATTCAGAATACTGTACCTTTCTTTGAAAATTAAGACTGTCTAATTTATGCTTAATGACACCTCTCAAACATATTTTAGAAGACGAATCATCCTCTGTTTTTAAACTGTATAGCTGTGCAATCTAATCATGGAATTTATAATAACTCATGTATTTTTTTAATAACAGGTTTAAAAAATTATTATGAGAAAGTAAAACGTAAAACTTTTTTTCTTTATATTTTACATAGTTAAGAATATTCTCTATGCCTTTTATAAAATTCTTTAGTGAAGATAATGGCCACACAAACTGAGTATGTAAAAAATAACATAATATTTGCTTACTGGTATAATTTATTTCTCTGGATCAACCATGGGAGATGATCTTATTTATCCATTCAATAAAAATATAAGCAGCAGGAAGGAAACCTGTGAGGGGGAGAGTAGTAAGAGATAAAGCCAGGAGATGTGGTGGGGGGGGCAGTTTTTGTCAGTAGTTATGTGAAGAGAGGGAAGATAACTTAGGGCCTTCTAGGCTTTGATTGAACTGGTGATCGGTGGGGGAGTTCTGAGATGAGAGACATAACCTAACTCAAGTTAAATAACACCTTACTATGTTGAGAATAAACCTGAAGTAGCAAAGGTGAAAACAAGGAGGTCAGTTGGAAGTGTCGACAATAATACAGGTAAAAGATGATGGTGATGAGGGCTGCGTGAGACAGTTGAAGCAGGGAAAGTAATGAAAGCCTGGATATGTTTTGAAGTGAAGCTTGTGGATTTCAGGGTGAACTGGATATGTGTTACAGTCTATGAGAGAAAAAGAAAAATCATGATCGTCTCTGATTTATTTATTTAGTTTTTTGTCTTGAGCAACTGGAAGGATGGTGTTGCCATCAACAGAGATAAGGGGGGACTCAGGTAAAGGAGATATTGGGGGAAATGTTAGAAGATCGTTGATGAACATGTTGAGTTTGAGATGCCTATAAGCATACCCAAATTTAGTAGGTAATTGGATAAACCAATCTGGGCATGGAAGAAGTATGAACATGTAAATTTGGATACACTAGAACCAGAGGTCACATAGCCGGGAAGAGATCTCTCAGGGAACATGTGAAGATAGAGGAAAAGGGAACCAAATTCTGAGATCTGAGACAGTCCACCATTTTGATATGGGAGTACAGTAATGAAAAGGGACTGACAATGAAATCAATGGGATGGAAGCAAAGCCAGACAAGTGACATCTCCTCGAAGCCACATGAATACATCAGGAAAAATTAATTATCAAGTGTATCTAATGTTTGTGGTAGATCAAGGTCAATTTTGTATAGAAATTTATCTCTGTGTTTTGCAATGTGAGTTTGAGATATAGTCACTAAATGTCTGAGTTATTTAAACAGCACTAATTTTGTAGGTGTGATTTTATTCAGTGCAATTCTGTTTTGTTTGCATTAGTTCAATGGCTGTATGAATCAACAGGACTAAGATAAATCAGTTCATATATGGCCATTTAACAATAACATAATCAAAATTATATTAAAGAATAACAATAATTTGGGTACAGTCTTGGATAGATTATAGAACACTGAATTATATTACATCTATCTTTGACATTTATAATTGTTAAGGGTTTCCACACAGTACCCCTTCTTCTCACTATCAAACACAAAATCTTCTGCATGCTGGCAAAATTATTTGACAATCTGTAATGCTTATTTCATTAAAATGATCAAGTTTTTTTTTTTTTTTTTTTTCCGATATGTGGGCCTCTCACCGCTGTGGCCTCTCCTGCTGTGGAGCACAGGCTCCGGACGCACAGGCCCAGTGGCCATGGCTCACGGGCCCAGCCGCTCTGCGGCATGTGGGATCCTCCCGGACCGGGGCATGAACCCACGTCTCCTGCATTGGCAGGCGGACTCCCAACCACTGCGCCACCAGGGAACCCTGATCTAATTTTAAAGTGTCTTCACTTTAACATTTTATGTTTTTGAAAAATAAATATTTGAATAAAAGTAAGATGCATATAACCTACAAAGTCAATACAATTTAATTTTGTTGAATTTTATAATATTTATTGAGAATCTATTGTGTGCAAATGTCTATATTAGTTTCTCCAGGAGATACAAAAGTGGATTTTTAATAAAAGGAAAAATAAATTTCATTGCTTCCTTCTTGTCCATTGCATGGTAATATGAAGGAGACTAATGAATGTGGAAGGGAGGGAGATATGAATGTCTTTGGAAGGTCAATACTTCAGTGATATTGGATATTTCCTTTTGGTCATGGTGGCTTTCACACTCTTATAGACTTTTCCAAAGTATTTAACAAAGAGGTTTTTTGTTTGTTTGTTTTTGTTTTTACTGTTCTTCATCACTGCTGCGAGACACAGGCATATTTAAATGGTCTGACAAACACATCACTTAGAAATTAACCATAGAAAATTATCCTTGTAGGAAAGAGAAGCTAGTAGGTATGGGCTGATAAATGAGACAATATTTATCTTACTGGTCTGCTTTTTTTTTTTTTTTAATGCTTCCTCTGCATTTTCAGTTTTTCTATCTTTTAAATATTCAATATATTCAAAAGAAGCTCCTTACGTTTCTTTCTCTCTATACCAATCACAGTCTTGGTAAACAAATTATGTGAGTCAGTCCATAGGTTACCATTTGCCTTTACTGTTGTGATAAATGAATCTTTTGGAAAACTAATCAGTTGGTTTAAGTAGATGTGAGCAAGCATTGCTGTGATAAAAAGTACAGGTACAAGGTCCCTCATATAGAAAAAATAGTCCTATACATAAAAATACAGGTACAAGAACAAGAAGAAAAAGGTGTAGAGGAAAGGAAGAAAATGTCATCGCTTCTTTATCAGTAATAATAATTGTCCTCTATTGATGGATATTATATTTTCTAAAAAAGAATAATATCTGCTGTCTTCTCAGTTTAGGTTTAGATTTCTTTGTCATATACTAGCTCCTTCACATTAGTTGACCAACTATGTTTTTTCTTTCTCTCTGAACAGCTGTGCTCTCACAGCACTCCTTAATTCTAATAAAAACAAACAAACAAACAAAGCCAAAACAGCATTCTCTGAAACCTCAGTAAGGCAGAGCCTAAGAACTATGTATTCATGCCTGTGCATACTTTTCTCAGAAGATATTTTTCTTATTATGTCAAAACATTTAATTTTCTTTTATTCCCAATTATACAAAATGTCCACTGATATCAAATCATAGATACAAAAAATAGATACAAAAATTTAGCTATCCCAGTTTTCCCCAGATTTTACAACCATCACTTCTCCTATTATTTGAAGCTCTATACTTTCTTCTCCACAAAATTATTTTTAAGGCTGACCACATTTCCTCTTGGCGCTCATAACAGGATTTAGAAGAAAACAGGGAGGCGGTATTGCCATCGCAAACTATTCATTTTTGAGCCCTGCTGTTAATGCATTTTGTTAAAGAGCAGGTTGCAAATGTGCACCCAATATATTAACGCAAAAACTATGCATTTGGCAAAACTTGTTCATGTGAAAAATGTGTAAGCTCAGGATATCGAGTGAACCATTTACTCCGAAGCAAAAGCTGTCACTAACGCTTCATCTATCATCTTGCTTAGAGTTTCTGGCTTTGAATATATATTCACATTTTTCTCTAATAACGGAGTATCTCTTAACACAAACTAGGTGTGCCTAGTTTGATGGTGGGGTGGGAAGAGAGACTTGTTGACTCATTAATTCCAGAATACCACAAAACCTTTTAACTCAAATAGCAATTACCTTTATGCAACCTCACCCCTGACCTCAATCTTGCCCATTCTGGGCCAGCAGTACCCTGGAGTCAGTGTTCTACATGGCAAGAGTATAAAGAATTGAAATCTTTCTTGTATTTTCTGGAAATCACGGGTTATGTGCTACTAGCAATCAGGACTTTTGGAAATATCTATTAAAAATGAAATACTATTGAGATTACTGAGTTGGAGGAAACCTTAAATTATTTTACAAATCTCTATTTTCATATTTTCTGGTTTTTTTCCTCTGTCTAAATTTGTTACAGAACATTCTGGTTAAATTTGACTCTACCTTATTTTAAAGGTAACGTTTTTGAATAAGATCTTCACATGGTTTTTCTCACCTTGATATTTTTAAATCTGAAACAGAAAAATTCACATATGTATATATTTGCTTATCATTCTTCTAATAAATACTGACTGAGCACCAACCATATATCAGATATTGTGACTGGTGATGGCAACATTGATGACATATTTAGGGTTAGAAAAAAAGCAGACCTTGTAGATTAAAAGGAGTCCTTGAACTCATCCAGTCAAAACACTTCATTTTATCATCAGTAAAGCCTTTTTATCACTTAAGGGATTCCTGATAAGATAAATAGATTATTTTCCTTGTATTTAGGATGTGATACTCAATTGGCCCTGAATTTGTACAGAGCTATTAGCTAGAGTTTTTAGTAGTGATCCTTACATACAATGCTCTTCTCATCCTCATTTTTTAAAGAAATCATAAAATCTGCGATACTTCGAATGCATGTTACATCTTTGTAGTCAAGTTGAAAATTATGTGCTTACTGTTTTGTTTGTTTTCAAGAAGATGATGCTACTAGAGGAGAGGAGATCTTCCTCCTCTTCCAACAGATAAATGTTAAGTAAATAGAAAGGTTTCACCATTGCGGGTCAGAGAGAAGGTAATGAAAACAACGTGTATGAAAATATATAAGCTCCCAAATTATATAAATTCCTCAAAGCCACTTCCCACTAATTCTATCTCTTTCTCAACAGCTTACCTCCCTCCAAAAAAAGACCGTTAAATCTAATATAAATATATCACAGGTTAGAAAACAGACTTAAATAATCCTCTTTGTTTTGATTGGCCCTATCTATTTATATACCATTTCAAATTGATAATATTTTGATTTTTGGCACCGTGTGCGTACTATATATACAAAATATACAATGGGTATGTGAAAATTAATACTCCCCTTATTTCTCACATGTAGACTGTAGGCTTAAATTCAACAGGTTTTGCTTTGTTTTGGTTTTGTGATATGTACAGTAGCTGCAGGGGTAGTTATTTACTAAACCCATATGTATATTTTAAAAGTACTATGCTCCCTGGAAGTGAATGGAAGTTACTGGGTAAGGAGTAATAATGTTTATTTTTTTACTATTGGTTCTATTTCAGAAACTTTACTGCATAATTTACATATGCTATCTAATTTAATGGGAATCTATTAGATAGAAAATTTTATTTTCATTTTATAGATGAAGAAAATGAATATGTAAAAGGTTATCTCTCCAATAAAACTGAGCTTATCCTAGTATTAGACTTAGATCTGTGCTTCCTCATAGATATATAAGTACTTGATCACATACTATATTGTATTACAGAATGGACAATATTGTTTCAACAAAGTTAAAAATACTGCTGTAATAATCATTCTTAGCTGCAAGCAATCATCACTTATAATTTTAAGTCCAATGCAATAATTCAGAAATTTTAAAAAAGCTATGAATATATTTCAAAGTATATTTTGCCCATGAAAAAAAGATTAATATGTTGGGTTTCTCAATAACAGGTACTGATTCTGATTCCTGATATGATGGACTAAAAATCAACTGGTATGAAATTTATGGTAAAACAAATGAACAAACCAAAAAATATGCAGATAATGCAGAAATGACAGAAGCAGAAAGATTCTGATGGAGGATGCAATGCCCTTTGAGGAGAGATGGGGAAGTGAACAAGACCCTGAATGTTTCTGTGGGTCTTAATCTAAAACCAGGAGCAGTCCGTGTGGTGTATACAGTACCTGCTGGGTACACACTGGGAAGACCAGTCTTTCTCTCCTGGAAAACTGGACAAGAAGCTGAGTAACTATGAACATTGAAAAGATTAGAAGAATTTCAGAAGGAAAAATGCTAAAGAGGGGTTATCCAAACCAGGCCCCTCTGCATTTTGACTTGACAACTAAAAAAGTGTAGCTCACCATCTGGTTCTACAAGAATGAAGTCATCAGCCACTGCAGTCACTGACCTTTCACAGCCCCTGAGAGGAGCTCAGGACAGAGATCAGGCATGAACACTCTGTGCTCTGGGAAAAACTGGCAGAACAGGCCTGTAGACAGTTAGATACTTTCAGGAAAAAAATTTGATGAACACAATTTCTTGCATCTTTTCGTACCTAGAAAAGCACTAAAATCATTAATGGAGTCATCTGCTCCTTGTGACTAGCAGTAACCTTCTACGGAGACATATGATTGGTCGCACAAACCTCCTTCGCCAAAATCACATGTATACTGACCCTTCGGAGCAGTTCCTCAGAGCTATCCGAGAGGCTGTCTCCCGGGCTACAGTCCTCAGTGTAAGTCCTCAAATACAACTAAAACTCAAAGCTCTCGTGTTGTGCTTTGTTTTTTCTTTTTCAGTCGACAGACTGAACCTTGAACCATGGGTTAAACAGATTCAAACCAGCCAGCTGAAGGAACTAGATGGGAATTGAGACCAGAGATGCTGCTCAAGAAACAGTCCACAATTTAAGCTTAGACAAATATTTCTTGCTAAAATTAAGGAAAAAATGCTGACAAAAAAAATAACAGGACCCAGAATCCCCACAACTTAACCTTTTCAGTACCAAGGACACAATCAAAATTAACTGAAAAATGAAGAAATACAAAATGTGACACATTCTCAGGAGCAAAGAATGCTAATTGAGTCCAAAAGCTAACTGTCCAAAAATTCTAATTGAGCTATCGGATATGAAATAAACAAGATATTGGCACTAACAGACAACATCTTAAAGCATCTTTTGTAACTATTCTCAACTGAACATGGTTTCAGAGAATGCAAATCTCACAAAGCACTCTCAAATCTCAGGAGAGAAACAAAGACAACAAAATGGAACCAAATGGACATTCCTGGACTAAGAAATATTATTAATAAAATAACAAACAAAAAGCTGAGACTGAATAAAAGATCAATGCCACCCTCGGGCTGTTATCCTTGCATGAAAACTTGTTTAGGTCACATAACAATAAAATGCAAACGAAATGGTGTTCAGCATGCAGTGGGAAGGATTCAGACAAGATCATGCTCAGTGATCTTCTGTGAAAAGAAAGCTAACATCAAAGTTTTCTCTTACTAATTTGAGTTTTGAAGATATTGAATAAAATAGGAGTGCTGTTAGAAAGGGTGAAAACTGTTACTGAACAAGATTAAAGAGATAAGATGATGAAGCAGTTCAGTTCTCTCATTAGTTATATTTTAAAATTCCAGACTGGATGTATGCATATGAAGAATGTGTACTTATGATAAAAAGTCAGGAAGCATCTCAATATCAGAAATCAAGAGTAAAGATAAATCAATTCACACATGATGAGCATGCTTTAAAAATAACAACAAAAAAGGAGGTAGAGTTTATGAGATTTCAGAAGATGAATGATTCTTATTTGGTGAGAAAGAGTGGCCTGAAGATCTGCTAAATTGTCTTAGAGGCTAATAAAATTTGTGTCATCCTTGAAGACTAGTACTTAGTAACATAGCTGCCACATATAGAAGAATGTATTTAACTCTTCTATATTTTGAAAATTATAATTCTAGTTTCGCTATTACCACAAACTTCAAGATGTCATATTTATGGATATATTTTGAAGTACACTTGTAATATATCAATAGTGTGATTTCCTAGCAATCCTTGACTGAAAGATTACTGACTTTTTAATTCCTTAGCATAGAGAAATAAAACCTTCCTAGATCTCTCAGTGCTCCTGCAAAGTCCTAGACCCCTGAGACTCCTATGTGACATGAGATTGTATCTGTAGCCATTTGTCTACTGAATTACTTTGATGATCTGAGGGACAATTAAATTCCTTACCTCCCTTAGAAAGACAAATGGATACAGCTCAGACTAGGTCTCAGAATTAAGGCTCTAAGGGGTTAGGATGACCAGGGAGCCAGCTACCTAGGTATTTACAAATGAAAAGGAATAAAGTCCCCAAACTTGGAGATATCTCTAGATCTCAAACAAGAGACCTGGACTATTTGGCTGCTGTAGATATTTTACTTACACACCAGTAAATGACTCAGACCTTTTATGTTTTCAAGGAGGCCTGCTTCCTTCCTCTTCAGAAGCAAAGGAAAAAAATTTTTTTCCCTTACTCTTCACAAATGGAATGCTTGACAAGTCATATGGGGTATTTAGTACAGCTCTTTTTGTGTTACCCACAAGTAAGCACTGGGGCGAGAGATACAACACAATTCTCTACTGTGAAGTAATTAATAGTAAATCCATTTCTGATCCAGAACATCTCCTGTGCATATTAAATTAATGTGGAAAGAATCTGTAGGAAAAATAAGAATCAGAATACTATGGGGAAGAGTCTACACAATGAGGAAGAGAACACCAAAAATTTTAAAGAGAACATGGTCAACAGAATGGAAAAAGACAACGGAATAATAAATATTCTAGGTACTGAGCCAAAAGAAAGAGGTGGCATGGGATAAATGACGGGCAGAATTATGAGGAGATGTGAACAATAATGTCAAAATCTAAAGACATTTCATTATTTTCTCAGTTAACTAATTAGCTCAGCATATATTTATTGTGTTGTTACCATGTTTCAAGTTGTAAAGAAAAATAAGATTCTCTAGCCTCAAAGGGCTTATAGCTAATAGATAAAAGTAGACAAACACACATGTAAATAGGCTACATATTCATTATTCCTGTGGAAAACATTTAAGAAAGAAGGTTACTACTCATAGTTTTTGTTGCTGGGGTTTGAGGTTAGAAGTTAAAAAATAAATTTAGGGAGTGGCTAATGGCTAATCTAAAATTGGAACTATGTCAATGGTGTCAAAGGCTAAATAAATCTCATTAAGTTAGTGTTAGGAAGTTATTGAAGACCTTTAAAAGAGTTGTTTCTGGACAAGAGTTGGCGAATAAAACAGATTAAATAAGTGACCAACTAGAGAGTGGGATAAAGAGGGGCTAATCAAGCATTCTATGGCTGTGAAGTTATACAGCATTCTCTACCTGGATACAAATAGGACTGATTTTTTCTTTTTTCACTGACTGGGCTAATGTAACCCCTTAATCAGTTATATGTATAGGCCTAGGCTATGTGTACATATCTGGATTATGTCCGCAGATCATCAAAATACTGAAACACTTTTTTTCTTTTTACGTAACAAACTTGGCACGTCTTACTAGCATCCCCCTACATGCAGTAAGAGAAGAAATAGACTGTGCTAAGAATGCATTTGAATATAAATATTTGTGGCCGAGATTATCCTAAAGTACATAAAGAAATTAAAATATTTATGCCATCTTATATATAATTTATTCAACGAAAATCAATATAAAATCTACTCAGAAAACAATCTATTTACTAAAGCAGCTGTTAAAATGCCAGAATGGGAGCAGTGGCATGGTAATGTCTTGCAGTTTGGTGTGAAACCATGGCTGTGAGTCCTGAGTCTACTGAGTCCTGAGTTTATTTGCCTCATATATGACCTAAATCGTTTTCTTTGTGTGTGGTTAGAATAATACAATGCAAGTTTACTTCATGACATAGATATAAAGATATGAGGACGTTTGGGGTACCTCCTTTTACATTTTGGCTGTTCTGCCTTGTTTTCCTTAGTAAACCTCGCCTTGCTTTGTGATACATGCCTATCTGATAGGAAGACTTACTGAGGGCTCCAATGTCAGTCTGCCTATAAAATAACAGTAAAGTTGATTATTTTCAGGGTAGGCACTGAGTGTTGAGCAAAGTACTATAAAAATGGCACTATTATTACTGTAATTAGTGCAGTCTCTCTGTAAAGTGCTCATCTCCTTATGTAGCAATATGGCAAGCAGATCTATCAGAAAGTCATTTATTTTGCCACAGGTCTTTTCAAATATTTTGAAAAGTAGAAGGCTTTCTGGAGAAAAATTATTTTCTTAGTTTGTTGAATACCATTTTGAAAAGGTACCTATCTCTTTTCTATACTGTCGTCAAGACTCTAGGTAGACACTGGAACTTGGCACTGACTTCCTTTAGGGATGTCATATTGGTATGGTGGTGAGCAACTGGTAGGTCTACACACAACAGTCTTAGCCAGAAATTTAATATTTTTCAAGTGTGGGCTTTAATGAGTCACTTATTACTGGTTAAGAATTATATCGATAATTAGCACTTCTTGTTTATGGATTCTCATATCGCTCTTGGAGAAGCCCTGTGTTACTGAAAGGTGATCAGTATAACAGGAAAAATAAGGTCAAATATTCTTTGTGTCAAATACCCAGATCCTGTAATAACTAGTTGTACAACACTGGACCCTTTATATCTTGGGTCCCTGCTAGGGATGATAGTTCCTATCCTGCACTGTTGGTGTGAGATTCAAATAAATGTACTAAAGAGTCATTATATAGTAGATACTCATTGAAAAATAGCTATTACAATATCTCTTTATATAATAGCTAAAAAATGATACAAATGCACGTATTTACAAAAGAGAAATAGACTCACAGATGTAGAAAACAAACTTACGGTTGCCAAAGGGGAAAAGGGGGGAGGGATAAATGAGGAGTTTGAAATTAACAGATACACACTAGTATATATAAAGTAGATAACCAACAAGGACCTACTGTATAGCACAGGGAACTATACTCAATATTTTGTAATAATCTACAATGAAAAACAATCTGAAAAAAATATCTGTGTATAAGTGAATCACTTCACTGTACACCTGAGACTAACACTTGTAAATCAACTATACGTCAATAAAAATTTAAAAAACAATGTCTTTGTAGAAACACAGAGATATGAGAGCTTGATAATGCAGAGCTAATGTGTCCAAAGAGTGTATCAAAATACCCTAGGCAGCACAGAAAGTTCACATGGGCATGGTAGGATATTTTAAAAGTTCAAGGATGCACAATGAATTTTGATGTTCACTGCATGGATTTGAACTCAATGTCACTCACAATTTCAATATTAAATTGGGCCATTATTTTCAATTATATTATCTCTTTGCAAAACTGAGTTTCTAAGGGTTGCACATATTTTTACACATTTTTCTAAAAAAATGTTATTTTGTAAGGGCCTTATATTTATTATTATCAAATAATATTTCAATTCTCAATGTAAGATTTTTTTAAAAATTTTATTTATTTTTGGCTGCGTTGGGTCTTCGTTGCTGTGCACGGGCTTTCTCTAGTTGCAGCGAGAGGGGGCTACTCTTTGTTGCAGTGCACGGGCCTCTCACTGCAGTGGTTTCTCTTGTTGAGGAGCATGGGCTCTAGGTGCGCGGGCTTCAGTAGTTGTGGCATGTGGTCTCGGTAGTTGTGGCTTGTGGGCTCTAGAGTGCAGGTTCAGTAGTTGTGGTGCACGGGCTTAGTTGCTCCGCGGCATGTGGGATCTTCCGGGACCAGGGCTCGAACCCGTGTCCCCTGCATTGTCAGGCGGATTCTTAACCACTGTGCCACCAGAGAAGCCCAAGATTATTTATCTTTAGTGTTAGTAGACAAAAAAAATCATACTTTAAATCATCATTTTGAGTTTTTCAGATGATTTTTCAATCAAATGTGGTTAAATATACCATTGTTTTTATATTATACCATTACTGAGAAAAGCACATGCAAGTTAGCGGAAAATATGTTTTGCTTTTTTGTGGGAAGGTGAGTGAGAGTGTTTGCTTATTAGTTCTAGTATTACCAGTATTTTCTTTCTCAGAATTCTTTGCAGACTCTTTTTAAGCCAATTTTTTTTAAAGATAAGCTATTAGTAAAACTTATCTGCTGCATAAAAATTATATTATTTCATCACATACTACACAAATAAAATATAAGGATGCTTTTTGGTACCCTCTTGTTTTTTGGGTAATCTGCCATGCTTCCCTTACAAAATTTTGCCTGTGCTATGTGATACATGCCTGTCTGACTGGCAGACCTACTGAGGACTCCAGAGCCAATCCACATATGAAATATCAGTAAAGATTTCATAGTAGGCATCATTTATTATTTTAGATAAATGTATATGAATAAATGTTAGTTTTCCTCCCATAGTACTATCATCTGGTCACATATCCTACTCTGATAGACACTGTTAGAGCTCATAGAAATATTCCCATTGAGTCTTCTACACACTCAGCTAGTTAAAAAAAAAAAAATTCAAAGGTTCATTCCATTAGGAAGTAACTATTTAATACCTCAGATTATTACAATCTTTTTCCCTTTGTTCTATTCTATGAAGAACACAGTTAACTTTTTTCAGGTAATGGTGAAATAATGTACTCCTAAAAGCTGCCTTTCCAGGAACTTAAAGAGAAAATCTTTTTTGCTACTTTTTGGCAAAATTTGTATTATCCAGTTGCATGGAAAATCTTTCAAATTCTTCTTCATATGCTTTCTACGAGACAAAGTGACACATAGGCGAATTTACTTCCAAAGTTCAGAAGAGCTGATATCCCCATATTGCCTAAGTACCTGTGCAAATAATTCTTCAGAAATATAAGTAATTTATGAGGTACAGAAACTATGTGATATGCTTTTAACATAATCTACACAGTGAAACTTCTTCAGTGCTGTCAATCAGATAAAACGGTGCATGCATTTCATAATTATAATTGTCTATTTTTATAAAATGAAGCTTTAATAGCATTTATAATTAACTATACTTCATTAACATGATGGATCTGATCAGATAAATTTTAAAAATTTGAAACCCACTATGTAAAATATACATATGAATATATCTTATTTGGGCTACTTCATATGTTAAAAAAATGAAAAATAGTCTATTGGACTTTCCCAAAAGACGTGACATCATTAATATTTTATCAGAAATAAACAAGTAATAATCATCTAGTACATTAGGCTACCTCCAAGCCAAAAAAAAAAAAAATTCCATTAAAATAACTATTGAACACTGATGTTTCCTTAATTCCTAGGATATTACTTCTTTAGAGATACTAAAAGTATCACAAACTAAATAGCTTAACAGAAATGTATTGTTTCACAGTTCAGAAGGCCAGAAGTCCAGAATCAAGGCATTGGCAGGCCTGGTTCCTTCCGAGGAATATGAGAGATAATCTGTTCCATGCTTCTCACCTAACTTTTGGTGGTTTGTTGGCAATCGTTAGCATTCCTTGGTTTGCAGAAGCATCATCTCAATCTCTGCCGTGATCTTTGCATGGCACTCTCCCAGTGTGTGTGTCCTTATGTCCACGTTCCCCCTTTACAGGACATCAGTTATTGGATAAGGTCCATCCTAATGACCTCATCTTAACTACTTAGTGTTAAATAATTTTACTTTTTTAGTGATAGATTTTAATACATAAAATTTAATAAATTCTAAAAAATGAATAATTAAATTTAAGAATAAAGTCTATGTGGTATAATATGAATTTTTTTTTTTTTTTTTTTTTTTTTTTTTTGGCAGTACGCGGGCCTCGCACTGTTGTGGCCTCTCCCATCGCGGAGCACAGGCTCCGAACGCGCAGGCTCAGCGGCCATGGCTCACCGGCCCAGCCGCTCCGCGGCACCTGGGATCCTCCCGAACCGGGTCACGAACCCGCATCCCTTGCGTCGGCAGGCGGACTCTCAACCACTGCGCCACCAGGAAAGCCCGTATAATATGAATTTTGAATATTGATACATTGCCAACATTTTCCCTCCAATGTCTTTCTAACTTTATATTCCAAGAAATAGCGTATTAGAAAGCCTGTTTTGCCAAGACATTAAATTGACTGTTACCAAACTTTTAAACTTGTCTTTCCTATTGATAAAATAAACAAAATTCACTTGATAAGTATGATTCTTCTGCTTCCAGAATCACAGGTGAGTAAGAGATCTGAGGGACTCCCCTCCTCCAAGACGCGTCTCCTTACAGGACACCCTCTGTCAGGTTGCTGGTCTCAGAGAAAGAGACTGCCAGTGAACTTTCCTCCCCCACCCCGAGATAAACAAACAAACAAACAAACAAACACAAGCAATAATAATCTGAGCATAAGGCAAGAAGTGGGCAGAGACTTGAGTAGCCCTAGCTAGGGCCTCTGATTAATCCTAACCTAAAACAAAAGCAAGAACCTCCCCACCTGCCAACAGTCTCAGCCGCAGAAGAAACAGACAAATTCTCTGTGAATAAATCATATACAAAATGGGCATGCAGGGGTTCCATAAATAAGACTGAAATATTGCTTCATAAAGCAAGATTACCAAATATATAAGAAGGCTAGCCACTAAGGGTATAATTCAGCAAAAAATAAACATCTCTCTCTCTCTATCATCTGTCTATCCAATTTTATATAATTTCAGACTTAGAGGAAAGTAGCAAATATGCTACAAAAAATTTTGACATACCATTCACTCAGATTACCCAAATATTAAAAGTTGAACACATTTTCTTCTTCAACCTCTGTTTTCTTCAACTTGATTCAATTAGTTCATACTACTACATGTTTGAAAAATGAAGCAATATGTAAAAAATACATTTATTAAATCTTACTGCTTAGGATATATAATTTTATGTAACAGATATGATCCCAACTATCAAAATACATTGATATCAATTTTTATTCTTACCTAATTAGTGCAAGTACATCATTTAATAGGAGTTTCTTGATGAGTTGTTTTTCTTTAAAATTCAATCATATAAAATAATTCAGAAACAATTTCTGTTAAAGGAAGTTGCATACTATGGTCACAAAGCTTAAAATTAATTAAAACTTCAGTGCACTTAATGTTACATATAAGCTGCAGCAGAAAAATGATGTTTAGCAATATATGATGTAAAGGTTTTATTCCCCTTTTCACGTTAAAGAACATTTATAAATTTCAGCCCTAAAAATTGACAGGCTGTGAAATAAATTATACTTTATAGTTTAATTATAGTGAATAAGTAATAACTTCTGTTGCATTTAAATTGTTTTCTCTACGCACACATTTCTAACATATTTGTCATATATTCAAAAATATGTAAATATATAAAGTATACATATACACATACATATGTATTCTTAAAGTTATACACACAGAGAGAGATATATACACATGCACATAAAAATGGCAAGGAGACACCCAGAGGATTAAAATTCTGAATATTTATTTTAACGTTTAAATTTTCTTTCAACTCATTAAGATGCGTAAAGGAACATAAATGTGACACCAACGCTTTTGGTTCAAGTCTAGGCAAAATATCTATTCTTCCTTTTGAAGACATATTCAAACTTCAAAAATTAAGGATAAAGAATGTATTAGCATAATAAGATTTAAGCAAATGAGTATTTATGAATACTTATTCTCCAATAAGATGTCTATCCTCTGTAGTTAATTCTAGACTACATGTTTCCATTGTTTCTGTATTTGAAGTTATTATCCTTTTCACGATTGTGATATAAATATCCCTACCTCCTTTAGTTATCTGGTGAATATATCATTCTCTCTTCATACATATTGGTCAGTATATCGGTGGTCCTTTTGAAGTCTGTTACCTAGCATCTCCAGGGCATTGTGGGTAACGCCCTGTAAACAAACTGCTTTTTAGTAAAGCATAGCTGTTCACATTAAAACTGTGAACTAAAGATTATTGATAGCCTCACAACCCTTCTGATTACATTTTGCCACCAAGTTAGATTCAGGAAAGGACCTTTCCCTCCCTGCCTGATGTACTAGGAAAAAAGAAAAAAAAAAGGTCTTGTTTTTCAGAAATTTTTAGAATTCAAAATTTTGGATGAGGGGTATTGGAAATATAACAACAAAGTTTAACTTAGGAAAGGTTTTATTAACTTCTATTTCAGAAGGTGGGAAAGTGTTCTGAATATCAATAACAGAATATGAGAAGAATTAGAAGCGATATAATCTATGTAGTACAAGAAACTGAGGAAAATGGTAAGGTTAAGATTTGAGCCGGGCAATGTACTCTAATAATCATTTGGACTTCTAGTGAAGGTGTTTCCCCAAGCTATATTGATGAATAAATGAAATTTTCTAGACTGTTATCTCACCACTGTCTCCTAATCTAAATTTTAAACAATTTATGAACAATGTAATTCCACTTCTGGGGAAAAACTGGAAACCTACACATACATTGTGTAATCTCATAATGATTTTTCAGCAGTGTCTCTTCTCATTACTAAGTAGTAGAGATTACTGGAGTATTTAATAAATATTCAAGATACAAGTTACCTCAATAAGTTTCTACAGAAATCAGCAAAAAAAAAGAATTTTAAATAAAATAACTTATTTCAGTCTTGACCACCTCATTTCAGCACATATTAAGGAAAGGGTTATTGACACATTTAACCTAGTAATTAAGTTACTTGAAAATCAAAGTCAAAATTTCACACAATTTCTATGCCAGAAATTTCTGAAATTTTTTCTCAGTAGATTCAGTAATTTGATTTATAATTGTTCTGAATGTATCAAAAAGGTAATTTTTTTTTCTCTTGTTTTTTTTGTTTGTTTGTTTTGGCTGCACCACGTGTCTTGCAGGATTTTTGTTCCCCGAACAGGGATCGAACATGGGCCCACAGCACTGAAAGCACCAAGTCTTAACCACTGGACCAACAGGGAATTCCCAAAAATGTAATTTTAAAATACATTCAGATACATTCACTTTTGCAAAAAGGATTTCATCTGCAATATTTTTTTAACATAATTTCAAAATATATATTGTAGTTTGTTGTAAACCGACCATTAAATTAATGATTACTTCACTAGCAGGAAGTTTACACTAGAGAGTTAATTTTAATATAAAAACTCTTTTGATTGGTATAAGTTAATTTATAATCAGAGTATTTTTATCTGTATTTCTATCTTAGTATGGTCCCTGACATATATGCAACACTCAAGATATGTTGAATGAATGAGTGTTGAATGCAACCTGCAGACTAGATTATAGACCACATACCGGTTTAAGAATCTGAACTTAAAGAGTAGACTTATATAATTACAGTAAAAAGAACAATTTCTACTTTTTAAGGTATTTTAAAACACTCTTGTTTTGGAGAATTTAATCTGAATTTTGTGAAGTAGATTTTTTAATAGATTAAATATGAATAGCCCAATAGTTCAAAGACAC
Source organism: Delphinus delphis (assembly GCF_949987515.2). Taxonomy (NCBI): domain Eukaryota; kingdom Metazoa; phylum Chordata; class Mammalia; order Artiodactyla; family Delphinidae; genus Delphinus; species Delphinus delphis. Next base: position 128,030,600 of record NC_082687.1, read on the forward strand.
CTGGAAATATGTTAGACCATTTTGTTTAAATAGAAAAGAATTATTTAGTAATCTCTTTCAAAACACACACTAATGCTATAACTGTGAAAAGTCTATTTACTAAGCTAGCATTCCTTTTACTACTTTCCAAATAAACTTGCAAATAAGGTAAAATCAATTAAAGTTAATAGAAATTTAAAGTGAGAAAAATAGGGAGAGAGAAAAACAAATCATACACCAAAATATTAGTTGAAAGCAGCAGTAGGTTTTTCTTCTTAAACAGGATGCAAATGACATTCAATATATTTCTCAAATTATTTAAGATCCAAGAGGGAAAATGTTAGTGTGCATAGTGATGACTAGTCTTTTATTCTTTAAGTGTGATTTACACTTTCATTCGACCTCCTAAACAAGTCAACAGACTTGTAGCAGATTTTATTTTTTCAAACAAAAGTTTTCATCCACTGTTTTTTTATTATGCACTTTTGACTCTGCAGTACTGAGACTTCCTAACCTCTCTTAAGAATGCGTTTATAGTTTTAGATGGGCACACTCCTCTGCAATTATACTTGAGGCTGTAACTCAGGAAACAAAATCAAGGTAGTTGATCAGTGCATAGAAAAATTGAGTGAACAACAAAAGCTTGTATATAGTTATAATTTTAGCACCACACAATTAGGAAGTGCAATTTGAGTTATATTCTATGGACTTTGAATCATTGCAATAAACAGTGATCACACCTGACAAATATGTATTTTCCATTTGATTTTTTTTATATCTATAACATTGAGAATGTGAATTTTAATGTTCTCAAGCTATATAAATACTGAAATTTAAGGAGCTCTTTACAAACTAAGAACTGCCTCATGATTTCTCTGATAAGTGACTTAGAATAATGACATAATTTTAATACTAAAAACTGAAACAAATTAATATGCTGGGATTGAATCTGGACATCAAGTAAGAGTCAAGTCATCTATCTATAGCAAACAAGGGTAAGTAACTAGGTATTTTAATGTATGTGATCCCTGGGGTTTATATTTACTACGAATTTTCTCAAATATCTTTATCATCTTGAAAAAAATGAGGAGAGAACGTAGAGAAGCAGAGCAGGAGAAAGGGAGAGAGAGAAAATTTAATCACTGGGATCATTAATCATAGAATCAACATCTTCTGGGGTTTATTAGTGATGTACTCTATATGTTATTAGGTCCCTTACTAGAAAATTCAATACGTATCTGGTTATTCCTTTCTCAGAATATATTAATTGTCTCTGTAACACCCATAATCAGAAACTTTAATTTTATTTATCAAGAAGATTCCATTAGCACATGGAATTAGTGCTAATTCCATGAATCGAATATAAAAAAACCCTTCATCATGTCATAATCTCACTTTGTATACAGGCATATCTTATTGATGGCGCTTTGCTTTATTGCAGATATCATGCTTTTTACAAACTGAAGGTCTGTGGTAACCCTGCATCAAGCAAGTCTATTGGCGCCATTTTTCCAACAGCATTTGCTCACTTCATGTCTCTGTGTTACATTTCGTTGTCTTGCAATATTTCAAACTTTTTCATTATTATTATATTTGTTATAAGACTAAGACTTTTTACAGTAGCATTAAGAAATCCAGGGAACTTTATCTTCCTAAACTGATATAAACTCATATAGCTTCAGTGCAATCTGTATATATACACCTTTGCTTTGTAAAAATACATCTAAAACATACTAGCATACAGTATCTGGGGGCTTGGCTGATCTAGGCTGGTTTTGGCTAATCTTTGTTGGACTTATGTATCTGCATTTTGGCTGGTTTCTCAAACGTTCTCTAACTCCTGGAACCAGCAGGTTACCATAGGCAAGTCCTTTTCATGGCAACTGTAGTATCACAGAATGCCACGCAAAATCACCCAAATTATTTGGACTTTCAGCCTAAGCTAGGAATTCGCACACTGTCACTTTCACCTTGTTCTCATGGCCAAAGCAATTCACATGGTTGATCCTGGCATCAAAGGCATAAAGCACTGAAAAATTGTCTGGCATTTTCCCTGGAAGTGAGTAAAAGTACTATAGTAAAAGTACTATGAAGGCAGACAGAGAAAAATGGAAGCTTTGCTCACAGAGGACCAATGTGTCATGTTTGAATTGGACTACAGAAGAACTGTTCTCAAGGACAAAAAATAGAGACAGTATTGGTGATGAGGAGTAACAGTAGACTTAGGATATTTGATTGCCTCTGACATTTGTGTTATATGTACATATAATATATGTTATATCATTTTTTCTTTTCAGACACAGTTAACATCATACCCCAAATTAGGTGTTTTAAAATGCACATATGTTTTAAAATGCAGAAAACTTTTTAAAAAAGCATCAAGATTTGAGAATGAATATACAAATGGCAATGACCAGACTATATATATATATATATATATATATATATATATATATATATATATATATATATAAAACTCTGACCACAACCTTCACAGCAGCCAGTCCAGAAAGCCAAACCACTACCTATGTATGCAGCAATCAGCCCCAGAGAATCTGTACTTGGTCAATAACTGCCAGTTTCTCTTAGCTTTGTCCTCCTCTTCCCTTCCTCTCTGCTTCCAACTCAGGACCAACCGGAGAAAGACTATATATTGCACTAACTAACCACATTGGATGACCTGCTTCTAGTCAGCCCAGCTCCAGCTTTTCCATGCCAAAAACTTGCGATCAGGGCACACTTGAAGCTTTCCCTTTTTACTACTGTAGAGTTTTCACAATCCCCTGTCTGCCTTTGAGTTTTTTGTCAAATGAAAGTGATGGTGGTTGACTCTCTTGCAAACTCTATGAATATACAGCCTTTGCTTATTCTCATTTGTGTGATCTTCATTTATTTCCACCAGCACAAAAAAATATATATTATCAAGACAACCCCTTAACTCCTCCCCTCTGGAAACCAGCAAACCAGTTTGCTCTCTGTATCTATAAGTCTTCTTCTGCTTTGTTTTGTTTTTTAGATTCAACATGTGAGTGAGATCGTACGGTATTTGTCTTTCTCTGTCTGACTTATTTTTCTTAGCATAATATTCTCTGGGCCCATCCATGTTGTCACAAAGGTCAAGATTTTATTGTATTATAGCTGAGTAATATTCCTTTGAATATACATACCACATTGTCATTAACCATTCATCTATCAATGAACATTTAGGTCGCTAAGTTGTTCTTGGCTATTGTAAATAATGCTGCAATAAATTTAGGGGTACACATATCTTTTCAAATTAATGTTTTTATTTCCCAGAAGTGGAACTGCTTGATTGTGTGTTAGTTCTATTTTTAATTTTTTGAGGAATCTCCATACTGTTTTCCATAGTGTCTGCACCAATTTGCATTCCCGCCAACAGTGCATGAGGGTTCACTTTTCTCCACGCTCTCTCTAACGCATGTAATTTCTTGTCTTTTTGATGATAACCATGCTGACAGATATGAGGTGATATCTCATTGGGGTTTTGATTTATATTTCCTTGATGATTAGTGATATTGAACACCTTTTCATGCATCTGTTGGCCATTTTTATGTCTTCTTAGGAGAAATGTCTGTTCAGGTTTGCTGCCCATTTTTTAACCAGATTGTTTTTCTGATATTGACTTGTATGATTCTTTATATAATTTGGATATTAACCCCTCACTAGATATTTGCAAGTATCTGCTCCCATTCAGTAGTTTGCCTTTTCATTTTGTTGACAATTTCCTTAATTGTAAAAAGCATTTTAGTTTGATGTAGTTGCTGAGATATATATTTTAAAGGAGCAGTAAAATTTCTCCTGCTTAGGAAAATCTAAGTTTAAAAATAGTTTTGCAGCTTTAAAGAACAATAGGTGAAAGTTATGCTAACATATGATGAGATGGGAGTTTTAAATAGCTTGTTACCTTCTAATGTATTATTCAGAATGTCTCTCCTCTTGTTCAGTCAGACACTGCAATTATACATTTTTGTGATTAAGTGGTTTTCTTAAATGGTTATAATACTGCTGTGACTTGGAAAATTTGTTTTCTTTACTCCCAAGTGTTAAATTATTTATTGACGATATCATCCAAAAATAGTACAGTTTATGGGATATTTTCTCTGCCATGTCTTAATTGTAGACTACATGAAATCAAGGACTTTCTCCAGATTTTTCATATTCTTCCACAACTGTCAGGCTAAGGCACCACTCACCATAAGCAGTAAATAACAAGACAATCTAATACGTAGTAGCTTTCACTAATAGGGAATAATTTCTTGTGAAATTCTCAGGTTATATGGGAAGATGTTGACTTTGAGTCTGACACAGAAATAGGATAGATTTTTCTGTGGCATTATATGTGCTAACATTTATGAAGTTAGTTGTTAACTATTTTTGTTTTCCTTGTGCAAAAAACTTTTCCTTGGGTAATTATTTCTACTCTTTTAGTTTTCTTTGAAATTCATTGTTTCTGTGGGTTTCCTGAATTTGTAAGCCTTAAAGAGACACAGTGATTTATAAACAGCCTATTAGAGGCTTAATAGAAATAGTCTGATACTTTACACTTCAATAGCACATTATTTCAGACTATTTCTGCATAACTTCTTAAAAATGTGGTTTGGTTAAAATATTTTCGTGTGCAAAAGATACATATCTTATTAGATTTTTTGTCATTCTGACTGTCTCTCCTGGAATCAAATATAACACAAAACAGATTATTTGTTTGCTATTAATTGTGATCTATGTGATGAAACATTTAAAAAGCTGTGGTTGAGAAAGCGATACATACTGAACAGAAAACAAATATTCTTTCAGAACTCAATATCAAAGATTACGAAAAGTAGATTTTTATATTATAAACAATGATTTAATACTACAAAGTATTATAGTAATATACAACCTGAACCTTAGAATTTGTCCTCTTTATTTTTATCCTTTAAAATAGTTACAATTTTAAAATTAAGAAATGATTTTAAATGACATCACAATGCTTAATACATATATAAAGTACTTACAATAGTACCAAGATTGTTTTGATGCTCTATAAATGCTTGCTATTGCTATTAGTGTTAGCACTACTCTTATTAAGGCTTATTTAGGAGGAATTTCAGAATAAATCTTCACTAGGTATAAGTTATAATATCATCAAGATTCATCCATTATTATATGGAAAAGAAAGATGTTTGTGGCATATAAAGTTGCTCCATCCACCTACTTACAGGGAAATAAAAATACTTTATAGCTGTAAGAATAACACTTAATTCTTCATCACACTGGCGGTAGTCACTGCATTTAATATTCCATGGCTCCTTTGCAAGTGTTTCATCAGTCTCTTTAGAATCCAGTTCTCACTTGAAAGTGAAATGATTCAAGTTGAGGTTATGTAATTGGTTTGTACTCATTTGTAGTTACAGGCTAGAAAATCTTAAAAGAAAAACAACCTTTTAGCAAAGAACAAGGGACATGACTGTGCCTTGACACCAAAACTGGTGACTTTGAAGCTATTCTACCCTTTGCTTGTGTGTTTTTTTGTTTTTTAAATTTTATTTAGTTTTTGTAAAGTCTTCATTGAATTTGCTACAATATTGCTTCTGTTTTATGTTTTGGTTTTTTGGCCGCAAGGCATGTTGGATCTTAGCTCCCCGACCAGGGATCAAACCCACATCCCCTGCATTGGAAGGCGAAGTCTTAAAACCACTGGACTGCCAGGGAAGTCCTGCTTGTGTTTTGAAGTGCCTGTTAGTAACTGTGGAATAGAGGTTATGGATCCTATTGGGTGTTTTTATATATCTTTCCACTGGAAGGAAATGCTGTAAACTTTATGAGTGCAATCCCTGTAATTATTTGCATGCCTATCCCAGTAGTCTGGAAGAGTGAGGGAGTTTACTAAAATATGCATATCACACTGAAAACAGTGTGGTGTAATGGAGGGCAAATTTTGGAAGTGCTATTTATACACCCCATGCCACTAAATTAGAAAAAAATTTACTAGAGACTCAGGAAGAGAAGTGAGCATATGGCTAATACTAAGTTCTTCATCTCAGTAAAATCTTGGTAAATAGTATTTGAGCAGTCTAATTTACTGCTTTAGTCTTTCACCCTTCTCTCTCCTACCAAATAGGATATAAACATTCCAAAATAAATGAGGCTGCATATTGATTTGGCCTTGTCTTCTTCTATGACCTTACTGTACCTAGGTTTTGAATTCAATGCTAGAACCTGTTAATTGTTTTATAAATATAGCAAACGATCAGTCATTTAAAAGGAAAGGTGCTCTTTTATATATTAGCATGGTGTTGTTTGCTTATCTTACATGCTTAATATAGCAGGTGTGATGATGAGGAACCTGAGAATTACAAACTGGCAAACTGTATAGGAATGAATATAATATGAGAATTAAGGCATAATAATACTAAAAGGACAGGCTAGTAAAATTATGAATAATTCTCTAGGTAGGCAAATTGAGCCGTATGAGACAATATTATAAAATGTTTGGCTTGCAGACATAAGGTTATTTGGGTTCCTGGAAGTACCTTAGAAATCCTCTGAGGAGGAAATTATTTCCAGTAAAGGTATGAAAATAACAGTGAGGAATTACTCCCGTTGGTGATTCATTCAGCTACTCTTGCAACACTGCATAACCAGTAGGTTATATATGTGTTTGGCTAAATAATGAAAGAAACTGGGATAGTGAGTAGGAGGAAAAAAACTAGGATAGGAGAAACATTGTATTAAGAAGATTCCGGGAGAGAAAAACTATCCCATTTAATAACTGAGGCAAATATGGCAACCTGGCTTGATATTATACCCATTAATTAATGTACTTAGCTCTCAAATGGAATATAATAGAAAATTTAAGTAGAATGGATGGATTAAACTTTTCACACAAATATACCTACAGCCACTAAATTGGGTACCGTGGGACAGCACTAAAAGATCACAAACTAAACTTTAATTTTAACATCACATCCTATTTTGGTCTTTGTAAGGAGGTGGAACTTCCAGCTATGGCCAAGTGAGATGTCTGACAAGTCCTCTCTCCAGCAAGTAGCTATAAAACTAGAAAAAAAAATGAAATAGCAACTATTTTAGTGTTCTAGTATTTGACCAAAGGGATAAACCAAATTAAGAAGCATTTATACGTGAAAAATTGCTGAACTATGAGTAAGAACAGTGGGAATCTGTGGCAACTGGCCTGGGTCTGCTTACACTTTTTTCCTTACACTCATGCTTATACTTGATTAGCAGGAGGCTTTTTCCAGGTGGGGAAAACCATGAGGAGTGGCAGCATGGGACTCATTTGATTTGAAGCAAGGAGCACTGCCAATACCCAGCATCATGATCAGTGTATGTGACTCCTCAGAGGCAACAGGGATATAAGCTCATTCTCTTAACCTGAGATCGTGGTCACGGTTAGAGAAAGAATATCTCTGGCTGTGGCTCTGCATTGTGAAATGGAGAAGAGAGAGGACCCAACCTGTTGACACACTCCTGGTATACTCTGTGGCTATCCACATGGGCATACAAGACACTAAAGAACACAGAAAGAAGAAATAGCCAGTGATGACTTAAAAATGGTTTGAACATTAAATATGCTCCCTTATGCAAACACAGATCTATTGGCAAGAGTTGGAAGGATTATTGCTTAGACTCTTTAAAAACAACCTCTGTGTAGTCATTGGCTAATCACTAAATTATATGGAAAGAAGGAAAAAACAGATTAAAGTTAGCCTTAAATATAAAAGCAAGAATGATTTAAAATTAAATAAAACTGGGGCTTCCCTGGTGGCGCAGTGGTTGAGAGTCCGCCTGCTGATGCAGGGCACACGGGTTCGTGCCCCGGTCCGGGAAGATCCCACATGCCGCGGAGCAGCTAGGCCCATGAGCCACAACTACTGAGCCTGCGCGTCTGGAGCCTGTGCTCCGCAACAAGAGAGGCCACGATGGTGAGAGGCCCGCGCACTGTGATGAAGAGTGGCCCCCACTTGCCACAACTAGAGAAAGCCCTCACACAGAAATGAAGACACAACACAGCAAAAATAAATAAATTAATTAATAAACTCCTACCCCCAACATCTTCTTTAAAAAAAAAAAAAATTAAATAAAACTGAGCAGAGACATCAGTAACTGTGCACTGCACAGAAAATAGAATTTTCAATCTTAGTCCAGGAAGATCATTTTTAAAAAGGAACTAAAAAGAAACAAACAATAAACAAAAAAAAAAAAAAAGAAAGAAAAGAAAGCAATGAAAACGTTTTTGGGGGAAGATACCAGAATTGGGAGTAGATAAAATATATTACCAAAATACTCAATTTTCAACTTAAAAATATTATGGGATATGGAAATATATAGGAAATTTTGATCCATACTTAGAAAAATCAGAACAATTTATAGAAATTATTCCTGTTCCTACAGAGAATTATTTCACTTATTATAAACATGTTCAAAGAAATAGAAAATAAAGTCTAAAGAAATAAAGTACGGCAATCATAAATTGATAAATAGAGATTTGTTGGGTATTAAAAGAACCAAAGTGAAATTATGGAATTTAATATTATGATTCAGATTTTTTAATCTACTTCAAATTTGTGATGTTATAACAATAACTGGTAAACTTGAATATAAATCAATAAAAGTTAGCCAATTTGATGAACAGAGAGGAAACAAAAAAGGTTAAAGAGAAAAATAAAGAGCCTCAGAAGCCAGTGATAAAACATCAAATATTCTAATATACTTGCAAATGGAATCCCAAAAAGTGAGGAGAGAAAGAAATGGGTAGAATTAGGTAGAATTTTATGAAAATTTATTGATTGCTAATAAGCACGTGAATAGATGCTCAATATCATTAATCGTTAAGAAAATGAAAAATAAAACTACAATGAGATACCTCTGTATACCTATTAGAATGGTTATAATAAAGAAAGAGAGAAAATACTAGTCAAAATACAAACTGTTCCACATTTTGCTCGACTTAAAGCCTTTCCTTATAAGGCTATCTTTTGCACTGAAAACAATATAAAGACATTCTTTGTTTAGGCTAAAAGACCTGAATCTGTTGGTATGCTTATTAGAGACTAGACCTTTGAAAACCCTGGCTCAAGAGAACCATCTTGGTTCTCTGGGTTCCATGCTGAGCATCACATTTACCTTCTCACAGCCATGACTGCTTGTATTTATTTGAGAAATTTGCTGGAATGTTATATATAAATCATAGGATTGTGAATTTTCCTAGAGAAATACGTACAATGTATGACTTTTAATTTCTACCTAATGAAATAGGTTATTGCAATAATTTGTTGTGTATGAAATGCAAAGCCTATTCCTGAATATCTCTATATAGTCAAAGTTTTTATTTAAGGACATAAGAATGAAGCATATTAAATTACATGACAAAGCATGTATACAAATGTGATCAAATGGCATTTTTTTAGTTTAGTCTACACTCCAATTTTAAAATATTTGTATCGGCTTTCCCCCCACTATATCTAAAGTACAAGGTTTTTTTTTTTTACATGTTATATAGACATTTTACACATTAAGATAAAAATTTTAATACTTCCATATAAAATAATTTTATCACATTAAAACTAATAACAGATATTTAAATTGCTGAAAAATTGCAGCTAAATAGAAAGCTGCAAAAAAGGAAGTTTATCTCTCTAATATAAACTTCTAATTAGATAGTCAATCATATATACATTAAAATATTTTATGATTTTTCTGTAAATGAGAAAATAATTACTTTTTAAATTATATTTTAAGATGTCTTTTGAAAATTATAGTATCTACATTAGGAATTAAGACTAATATTTGTTCCAAACCATTTGGCAAATTATAAATTCACAGACTTGCATTTATCCAGCCATGTACCTGCTTGGATAATTTATTATTACATACATGTTACTTTTTAAAAACAAACTAAAAAATAAGATTCTGAATATATAGAAATATACTAACTGCCTCCCAAAATTATTTCAGAAGCATGGATTTTTGTTTCAAGAGTTCTAAAGAATATCAAATGTATGTGTATTCCTTTGCTGAATAATACCAAGTTGTAAATAATTTGATGTAATTTCAGGTCAAAAATGATCAGTTATTAACTGTGCATAAACTCTGAAAATTCATTGAGTGGAAAATAAATTTAAAAATCACCATCATTATATTCAGTACGTCAGCTGATGTGGATGGTGCTTTAAAATTTTGGTAATACTGGTAAGTCATAAAGTCAGAAGTATTCCAATCAGTTATATTCTTATGGGATGTTACTCCAATTAAGTTAATGGTTAAGCCTCTTCAAAATTAAGTTAATGGTTAAGTTAATGGTTAAGCCTCTTCAAAATTAAAAAGTGATTTAATAATTTGATGCACAAAGAGGCCAGTAGATAATTAGTTGTTTTTGAGTAGTCATATAATTTTAGTCTACATAGGGACACTTTTGAGAGGGTAAAGGGTTACTATTAATGATTATGGTGGACAACAGGCATAGCTTGAACTGTCCTCCATCAAACAGGATATGATGTTTTCTTATCTGGATGTTATTTGAGGAGTGCTGCACAAGAAGCCGTATAAGACAGAGTTCTCTGTATTTTACAGAATTACCTTGGGTGGTCATACTCAGAGATATTGCAGATACGGTTCCAGATGACCACAAAAAAGTGAATATTGCAATAAGATTGTCATATGAATTTTTTGGTTTGCCAGTGCATTTAAAAGTTATGTTTACACTATATTGTAGTCTATTAAATGTGCAACAGCTTTATGTCTAAAAAAAAGTACGTACTTTAACGTAAAATTTTTTATTGCTAAAAAATGCTAACCATCTTCTGAGGCTTCGGTGAGTCAAATCTTTTTGCAACAGTAATATCAAAGATTACTGATCACAGATCACCATAACAAATATAACAATTAAAAAATCTGATATATTGCAAGAATTAACAAAATGTGACACAGACATGAAGTGAGCAAATGCTGTGGGAAAAATAGCCTTGATAGAATTGTTTGATGCAGGATTGACACAATCTTTCAATTTGTAAAAAACAAACAAACAAAACAATATTTGTGAAGCACAATAAAATGAGGTATGCCTGCGATTTTTTGTTTGGTTCACAGAATCTCTTTTTTCTGCTTTATTGAGGTATAATTGACAAATAAAATTGTAATATATTTAAAGTGTAGAAAGTGATGATTTGATATATGTATACATCGTGAAATGATTACCACAATCAAGTTATTGCAGCTACCACCTCATATATTTGCCCCCGGTTCCTTTTCTGGGAGAGAATGCTGAAGAGCTACTCTCTTAGCAAATCTTAAGAAGACAGGACAGTATTATTAACTATAATCACTATGCTGGACATTAGAGCCTCAGAACTTGATACCAATTTTTTTTTTTAATTTTACCGAGCCACCTTCAGGGTGAAATTAAATTAATGTTAGTTGTTAATGTAGCTGTTAGACGAAGTGATGCTTATTATTGCCATTTAGTTGTTATGTGTCATGGAAATGTTTTTTTCCCAAGCATTATGACTTATTCAGTTAATTATTTTACATTTGCTCTCCATTTCCAGTTTCTAGCTAATTTTCTCTTCTAGTAATAGTTTCTGTAATAATTACCATGGCCATTTTACAAGAAACTTTAATGCTTTCTATCCAATACAAGATTGATGGGAAAAACAAACTCTCTTGTGGATTGCCCTTTTTGTTATGCTCTCTTCCTAATTACTCATAATAAGTTCTATCTTTGGGGAGATAATAAATTAGCAGCTTTCTTGAAAAAATCACTTATAAAATGAACATATTCGATTTTCTTATACTTTGATGGCAAAATTTGTATTTAGTTGAGTCAAATTCAGACTTTTAACACCCCATTTAGATTTTATAAATGAATGGCTGTATAAAGTATAATTTGTATTAGATTGTTTATATATATGTACATATGTATAATTTTCCTGTTGAAATAAAACTAACATAAGAAGTGTGTAAATGTACAGACAGCTAAATAAACTGTGAAAAACCGAACAACTATACAAAGAAGAAAAAGAACTTTATTATATCCCCAAAGCTCCAGCTCATACCCGTTCCCAATCAGAGCCTCTTCCCTAGACCTCCAAGGAAATTACTAAATTGACTTCTCAATGGATATATTATCATTGCTCTTAAAATTTATCTTTATATAAATGAAATTGTAAAGAATGTTTACTTTGGGTTTTTTCACTAAGTATTGTCTTTGCAATTCATATGTGTAATTTAGTTTGTTTTATAAATCATGCTGTCTTGATCCAGTCTTGAGGCCCTGGCTAGAGGTTGGTTAGTTCCTCTTTACAAGCAGCTGATTAAGTCCCTATCTTAAACACTTCCCTTATCAGGCTCTCATACTCTGAGCCGCTGTGCATCAGCACTAATCACCCCAGTGCTAGGTACCAGACAACCAGGGACATTTACAAAGTATCGGAGCCTGCCGAAATTATTCAAATAACTAATCCACAGGAATTCCACCAAACCTAGCTAAGCACACCCACCTGCCACATACCTGCTGCCTCCTACAGCTTGCTGTTACCCTGACTGCAGCCCCTACGTGGCCCTGCTTGGAAGCTTGCTCTCATTCAGAACTGTAAAGACCAAATATTCTGCCTTTCATTTGTCCCAGTGACAGTGTGCTATGTCTCACCATCAAAAGAATCTTTAGATCTTATAAAACAATACAGTTATATGAAGATATAGTTTACAGTATTTCATTTTCAGAATGTGTTAAATCTACTTGCATTATAATATTGATGCATGTGTTGTTTGTTTTTATTTGGGGTAATTACCAATAATTTTGCCAAACACATTCCTGTACATTTGGGTTGCACATATGCATAAATGTCTGTGGTGTATACCTAGTAGTAAACTTCCAACATCATATTACCTTTAACAGAAAATGCCAGTTTCCCAAGTAGATTTTTAATCGTCATTCACATGAGCACAAGATGATGGGTGTTATTGCTCCATATCACCTTATAGTCACAATTTTATTAATTTTAACGATTCTCAGGAAGTAGGTATTGGTATCTCTAGTTTCAATTTGCATTTTCCTGATGACTAATGCAATTGGACCATTTCATATTTTTATATTCAATTGGATATCATTTGTGAAGCACCATTTCAAATCTGTCAATCATTTCTTGGGATTCTGTCTTTTTCTTATCATTTAGGAGTTCTTCCTATATTCAATATCTAGTCCTTTGATGGATATACGTGTTAAAACTATGTTCTTTCCCTCCATGGCTTACATTTTCATTCTCACATTTATGAATGATCAAAAATTCTTCATTTTAATGTAGGTCAATTTGTTTTCTGTTTAAAACTTACTTTTTTGTCTCATTAAAAAAATATTTCTGGGCTTCCCTGGTGGCGCAGTGGTTGAGAGTCTGCCTGCCAATGCAGGGGACACGGGTTCGAGCCCAGGTCTGGGAAGATCCCACATACCACGGAGCAACTGGGCCCGTGAGCCACAACTACTGAGCCTGCGTGTCTGGAGCCTGTGCTCCGCAACAAGAGAGGCCGTGATAGTGAGAGGCCCGTGCACCGTGATGAAGAGTGGACCCCGTTTGCCACAACTAGAGAAAGCCCCGCACAGAAACGAAGACCCAACACAGCCATAAATAAAAATAAATTAATTAATAAAAAACTATATTTCCTCCTCCAAGGTTCATTAAAATATTTTCACATGTTATTTGCTAGAAGCCTTATTATTTTAATTTCCACTTTCAGATCTATGGGCTGCTGGGAATTGGTTTTTGTTTTTTATACTATACAAGGCTGGGGTTTAGTTTCTCCTTCTTCCCCGTGTTGAAACTCAAACAACCAAGGACCATTATTGAAAGCACCATCTTTTCTCTATTTCTATGCAATGCCATCGTTGTCATGAAACAGGCGTTCGTATGTGGATTATGTTTATTTCTGGACTCTTATTTAGTTGTTCATGTTCATGTTGCTATCATAATGTTCCATTACAGTAACTTAAAATATGTTTTGACATCTAATAACATAAGTGCATCAATATTCTTCTGCTTCATATTTCTCTTTATTGTCCTTGCCTATTTCTAGTTACCAAAAATATATATAAATTGACTTGTCAATTTCTATGAACACAACATTGGGATTTCTATGGAATTCTACTCGATACATAAGTTTGGAAAAATTTGACATGTTTACAATATCAAGTATTAAAACCAAACTGCTTATATTAAATATTTTATGACCTATTAAAGTAGTATTTTATATGGTTCAACGTAATAACTTTTTATTTTGACCTTTAATTTCTCACACTGATGATATGGCTTTCTGTGTAGACATATATTTCTTGCCTCATTGCTCTAGCTACAGTTACCAGATCAAAGTTGAGTAGAAGTGTTGACAGTGGCCATGCTAGTCTAGAGGCAAAGCTTTCACAAATTTTTGGCATTAATACGTTGCTTAGTGTAAGTTTTTCTATAGGTCTCCTTCATCAAATGGATGTTGAATACAATAAAATACTTTCCTCATGCTGAGGTGATCATTTTGATCTTTCTTCTTTGTTCTTCTAAGTTATAGAATTATTTTTAATAGTAAATAACATGCATTCCTATAATAAACCCAAGTTTGTGAGCATGCATTATTATTTTTATATAACTAGATTGGTTTGCTACCATATTATTAAGGATTTTGCATTAATATTCATGGTCTTAAATGTTATTTTGCGCTGTTTGTCACATTTGGTACCTATGCTATATTTTCCAGCTAAAACATTTTAAGAAATATTTCTATTTATTTTTTTATTTTTTTCTGGATGACCATATAAGACTGCTGTTATTTCTTTCTTAACGTTTTAGGGAAGGACATTAGTCCAGTGGTACCATTTGAACTTCATTATGAAATTTTCTTTGTGGGGAGAGTGAATTTTAACTTTAAATTTCTTTAGTAGTTATAGGATACTTCAAATTTCCTATATTTTCCTCTGTCAGTTGTGATAAATTCTTTTGTCCAGGATTTGATAAATATGTCCAATTCATCAAAAATGTGAAGTTTATCAGCAGAAATGTTGTATTGTAATCTTTTTACTGTATAAAGCATCTGTAATGATGACCTCCTTTTTACTCAGGATATTGGTCTGTGTTCAATCCCTCTTTTCTTACTTTACTAAATGTATTTCTTTTATCAATTTTAATGGTGCTTTAAAAATTAAGTTTTTATTATTCTATACATTCTATGGCATATATTTTCTAATTCATTAGTTTCCACTCTCCACTTTATAGCCTCAGTTTGCTTTCTCACATAGGTAAATAATACAGACTCTTAAAGTTTCTCTGTCTCTCTCATTCTCCTCTCTCTCTCCAGAATTTCTCATTTGTCCCCTTAAATTCATCATCCACACTCTTTACAAAGTGCACTTTTAATAAAAATTAATCATGCATGTTTTATTCAGTTCAAAATCTTTTAGTAGCTATTCATTGTATGTTGAATCTTAGTATGGTACATGTGACTTTGAGCTATGCCTTAACTAACCCATACTCCTATATAATTTACCTTGTCTGGCTACTTTGGTTACTTAACTCATTACTTACAATATTTTATGTTTTCTTGTCTTTCCAAGTCTGGAAATCACTTTCTTCCTGCTTAGTCTAAAACGTACTTGTTCTATTAGGTCGAGTCCTTACTTCTTCAGACTGAAGGTGTACCCTGCACCAGGCTTCTATAGCATTCTATGGATACATTTAATTTTAGTACTAATATACTGTGCTATAATTCTTGATTTTCTTCTCTGAACTTCCCAGTAGGTACTAAATTAAATCTATCTCTCTCCATCCCTAGCTTTTAACAAAGAGCCTGGGAGATAGGTCAGGCTCCTTAATATGTTAAGTGAATTAATAAATGAATGTATTTCTTTAGAATTAGAAAACAGGGAAAATACTGGCATTACATATTTTTATATGTCCTTTTAAAACAGTATGGAAATTTAAACTTTCTAATTACTTTTTGGAGGTTTAATTTTAAGTTGGATTTTTTTCTGAAAACATATAAGGATATACTCTAATACCCAGAGGAAACAATCTTTAAAATATAACGTATATATATAGATTTATTTATTTATTTCTATGAAAGATTTCATTTATTTGTAGAGTCTAGCTGTACAGAGATTTTATAATTATCTTACTTTTTATCTCTAATTGTATATATTCCTAAAAGGGCATTGAGATCAGTCAGCCTTTTAGGGTAAATATAGATCCCTAACTATCTAGAGATATTGTGATTTATAATGTACAGTTGATTATCTTATTCAAAAGGCTCAATTTACCAGAGACTGATTGTATTGCATTGAACTGATAAAAATAATTTGCTAGACATAAAACTAGTAGGTGGGTGCTAGGAAACCACAGACACTCTGAAAATCCTAACTAAAATATGCCTAAGGTTTTCAATAATAATTTTACTCACATATTAGACTCTGATAATTGACCAAGAGCACAACAGAATATCATATGGACTAAATTTATTCAAATGTAGACATTTATTTTTCCATGAACTGTTTTTCTGTTTTATATATATGTATACATTTCCTTACTTTAAAAATCTAAATCATCTTTCTTTTACTGAATTACCACCCATATTTCAGATAATATTTTAGATAAACACATCTAGAAATCAAGGTCAGTCTTTTTTTTTTACTGAAACCGCAATTATGTCATATTCAGTTTTGAGCAAAAAGCTTCTATTTAAGTGCACTGTCCTATTATCTATGTGCTCCATTACAGATTGAATATCATGTCCCATCACAACAGCGACCATAATTCATTCAGCCTGTTTTTACTTTTTTTCATTATGAACAGCATGCACATTTTTCCCTTCTCACTCTCCATTTCAATTTATTCCAATATCATGATATTAAATAATCAGAAATATTCTAGACTTAAATCAAAAGCTTTATTTTTGAAAGTAAGTTTTACACTGGCTTTTATTTTTGAATCCAACTCCATTTCTACTTTCTCTTATAATAAAATACAGTGGCAGAGAATAGACTCTTGTTTAATTCTTTTCTTTAAATTTTAATTAATTAATTAATTAATTATTTTTGGCCGTGTTGGGTCTTCGTTTCTGTGCGAGGGCTTTCTCTAGTTGTGGCGAGTGGGGGCCACGCTTCATTGAGGTGCGCGGGCCTCTCACTGTTGCGGCCTCTCGTTGCAGAACACAGGCTCCAGACGCGCAGGCTCAGTAGTTGTGGCTCACGGGTCCAGTTGCTCTGTGGCATGTGGGATCTTCCCAGACCAGGGCTCGAACCCGTGTCCCCTGCATTGGCAGGCAGATTCTCAACCACTGCACCAACAGGGAAGCCCCTTGTTTAATTCTTAAGGACATCAATAGTGGTGCTTAAGAAGTACACAGATGTTAAGTTTAAAAATAAAAAAAATAATCAAAATATACATTTCTGCTGCTTATCAGTGTTCTACTGAAATAAAATTCTTTGTAATTTTTTTATAGTCATCTCAACATGGTGTAGTCCTAAGTTATTACTGTCTTACCCCAACCAATTATGAAAAAAACGTTTGATGCCTCGTTCTGAGACAGGCTGGGACTTGGGACCCTTTGCTGCCATGCTGCAATGCTTGCACCTGGACACACCTCTCCTTGAGCAACAAAATACAAAGAAACTATATGGTACTAAAAATAATTGTGCACATGTGCAGTTGGGGCAAATTCTGGATGCAAAAGATACAAGGAGACCAAAAAACCCAACTGCCACTTTTGAAGAGCCTAGAGCAAAAACAGGGTGTTGGGAGCAAAAGCAAGGTACTGAGCATGCCTGCTGCACACACCACCACCCAAGGGATGGACAAACCACCTAAGCCACGCCTCTGGCCCGACCCCTGGACACACCCCTACCTTCACCCCATATAAGGAACAAGCTCCCCCAGACCCCCAGGGAGTGAGTGAGCAAGGGAACCTGCTGCTTGTTCTCACTCCCCTGCTGTTACTGCAGGGGCCCCAGTAAAGCCTTGTCTGAATTTCTTGTCTGGCCTCTAGTCAATTTCTATTGATTGGGGAAGGCCAAGAACCCTGGTCAGTATCAGGACTAGCCAAATGAAGAGACACATAGAACAAAGTTTAGGGAAGTGGGGTGCGCTGCTTGCATGCCCTATCCAGGTGTGTCCCCATCCCAGCACATCAGTGTGTTCACCAACCAGGAAGTTCCATTGAGCCTAAGGGTCTCATTAAACAGGTATAATTGATTAAATCATTGGCCACATGATTGAACACAATTTCCAGTCCTCCTCTCCTTTTCCAGAGGTTGGGCTGGCCCAAAGTTCCAGAGATTTTATCTACATTATACAGATTTTGAAATCATTGAGAATTGATGTATGGGCTTGTCCATGTTTAATTTTTGTGAATATTCCATGTGTGTTGGGGAAGATTGTCAGGTCTGTAGATTGGCACTGTGTCCTACACATTCAAATCTATATTTTTACATATTTTGAACTTTCAGATTTTTAAAATTTCTAGATATATTCCTTATATATTCTCTGTATATTCTTATGATAATCAATTTCTCAATTACCTCAGTAGGTGATTTTCACAGTATTTCTACATGTCCTATTATACATTGAATGGTATTCTGTTAGATTCTTACACATTTTCTATTTTCAATTATGTCCTCATTTTCTTTGTTGATTTTTTTGATTGATTAAGATTTTGATGATTTGTTTTATTATTCTTCACATTACTTTTATCTTAATTTTAACCCAATTATTTCTCTTTAATGGTTTGGATATTATATTTTTTCCCCAACGTTTTAGATTGGTAGCATTTCCATTTTACTTTGTATATTTTAAAACTTCACACACACACACACAAAACTGCTTCATTAGTATATCCCATTTCAAATTTACAAAGAAACGATAATATTTTTATTTAAACATACACCTCCCAACTTGCATTGTAATGTTCATTTAAAAAAAAAAATTATTTATTTATTTGACTGTGCCGGGTCTTTAGTTGTGGCATGTGGGATCTTCGTTGCCGCATGTGGGATATAGTTCCCTGACCAGGGTTGAACCCCGGTTCCCCTGCATTGGGAGTGCAGAGTCTTAACCGCTGGACCACCAGGGAAGCCCCTTAATGTTCATTTAAATAAGTCTTTATTTAACTTTTATTTTCAAAACATAACTTTTGTTGGTTAAATGATTTAGTTTATTTTCTCTTAGTATTTTGAAGATGTTATTCTACTCTTGTCTGACTTACATTGTTGCTGTTTTAAAAATCTTTGATAAATTCAATAATTTTCCCTCTGGCTGATTTTAACATTTTTTTTCTTTGGTATTTTTTTTTACAATAAGTCAAGTTCTGGATTTCCTTTCATTTTTGACCTCCTTCTTTTACACAGTATTTTTTCCCCTATATCTGTGGATATATATTTTTTTAGCAACTTTGCAAAAAATGCAATCATTTCTATTGAATATTGTTTTTTTAAATTTTTTTTCTATTTTTTCCCCTTACTGTCTCTGCTTAACATATACTGGGTTTTCTTATTTTACCTGTTATTTCTCTTAACTTTTTATATTTTCTACCTGCTGTTTATATTCTATAATTCTATAATTTCTTCAGGTCTAATTTTTAGTTCACTTATTCTCTCTCTACCACTTCCAAAATTTCTGTTTGATCCATTTATTGAGTTTTTAATTCCTATATGCCTATTTTATCATTTCTGAAATACAGTTTTGGATGTTTTTTCACATCAACCTGTCCTTTTAGACAGCTCTATTTACTCATTTTTTGCTCAGAGATTTGTTTCTTTAAATATTAAATATATATTTAAATTTTGTACTCTACCTCATAACTCAAATGTTGATATTTAATCTGACATTTGTTGTTTCTGTTGACATCCATAGGGTAGAACTTTGTGACATTTGTTTGTTTGTTTTACTATTAATAGCAGTTGATCTAATATTTGGAAATCCCAAGAACTTAACTTGTGGGATTCTTATCTCCATAGACAAATGGAACCCATTCCTCCTAAAAATCACTCAGATCCTACCAATCTAGGCCAAGTAAAGCCACCCTCTAGGGTACAAGCATAATACAGTAGTCTCATATTTAGTGTGCTCACAGTTTTGGTATGCTCCAGTTTTAGAGTTTGGATTCTAAATCTGATATGGGCATCCCCCACACCCTGAGAAAACCTGGAATAGATCAAAATATAAAGATACAATATAGAAGTCTAGGAAATCAATAAATTAACAAAGTGTTTCTCAGGAGAGTTTTTTTTTCATTTTGTTCATTTAGATAAACAGAGAATTAGAGAAATATATATGTAATGTGTCTATCAAGGAAATAAAAATAATGACAAAAGTAGTTCATACACTTCTTGTAATAGGGAATAACAAATCTGACTCCAAATCAGATCTGTTTCTTTACTTTAACCTTTGTATTCTATTGCTTTTGCTACAAGTTAATCACTAAAGGGATGTTGCCTAGAGCTTAAAGTAAATGTAATGGCCTATCTCCAAGAACACTGTCCGCCCCCCCCCCCATGTAAAACTAAACTACCTTTGTCCCGCTCACAGGAAACATTCTGACCCAGCCCACCTGTGAATGGCTGCAGGAAAGAAGAAATTAACACATCTCCTCCTGTGTGGCAGAAACCAGTAGATATTTGTAACAACTTACATTTGTAACAACTTATGGCTGTTTTACTTTACCTCCTCACATCCCCCTTCTTTGTTCTACTAAAGAACCTAGCATCCAGACCCCGATAAGATGGTTCTCTAGGACATTAGTCTGCCATCTTCTCGGACTCTTGGCTTTCCAAAAAAGTCGTTATTCCTTGCCTCAACACCTGTCTCCCAATTTATTGGCCTGTCATGCAGTAAGCAGAACAAGCTTGGACTTGGTAACAATCTGCCTTTTTTTTTTTTAATGAATCCATTTTTAAGATTTTGGTTATTTTCCTTGCATTCTGCCACACAGGGATTTGTAAGACTATCTGGGGGCCTTCTCAAATCTTTCAGTATACTGAGCAGTTGCTACGTCTTTTCTCAGGCACCGTAATGGATGCACAACTTCTTCTCCAGGAGGCTTAAAGTATACCAAGACTACACTGTGAGAAATGAATCACAAGTGTTCTCGTGCTCTGAGATCACTCTCAACATGTATGGAATTTCTATATTCTACCTTCTTTTAACATTCTGACTCTTAGCATCAACCAAGGATGTATTTCATCATACATCTCTCCCACTCTAAAGACTTTCCTGTCACGTCTTTATGATATCTCCCCTCCAAGTAGCCAGGAGAAAAATAAAAGTATCTCTTAAATTATTCTTCATTTTCTTTACCAAGTCACATGTGATATGAAGCACTAAGCAGAGTACATCTGGCGATATTTCAGATTTCAAAAATCTTTCCCCTTTCAGAAAGCCTGGTTCTTTTAATGCAACACATTGACTTTAAATCTATGATTTCTTTTATGCTTTTTGAAAAGAATCTATTTATTTAATTGGCTTCTTTATTTTCTCTGGTTAATTTGTGTCTTCTCTTAGTTGGGACAATAAAACTTAGACTCAAGGTCAATATTAAAGATCAGAACACTAAAAATGAACAAATTAAAAACAACCCCTACAGATGAAAATAATTTTTTTTGAATACTAAATATATCATTAATATTCCAAATATTATCATGAGTAAAAAATCAGGGTGATGTAATTTCTTTGCATAATATCCAACATTGACTTTTCTTTATCTATAAAATAAAGTGAACATTCCTTCAACTTGTATAAAAATTCCTTCCACTTTATCTGATTCTCTGCTTATCTCTTAAGGATTCTCAGTAGTCACCCCTTCCCTAATCCTCACTGATAGGTCTCATTGTAAAGAATGATAAAATTGCATGCAGTTCTGGAAAACAGCAAGCTATTGCAAACTTCTGAAT
This sequence comes from Delphinus delphis, assembly GCF_949987515.2. Lineage (NCBI taxonomy): Eukaryota > Metazoa > Chordata > Mammalia > Artiodactyla > Delphinidae > Delphinus > Delphinus delphis. The sequence continues at coordinate 128,052,516 of NC_082687.1, forward strand.
CTCACATTTTAATTTCCCTGCTTCCTGAACTACATCTACAATCTTCCACATCATCCCAAACTCTCTTTTCCATTAACACCTGTTCATCTTTGAAAACTCAATGCCATTTTAATCTCTTCAATAAGACCTTCACTACTTTCTCTAAATAAAATGGACTATTTTTTTTTATTTACTAATCATCACGTGCATACATCTATTTTCAGTTAATAAAACACTTTAAGTAATCACATGCATAAGTCCTTATTCGAGACAGTAATAACTTTGAGGCTGGGAGAACATTCTACTTGGTATTAATAAGACAAAGATCCAGGCAAGCTTAACATAGGTATGTTACACAGGTATGTAAATGTATGCTAAATTTAAAAGATAAATGATGTCCCTTGATTAATTAGCGTTAGGGGCTTTTGTTTTGTTTTTGTTTTTTTTTGCGGTACCCAGGCCTCTCACTGCTGTGTCCTCTCCCGTTGCGGAGCACAGGCTCCGGACGCGCAGGCTCAGCGGCCATGGCTCACGGGCCCAGCCGCTCCGTGGCATGTGGGATCTTCACGGACTAGGTCACGAACCCGTGTCCCCTGCATTGGCAGGCGGACTCTCAACCACTGCGCCACCGCGGAAACCCTAGGGGCTTTTTTTAAAATTAAAAATAGAAACATTTGCTAGAAAATGAGGGTTAATTTGTTATTTTATCATATATTTTATTACTAATACACATGAAACTCATGATGATGTGAAGAGTAAGTGAATATAGAAAAAAATCCACCACTAAATGAAATTAGTTTACTTAACTCCTTGATTGAATGTTAAAAATGTATCTCCTAGGGGGTTTTATTGAAAGAAATGTAATTACTAATTATAATAGGAAAGATCAGAAGATGAGGGCATATTTAATAACTGCATACAAATTGCTTCATTGCGTTCATGTTCTGCAAAGGTTTCTTAAGAAACCATCACTATATTAATTGTTCATTGAAAATTTCCTATATTTTAATTCTTGGCCAAAAATGAAATGTTATTTTTATAGAAAACTAATACCTGAGATTTCTGATAATCTCCAACTGGAGGCAAAACTATAATTAGAGATATGTAGGTATAGTATTAAAGTGCCTGGATTTGTAGGGCTTATAATTCTCAGATCTCAAAGGCATCATGTATTATAATTAACTCTTTGTTGTTCATTCTTCTTAGTATACTTTCTCTATATCTCTTCTCCACCCCTTCTCTTCTTTATTTTTTCCTTTATTTTTAGCCAGGCTCAAAATCCTTCTGGGGAAAATTTTAGTGAAATATAAAATGATGGTATGGAATCTGAAAATATTAATAAAGAAGACTAAAAAAGACCTGATGCCTGAAAGTTCAGCCTTAATTGTTCACTGAACATGAATCACAGGGATATTATCTCAGAACTATGTGATATTTAGCATAAAAATCAGTTATAAATGAATCAAGGAAATAACAATGAAAGTAGTTAGTATATATTTATTTTTCACAATTCTTATAAAAATGAATCATTTTAATTATTGGTGTAAAGATGCTTTAGTTTTTAATACATTTAAATGTTTTCTTCTGTATAACCATTTTTACCATAGTTTTCTCTTCTACTTGCATGTTCAATATTGATGCTACCACCATTTTCCTTCATTTCTTATTTTATATCTTGTTTAAAAAAATTATAACTAACATCACCAACCATGCACAGTAGTCCTTTGTCCTAAATTTCTACCCTGTGGAAGCAAGGTATGTGACTTGTGGATACAGACAATATTTTCACAGTGTCATAAATTTGTGACCACTGCTTTGAAGAAAAAAACAGAACCTTTTCTTTATCATTTTAACTTAATGTCACTATGATGGACTGCTCCATGGGATGAAACTACAGCTCACACCTTTATTTAAAATCTGTTCTCTAAAAAGTCCTCAGATGAAAGTGACCACTTTCACACCAAGTCCATGGCCTTAAATAGATATTTAGAAAGATTGTGAATGGCTTGTAAGGCTGAGTACAGAGTATGAGAAAGAACCTTAAGAATGATAGAACAGAAAGAGAAATGTGGAGTTTGGAAAAGAAAAAAAGCTTCCGGTTTCCTGCCAGTTCATACAACTCACTACATAGTGGGTTTTTAGCTTTGTCCCTCAGTCTCCATCTTCTGAAATCTTATTCTACAAAGGTCTCATTCCTTAATTTTCTTAGCATGTACAGATGGTATTTAAAAGAAGTGCATGCTCATCTCCCAAAAATCACTTTCCTAGAATTATCCATCATTTTAATTTAAAAAATGTGTTGTTTAAAAATACATTTTACACGTATGTGGATAGCTACATGTATGTGAATCATATATGTTTATATAGAGAATTCATATATGAAAGAAAATGGAGAAAAAAAGAGTTACATCATACCATTAATCGTTCATCTAGAAATGTAAGCACGTATGAAGAAAGGGCAACATCTTTCCTGTGCTTAATGCAGCATTAGAAGTAGTAGTAGGGAATTAAGAGTAGTAGGGAATTAAATTCAGAGTTTTCAGTTCTATGGACTAGCGAAGGTGTTCTTACTGAGAGTGTTGGAACTTCCAAGGAAGCACCTTCTCCCGGGGCTGGAACACCATAAGAGGCTTAGTAACATCAGAAACTGCTAGAGCCTTCTAATGGACCAAGGTTTCTCATCAGCATATCTCGATTTAAAGCCAGCCAGGAAATATATTTAAAATATCTCAAGCTTCAGTGGCGCTAAGTGAAAAAAGAAGCAGGCCATTAGGCTAAAAGACACTGAAAAATAACTTCCATTCAATGTCTCTGAATAGCAAAGAATTTTATGCTTTTATGGTCTCTGGAACCTTCCTTCCAATTAAAAAGGAAAAAAAATGTATCCCTAATTATGCATAGAATATATTTTGTATTTCTGAACCTTTATTAAAGGCTCACTCTCAGTCAGAGATATGACTTTGTTTTATGCTTTCCAGTGCAAACTATCAATGTCTCACACTATATATCCCATGCTCTGATAGGAACAGAGGAGATAACAATTCTTATTCCACCTCTTTCAACTTAAAACCAGGTGCCTTCAGGATGTCACCAAGGAGGCTCCTGAATTTCCCTCCTCCCACAGATGTACCAAATATACAGCTACACATGGCTCAATTCCCTCTGAGAGAAATACAGAAAATATTTAAGTAACTCCTACACATTGGGCAACTGTGAACATACCTGCATTGGAACAGGTAGGAAAGACTGAGCTACACTCTTTCCATAAACTTCACCCAGGCAGAGAACCTTACAATCGGGAGGGAACCCTCAACTTTTAGATCCTCCCTGAGGAGTGACAGGTTTGTACCATACATATAGTACCCCAGATTTTGCAGCTGCCATCCAAGGGACAGGACCCCAAATCACGAGCTCTGATAGGCAACAGGACTCAGCATTCTTGAGTTCCATAGGATCATTAAGCCAAGAAAGCAGTTTCAAACCCATGTTCAAGGAGAAAACTTCCTGCAGCATTATTCCACGGGCTCAGTGCAGAAGGAGCAGGCAAAAATGCCTATCTCCTAGCTTCTCCCTGGAAGGAATCTGACCGTGTATTTTCCTAGCCTGAGGTTCCAGCTTCTAATCAGCCTGCATCTGGGAGATGACTGGGATCCTCCCAGGAGCCTGATAAAGCTGGTAGGCACAGCACCAACTGTCTCCTCCCAGCTTGCTCCAGTTGTAAAATCAAGTCTCTAGCTACTCCCTGGAGGGAGCCTGTCCACAAATCTAGCACCTCAGCTATTAAATGTCAAATATAAGAAATATTAAAGAGAGTTCTTCAAGCTGAAATGAAAGTACATTCATAGGTAACTTGAAAACACATGAAAGTATAAAACACTGTTAAAAGGAAATACATAGTTAAGCTAAAATGCTCTAATATTACAATGGTAGTGGGTAAGTCACAACACTAGCATAAAGGTTAAAAGGTCAGAGTACTAAAAACTATAACTACAATGAATTGTTAATGGATACACAGAATGAAAATATGTAAATAGTGACATTAAAACAATAAAATGAGGAAGGTGTAAAAATGTACGGTTTTTGTGTGTGCTCAAAGTTGTTGTTATCAGCTTAAAAAAGACTATAAGATGATTTATATAAGCCTCATGATAAGAACAAAACAAACACCTCTACTAGATACATGAAAGATAAAGAAAGGAATCAAAGCATATCACTCCAGAAGATCATCAAATCACAAAAGAGATCAAAAGAGAAAGGTGCAGAGATACTAGAAACATCCAGAAAACAACGAATGAAATGTCATTAGTAAGTCCTTTCCTAACCATGATTACTCTAAATGTAAATGGATTGAATTATCCAATCAAAAAAAAAAAGACATAGAATATCTGGATCAATTAAAAAAACAAAACCTGGGCTTCCCTGGTGGCGCAGTGGTTGAGAGTCCGCCTGCCGATGCAGGGGACACGGGTTCGTGCCCCGGTCTGGGAAGATCCCACATGGGCCCGTGAGCCATGGCCTGTGAGCCATGGCCGCTGAGCCTTCGCGTCCGGAGCCTGTGTTCCACAACAGGAGAGGCCACAACAGTGAGAGGCCCGCGTACCGCAAAAAAAAAAAAACTTTCAACAAGTGTGCCACTTAAGTAAAAACAGAAAACAAAAGTTACTAGAAAGATTTAAGAGTTTAATCATAGGGAAAAGAGTGAAGAGAAATAGACTTAAGAACACAGTGTATTTCCTAAAGGGCTTATTAACATTCTTTAAGTGAAACTCTCGACACATAAAAAATTAGAAGACAGTTGGTAATTTAAATAATCCTTAAATGACTTTCATTATATTCTAGAGTCGTGCTGGTTAATAAAAATATACTGTGAGCCACATATGCAATATGAACTTTTCTAGTGGCCATATTGACAAACATAAACAGAACAAAGTTAATTTTAACAATATACTTAACCCAATTATATCCAGAATATTATTTCAAAATTTAATCAATATAAAAATTATTGAGTTGTTTTACTATTTTTCCTATTACATATTCAAAATCTAGCACATATTTCATACTTAATAGTACAACTCAGTTTGAGCTAGCCACCTTACAAATGCTAAATGGACACATAGCTAGTGGCCAACACATTGGTCAGTTCTAAGATCACTTGATGTGTTTTCACTAATTTTTCTGAACAATTTTATTATAAAAAACACATCTAACTATTGTGGCTGCAACACAGTAACATAAAATATTGTTGCTTATAAATCTCTTTTCTCATATAGTGATGGACATTAACTAGATTTATCATGCTGATCATTTCACAATATATACAAATATCAAATCATTATGTTGCACACCTGAAACTAATACAGTGTTATATGTCAACTATACCTCAATAAAAAAGATATTTTCTCACCTTAATACTATAAAAATTCTTATAGTTTATTTTTATTAATGGTATTGCAGGATGATAGCTGTTTAGAATTATGAAACTGCAAGTTACTAATATAGATCAGTTATAAAATTCTTAAAGGCATGATAAGTTTTGCATTCCAAAGCCCATTGACAAGATTTTTTTTTTAAAGTGTCTCATATTTTAGCTCCTATTCTTAGTTCTCACTGCAACAGGTCCTCATGTGTTGATAAAAACATACGTACATATGTGTATACATACATCTATATATACTTAAAACTGTTGAAAATACAAAATTAATATCAATTTTCATCCATTCTTCTTTTCCTTTGTCACCAAAGAAACGCTGCCTTTTCTTCTGATCATGGCTAATTCCTCCCCTTAATCTCTTAGTCAAGTCAGCATTTCCCATCTCTTAAATATCTCATCAATTTCTAAAACTCTTCTATTAAGGGTATTTTTTTAACTTTATTGAGGAGTAATTGACAAATATAACTGTGTATATTTAAAGTTACCGTGTGATGATTTGGTATGCATATAAGTCATAGAATGATTTCCAACATCAAGATAATTGACACATTTATCACCTCACATACTTAACTCTTTTTGTGTGGGCATGTGTGTGGTGAAAATACTTAAAAGATATTCTCAGCAACTCTCATGTATATAATATCATATTATTAACTATAGTCACTATGTTGTACATTAGAGCCTCAGAACTTATTCTTTTTTTTTTTTTTTTTCTTTGCTGTATGCTTGCCTCTCACTGCTGTGGCCTCTCCCGTTGCGGAGCACAGGCTCCAGACGCGCAGGCTCAGTGGCCATGGCTCACAGGCCCAGCTGCTCTGTAGCATGTGGGATCTTCCCGGACCGGGGCACAAATCCATGTCCCCTGCATCAGCAGGCGGACCCTCAACCACCACGCCACCAGGGAAGCCCAGAACTTATTCTTTTATAGCTGAAAATTTGTACCTTTTCAATAAACATCTTCAAGTACATCCTACATTGTATTACTTTAAGACAGGCCTTAGTCATCTTTCACTTGGGCTATTACACTTTTTTTCTAATCAAATTTTGCCATCTTCTCCTTGTCACAATTTCCACTGCTACCACGTCAATCTTTCTAAAATGCCATTCTAATAATACCAGCCTCTTGGTGAGGTTAAACACAACCTCACAGTTGGTAATTACAACCCATGGTAAATACAACCATTCCTTGTTTACTATACAAAACTGAATAAAGACCTTTATGTGTCATTTGAAGCCCTTTATGCTCTTGTATACACCCTGAACTTGGGAACTTACCACTTCTCATGTCCAGAATCATAGACGCCATCCACTCTGAGCTACATCATATTAATTCTTCACCTCCATGCTTTGTACATATTGTTTTCCCTGTCTACAATCCCTTTCTAAATCTTGATTTCGTGCAATGCCTTTAATAATCTCACCCTGGTTATTTTGGTTGTATTTTTGGGGATTTGGTTGTTGTTGTTGTTTTCCTTTTAGCAATACTCCTATCATCCTGATAGATGACAGTGGACAAACACAGCTCAACAAAGAAGCAATCCCCTTGCAACTACCATGCAATTTAAAGTATCTTTGCTAGAACACATTAACATGGCTTCACATATACCATCTGTGGCCAATGAGCATTGTTTTCTATTGCTATCAGGAGGAGGTTAAGCAACTTAGGTTCTCATGGGATGTACAATAGTATGCATTCATAGCCCTGCCGCAGGGCAATGTTACCTTTTTTGTCCTCTAGGCTTTCTTCAGAACATCACATTTTCCACTATCTAAATTACCACATGTTAATAGGACCAGACGGGCAAAAAGTTGAAAGCACATTAGAAGCCTTTAAAAAAATGCATGCACTTCCAAAGGTTGGAGATAAACCCTAGTACATTTCTGCCTCAAATCTACATCTTAAAGTCTGTTTCAAATAACTTATGCTAAGACAGAGACAAAAGCAGTAGTGCTTGCCTGATAGCCCTCAAGCCTGTTATACTTAGCTGAAGATTACATGTCATATTTTTATTCACAGGAAATTAAATAGCAAATGCCTATATTTTAAAGAAATATTCATCAGAATATTTAATGATACAGAAAAGTATGTTACTAGAAAATATAGTAATAGTGACATTTGCAGAGATGTGGCTAGACCTAGAGACTGTCATACAGAGTGAAGTAAGTCAGAAAGAGAAAAACAAATATCGTATAATGTCGTTTATATGTGGAATCTAGAAAAATGGTACAGGTGAACTTATTTGCAAAGCAGAAATAGAGACACATATGTAGAGAAAAAACTTATGGATACCAAAGGGGGAGGGGGTGGGATGAACTGGGAGATTGGGATTGACTTATATACAATACTATGTATAAAATAGATAACTAATGAGAACCTACTGTACAGCACAGGGGACTCTACTCAATGCTCTGTGGCAACCTAAATGAGAAGGAAATCTAAAAAAGAATGGATATATGTATAACTGATTCACTTTGCTGTATAGTAGAAACTAATACAACATTGTAAAGCAACTATACTCCAAATCAAAAAATAATATAAATAAAAAAGAAAAAAGGTATATTACTAGATTGTCTATTATATAGTGGCACTACAATAAAGGTATTGGTAAATATCATGAGTTATTAAATGCATAGGTGCTTTTGATCTGAGGTTCTACAAGTTAAAAAGTTACTTAATTGAAAAGAGAATTTAAGAGAGAAAAATCTCCTACGGATTCCTCAAATGGCTCATTGAACAAGGCTTTTGGATCATAGGAAAAAAAATAGTGACTTAGGAAAACATAAGAATTGTCAGAAAATCAAACATGCATTTTAATTCTGAGAAGCATGATTTTTTTTTTTTTTTTAGCATGATTTTTAATTAGGGATATATTAACTTAATCCCCACCTGTTGGGGCTTTTACTGTTTCAAGTTGAGTTTGCAAATGTATTTTTCACCTCCTGAATTTCTGCCTTGTGATGCTTTTCCTTTTCGGAAACTCTAGGGTCTCCTCTGGTTTTCATAATAGAAAGTTACCTGGGCCATTAGTGAGAGTATTTCTAAATGAAGGGAAAAGTGTGAACATATGATCTGGTTGCCAGCAGACAGCCACTGCTTTGCCTGCATGAGCTTACTTGTTCAAGTGGGCTCTCATTATGACTCTGATGTCTGACATCTCCTCTGATAGCAGTGTAGCTTATCTACAAATCTTTCAGCTGTAGCTAGTAGTTCATAACCAGGTTCTAAATTTTCAATCCTAACCTGCTGATGCAGATTGATTACTGGGATCTAGTCTCTTTTTCACACTTGTGGAGATGAACTATTGTGTTACATAAATCAGTCTGTCTGCTGCTGTATTCACTTGTTTGGTCACACTCTTGAAGGTGATCTTCTGAAGCTAGAGCTACTTATCCCAGGCTCTGTCTACTCTTATTGAATTATACTACAACCCACATCTGCATATTTTTTTCAGAATCTATTTTCTAGAAATTGACTAGTTTGTTTGCCACTGAAGTCTGTTAAGAGAAGAAAATTGAGAAAAAGGTATTTGAAATCAATGTAGTTCCATTCTGAAGTAGAAGCTCTACTTCTATAGAAATAAAAAGATAAAAACCCTCATTCTTATTACTTTCCATGCAGTAAATGCAATGACACTAGCTGGACTTAATACAACAACCTAATAAACAGGCTTATAATTCTCATTAGCAAGAGCTGAATCAGCACCATTAATGGTGAGCCTAGTGAGGAAACCATGTTTGAGTATGTCTTATACTTAAAAGTGAAATACCAAAAACAACCCCCCAAAAACCCACAGAACAGTGTAGTTCTGTATGTGCTAATAAATCATTTAGTTTATTTCTCCTGAGTACTTTTTATTTTATCCTTTACAAGTTAGCATCATTTTCAGCTTTCTTTTAAATCTTGTGATACACAAAAATTACATCTCCCAGGCAATACTACTACTGATGACATACGAACAAATGTTTCAACCCTTGACAATTTAGGAAAAACATATACAATCAGTTTTTAAAAATCAATGTTTAAAGAGCATGCAGGTAGTATTTTAAAATATTTTCATACTTAAAAACATTCTCATATATTGTAAATTTATGTCCAGAAATCTTCATATTGTGACCATTATATTAGTTCTGTCTCCTGTCATTAATCATGGAGACTTGACCTAGAGTGTTAATATTTTTGTTTTGTTCTATTTTAATTCTGGTCATTAATGCCACTGAAAATAACATTTCCTGTTTTTAATTGGTTAGTACATGTTGTACCATGATCTTCATAAGAACACATTTCAAAGCCTTTCTTACATAGAAAAGAATTACCATGACACGGAGGAAAAAAGACTGAAATACATAAACGACTACATGGTAAAAGAATTTGAATTTATCACTGAGAACCACTAACTAATTCTACACATTAAGGTTTTACAAATGGTCTTATGTGTAAAAAAATCATTTATGAATTTTATGATATTCAAATGGAAGATTTCTTCATCTTTAGTAATAATACTGAAAATAAGGTCATTACTTTGTTCATTATTTATTAATAATTTACAATAGGGAGTTTCCTTCTATTTCTCTTTTTCCCTCTCTTTTACAGACACACACACACACACACACACACACACACACACACACACACACTCTCACACACACACACACGTACCTGTGCTTATTGCGGTCAACTTACTGTTTTATCTTACTTGAGACAAGATTATTGCAAGTAGTAGCGTGTAGAAAAGGAGAAAATTCTACTTGGTCTATATTGCATTCAGCAGCAGTAATCCAAATTTTGGTGAATAGAGAGAGAGAATGGAAATTGACTAATTGTTTTAATTTAGCTAAGATGTTGAGTAATTCATATTATTACATGACTTAGTTAAACATTGTATTGCTATTAATAGTTTAGGAGAACTAAAATATACTATGTAGATGTATTTATTGGCTGTTCATGTGGATGTTTGTGTCAGACACCTACAATAACACTGGCTTAAGCAAGGTAATATTTCTCCTTCTTGTGCAAACCCAAGCATGGAAGGCAGCTCTACCCCACGATGAATCAGAGGCTCAGTCTCCTTCTATCTTTTACTTGCATCTCTATATTCCTGAAATGTTTCCCTTTTCCCACAAGGCTCAGAATGGCTTTACCTCATGTTCACATTCCAGCTAAAATAAGGAGAGAAAGGGAAAGGAAATCTTTCCCTTCTCATTTTAAGGATATCTTATCACCTATACTCAGCTCTGATGGACCATAATTTAGTCATATGATTAAACATAGCTTTAAGGAAGACTAGGATTTGAGAACTTTATTTTGGGTAACCATATGCTCTGCTAAAAATTGCAATATTCATTACCATGGAAATTAAAACTGTAACAATCTTGTCACCTGTACAAAACAAACAAAGAAACAATGACAACAAAAACTCAACATAAACCATATTAGGTGATTTACAATAACATGATTTAATAAAAAGAACTGACATATAGGTGTCAATAGGGTAAAAAGGCAAACAAAGAAAGAGAGAGGTATTCTTCAGATCAAAGATTCAGGAAGCGTGACCATTCCTAGGGCTGGGGAAAAAGCAGAGGAGGTGGGGTTCCATTATCTAGGAGAGTGGACAGAGCACCTCCTCTTCAGGAGATGGGTTCACTGAGGAATTCCCACTTTATCTGTGAGTGTGTGGAGAAAAGGCCATTTAGGCCTGAGTTGGAAGCTTGGAGGTAGACCACATTAGAGAAATATCCAGAAGTAGGAATATAGCGAGAGTGCAATAGGAAAAAATACTGTTTCTCCTGTGATTCCTATAAGACAACTGACAAAGGAATTTTGGAATTCAGAATCCTAAATTATATGACAGAAGGGTGGGCTGTTTCTGACTAGCAGAATGTTACTGAAAGCAAAGAATCTCTTATTCTTTCTCCAAAAATGGGAGAAACAACGGCCACCATATTCATTTTTAGGTGCTGTTAATTCTTCTTTCAGTTTAATCATAATCCCATTTTTGCATATTCCATAAATTGAAGACTAAATTTTGGAATTAACCACTACTACTAGTCTAGAATCATAAAGAAATAAAAAAGAAGTTAAAAATGTAGATAGATAGAGATTGATCAATCATGAAAGAAAAAAATACACATACTGACCTTGTGTGAAAGGTCATGAAGTTAGAGTTTATCATAACTTCCTCCTTCTTCCACTAGAAAATCCCATATTTTCTTTGTTCTCATCCAGCACCTGAACCGGTCAGGGTTCTTTATCAGATAAAGTAGCCAAAATTTTATTTCCAAATGGTTTGGGTTTCAAAGCAGCTCTGCCTTTGTTGGGTTGCAGTATTCTTCCTGTTGTCATACTGCTGACCATGAAAGTACTAAGAGGTGCCCTAGAAAATTTCCTGAGTTTCAGACATAGTTCTCCCTGCTCCCCTTGTGTGTCAGCAACCCCAAAAGATCCCTTTGATGTTGGAATCAGTCATCCCATTTAATACAGTTATCTACTTCTTTGCATGTAGGCTGTGGCATGAGAAGCCCCAAATTATAAGGTTCCAGTCTTTGGTTCCAATTCAACGGAGCCTGTGTTTCCCCTGGTAAAAGCATTCCTGCCTCAGTAACCTACACTCTACACTAGTCAATGGTAACCCCAAATGAGTTGTTTCTTGGCAGAAGCCAGACTCCTGACAACTGGGAAAGGGACAGGAACGGGAAGCTTCCTCTCAGAGAAGAATAATTATCCAGAAAATAAGCACTGCTTTACCCCAAACCCTAAGGGATCGCACTATAATTCTTTGAATGGGGCTTGAGAATCACTCTATACAGTATCCTGTTTTACAACAGACACTCCAGGTATCACTGGATCTACTTGGTCATAAGGCTAATTGGAAGAAAAGTCTGGACATGTTGCACGGCATACTTTTGCTTTAGGCTTCACTGAAAAATGAGCCTTATCAGCTCCTCAGTAAATAGGTCAGAGAAATACACCAAATGTTACATGTGCTGTCCCCATATTCGATATGCTCACCATGCATTGGGCCCATTTCTTGGATGTAAGAATTTCAAAATACAGAAACATGTTTTTTACTTTCGAGTGGATTTTCTGACATGCCACAGACAACTGAACCCCTAAACACTTCATTGGTATTGAAGGCTTTATCCATTTCATGGGTTTATTTTCCAGCTTACTGCATGCATATGTCTTAGTAAGGGATCTTTGATTTTGCTGATTCCTGATCATCAGTTCCACGTTGTGTCCTCAACGAAGTGAACCACAATAATAGTTTATTGGATATCAGGGAGACGGCACTATGGCAAGGAGCAATAGCGATGACATAGCTCTTACACAAAAGAGTGAAGTTAGACTTTTGTCTCTGTTAGTAAAAGCAAGTTACTTCTGGTGCCTTCTAAATAGATATCGAAAACTATGACCAGGTACTTGGTGTTATGATGACTGGCATTTGCATCTGGAATCACCAATGACTAAGTTTATCACAATCTATGGTCACTATCCATGATTCATCAACCTCTGAGGATGCCACCATTTAGCACCCAAAGAAGGAACACTGAGAGAGAAAAGAGGAAGAACTATAGCTTCTCCTCTCCTTCTGTCTTCTGATCTCCATCTACTGCCCCCTACTGGCAAAATTTAGCAGCTAGTCCAGGTGGCAAAGGAGGACTAGGCCTCACTTTCAAATATCGTTCACTACTCTGCTCAGAATTACAGAGCAGAGCACAGATGGGTAGGCAGGGGGCTGAGTGATCACTGATAAATAAGCAACAAAGTCAAGCAAATAGACATCTCTGTTATTTGGAAAATTAATAACATAAAAGTTTAATCATGTAACTGGAAAATTTTAGCTTTTCTCTAGATATTTATATGTGCATTCTAATAATTTTCTGGTACAAGATACAGCCCACATTATCCAGGTATCAACTGCTGTGTAACACACCACCCAAACTTTAGTGGCATAAAATAACAACCAATTACTATTGCTTACTGATCTATGGGTAAGCTCTCTAGTTCTTTGAGCTTTGCCTGGGCTTACTCATGTGCCTTTGATGAGCTGCAGATTGGGTAGGTAGCTCTGAAGGTATTGACTGGGTCTCATATCTGGGGCCACTGGGACAACTGGACTTTCTTCCACACCATCTCTTAATGTTAATTAAGGTAGCTCAGGCTTCACATGGTGACGGCTGATTTCTGAGAGAGTGAATCAAAGCATACAAGGTTTCACGATGTCTAGGCTTGAAATTGATAAAGCATCTCTTACGCTGCATTCTCTTCATCAAAGAAAATTAAAAGCAGAGCTCAGAAATGAGGGATAGGGAAATAAACTAATTCTTGATGCAAAAAGCTGAAAAGTCTTATTGCAAAAAAAATCACGGTAATCATCCTTCAGTGATTCCTGCCTCTTGGTATGTGTCTTTGTGTATTCTCCTCTCACATTGTGTCAGAGTCGATCTGTGTGACAAATAGAATATGGCAAAAATGGTGGTATGCTACTTTTGAGACTAAATCTGAAAAGACAGTGTGGTGACTGTCTTACTCTTGTTCTTATATGCTCTGGGGGGAAGCCAGCTGTTGTGCATGAGCAGATCTATGGAGGGGCCCGTGTGGTGTGGATCTGATTTGTCCAGCCAGAAATTCTAGGGAAAATATCCCCCAAACAAGTCAAGTCTTCAGAAATAGCAGCTCCAGCCAACATCTCAACTGCAGACTTAGGAGAGACCATGAGCTATAACTGTACAGATAAACTGCTCATAGGTTCCTGAATTGGAGAAAATATGTAACATAACGTGTGTTGTTTTAGGTTGTTAAGTTTTGGGGTAATTTGTTACACAGCAATAAGGTAACTAATAGATACTAATACAGCTGTGAATACAGAGAAGATGGGCATTTTTGGAAAATAATCTACCACACAGAACTTTGGGAAAGCTAATTTACTGTGTGAAATGAATTCAGGTTTTATGTTCTCATTTTATAATTTACTAATACAGCTTATCCACAGGGATCAGAGCTCCAAATTATTCTAAATTCAATTTCCTTACTGTATCACATCTACCTCCTTGGATGCTTCATCCAAAGCAACAAAGGAAGAAAAATATTAAGAAAAAATACTTTTTCTATATCAATGAAGAAAGTATTATATATAAATGAAATGTTTTTTTCTTTCTTTTCTTAAATAAATTTATTTATTTATTTATTTTGGGGTACATTGGGTCTTTGTTGCCACGCGGGCAAGTCGTGGTGAGCGGGGGCTACTCTTCATTGTGGTGCGCGGTCTTATTGCGGTGGCTTCTCTTGTTGTGGAGCATGTGCTCTAGGCACACAGGCTTCAGTAGTTGTGGCACATGGGCTCAGTAGTTGTGGCTCGTGGGCTCAGTAGTTGTGGCGTACTGACTTAGTTGCTCTACAGCATGTGGGATCTTCCCACATGTTCGACCAGGGCTCGAACCCACGTCCCCTGCATTGGCAGGTGGATTCTTAACCACTGCGCCACCAGGGAAGCCCTATGAAATGTTTTATGTATTCATATGATTAGTCATATAAGTAATGATTTTCACTGAAAAAGTTTCTATAAAAGAGAAAAATAAGAAACAAGTGAACTATACAATAATGGTGACTTTGGACCTCCTGAATGCTGGTTCTATACCTTGATCTTCTGAAGATAGAATTAATTTGGGAAAAGAACAAAAATCACTGCCATTGACTCCCTGGATTTTCATTAGAATTTTTCTTGTGTCACCTATAAAATGATTTTCATGATAATATTTAAGAAAAATCCATCAATGATTCCCTCACTCTCTAAACTACTGGAGTCAGGACATAATCTATCCATGTTAGTACTTTGAAAGACAATATTTTTTCTGTTGTTGTTATTGAAGTTGTCACATGTCTTGAAACTTAAGTTATCTTCCTCTCTTTGCATTCAATGGTTTTCAAACAAATCCTAATTAAGATATCCCTCTGTTTAAACAAAAATGTCTCCAAACTTTTGAGTTATCACTTAGGGACACCAAAACAATCTCAAAGCACATACTCTAAAGTTTTATATTTTTATGCTTAAAATTTAAAAATTTAAAAACTGAATACACTACAAGATATTATAGAACATTCTGCTCTACTCCACCCTCCTCTTCTTACCCACCTCCCCCTCCCCACAAAAAAAAAAACACAGAAAGAAAAGAAAGCCTCACTGATAATTACTTTTTACTACGAAATATTCATTAACACCAAGTTGCCACAAGTATAAGGCCATACACTCTGTGAAGCAAAGCTCATGTACAGAGTATTGACTGTTTTCACTACTATTAATATCAGTATTTGTATCAGAAAGATAAATTGAACCATTTAAGGGAGGCATAATGCCACCACGCAAGTTTACAAGTAAAGAACATTTGAATCGCGCTCTGAAACTTCGACTGTTTCTTTTCTTAAAAATCTCCAGTGAAGGTCTAGAGTGCAGTTCCACCTGTTTTCATCCCATTTCTTAGTATCAATATTTGCTAATGCAAGTGTCACAGAAGCTCACTGAAGGGTATTTACCTCTAGACTTTTGCTTCTTTTCCCTACAGTGTGGAACACTGAAAACAGGGCCATGAGTCTTGTACGGCTCCCATGCCTTTGCTTCTGATGCTTGCTCCCTGGCAGCAATACAGCTCTCCCTAGGCCACATCCACCTGCTTCCATACCAAACACAACCCGCTAATGGCATTTCCCACAAATTAAACAGATTGTGGAATTCTAAGATTTTTAAATAAAATACATCTGTTAAACAATGATTCACTTTGACAGCTGAGAGCCAAACCTTCAATTTTGTTGTTCATTTCTCAAATGAGAAGAATATTGAGTCACACTCAATGTTGTTTTCAGAACGGCTGGTGGTGTCCTTGAGTTTGATACAGTTCAGAAAATTCACGTTCTCAGTGAAGAAGGAATGTGTCTGAAATCACATCTACAGTGGCCATATGGCTTCATTTTAGATTCCTGATCTACAGTTACTCCATTTTGATTTTTAAATGCATTATTTCTTTTAATGACTAAAGCAGATGTACAAAGCATGTTTCACATGCCGTAAGGCAGGGTTAGTTAGCAGGGTTAGTTAGCATAAAGTTAGCATCTACTTAGCATAAAGTAGAGCTAAATCCTGGATAAGTCAGAATGACTTCCCCATACCTCAGTAAGATAAAATTTCTTCCATTATGTGCAGGTAATATGTGAACAATATGTTCATAATTCGTTGCTACATTTTAAGAAAAATAATATTAGAGAAGATGAGTGGTAACGAGCATTAGAAAAGCTATACAAGAAAACACAGCTTCAGAAAATAAGTAAAGGGTAGAATGTGGAAGAATTACAAAGAGGAGTACAATAGGGCTTCCCTGGTGGCGCAGTGGTTGAGAGTTCGCCTGCTGATGCAGGGAACACGGGTTCGTGCCCCGGTGCAGGAAGATCCCACATGCCGCGGAGTGGCTGGGCCCGTGAGACATGGCCGCTGAGCCTGCGCATCCGGAGCCTGTGCTCCGCAACAGGAGAGGCCACAACGGTGAGAGGCCCGCATACCGCAAAACAAAAACAAAAACAAAAACTAAAAGAGGAGTACAATAGTAGAAATACATAGTGACAAGGACAGTGAAGATTATGAAAGAGTATATTACAAATAATGGAGTGAAAGTAAAAGAACAACCAAAAACTGAGAGGCAAATAGAAAGGTGATTAGTAAGTTCTAAACTAGCAAAACACCTTACTCTTGACATATCTTTTTCTTAATTAAACTCTATGTTTTAGTATAATTTCACACTGCATTTTCATAAATGAATTATTTAAATAACCTCTATTCACAGCTCTTTAAATTGCTAACTCTTAAATCATTAAGACACAAATTTGCAAATGTGTTTTGTGAAAGCTTAGGTTTCCTCAGAAATGCTTCAATGCCATAATGTTTGATTCTAATTCAATTTAATTTGAAATATTTTAAAGCATCAATAACAAACACGCATAGTTAAATACATCATGTATAAATGTGTAACCCACTGGAGTCTTCAGGTTCTGCAGCTGGATTAACTGCCTGATGTTGTTTTGTTTTTGTTACAGGCATCAGAATAAAATTTCTCCTGCCATTTCTGCTTGAATAAATTGTGTTTTAAAAGTATAGGACATAATGTTAGGAAAACATTTCTGGTTCAAACTATCCATCTGAGTGAATCAGATTATCTCATACTCCATGGATTCAAAAAAAGAACAAAAGAAAGGGAAGGCCAATTCACTGGTTACATTAGCACGGATACAACCGACTTTTAAAATATAAAAGAATATTGATTTTTAAAATATAAAATAATGTGTCATCCATAGTAACCTAAATTTTCAGGAAGATTTCACTTTGAAAAACAAAAAACCAAACAAAACAAAACCAGCAGAGCAGTTTTAAGCACTTAAACCTAGGTCGGTATTTAGCCACAGAATAGGGGTGTTGATGTTTTTCTACCTTTCTGTAAGGAAGGACGTTTCAGTTTTCCTCAGATATTCATTTTAGTATCCAGAAAATAGAAAACTTATTTAAAAATAGATATATAAATAAATAAACAAAAACAGCTTATCATATTGCTTCCCCAAGGAAGCTATGAGTTAGATGGCAAATTAAGAGTGAGTGCAAGGTCCTTGCGGTTATTCCTTTCAACATGCAAAACAATTTTCCCTTTTAAAATGAGTTTAGCTAATGTTCCTTTGAGATGATTCATAGTTCACCGACAGCTGTTTACCTTCAAGCCCACCTCAGATAATTTACCCTTCTCTCTGGTCGCATTTGAATTCTACATAAATATGCTCAGTAAATTCTCCTGGTAACAAGTTAAAGGTTAGATTGTCTTTTGGCAATGGAATTCCAACCAGGTGGAAAACAGAAAAAGAAGTGGCAGAAACTTGCAAGAGCACAATTAAAGACACCAAATTTTAATTTGCCTCCAGGTGTGACTATTGTTATTGGCTAAACTCTAATTAAGTGGTGTAAATTACATGTTGTTAGTTCCTAAAATTATGCAATTTTTCCTGTCTCTATTTTCTATAATTTTCTAGATCATCATTGATCTATTAAAATATGCAGTGTAATATAAAGAACTAATTACTGATGTAATTCACATATTTAATATTTTTGATATGGACACAAATCAAAAAAGTTTCAAAAATATTTTTTAAAAAACTCAGAAATTATGCCTGTTTTTAAGGTCATGCTAAAAACTGTAGTGTAGAATATATTACAACAGATATTCATCTTTTTTTTCCTTATAGTGGTGGATTAAATGTAATAGATCACATATTACAGTTTAGAAAATAGTTTGTGTATAAAAATATTCTATTCTCTCAACACTCTATAACATAGATCATACAAACTTTATTATTCCCAATTTAGAGTAAAAGACACTCTGATGCTCAGAAGTTCTGTGACTTGGCCTTTGTTCTACTACTAGTAGTAAAATTAAAACCAGAAACTGTACACACATATTTCAAAACTTTTAAACTATACTGCTTTTACAAGATATTTTATTCTGTTTTCAAATGCCCAAGGAAAGACATACATTTTTGTTTTATTTCTCCCAGGTCTAAAATACATGTTTGTTTATTTTGAATTTCTATCCAAGATATACGTTGGTGAAGATTTGTTTCTCAAAGGATCTCTTTTTTTTATAATTTGGTTTGCCAGGTTACTGTCATTTGAGGATCTTAATTTACCTCCTCTTTTTAAATCTTCGGTGAGGTTGAGTGTTGGGTGGGTTGGAGGAGGTAGTGGGGTAATTACAAAGTAAAGAAAACTCATTTTCTTTGAACTCATTAAATACTTTGTCGTAAGACCACATTGACACAGTTCTGAGTCTGTTTTGACTGCTGTATGGTTGAGATTAATATAAGTGACTCTCAGTTGTCTCTGTGTTTGGGGACCCTCACAGAAAAGGTGGCTACTAGAAGAAATCTATATTACTGTTAGAAAATATTAATTTAATTCTAACTGGTTGGGATTAATGCCAAACATGGCTTTTAGCAGCGTGGTGTACAGATTCTTAACCCTGGCATCCCGTGCTGAGACCGTACTTCAGTTTCTTGGTTACGGCGCTGATATTCCTGCTTATCGGCTTCCAAGAGAGTCTAGGATGTTGCCAATGGTTGCTATCCAATGGTGGAATTGATGTTAGTTTCGGGGTCTGAAAAACCTAGGCTTTTTCTCATTAAAGACAGGTGGGTGGGGACATGCTATTAAACCTTCAGTATTTTTAAAGCATTTGAATTTTTTCTCTGTAAAAGGAGGTTATTAAGCCTTAATTTGCAGTATTTCTCTGAAGATGAAGTTATCAATACTTTCCAATTCTGTGTATCATCATGAGCTGGATTTTCTTTCTTACAATTATTATATCAATGATATACATCTAAATAAAATTTTGAAAAAAGAATCAAGGTTTCTAAGGAATGCCTCTAAAGGAGATGGGGTGGAAGTGAATTATTTCACACAACCAACAGCAATATTTCTTAAAAACCTGTTTTAGATACTGCTCTTCCTAAGTCACACTTTCCACGGCAGCTTCATCATCAAACCCCTTCCCTCTTTGCTAAATGTGCTCCCAGGGCTCTTTCTATCTCTGCCTTCCCTTATTGCTTTTCCCTCCCACCAAATTTCACACTTTGTATTTTCTCTACCAAAAAAAGTTGATCTCCTTTTTTTGTTTATGTCGATCAGCTTAGCCTCTCCCAGGTTCTTTTTTCCTCATATTAATCTATTATTCACTATAAAGGCTTATAAACAAAAGCATTTAGGAAAAAATTAAAAAGCTCTTACACAGAATAAATTTCAAACCATAATGTTGCAACATATAATTAAGGGCACTTGTAAAGTAAACAATTTTCAGTGAACTCCTACATATGGTAGCTAGAATGTATTTATATATGAAAAAAAGATAATTAAGATACAGAAACTAAAAATTAATATTCTAAAAGAAACTTCAAAATATCTAGAAAAAATGAAGGTCCATGATGTTCTGAGGCAGTTACTAAGAGGCCCAGTTACGAGCCTTTTATTATAGTCTCTAGGCAACGTATCAATCTAAATTTGTGGGGCATGGTTCTTAACACGCATTGATGTTTGACTTTTTGAGCAAGTGTTTTTTTAAATTTTGAACTTTTACTTGAAAAGCAAGGTCAATTATACAAAGAGTCTGGACTGTCATTACCATGTGGGCCTTATAGAACAGTGCTTCTCAAAATTTGATCTGCATATGAAACACCTGGGGATGTTGTTAATTGGAAAATTATGATTCAGTCATTCTGGAGTGAGATGCAAAATTCTGCATTTCTAAGAAACCCCAGATTATGTTCATGATGCTTAACGTGTGTGTTGTGGGTCTGTGAACCACACTTTGAGTAGCAGAGACCTAGAGGCGATTGTTATACCCAAGACAAAACAAAAACAAAAAAACCCCTGGGGCTTCAATGATTAAATAAGTGTTTCTGTTTATAATAGCTTGGGCCCAAAATGGTATTACTTAACTGTAACAACCTAATGAAAAAAGATCAGAAGTATACTCAGTACATCTCACGGCCCAATAACGTCCCTGTTAAAAGTCTATATAAACTTTCACAGGAATTTAGCTAAAAAAGGATGGAGTGTTAATATAAGGTAACATAAGGGATATGGTCATGTATTTGGCAAGTTAAAAAAAAAAAAACAGCATAGAACAATCAGTATCATACACACCTTAAAGAGGTCATTTATTTTAAGTGATAAACACATCATCTATTATGTTTAAACAATCATTTTTATTTAAATATCAGAGGTTTTATAATAGAGTTTGTAGATACTTAAACTTTGGTTTTATAACTGGATGGAAGTTATAATAATGGGCACTTTATATCCAGTAATAGGTTTATGGATATTTAAGTACCATCATAATAAAAATATTTTAATTCAACATTACGGATATGAAAAAAATATTCACATAAAAATCCAAAAAGAAAAAGTGAATCTGCTTTACTTGTATGCTGGGATTGAACAAATAAGTAAAGGGTAAATGATAGTAGGAACGAGGTTTCTGAGGAAGACATTGTTATGTAAGGAGGAAAGCTAGAAAAAGCCCTGTTGTACTAAATTAGAATCATGTAAATCAAACAAACATCATGTTTAGCTTAAAATATATACAGATACAAATTTACTGATTGATACAGAAGTAATTAGAGATAATATATATAATAAGTTGGTATATACATATATTTCTGAGATCTGTCTACTGGGAAATCTAGAAGCAGTAACCAAATTAGGAAAGAACACACCTATCACTCAGATCTTGTTTTCTAAATACCCTTCTCCAATAACAGGATCCAGAGTTCACTTAACCCAAAAAAGTTCCCAATGACTAGAGCTGGAACAATTTGAGTTGCAAAATAGTGTGCCACTGAGTCACAATTCAAGATAAAAAATAAATATATATAAGTTCATACTGATATAAATAAAAGTTTGAATGACAAGAAATTAGGTTATCTTTTTCATTTTCGATAATACCCATCCTAACAGGTGTGAGGTGGTACCTCACTGTAGTTTTTTTGTTTTCTTTTTTTTGTTACTAGAGACATTTGATAATGATAAAAATGTTGATTATAAACATACATGCATAAAACAACAAGGCTCCAAAATACGAGAAGCAAAATCTGACAGAACTGAAGAGAGAAATAGACAAACAATAATAGTTTAAGACTCTGGTATACATCATTTAACAATGGCTAAAAAAAACTAAATATAAAATAGAAGAAATAGCATTCAACAAACCAAGTAGAACTCACAGATATGTACAGAACATTCCACCTAATAGCAGCAGAATATATATTCTTTTTTTTCTTTTTTTTTAAACATCTTTATTGGAATATAATTGATTTACCTTGTTGTGCTGGTTGCTGCTGTATAACAAAGTGAATCAGCTATACGTATACATATATCCCCATATCCCCTCCCTCTTGCGTCTCCCTCCCACCCTCCCTATCCTAACCCTCTACGTGGTCACAGAGCACCGAGCTGATCTCCCTGTGCTATGTGGCTGCTTCCCACTATTTTATATTTGGTAGTGTATATATGTCAGTGCTACTCTCTCACTTCATCCCAGCTTACACATCCCCCTCCCCATGTCCTCAATCCATTCTCTACATCTGTGTCTTTATTCCTGTCCTGCCCCTAGGTTCTTCATGACTTTTTTTTTTTCAAGATTCCATATATATGTGTTAGCATACGGTATTTATTTTTCTCCTTCTGACTTACTTCACTCTGTATGACAGACTCTAGGTCCATCCACCTCACTATAAATAACTCAATTTCGTTGCCTTTTATGGCTGAGTAATATTCCATTGTATATATGTGCCACATCTTCTTTATCCATTCATCTGTTGATGGACATTTAGGTTGTTTCCATGTCCTGGCTATTGTAAATAGAGCTGCAATGAACATTGTGGTACCTGACTCTTTTTGAATTATGGTTTTCTCAGGGTATATGCCCAGTAGTGGGATTGCTGGGTTGTATGGTATTTCTATTTTTAGTTTTTTAAGGAACCTCCATACTGTTCTCCATAGTGGCTGTATCAATTTACATTCCCACCAACAGTGCAAGAGGGTTCCCTTTTCTCCACACCCTCTCCAGCATTTATTGTTTGTAGATTTTTTGATGATGGCTATTGTGACTTGTGTGAGGTTATACCTCATTGTAGTTTTGATTTGCATTTCTCTAATGATTAGTGATGTAGAGCATCCTTTCATGTGTTTGTTGGAAAACTGTATATCTTCTTTGGAGAAATGTCTATTTAGGTCTCCTGTCCATTTTTGGATTGGGTTGTTTGTTTTTTTGATATTGAGCTGCATGAGCTGCTTGTATATTTTGGAGATTAATCCTTTGTCAGTAGCTTCGTTTTCAAATACTTTCTCCCATTTTGAGGGTTGGCTTTTCGTCTTGTTTATGGTTTCTTTGCTGTGCAAAACCTTTTAAGTTTCTTTAGGTAGCATTTGTTTATTTTTGTTTTTACTTCCCTTTCTCTAGGAGGTGGGTCAAAAAGGATCTTGCTGTGATTTATGTCATAGAGTGTTAAGCCTATGTTTTCCTCTAAGAGTTTTATAGTGTCTGGTCTTGCATTTAGGTCTTTAATCCATTTTGAGTTTATCTTTGTGTATGGTGTTAGGGAGTGTTCTAAGTTCATTCTTTTACATGTAGCTGTCCAGTTTTCCCAGCACCACTTATTGAAGAGGCTGTCTTTTCTCCATTGTATATTCTTACTTACTTTATCAAACATAAGGTGACCATATGTGTGTGGGTTTATCTCTGGGCTTTCTATTCTGTTCCATTGATCTATATTTCTGTTTTTGTGCCAGTACCATACTGTCTTGATTACTGTAACTTTGTAGTATAGTCTGAAGTCAGGGAGCTAGATTCCTCTAGCTTCGTTTTTCTTTCTCAAGATTGCTTTGGCCATCTGGGGTCTTTTGTGTTTCCATACAAATTGTGATATTTTTTGTTCTAGTTCTGTGAAAAATGCCATTGGTAGTGTGACAGGGATTGCACCGAACTTGTAGATTGCTTTGGGTAGTATAGTCATTTTCACAATGTTGATTCTTCCAATCCAAGAACATGGTATATCTCTCCATCTGTTTGTATCATCTTTAATTTCTTTCATCAGTGTCTTATAGTTTTCTGCATACAGGTGTTTTGTCTCCTTAGGTAGGTATATTACCAGGTGTTTTATTCCTTTTGTTGCAATGGTAAATGGGAGTGTTTCCTTAATTTCTCTTTCAGATTTTTCATCATTAGTGTATAGGAATGCAAGAGATTTCTGTGCATTAATTTTGTATCTTGCTACATTACTAAATTCATTGATTAGATCTAGTAATTTTCTGGTAGCATCTTTAGGATTCTCTAGGTACAGTATCATGTCATCTGCAAAAAGTGACAGTTTTACTTCTTTTCCGATTTGGATTTCTTTTATTTCCTTTTCTTCTCTGATTGCCATGGCTAAAACTTCCAAAACTATGTTTGAGTAATAGGGGTGAGAGTGGGCAACGTTGTCTTGTTCCTGATCTTAGAGGAAATGGTTTCAGTTTTTCACCATTGAGAAAGATGTTGGCTGTGGATTTGTCATACATGGCCTTTATTATGTTCAGGTAAGTTCCCCCATGCCTACTTTTGGAGAGTTTTTATCATAAACGGGTGTTGAATTTTGTCAAAAGCTTTTTCTGAATCTATTGAGATTATCATATGGTTTTTATCTTTCAATTTATTAATATGGTGTATCACATTGATTGATTTGCATATACTGAAGAATCCTTGTATTCCAGGGATAAACCCTACTTGATCATGGTATGATCCTTTTAATGTGCTGTTGGATTCTGTTTGCCAGTATTTTGTTCAGGGTTTTTGCATCTATGTTCATCAGTGATATTGGCCTGCAGTTTTCTTTTATTTGTGACATCTATTTCTGTTGATGGTGGCCTTGTAGAATGAGTTTGGGAGTGTTCCTCCCTCTGCTATATTTTGGAAGAGTTTGAGAAGGATAGGTGATAGCTCTTCTCTAAATGTTTGATAGAATTTGCCTGTGAAGCCATCTGCTCTTGGGCTTTTGTTTGTTGGAAGATTTTTAATCACAGTTTTAATTTCATTACTTGTGGTTGGTCTGTTTATATTTTCTATTTATTTCTGGTTCAGTCTCGGAAGGCTGTGCTTTTCTAAGAATTTGTCCATTTCTTCCAGGTTGTCCGTTTTATTGGCATATAGTTACTTGTAGTAATCTCTCATGATTCTTTGATTACTGCAGTGTCAGTTGTTACTTCTCCTTTTTCATTTCTAATTCTGTTGATTTGAGTCTTCTCCCTTTTTTTCTTGATGAGTCTGGCTAATGGTTTATCAATTTGTTTACCTTCTCAAAGAACCAGCTTTTAGTTTTATTGATCTTTTCTATCATTTCCTTCATTTCTTTTTCATTTATTTCTGATCTGATCTTTATGATTTCTTTCCTTCTGCTAACTTTGGGGCTTTTTGTTCTTCTTTCTCTAATTGCTTTAGGTGTAAGGTTATGTTGTTTATTTGAGATATTTCTTGTTTCTTGAGGTAGGATTGTATTGCTATAAACTTCCCTCTTATAACGGCTTTTGCTGTATCCCATAAGTTTTGGGTTGTCGTGTTTTCATTGTCATTTGCTTCTAGGTATTTTTTGATTTCCCCTTTGATTTCTTCAGTGATCTCTTGGTTATTTAGTGGCGTATTGTTTAGCCTCCATATGTTTGTATTTTTTACGTATTTTTTCCTGTAACTGATATTTAGTCTCATAGCATTGTTGTCGGAAAAGTTGCTTGATATGATTTCAGTTTTCTTAAATTTACCAAGGCTTGATTTCTGACCCAAGATATGATCTATCCTGGAGAATATTCCTTGAGCACTTAAGAAGAAAGTGTATTCTGTTATTTTTGGATGGAATGTCCTATAAATATCAATTAAAACCCTATTGTTTAATGTGTCGTTTAAAGGTTGTGTTTCCTTATTTACTCTCATTTTGGATGATCTGTCCATTGGTGAACATGGGGTGTTAAAGTCCCCTAATAGTATTGTGTTACTGTCGATTTCCCCTTTTATGGCTGTTAGCATTTGCCTTATGTATTGAGGTGCTCCTATGTTGGGTGCATAAATATTAACAATTGTTATACCTTCTTCTTGGATTGATCCCTTGATCATTATGTAGTGTCCTTCTTTGTCTCTTGTAATAGTCTTTATTTTAAAGTCTATTTTATCTGATATGAGAATTGCTAACCCAGCTTTCTTTTGATTTCCATTTGCATGGAATATCTTTTTCCATCCCCTCACTTTCAGTCTGTATGTGTGCCTAGGTCTGAAGTCGGCCTCTTGTAGACAAGCATATATATGGGTCTTGTTTATGTATCCATTCATCCACTCTATATCTTTTGGTTGGAGCATTTAATTCATTTACATTTAAGGTAGTTATCAATATGTATGTTCCTATTACCATTTTCTTAATTGTTTTGGGTTTGTTTTTGTGGGTCTTTTTATTCTCTTGTGTTTCCTGCCAGAGAAGTTCCTTTAGCATTTGTTGTAAAGCTGGTTTGGTAGTGCTGAATTCTCTTAGCTTTTGCTTGTCTGTAAAGGTTTTACCTTCTCTGTTGAATATGATTGAGATCCTTGCTGGGTAGAGTAATCTTGGTTGTAAGTTTTTTCCCCTTCATCACTTTAAATATGTCCTGCCACAGCCTTCTGGCTTGCAGAGTTTTTGCTGAAAGATCAGCTGTTAACCTTATGGGGATTCCATTGTATGTTATTTGTTTATTTTCCCTTGCTACTTTTAATATTTTTTTCTTTGTATTTAATTTTTGATAGTTTAATTAACATGTGTCTTGGTGTGTTTCTCCTTTGATTTATCTTGTATGGGACTCTCTGTGCTTCCTGGACTTGATTGACTATTTCTTTTCTCATATTAGGGAAGTTTTCTACTACAATCTCCTCAAATGTTTTCTCAGTCCCTTTCTTTTTCTCTTCTTGTTTTAGGACCCCTATAATTCGAGTGTTGGTGCATTCAATGTTGTCTCAGAGGTCTCTGTGGCTGTCCTCTATTTTCATTCTTTTTTCTTTATTCTGTTCTGTGGTAGTTATTTCCACTATATTCTCTTCCAGGTCACTTACCCATTCTTCTGTCTCAGTTATTCTCCTATTGGTTCCTTGTAGAGAGTTTTAAATTCCATTTATTGTGTTGTTCATCATTGTTTGATTCCTCTTTAATCCTTCTAGGTCCTTGTTAAACATGTCTTGTATTTTCTGCATTCTATTTCCAAGATTTTGGATCATCTTTACTATCATTTCTCTGAATTCTTTTGCAGGTAGACTGCCTTTTATTCTTAATTTGTTTGGTCTGGTGGGTTTTTACCTTGTTCCTTTACCTGCTGTGTATTTCTCTGTCTTCTCATTTTGCTTAACTTACTGTGTTTGTGGTCCCCTTTTCCCAGGCTGCAGGTTTGTAGTTCCCATTGCTTTTAGTGTCTGCCCCCAGTGGGTAAAGTTGGTTCAGTGGGTTGTGTAGGCTTCCTGGTGGAGGGGACTGGTGCCTATGTTCTGGTGGATGAGGCTGGATCTTGTCTTTCTGGTTGGCAGGACCGTGTCCGGTGGTGTGTTTTGGGGTGTCTGTGAAATTTTTATGATTTTAGGCTTCCTCTCTGCTAATGCATGGAGTTGTGTTCCTGTCTTGCTAGTTGTTTGGCATGGGGTGTCCAGCACTGGAGCTTGCTGGTTGTTGAGTGGAGCTGGGTATTAGCGTTGAGATGGATATCTCTGGGAGAGTTCTTGCTGATTGATATTACGAGGGCCCAGGAAGTCTCTGGTGGTCCCATGTTCTGAATTTGGCTCTCCCACCTCAGAGGCTCAGGCCAGAGACCTGGCCAGAGCACCAAGACTCTGTCAGCCACACAGCTGAGAAGAAAAGGGAGGAAAGAAAAGAAAAGAACAGAAAAGAAAAGAAAAGGAAAAGAAAAGAAAGGAAAAGAAAGGAGAGGAAAGGAAAAACAAAAGAAGAAAGAAAGAAGGAAGGAAGGAAAGAAAAAAAGAAAGAAAAACTAAAGTTATTAAAATGATAAAAATTTTAAATTATTAAAATAAAAAATTAAAAAGTAATAAAAAAAGAAAGAAAGGAGAGCAATCAAAGCAATAAAGAAATCCACCAATGAAAACAAGCGCTAAAAGCTAAACAAAGATAAGCATGTAAATCAGACACTAGTCAGTCGCATACAGCAACCCCCAAGTCTACAGTTGCTCCCGAAGTCCACCAGCTCAATTTTGGGATGATTTGTTGTCTACTTAGGTATGCCACAGATACAGGGTACATCAAGTTGATTGTGGAGATTTAATCCACTGCTCCTGAGGCTGTTGGGAGAGATTTCCCTTTCTCTTCTTTGTTCGCACAGCTCCTGGGGTTCAGTTTTGGATTTGGCCCCGCCTCTGCATGTAGGTATCTGAGGGTGTTTGTTCTTCACTCAGACAGGAGGGGGTTAAAGAAGCGACTGATTAGGGGGCTCTAGCTCACTCAGGCCGGCAGGAGGGAGGGGTATGGAATGCGGGGTGAGCCTGTGGTAGCAGAGGCCAGCGTGACGTTGCACCAGCCTGAGGCCCACTGTGCATTCTCCCGGGGAAAAGTTGTTCCTGGATCACGGGACCCTGGCAGTGGCAGGCTGCACAGGCCCCCGGGAGGGGAGGTGTGGAGAGTGACCTGTGCTTGCACACAGGCTTCTTGGTGGTTGTAGCAGCAGCGTTAGCGTTTCATGCCTGTCTTTGGTGTCTGTGCTGATAATCGTGGCTCCCGCCCATCTCTGAAGCTCGTTTAAGTGGTGGTCTGATTCTCCTCTCATCGCGCACCCCAAAATAATTGTCTCTTGCCTCTTCGGCAGGTCCAGACTTTTCCCTGGACTCCCTCCCGGCTAGCTGTGGTGCACAAGCAGTCCTCTCCCTGCATTCAACTGAAGCCCAAGCCTCAGCTCCCAGCCCTGCCCGCCCCGGCGGGTAAGCAGACAAGCCTCTCAGCCTGGTGAGTGCTGGTTGGCACCGATCCTCTGTGCGGGAATCTCTCCACTTTGCCCTCTACATCCCTGTTGCTGTGCTCTCCTCCATGGCTCTGAAGCTTCCTCCCCACCCACCCCCAGTTTTCACCAGTGAAGGGTCTTCCTAGTGTGTGGAAACCTTTCCTCCTTCACAGCTCCCTCCCAGAGGGGCAGGTCCCATCCCTATCCTTTTGTCTCTGTTTTTTCTTTTTCCCTTTGCCCTACCCAGGTATGTGGGGAGTTTCTTGACTTTTGGGACGTTGGTGGTCTTCTGCCAGCATTCTCAGTAAGTGTTCTGTAGGAGTTGTTCCACATGTAGCTGTATTTTTTATGTATTTGTGGGGAGGAAGGTGATCTCCACATCTTACTCCTCTGCCATCTTGAAGGTTTCCCCTCTCACTGTAGTTTTGAGTCACATTTCACTGATAATATACCTGTTGGCCATTTGTATGTATTCTGTGAGAAATGCCTGTTCAAGTCCTGTACCCATTTTTAATTGGGTTATTTATTTATTTCCTTTTGAGTCATGTGAGTATTTTATATTTAGGGGGAATTAACCTCTTATCACATACATGGTTTACAGATATTTTTTCTCATTCAGTAGGTTGCAGAAGCTTTTTAGTTTGATGTAGTGCCACTTGTCTATTTTTGCTTTTGTTGCTTATGTTTTTGGTGTCATATTTTAAAAGTAATTTCTAAGACTAAAGTGAAGGAGCTTTACTTCTATGTATTCTTGTAGGTTTTCACAGTTCCATGTCATATAGTTGTTTTTAATCCATTTTGAGTTTATTTTGCGTATGGTATAACATACGTATCAAATTTCATTCTTTTGCATGTGGATATCTAGTTTTCCCAACCATATGTTTAAGAGGCTATCTTTTGCTCATTGTGCATTTTTGGCACCCTTGTTGAAGACCAATTGACTCTATTCTCATGTATTTATTTCTGGGCCCTCTTTTCTATTTACTTGGTCTGTATGTATCTTTAGGCCAGTACCATACTGTTTTAATTATTGTAGTTTTATAATATATTTTGAAATCTGGATGTGTGATGCCTGGACGTTTTGTTCTTCTTTCTTGAGATTGCATTGAATATTCTGTGCCTTTTGCGATTCCATATGAAGTTTAGGATTGTTTTCTATTTTTGGAAAAAAATGGCCCTTGGGTTTTAATGGGGATATCATTGAATTTGTAGATGGATTTGGGTATTGTGAACATTTTAACAATATTAATTCTTCCAATCCATGAATACAGGATCTCTTTCCACTTATTTGTGTCTTCCTTTATTTCTTTCATCCATATTTTGTAGTTTCCTGTGCACAAGTGTTGGCAAGGATGTAAAGAATTGAAAGCCTTGTGCACTGTTGGTAGGAATGTAAAAAGCTCAGCAACTATGAACAAAATAGCCTAGGGTTTCCTCAAAAATATTAAAAATAGAACTACCATATGATCCAGAAATCCTACTTCTGGGTATATTTCCTAAAGAATTGAAATTAGGGTCTGAAGAGGTATCTGCACTCCATGTTCACTGCAACATTATTCACAATAGGCAAGATATGGACATAACCATACAATGTAATATTATTTATCCTTAAAAAAGAAAATCCTGCTATTTGAGACAACATGGATGAACCTGGAGGACTAAGTGAAATAAGCCAATCAGAGAACAAATACTGTACGATTTCACATATACGAGGTATCTAAAATAGTCAAACTCTTAGAAGCAGAGAATAAAATAGGAATTGCCAGGGATTGGGGAGATGGGGGTGGGAGAAATGAGAAACTGCTTTTCAATGGATATAAGGTTTCAATTATGCTAGATGAATAAATTCTAAAGACCTGCTGTACAACATGGTATCTATAGTTAATGATCTGTTACTGTGCATTGCAAAAATTGTTAAGAGGTTCTTACTTCTAAAGGAAGGAAGGGAAGAAGGAAGGAAGGGAGGAATACAAGGAAACTTTGTAAGGTGTTGGATATGCCTATTGTGGTGATGGTATCATGGGTGTTTGTTTGCATTATGTCCAAACTCATCAAATTTTACACATTAAATATGTGCAGTTTTTTTGTGTATCAATTATATATCAATAAAACTATTAAAATTAGGCTTAGAAGAAAAGTTTGCTGGAAATAAATATTTTTTTTTTGTAAGAAGAGACAGATAAGAAGGTGGAGACTGGGAAAGAATTAAATAAAAAGAAAAGATATTAACTTTCAAAATCTTTTAAAAACTGAAGAATGTTTGAAGCAGCAAACTTCTTAATTTCATTTTAACATTGCTCACACTTAGACACAAATACTTTTTTTCAGTTTCATTCTGAATTTAAACTCTTCTTTACAAAATGGTTCATGGTTCACTAGCAGTGTTTCTAAAGACTCCACTGATGGTCAATTTCAAGGGTAAGACAAATGCTGCAATGCCATGGAAAATAAAAGATCAGGCAAAATTCTGTATTCTCTGGGCCAGGTTTCCAGGGTAACTTTGTTTTATTGGTTGGTTTGTTTTTTCACATCACCCTTATCATCATCTTAAGGAAGGCAGAATTTTCCAATAGCTCCATAGGTTAGGAGATAATTTGTTGGGTGGAAAAACAAATAACTGTCTCCACTTGTTAAGTCTAATGTGATTCTCGACAGGAACATACAGGTTGGATTTCTGCCTTGAAATCAATACACTAGTGATAAACTGTTGTGCATCAAAGGTTTACTTTGAAAAATTGACTGAGATAAAATATATAGTAATAAATATCTTGCTACAAAGTAGTCTAAATTTATCTGTACTACTCATTTCTTTTCATCTATTTCTTGTCTGCTCTTGCAGTAGAGTATAATGAGTTCTATGTAAATGTACTCAAGTAACAGGGAATGAATATATTAAAAGATGAAACACCTAATCAAAGCCATTGTATTTTTTCTTGAGTCCTTTCCTGAGTTTCAAAGTCTTGCTTAAGATATACCAAAAATCTGGCACATGCTTTAAAGGATTCTTTTCAAATTAACATGTGATAATGTAATCCAAATATTTTAACATATTCCATTATTCTTCATTTTGTTGAATACTGAAATTGGAAATCCACAAGCAGAGGACTGCCTAGATTTAATATCAAAAGTTAAATTTCTTATTTAAATAATACAATGCTAAAGCTGTGGGTATATGTACACGTTCTTGCTGCATGTATGCCAAATCAAGTCTGCAGGGTTTTATGGCTGATTTTCTACTTGTGAGGAAAGTAGCACATGTTATATACAGATGTTGAACGACTTTTTGCTAATGTGCCTTATTCTCTGAAAAGCACCTCATAGAACACTTCAAAAAAGTATATACAAGGAACTCTGATGATTTTATTGAATTAAAAATATATATAGCATAGTGCAATGTGACTCTTGGATAGAAAATGTTTGCCCCCAAGCATGGCATTTTGAAAGTGCTATAGCTATGCATACAGCATTATAACATAGATTGATAAGAAAGAAGATAGGACTTGGTGGACAGATAGCAGTGATCATTCTCCTTCTCAATAGTTTTACAATGTTCCTGTGGTGGGTTAGTCATATCTTTTTAGAGGTGATGCAATAGCACGTTTTGGTTAAATATCAAAAGTCTAAGCATTAAAAATAAATGCTCACTTACATATTACAAAATTAATATACCAGTAGGGTTAGTTAACATCTCCAGCACCAAACATAATTAGCTTTTTTGTGTGAGAACATTTAAGATCTACTCTCTTAGCAACCTTCAAGTATGTAATACAGTGTTGTTAACTATAATCACCATAGAGATTATCTGTGTATTAGATCTCCAGAATTTATTCATCTTATAACTGGAAGCTTGTACCCTTTGACAACATTTCCCCATTACCCTCACTCCCCAGCCCCTGAAAACCACAAGTCTATTGTTTCTAGGAGTTTCACTTTTTTTAGATTCCACAGATAAGTGATATTGTATAGTATTTGTTTTTCTCTGTCTGACTTAATTCACTTAACATAATGTCCTCGAGTTCCATTCACATCATCGCAAATGGCAGGATTTCCTTTTTCGTGGCTGAATAATATTCCATTGTATATATATACATACATCTATATCTATCTCTCTCTCTATATATGTATGTATACCACATCTTCTTTAAACATTTATCAATAGATGGACACTTAGGTAGTTTCCACATCTTAGCTATTGTGAATAACACTGCAATGAACATGAGAATGTAGATATCTCCTCAAGACCCTTTGTATATATGAAATTACTAGATCATATGATGGTTCTATTCTTATTGTGGCAATTATTTTGTAATATATAAGTATATCAAATCATCATGTTGTACACTTTAAATTTATATAGTGTTATATGTCAATAATATCTCAATAAATTTGGAAGGGAAAAATAAATAAGAATTATATGTTCTAGTATGTATAAAAATTCAAAACTCAGCAGAAATAAACAAATGGAAAAACAAATAATTCAATTAGAAAATAGGCAAAAGACATATGGAGGCGTTTCAGCAAAGACGATTTACAGATGGTAAATAAGCACATGGAATGATGTTCTAGGTCATTAGTCATTAGGGAAGTGCAAATTAAAATCACAATTAGATATCACTATGCACCTATCGAAATGGTTAAAATAAAAAACAGTGAAAACACCAAATATCAGGAAAAATGTGGAGAAATCTTATCACTCATACATCACTGTTAGGAATGTAAAGTGGTACAGTCACACTGAAAATTGGTTCAGCAGTTTCTTAAACAATTAAACATGTAATTACCATACAATCCGGCAGTTGTACTCCTGGACATTTATCTCAGAGAAATAAAAAATTACGTTCACATAAAAGCCTGTACACAAATATTTATAGCTACTTTATTTGTAACAACCTGAAACTAGAAACAATCCAGATATCTTTTTTACAGGTGAAAGATTAAACAAACTATGATGCATCTATACCATGGAATACTACTTAACAATAAATAGGAACAAACTATTGATATACACAACAACCTGGATGAATCTACAGAGAATCATGCTGATGGAATAAAGCCAATCCCAAAAGATTACATATTATATGATTTCATTTATATAATATTCTTGAAATGACAAAACTGTAGAAATGCAGAACAGATTAGTGGTTGCCAGGAGTTAAGAACGGGATGGGGATGAGGTTGAAAGTGATCGTGGCTATAAAACAGCAAATGAGGAATGATGGAAATGTTCTATACCTTGACTGTATTAGTGTAAATATCCTGATTGTGATGTCTTACTATATAGTTTTTCAATAGGTTACATATTGTTACATACGCAGGGTCAACAGTATACAGGATCTCTCTGTATTACATTTTACAATCACATATGGATCTATAATTATATCAAAATAAATTTTTAAAATTAAAACAAATAAATAAATATTTAGGCAAAGCTAACTCTAAATTTAAAAATCAACATTAAATAATGCATCTGTAATAGATAACAGTAAATCCTAATTCTTTTTATTCAATGATAGTTAAATTATATTGCTTTTTTATTTTTTAAAATCTAGACTGAAGATTTATCTTATAAAAAAGCTCTATATGATTTTGGAATTTTTGGTGGTCCTGAAATTTGAGATGGCAAAATTAACATTCTACTTTTTTTAATTTGAAGTATAGTTGATTTACAATGTTGTGCTAGTTTCAGGTATACAGCAAAGTGATTTAAATATATCTATATGTTTAGAAAGATATATATACTTTATCAGATTCTTTTCCTTTATAGGTTATTACAAGATACTGAATAGAGTTCCCTGTGCTATACAATAGGTCCTTGTTGTTTATCTATTTTATAGATAGTAGTGTGTATATGTTATTCCCAAACTCCTAATTTATCCCTCGCCCCCCCTTTCTCCTTTGGTAATCATAAGATTGTTTTCTATGTCTGTAAGTCTTAATATTCTACTTTTAATTGTTCCAAAATAAACTTTTTCTTGAAAGCCTCCGGGTTTATTATCCCAATATATCCAGCAATTTAATTATCATTTTGAAGTTATTTTATGCAATAATGGGCATGTTATTACCCCAAAACAATTGTAATGTATTAGTCTGTCTTTTCTTACTACATAAATTATTATCTTTAATTAGCATGAAGAAAGTTCCCTTTCTAAATATATCTAGGTAATATAGGATCTTTAATAACTGTATTAATTGTCAAAAAATTTTTACTATATACTTAACTATATTTAAGTTGCTTTTATTTTTTAAATATTCAATCAGTGGACTTCATAATTTAAAGTAATTATTGTACTCATATTATTATTGCAATAACAACCTTTACTCTTCAACTGACCGATGAATTTTCCACATAGAGTTTCACCACAAATTACATATAAAATTGTCATCTATGTATGATAGTGAGTACAATTTGAATGATAGTTTTTGTTCATAGTATCTGACATTGTTAAACTAATTAGATGAGATCTAAAGTAGGTGATCTTTGACGAATGCAAGAATCAAGGTTGAAGTAAAGATAAAATCCAAATCAAGTAGAAAAAAATGTGTTGAGATAGCAAGATTAAAGCCAATACTTTCAGTTTATGCTGACATAATTTATGTACCATTAGGCCTCTGCAACCTCTGTATTTGCAAAATGATTTTATTGATCTCAGGAAAAACCAAGAGAGGTTGCACTGAGAAAATACAAACAAACAAAGCAAAACAAAAAGTTTATTTAATAAAACGTCAACTTCTACTCTAAATTTCACACATACAGATGAACTCACGTATGTTAAGATGATAATAGTATTGATGACAGCAACAATAATAATAGCTAAATACTTCAGAATCTTAACCATCAGCCCCCAAACAATTCAGAATGACATGCTTAGGGTTCTACTCCTGGCCGGAATGGAGTAGATTGTATCAGACAAAACTGTCTGCTGAGACCACCTGTAAAAGCTGGACAAAAGAAACCAAGTAGCTCTCTAAAAGAATCAGAAAGCAACCAACAGAGCTAGGACTTGAGGGATTAAGTTTTTGAAGTAAAGGAAAACCTTTTAATATGAGTTCTACAATTCTGATTCCAGGATTATAGTAGACTGCTGTGCAGTAGTGTTTGCAAAAGACTCACTGGCCAAACGAGACAATAATTTGTTTTCAGAGCTACTAAATAAGTAGCAAATAAAAGTTTAATATGAGGAAGAAAAAAAGAATCACACAGAACTAAGTCTAATATTGTCTGTGCAATTTTCTATGAAGAAATTTGCCAATTTCCTAAGTCCCAAATGCATGGGGTAACAGGTGGAACGTTTCAAACATAAAGCATTTCCTAGAAGACTAAAGGCTAAGCAGAGTCTGGCAGTTTGAAAGTTACAGTATAGGCAAAAATTGGACATTAACATTTAACAAGGAGAAGGGACCTAGTAAATAACCCTGCATTCAGTGGACACATATGAAAGTCAAACTGTAGAAGAAAGGGGAATAAAAGAAACAAGTATCCTCTCACAAGGACTGAAAATGTAGTCTTGAATTATTGGAATGTTTGGAGAGGTCGCAAGATTTGCATACACTTTTCCTGTTTCAGAAGAAAATTAAATTTTCTCTGAGTAAAATTAATATCATTCAGAGATATTACAGTTTTTCATCTAATTGTCTGGCAACCAATCACCAAATTCCAGGCATACCAGAACATAGGACTGAATGAGAAAAAAACCCTAAGTAAACCAGACTAAAAAGTGTTCCTAAAAATGGAATTATTGAACACAGTTTCAAAGTAATTATTTCAGATAAGACCACCAATGAATGCTAAAATTAGTGGGTAAATATATCAGGAGAAAGAAGACATTTACATTCACTCAAATTATCTCCATGTAAAATAGTTACTTATTTAAAAGAGAAAAATA
The DNA here is from genome assembly GCF_949987515.2 of Delphinus delphis. NCBI lineage: Eukaryota > Metazoa > Chordata > Mammalia > Artiodactyla > Delphinidae > Delphinus > Delphinus delphis. The sequence continues at coordinate 128,089,367 of NC_082687.1, forward strand.
GGAATTTTATAGTGGAGAAACTTGAGAGACACTACTTTATACAAATATTCAAAGTCAATATAACCAGTAATAAAATATAACGACATAACGGGACCCCTGACATTCATTGAGAAACTGTTTTTTTGGCAAGAATATGATGGAAATTTGCAAGAATACCATGGAATATTTTACAAGAATTCCACAATATTCCACAATATTCTTGCAAAAAAATACTAACATCAATCTCCTCATGAGAAAACATCAGACAAAACCAAATTGAGGGGTAAAAAGACTAATCAGTACTCTTCAAAAGTGCCAAGGTCATAGAAGACCAGGAAAAAGCCAGTAGCCTAATTAATAGTATTATATCAATGTTACTTTCCTTCTCTCAATAACCTTTATATGGTTATGAAAGATGTTAACATTAAGGGAAGCTGAATAAAGAGTACTTTCTGTCCACTTCCTGCAACTTTCCTTAAGTCTAAAATTATTTCACATAAAAAGTTAAAAAAGTGGTGAGATCATGATAATAAAATAAAACATTCTCATGGACATTATCATTTTATTATACAATGGTATTTTAAATTAATGTATGCAAAGTGGCTTAAGACATACATATTAAAGACGAAATAAATTCAGCATGAAACTCCTCCAATAATATGTTAGCCCCCTGAGGGCAAAGATTTTGTCAGCTCCATTCACCACTAAAACTAGCATTTGATATTGGACCCGCCAAACAGTTGGCCCTAAATAAACACTTGTTGACTGATTGACTAATTGAATAAATGCAAGCATGCATTTTCAAGGCAAGAACAATATTTTGGAGAAACTTTCCCATGTATTTACACAATAATCCTGAGAGATAAGCCAGTGTAGCCTTATTTTCTCCTCCCATTGCTATCCACTCCATCACTCTCATGATTAGGCAAGGAGAATTCTCAAGGATACAGCTGTTTGTTTTCTTATATTGGGAAACAACACACTGCTGTGATGGCGTGGTGCTTTTTAAGATGCATTATAGAATTCTAGGACAGTTACACAAACCAAGATCACCCGTAATCTTTTAATTAGTAGCTTCCGAATTAAAGATTTTTTTTAAAGGGGGTAAATATATTTTGAGAATAGAGTGAAATCTACTCCTGTGATGAGACAGGGAATTGAGGAAAAGCAAGAAGAAATAATGAGGTCTCTATTCAAGACTGAGGCTGTTCTTTTTGTGTTCCTAAAATCAAACAGGTGTATTGTCCATACAACGGGAGTTGAGCACATCTAATGGGGGAGAGAAGGTTAAGTTGCTGGAAATGGGAAATAAAAGTATACTTGGTGAGGATGAGATAAAAATGGAAAGAACTACGGGGAAGAACAAGAAAAAGAGCATAGACAGAACTTGAGAAGTCTACCTCGAGTGGCTTCCTGAAGTGTACAGGTGGCTACCTTTCCAACAATTAGGCAATGAGACCTCTCACCCTATTACAGTTAGAAAAAAAGCACACACACTCCATTTCTAAACTTCATCTTTATCTTGGTCCATTATGTATTCACTTGAAGGAAAAGCTGATGCTCCCCCTTTATTTTAACTTGGGAATCTTTCCACATTAGCACACATAGATATGCCATGTTCTTTTCAGTAGCCACATCATTTTTATATTATAAGACTCTAACATTATTTATGTAATAAGGAAACTGAAATCTTGATTATGAAACCAAGCCTTATCCATTGCTGGAACCTATTTTCCAATAGAGTCTGTTCTGCAACAATAGGTATTTCTATAATGAAAATTAGTTCATAAGTGATTGATAAATAGGGTAATGATATCCACGTGATACAATTATAAACTTCAGCAGAAAAAGCTGATTCATCAACCTTGCTGCCGCACTGACATCAGGGAACATTTCAGTTCAATTTTAAGAAGAAAAAAAAAAAAGAGAGAGCAAGCATGAGCACTAGAATTTCCTTTCCAGAAAATTACACCCTGAGTCTGGAGTGGGTATTTGCTCTTAGCAGTTCACCTGGAATCCCTTATAGGTGACCTAAAATCTGTGGTTCAGGGCACTCGTGTCAGTGGAGATTTAACATAGCTCTAGGTTACTCTCTGGTGATTACTTTTTAAGTGCTCTGGTTTAAAAACTACATTGATTTTGCGTCGATGTCTGTTTTCCCATTAATTTCACTCATTGTTTTAACTCCCTAATTTCAGTACCTGATTTTGAAGAACATGAGCTTTTTCAAGAATTCATCATATCACTTTCAAATAGAAACACCTTGTATGCCACATTCTATTAAACATTGCAACTGTATCAAATATCAAATAGCCACAGGATCTTTCTCAATACAAAATATTGTTTATAAAGTTGAAACTTTTAGGCCATTTGGTAATTTAATTCTAAATTATTCTGAATGAAACAATGTCTGCTCATTTAATATATGCTCACCATCCCAATAAACAAAGACTCTATTAATAGAGACAAACATTCTGGTTAATGTGATTACCTCCAGGGTGTTTTTATCTCTCATATATCTCTCTTATCTCTTTGAGGGTTTCTACCTTATTTCTTAAGAATTCAATAATACTAAAAACCCTACGTTCTTGGACAGCATTTATGCCCACCGACTCAGAGAAAGTCTAGTATCCTTTGCCCCCCCCCTTTTTTTCCATTATCAAAGTGATATTAGAATGGAAAAATAAAACATCCACTGAACTAGTCCATAGAGCTCTCAAACTCAGTGTATCCAAAACTGAACTCACAGTCTTTAACTCTGAACAAGATTATTTTTCATTTATTTATTTAATCAGTGGCAATTAATTCATCCAATAAATATCTGTTTAGTTTGTACTATGTTGCCAACAATGAACTAGGTGCTCTGGAAAGACTCTTTGTTAAACGCTATGCTCTGTGCCTTCACATATTTGCAGTCTGGTAGAAGATGCTGGGCATTGATCACATCAACTCATAAATAATACTTCACTATTTCTAATAGTTGTAAAGTTCTGAGGGCTATAAGAGAGGGAACTTTCCTAGATTTGGAATTAGGGAATATTCTTATGAGAAATTTGACATTTGAACTGAAACCTGAAGGATGGGTAAATATTAACTAGGTAAAGGGTGGGAGCAGAAGAGAATTAATTCCTGGCATCCTGCAAAGCAGGCTCTGAGGCAGAACTGATTACAGAATGCCAAAGAAAATGAAAGTGTCCCTGGAGTGCCAGGTGCACGGGAGAGAGTGCCACTAGGTGATCTTGGAGAGATGAGCAGGGATCAGCAGAGCCTGGTAGGCTCTAGTAATAAAGTTGAATTTGATAGCTAACATTCACTGTACATTTACTAGGGGCCAATTATTTTATAAACGTTTATGTTTCTACGTTGTGCCATTGATCCATATACTACTACTCCAAGAAACATACAAATATTATCACAATTTACAGAATAAGAAACCAAATGGAGTTAGGATTGTTTAAAATGGCAGGGCCTCTAAGTAGGAGGGCTGGAATTTGAAAATACAGGAGTCCAAATTAGAATACTTGTTCTTTTTTTTTTTTTTTTTTGCGGTACGCGGGCCTCTCACTGTTGTGGCCTCTCCCATTGCAGAGCACAGGCTCCGGACGCGCAGGCTCAGCGGCCATGGCTCACGGGCCCAGCCGCTCTCTGGCATGTGGGATCTTCCCGGACCGGGCCACGAACCCGTGTCCCCTGCATCGGCAGGCGGACTCCCAACCACGGCGCCACCAGGGAAGCCCTAGAGTACTCGTTCTTTTGATCACTATATCAACATGCCTCCATCGTGGCCATGGAAACCCAAAGAAGAATTTTAAGCAGAGACGTTAGGGTGATCTGTATTAGCCTATCCCTTCCATCTCGTCCTCAGCACCTTCAGAGTTTACAACACTGCCTCCTTCTCCTTCCATCAGAATCTTACTGATTTTAAGTACTAAATAGATCTCTAATCCAGGAAAATTTTCCCACCATCACTTTGGCTAATGCGTCTAAACTATAGCCATCAGCTTTTTGTCTCAAATGCTGCCACGGCTTTCTAATGCCTTTCACCCCAACCGACGCACCTAATCTTATTGCTCTTCTCTGAACTCTTCTCCATCAGCAGCCAGAATCATGTCCTTCAGTAGCAAGTCTTATCGCACTACACCATGCTTGAACACTGTCAGTTTCTTTCCATTGTGCAGAGTAAAATCTGTATCCTACACCCTTTTATAAACTCTGTATAATCTGTCCATCGACTCTGACTCCAGTCTGATTTCCTGCCAATCTCCTTTTCACCCCTTAAGCCCCAGACATATCCACCTTTTCTCCATGTTGCAAATATCAAATGCTTTTCTGACTTATCATCATTGACCATACTCTTCCTTTACCTGAGATACTAGCTGGTTTCCCCTGCTCACCTCATTATCCTACTGATACTCACTCACCTATCAGACGTCAACATACAGTAACTTTCCCAGAGACATTATGTGTTATATTCCAGGCTATATGAAGACTCCCTATTATTTTCTCTCACAAAAATATGTTTTTTTAAAAAAAAATTGATCCTATCAAATTAGTTACTAAGTTTAAACACAATAGTTACTAAATGATCATTGTATAATTAATTATCTAATGGCTACCTGTCTTTCCACTCCTTTCTTGGCTAATCTCCATGAGATCAGATGTCACATATCAATTATGGTCACTACTCAATCCTCATTAAAAGCACTCTCCTTGACATCAAATACATACTTAGTAAGCTAGACATAGTGTTACTTCCATCTTGTATTAGGCTATAATAAGAGAACCAGCTTTAAAATAGAATTCTGTGAATTCTATGCAACACTTGCCTCACTCTGCAAGAAAGCTTATGTGTGCTACATATAAGTGGAATCAGCTTAAATGTCAGAATAAAAACTACTAAGTTTTCAAACCTGAACTCTCTCTGCCCTTACCTGGATTTGCAGTTAAATGTTGAGAGCAGGGTACAAACTATGAAAATCATATTAGAGATGGAAGGAGTGAATAGCATAAAGGTCTTTAGACTAGCAATTGCTAAAATTGCTATTAAGGATTTTTTTAAAAAACCTTCCAAATGTAACTAAAATCATATTGTATAACAGAAGGTCAATGACCAAAAGGAAAATAAAATGTTCACATGGACAAGTTACAGATGGTCTTGCGATGTACTTATCAAGAAATATTATATTAATTAAGAGCAATAAAATCCAGTTCTCCAAGGTTAAAGGAAAAGGCTTTAAAAGTACTGCTTTCCTAGATCTGAAAATATGTATGCATAAGCAGCAGGAAGGTTTGCTCTGCAAGATATTATTCCAAAAACTTTTTTTATTGCCTGTTGGTAAAATGGCACCAGGTCAAAACAATGAGATACTCTAAATACATAGATTTATTGATAGAGTTATGACATGACAGAAGCTTTTCAATTAGTATTAGAGTCATTAACTAGGCAGGGAATATATGGGTAGTGGCACTTTATTCAATTATACTTATAAAGATGTATTACTGCAGATGATAAGAAGTAATAGAGACACTTGTATATAACAGTACTTAAATGAAATACCAGTAAAATGCCTTCATAGCCCCTCTCCAACAGTACAGCTGATAGGGTTTTGCTACGCCCACACCTCTAAATCTTTATGGTTGGATCTGTTCCCTGAGTGTTCTTGGCAACCTGCGTAAGTTGCAAGGAATTGAGTTCTGTGGTATTAGCAAAGTCATGTAAAACTCTTCCTGCCAGCTTTGCACGGCTTGTTATTTCATACGATTCAACTATCTACTCAAATATCAGCCCATCAAAGAGAACTACCGCAACTGCTCCATCAAAAATACCTCTCCACTTCACTAATTCCATTTACTCACTCTACCACTGTTTTGCACTCTTAGGGGTAAAATTATCCAGGTTTGTAGGATTTAGCAATTCTTATACTGTCACATAGTGAGGTAAGTGTTCCACAGGATTCAATTGCTGGTAATAAAAGAAATCTCAAAATCAGCAGAGTAGTTTCTCATATATAGAGAATATGATATCAGCGGTAATAATAAAGACAAGTAAAGGGATACAGTGAAAACTAAAAAGAGAATTACAGCTCCAGGTAGTTAGTGGGAGGAAAGAAGCATATTTCCACAGTCATTCTGGGTCCCAAGTTGTGGACCACTGTGCATCTTCAATATAAAGCCACTTTGGATCACCAGATCATTGCTGGATTGCCAAAATCAGCCAGAAGAGGAAAAAGGACAGGCTTAGAGAGAACACACATTATTTTTGTTGACATTCCATTGATTAAAAATCAGTCATCTTATCACAACTAACTGAAACCTGGGAAATATAGGTTTGTCTGTGTTTCCAGGGAGAAGAGGAGAGATTTTTACGGTCAACAACCAGACTTCACCCCAACAGGTTAGCTTGTCAGTGTGTCGGTGATAGCTTGTACAAATACTTCTACTAGAACAAAGATTGTGTTCTTGAGAAACTGCATGTTTTGTAAAATCGTGCACTATAGGTAATAGGATGACCGTACATCTCAGTTTGTTTGGGATAACATTAAGTACGTTGTCCCCAGAGACTATCTTGTTATTGTCCCCTTTTACCTTCAAAAGTACCTGGGTTTAGATTATGAATTATGGGAAACCCTACTTATACAAAAGTAATTGCACTGGGATAAACCAATCAACACTTATGCCTTAAGAAACAATAATAATCCATACTAAAAATAGCAACACAGTTACAGCTCTATTAATAGTATCCAGCATTTTAATCACACTATCTATTGACGCCTTAATCCTTGGGCTTACGCTTCCTCTTCTAGATATTATTTGAATTTGCATATTTTTATATACGCCCTTCCTTTGTGGTTATTTAACATTCCAAACCTAAAATAAAAAGTTTGTTCTCAAGATATAATGATTGAAAATACTTTAGTTATACTTACTGCCATCTATACCAGGGATTTATTAGTGTAATAGATATTTATAAGGATTTTTCACTTGTAACATGAGTAATAATTGACATGTGCAGATCAGTAAAACTGTCATAAAGACACTTCCATGCTTTTACAAAATACGAGAAACTAGAAATCTCATAGAAATAGGTCTGTAGGCCTTTAATCCTATAGATCCTGTACTGTCTGGCACTGATTAGAAGGGCCGCTAATTCTGCTGCTAGAATATTGTTGCATGTGACTCAAAGAACTCTTCAGCGTTTTATCGGAGAGCATAGAAGGACACAGCACTGGGAATTCGTTGAGCCTCCAGAATCTTTTTATGATTATTTTTGTGCCTAAATGGTAATAACATTTCCTGGTATTGCAGAATTCATTCTGAGACTTGCTCTTATTATAGTGTACCATCTGGTCGTAGGGAGACTAATAACCTTCACATAACTGCTTACAACTGAAGAGTTACTACAAAAAGACATCTAATAATTGTGAATAATTAGGCTTTTGTCAGTTTCCAATAGTTTATCAGCGTTTTGTTTTGACAAGATTTAGAGTAGAAGTTTAGGGTGAGTGGCTGAGTGAGGGGAAGAAAAGGTCATTTGAGATTAAAACCCAATATATTGGGTTGGCCAAAATGTTCGGGTTTTTCTGTAAGATGGCATGAAAACCCAAACGAACTTTTTGGCTAACCCAATATATATATTTTTCTCACACTGATGTTGAACAAGGATGCTGGCAGGAGACAGAAAAGCAACCAATAAAATAAATCATACTCAGAAACCTTTAAAGTCTGATTAGATACTAGAAAGGCAAAGGCAATTGTGCAAATAAAAATGTATCAGTGGGGTTGAGTTTGTTTTTCCTTTTGCTTTGTTTTTCTCCAAGAGAGGTGCATTTAATAGTTTGGGAGAAGACGTAGAAAATAAGAAAGATACCAATTCTATCACCTAACCCTACGAATGGTGGAGTATGAGAAAATTGAAAAAAATCATAAAATAACTTTGTTTAAGGCTGAGGGGTAAAATATGCACATTCCAAAGAGATTGTGATGTGACAGGGAAATACGATGAATGTAGTGCAGCACCTTGAGGGTCACAGTACCATTGACTGTGACTCTGCAGAGAAGAGAGGAGATCTGGGTCAAAGCCAAGGAAACAATAACAAGAGGTAAAGATTCAGCACAGTCACCACAGAAAATATTATGCATACCACTGGTAGTATGTAATGTGATTATAGGTGCTATCTGAACACCATGTTCAAAATTATAACTTAATATATTTGTTTTAAATTGAAGTACAAGAGGAATATATAATTAGTTTAACATGTATGATGTTAAGGTCATTATTGCATATAACAATGATAGTAAAACTGATTTGCTTTAACATATAAATTTAATTAGATAATATTTATTACAAATGAAAATTTTAATTTGTTTATCCTGAAGCAGATATTCCAATGACTCAGATTAGAGGAACATTCCAGTCAAGACAATAACCAAGGTATTATTTTGGTGATTGTTTGATGAGTATAGTTTGGGTGTATTTAAATTGAAGAATCTTTTTAAGGATATTAAATAATCAGTAAAAAAAAAAAAAAGTGTGACATTTGCCTTGGAGTGGTTCTACCAATAACTTTTGGGCTAGAATACAGAAGTAGATTTCCCTTTAGCAATACTAAAATGCTAGATTTCGAGATATTTACATTATTCCTCTCATGGTGGTGGTGGGGAACAAGCTGTGGAACACTATTGCTCCTGGAAACTGATCATGATATAGTATCTTTTTTTAAAATGTATTTCTGTACTCAATTTGCTAGTATTTTAAATAGTTTAGGATTCTAGCATCTATATCTGTGAATGAGATTATCCTGTAACTTTCTTTCCTCATATCATTTTTGTTTGGGATTGTTCCTATTGCTAACCTGCTATCCCCTGCAGGAATTTATATATGATTGGTATTAAGATTTATTTGAAACAATCTTACTAGTATCTCAGCCTAATATTTTCTTAGTGTGAAGATTTTAATTTGCATTAAAGATATTTTAATAGTCATGTTCTCTATTTTAGAGTATGTGTAGGTAATATATATATAATGATAAATTAAATATACTGTCTTATATTTTTCCTCTAAAATTTCAAGTTTATTGTCATAAAGGTTTCTTTTTTAATATTATTATCTTATTGCAGTTTAATCTCTGCAGCTTCCACGGATATTTTATTCCACAATTCTAATATTGTTATTTAAGACTTCTATCTTTATATTCCTTATTAATCTTGACAAAGATTTGTCAACTTAATTAATTTTTTGGGAACCATTTTTTAATTTGCTTGCTCCTCTCTCTTATTTAATTATTTTGCTATGATTTTCAGCTCCTACTGTTATTATTTCCATTACTGTACTGTTTTTGGTTTTATTATGCTGTTCTTTTTTCTAACTTCCTAAATTAAATTTTGGCTCCTTTAGTTACAGCCATTTTTGTTTTCTTTTATGCCACTTCAAATCTAAATGTACCTTTTAACTACTGTTTCAGCTGAAATATTTGTATATGTGTGTAAATATATATGTGTGTGTGTGTGTAAAACTGTACTGGTTCGAAATGTTTCTATCCTATGAGATTTTTAAGTGGTTAGTTGTTTAAAAATAATTTTAAATCTATGTGTACATAATTTTCAAGTTATTTTAAAATAATTTATTCTAATTTAATTGCATGGTGATAAAAATGTGGCATGTATAACACTTAACATTTTAAAAATTTGGGGGGGACTAGATCATTATTATTTTTCATAAGTGACCCAAATGCTCATGAAAATGGAATGTATTCTCCAGTTTGGTGATGCAATGTCCCATAATTTTTATTAAATCAAACTTGTTAATTTTTTATCAGCTGGGGTGAGCTTAGATGGTGTATGGAACCTTGAGAGTCTGTCATATGCCCATGATTGAGCCCATTGATACAGAGCTCTGGTTGAAAATCTGGGGCCATTGTCAGATGCAATGCCCTCAGGAAACCTACACAGGAAACAGATATGGTCTTGCAGGGCCTGAATAATATGTTCTGAATAAATGGAACATATTCAGATCACTAAGCCAAACCCAAAGGGTCAACTGCAGTCAAAATCTGGTGGAACTTTCTGGATGAAATGAGAAGCCCAATATAATCTATTTGCCAAGAACCCCCTGGCCTGTTAGGCAGTAGTTTTCATCTTGAGCAGGATCTAGCTGGTGGGGAAGCTTTGTCATCATGTTTTGGTTTCCTCAGAATGAGTGGCAGGCTTGCCTGGAACCTCAATTTAGAATACTGCCTGAAATTCCATGGGCCATCTTATCATGGATCCAGAAGGCAATTTTTTACAGTTCTCTCCATTGGGGAGCTTGTTTTTTTGGGGGGTTTTTTTGTGCTGTACACGGGCCTCTCACTGTTGTGGCCTCTCCCGTTGCGGAGCACAGGCTCCGGACGCGCAGGCTCAGCGGCCATGGCTCACGGGCCCAGCCGCTCCGCGGCATGTGGGATCTTCCTAGACCGGGGCACAAACTCGTGTTCCCTGCATGGCAGTGGGACTCTCAACCACTGCGCCACCAGGGAAGCCCGGAAGCTTGTGTTATATACGGTCTAAGGCTTACCAAAGGCCCGAACAAATGCCCAGATAATTTGCCAAAGCCCAGGAGTGAAAGAAAATATAGCGTGGCTCATTTCCTGGGGTGGCCTGGATAGCCATCCATATCACATGATGTTTTGACCACTGTTTTTGGGACACACGGATACTAGATGTTGGTAATCAGGTCTCCGATTTATTTGCACAGTTTATATTGTTATGTCTTCTACTTCACTAATTATATCTTCTGTAATCTATAATCTATTTTCAATCTTATATAGTATATTTTTCACCTCTGAAATTATGGCTTTTAACCTCCATGCTTCCAATTTGAGTGTTTATATTTTTCATGTCTCAGTTTAACATGTTCAATCTTACCTCTAGTTTTCTGAACATACGGAATATGTTTATAATAACTTTTAATTTTATACTTGATAATTCTAACATCTGTGCCAGTTCTTTGATAGTTCTTTTTAAAATTGAGATATAATTGATATACAACTTTATATTAATTTCAGGTCAGATAGTTTTGATTGATTTTTCTCCCCATCATGGGTTATAGTTTCCTACTTCTTTATATGCCTGATAATTTGCAACTGGATGCTATACATTGTGATTTTTACCTTTTAGACTGCTGAATATTTTTGTGTTCCTATGAATATCCTTTAACTTTGTTCTAGGATGCAGATAAAATACCGGGACATACATTTTATGCTTTAAGAACTTGCTTTTAAGATCTGTGAGATGTGACTAGAGCAGCATTTAATCTAAGACTAATTATCACCCACTACTGAAGCAAGATCCTCTGAGTACTCCAACCAATCCCTCTGAATCATGGGGTTTTCCACTTTGTCTGATGGAAACTGCATTCTCATGGCCTGTGTGATCTGCAGGTATTGTCTACACTAATTGTTTTTGCTGCTTTTCCCCTGATTTCTGGTAATTTCTTCATATACATCATCAATAACTCCTGAATGAAAAGCTCTGTTTACATCTTTTTAAGCCAAATGAACCATAGAGCTAAATGCAAAACCAAAATTTATAAAACTTCTAGAAGAAAACATAGGAAAAAAAAATCTTGAAGTTATTTGTTTAAGCAAATACTTCTTATTTTAACATACACCACCAAAATGATGATCCATAAGAGAAAAATTTTGATAAATTAGACTTCATAAAAATGAAAACTTTTGCTCTTTAGATACCTATTAATAGAATGAAAAGACAAGGTACAGATTGGGAGAAAGTATTTACAAATCATGTAAGTAACAAAGGCTTTGTAAAAAGGTTTATAAAGAAATTGCAAAAGTCATTAATAGAAACGCAAACCATTTAAAAATAAATTGGCAAAGGCAAACAATTTGGACAGATATTTTACTAATTTAGTAAAGTGTGTATATATATATATATATAAAATCATCTAATATCTGTATATCTGTGTGTATACACAAGACCATAAAAATATATTCAAAATCATTTAAATTAATGCAAATTAGGAATACAATAAGATATCACTATATAACTGTTAAAATAGCTCAAAATTAAAAATAAAAAATCTGATCATACCAAGTGTTGGCAAGGATGTGAGAAACCTGAACTCACACACTGCTTGTGGGGATGTACAATGGTGCAATGCTTTAGAAATCACTTTGACAGATTATTAAAAAAATTATATATACACCTAGCATATAGTCCAGCCATTTCTTTCTTAGGTATTTATACAACAGAAATGAAAGCATATGTCCGTGCAAAGACCTGTATATAAATATTTGCAACTGACTTCTTTTATAGCCAAAATATGGACATAAATCAAATGTCCATAAAGAGGTGAATGGATGAACAAATTGTGGCATACCCATACTTTGGAATACTGCTCAGCAATGTAAATGAAAGTACTATTGATGCATGTAATGACACAGATAAATCTCAAAATGGTATTGTTGAGTGAAAGAAGCCATATAAAAAGGAGTCTGTGTTGTAAGATGTCATGAATGTAAAATTCTAACAACACAAACTAATCTATAATGACAGAAATCTCAGCATGGTCTGGTAATTAGGACATGGACATCAGGAGGGGGGCATATTATTATGTCTACCACAATTTTTTATCAATCATGTGAAAGCATAATCTTTAGAATTTAGGTTTTATCAAAATGGATTCCTTTGAGAAGGGAATAATTTCAGAAATAGTAGCATTGACATATAATATTAACAAATAAAAGGAAAATGACTACTTCTTATTTATTCTTGGCCATATTTTTCCTAAGTTTTTATTTTATGACTTATGACAGCATTTGAATTTTCTATGCCTTTCAATTTTTACTTTATTTGTAGTGGGGTGAGTAGAAGCTGCAGTATTGAAAAAAGTTCAAAATAGTAAATAATGACAGTTATATATTCCAAAGAACATGGAATTATTTCAATTCTTAAACAATACTTTCTTGTAACATGTTTTTCAGATTTTAGTGGCAAGTTAATATAAGAAATTTATTATTATGATATTGTGTGCTTTTAATACTTGACTGCTGAACTGTGTAAATTATATTTCTGTTTACTCCAATAACCTGCTGTAAATGAAATTTATCTTCTTCTGAGTTTCTTTAGAAGAATGAGGAGGAAGGAAACATCAAAATATATAACCATATGAAATAAATTAGTTGTATTTAGCAGGTTTAAACACTTTATGTTCTGTACATAGTGAAATATAAAACTATATTATACTCAAGACCTTTATACATTTTATATGAACAAATCACTATAAATTCAACTTAATTGCATTTTTTAAAGCACATTAAATGTATAGTTTTTTTAATTAGTTTACTTTTGAAATAATTAAGTGAAAATTTTTCGGATTTTTTAAAATCCTTAGGAATTGGTTGACATGATTTGTACTTTATTTTTCTATGCCCCATAAAGCTTTCCCCATCACCCTAAAACAAAGCATCGGACTTTATCTCACTAAAGAATTATAATCAAGTATATGCAACAGAGTAGTCATGTCCACCTTAAAATGTGTTCGTATTTTTGCATGTGTTACAAGCCACATTTAATTTAAAAAGTAAATGAAGAATTGGGAGTTATTTAAAAACGAGACCAATCACATGAAACTGATTGGGGTTTTCATTACAAGTGGTGGCGATTAGAACTGGGAAGGATGAAGAAGGGAGTCTCTCTGTTGGAGTCATTGAGGAGGTTAGCATTCCAAATCACAAAACATTTGTCAAACTAGGGAGCTAAACGTTTTTTCAAAAAAGTGCCTCCTGAGGACTTAAAAGCCAGAAAATTAGGCTGATACTTAGAAATAAATAGTCCGAGGCTTGAAGGCCCCATCCATACCTACTGATCAGGCGTGACAGGAGTGGATCGGACAATAAAGTTGCATTTACATGGAAACTCAGCAGCTGGTTTCTAAATACAACATCGTTTAAAAATCCAAAATTATTCCAGGGGATGACTTTTAGAAGGTTCACTTGTATTCTTTTATCTTAAACTCAAGGAGAGAGTATAAACATTATCTGAAATTAATAACTGTTTATAACACCCTTTAGTGTTTAGTTAACCATAGTAGAGGTAGTCCCAGCCCTTGTTGTTAGGCTTGGGTTTAAAGCTAAATCCCCCTTTTCTCTTAGGGACCAATCCCTTAATCTCCACTACCTTGTTCACTTTAGCTCTGCTCAGTATTTTGTTTTTCTATCATATTTCTAGTCCACGAATATGATTATCTTGTATTTGAGCTTAATCCTGTTTTTTTTTTCTTTCTTATTTCTATCATATCATGTATCTGTTTAAGGCAGAGTAATTCAGAGTTTATATTATCTTGATCCAGAAGTTGCAAATCATTTCAACATGCGTTAAAGAAATTTTTCACTGCTCAAGGACACATGTGGGATGTATTTGGAGAGTGGGGCAGGTTTAGAAGAAGAAGAAACACTGCTTAATGTTCAGCTTTTGAGATTAGGTCTTAAAATACATACAACACAACAAGTTGTACATCAAAAAGGAAGATACAAATACATTTTACTGAACACATTTTACATTACTTATAAACTTCCACTGAAAAAATTTCCTATACGATAGACAAGATAAAATTAGAAAGTATTTTAAATGTATAAATATTTTAAATGATTAATATCTAGAATATATAAAGGACATTTGAATAAAAGAAATAAAGTAAAAGAACCAATGGAAAGTAATGCTTAGAAAGTATGACTGTAAACTTTAAGAAGAATAAACCCAATAGCAAATAAAGTATATGAAAAGATGTTCAACCTTGTAATAAGGAAATTCATGTTAAAAGAAGATAACATTGCAGAACTGTCAGATATCATATATTTTGATGCTGATGTAATTTTGCATGTTGGCCAGCATATGGAGAAAAAAGGATCAGATGCAATTTTAGTGAGAAGTATATTTGTCAAACACTTAACTATTATGTTGTACACCTGAAACTAATATGTTATATGTCAGTAATAACTCAATTAAAAAAGCATTTGTCAAATACTTTACAAACAATTTGCAATGTGATTTTTGAAAAATCATTTAGAAATGCTCTATAACCCTAAATTCTATTCCTAAGTATACACCTCAGAGAAACTCCTGTGTATGATAAAGCTTATACAAAAAGATACACTGGAGTATTGTATGTCTTAATGAAAATGTTTAAACAATCTAAAATTGTAATGATAGAATAAATAAGTTGTTTTATTTAAAAGAAGAGATTTATTCAGCAGTGAAAACTAGAACTATATAGATGGATATAGATAAATCTCAAAAAATTGTCAAAAAAAGTAAGTTCCAGAATAATACATATATGTTGATACCATTTACAAAAAATTAAAACCTGTGCATGGATGCATATATAGTGAAAGTACAAAAAAATGTAAAGGAATGATATACCTTGATTTAATGATAATGGTTACCTCTGGAATGGAATGGACCAGGGAGCTGATCACAGTGGGTCTCAAATACATTAGTGGTATTTTATTTCTCAAAAAAAGCAGAAAAAAATATGGCATAATTTTAAGATTTTAAAAGTTTGATGGTAGGTACAAGGGTATTGAATATATTAACTTCTACTTTTATTAATGTACTTGAAATGTTCTCCATTATTTATGAAACACACATTGAAATATATACTCTGTCTAGAGAATATTGAGGAATCCTTTACTTCTCATTTTGGAAGAGTGTGAGACTATCCGTCACAACGGATAACAGTTCATATACATCAGGGGTCCCCTAACTCTGGGCCATGGACCAGTACCAGTCTATGGCCTGTTAGGAACTGGGCCACATAGCAGGAGGTGAGTGGCGGGTGGGCGAGCGAAGCTTCATCTGTATTTACAGCCACTCCCCATCACTTGCATTATCGCCTGAGCTCTGCCTCCTGTCAGCATTATGGTAAGTTGTATAATTATCTCATTATATGTTACAATGTAATAATAAAAATAAAGTGCACAATAAATGTAATGCACTTGAATCATCCCAAAACCTTCCCCCCAACCAGGTCCGTGGAAAAACTGTCTTCCAGGAAACTGGTCCCTGGTGCCAAAAAGGTTGGGGACCACTGATACACATTATAATAGAAATGGAAAAGTTTGGAATCAGACTGATCTATTTTCAAATACTACTTTTGTGTTTCATTCATTCATGACATTTATGACATGGAAAGATATTCGTATGTCCATTCACAACTAAAGCACTTTTAAAAAAATTCCTTTGGTATAGTCCCTTTACACTAATAGATGAGAGATGAGAATATCACAATATCGTAAAGAAAGACCAGAGTTTTCAGGATTAAGTTGTACCTACACAAGATCTTTGCTATTATGACGGTAGATCCAAGTTTTGGATTGGTCATTAACAAATGCATTAATTTAAAAATATTAGTTAAATGCCCATCATGCTCTGGCTAAATATTTGGTAAAATTATTATCTGCAATACTTTGAAAAGCATATACATGCTAACTGAGCTTAGTTCTGGGGCACTATTGGAGAGAGCGCAGAACTTTGGTGTATATGGTTTCCTCCTGCTCCTTTTACAAAACCTAAATGAGCTCCCTTTTTACAAACTGAAATAGATTTGAGTTTACTTCTGTGAAGGGAACATTTTTCTTCCTTTATCCTGTAATCTAAGTTACAAGCGAATATGTTAATTTGAGACTTTATAAGATTGAAAAGTCAGCTAGGTTTGCATCCCAAACTGAAGTAGTGCTAAGATGTGGCTGTAAAAATTAGGTCTTAACCAAAGACGAGCCAGTGGATGCAAAATTTACTCAAGAAATTCTGAGTAAGCGTTTTATGCTAGACAATGTGAAATACCTGAGATCAAGATCAGATTAAGAATCTTCCAGTCATTACTAAGACTCTTTTTTTTTTTTTTAAAATATACTCAACATAGTCCCCATTAAGCTAATAGAAGACAGATGAGAAGATTACAGAATGCCATAAATGCAATATAAGAGTTTTGGGAATTAAAATATATGTCTACACAGATCTTTCATTATGTAAGAGGTGGATATAAGTTCTGTAGGGAGTAAGAATTATAAATTTTAGGAAGACAGTTTTTTACAAAATGATCAGTACAAAATTAGGTTCAGATCCTCGGATGGAGACCATGCAAGTGTGGGATCTTGAAACTTAAGCTTTATTAGCTTCATGGTAAATCTTACTCTTGAAATTGTAAATTCTACATGGAGTTTGTTACAAGTACACAGTGACTGCATCACAAAGAAACTTCAAACATGGGCTACTAACAGCCTCTGATTACCTGAACATAAAGCAGTAATCTATGCAACTCCAAGAAAACCATATTCTTCTAAGGTCTCTTGGCAGTAGTTTCAGAGGATAATGGAGAAGGGGAGGAGCGTGTTAAAATCTCCCACTATGACTTTGGACTTGCTTACTGTTTTCTTTTATTCAGTTTAACTTTTTAAATTTATATGTTGTGAGACTATCATATTAGAAGCACATGAATTCAAATTATTTTTTTCAAGTGGATTGGACTTTGGCATCATTATGTGATTTTCATCCATTATCTCTTGTAAGTATGGCTTTGTCTCATTCTCTGTCTCCTATCATTCTGAGATTCTAATTACACCACTTGTTAGAACATTTCATTGGATCTCCATGTCTCTTTCTCTTTCTCCGTTTTCCTTTTGTTTGAATAATTTTACTCTAAGTATATTCTTTTTTCTCTACGGGACTAATTCTGCAGAGTTGAATCTGTTTGTAAATCACTTTAACTGAGTTCTGAATTTTCCTATATCCAATATCCAATATACAAAGCAGCCCTTTGGTACTGAACCAAAAGTATTTTATCCTGTGATTCTGTTTCCTTAAGGTTGGTAATTCGTACCAATTTTCCTGCTGACAATAACTGGAAAAGCTGGAAAAGAACTGGAACGCATCAGAAAGCCTCAGAGGGAATGAATAATAATGGACCAGGACTGTGAGTTTAGAAAAAAATGCAAAACAAAAAACAGAGAGTGTGTGTGTGTGTGTGTGTGTGCGCGCGCGCATGTGTGTGTGTGTGTGTGTGTGTGTGTGTGTGTGTATGCATGTGTGGGTGAATTTGGGCCATTTTCCCCTAGGATTCAATTTTACCCTAGGATTCAAATTGAGAAGCTGAGTAGCATTTCAACAAATTATATACAGTTTAAAATTTTTATTTATTAAGACTATTTTTAGAGCATTTTAAGGTTTGCATCAAAATTGAGCAGAAACTACAAAGATTTCCTGTGAACCCCCTGCATCCACACATGCATAGCCTCCTCCATTATCAACGTCCCCAACCAGAGTGGTACATGTGTATGACTGATTAACTTTGCTGTACAGTAGAAACTAACACAACATTGTAAAGACTTTTTACTCCAATAAAAATAAAAATAAAAAAAGAAAGAGTTCCTGTTGCTCCACATCCCCTCCAGTACTTGCTATTGTCAGTGTTCTGGATTTTGGCCATTCTAATAGGTGTGTAGTGGTATTTCATTGTTGTTTTAATTTTCATCTGTCTAATGACATATAATGTGGAATGTCTTTTTTATTTGCTTATTTTCCATCTGTATATCTTTTTTGGTGAGGTGTCTGTTAAGATCTTTGGCTCATTTTCAATCGGGTTGTTTATTTTCCTATTGTTGAGTTTTAAGTGCTTTCATAAATTGTGCATAATAGTTCTTTACCAAATGTGTCTTTTGCAAATATTTTCTTCCATTCTGTGCATTCTTATTCTCTTGATATTAACTTTTGTAGAGAAGAAACTTTTTTTCCCCATCTTTACTGGAGTATAATTGCTTTACAATGGTGTGTTGGTTTCTGCTTTATAACAAAGTGAATCAGTTATACATATACATATGTTCCCATATTTCTTCCCTGTTGCATCTCCCTCCCTCCCACCCTCCCTATCCCACCCCTCTAGGTGGTCACAAAGCACCGAGCTGATCTCCCTATGCTATGTGGCTGCTTCCCACTAGCTATGTATTTTAGATTTGGTAGTGTATATATGTCCATGCCACTCTCTCACTTCCTCCCAGCTTACCCTTCCCCCTCCCCTGTCCTTAAGTCCATTCTCTACATCTGCGTCTTTATTCCTGTCCTGACCCTAGGTTCTTCAGAACCATTCTTTTTTTTTTTTTTTTAGATTCCATATATATGTGTTAGCATACGGCATTTGTTTTTCTCTTTCTGACTTACTTCACTCTGTATGACAGTCTCTAGGTCCATCCATTTCACTACAAACAACTCAATTTCATTTCTTTTTATGGCTGAGTAATATTCCATTGTATATATGTGCCACATCTTCTTTATCTATTCATCTGTCAATGGACACTTAGGTTGCTTCCATGTCCTGGCTATTGTAGACAGAGCTGCAATGAACATTGTGGTACATGACTCTTTATGGATTATGGTTTTCTCAGGATATATGCCCAGTAGTGGGATTGCTGGGTCGTACAGTAGCTCTATTTTTAGTTTTTTAAGGAACCTCCATACTTTTCTCCATAGTGGCTGTATCAATTTACATTCCCACCAATAGTGCAAGAGGGTTCCCTTTCCTCCACACCCTCTCCAGGATTTATTGTTTGTAGATTTTTTGATGATGGCCATTCTGACTGGTATGAGATGATATCTCATTGTAGTTTTGATTTCCATTTCTCTAATGATTAATGATGTTGACCATTCTTTCATGTGTTTGTTGGCAATCTGTATATCTTCTTTGGAGAAATGTCTATTTAGGTCTTCTGCCTATTTTTGGATTGGGTTGTTTGTTTTTTTGATATTGAGCTGTATGAGCTGCTTGTAAATTTTGGAGATTAATCCTTTGTCAGTTGCTTCATTTGCAAATATTTTCTCCCATTCTGAGGGTTGTCTTTTCGTCTTGTTTATGGTTTCCTTTGCTGTGCAAAAGCTTTGCAGTTTCATTAGGTCCCATTTGTTTATTTTTGTTTTTATTTCCATTTCTCTAGGAGGTAGGTCGAAAAGGATCTTGCTGTGATTTATGTCATAGAGTGTTCTGCCTATGTTTTCCTCTAAGAGTTTGATAGTGTCTGGCCTTACATTTAGATCTTTAATCCATT
Organism: Delphinus delphis; assembly: GCF_949987515.2. Lineage (NCBI taxonomy): Eukaryota > Metazoa > Chordata > Mammalia > Artiodactyla > Delphinidae > Delphinus > Delphinus delphis. The sequence goes on from NC_082687.1 coordinate 128,109,436, forward strand.
TTGAGTTTATCTTTGTACATGGTGTTAGGGAGTGTTCTAATTTCATTCTTTTACATGTAGCTGTCCAGTTTTCCCAGCACCACTTATTGAAAAGGCTGTCTTTTCTCCATTGTATACTCTTGCCTCCGTTATCAAACATAAGGTGACCATATGTGTGTGGGTTTAAGAGAAGAAACTTTTAATTTTAATAGATTCCAGCTCATCCATTATTTCTTTCATGAATCATGCCTTTGGCGCTGTGTTTAAAAAGCCATCACTATACCCAAGGTCATCTAGATTTTCGCCTAGGTTATGTTCTAGGAGTTTTATAGTTTTGCATTTTTCATTTAGGTCTGTGATCCACTTTGAGTTAATTTTTGTGAAAGGTGGAAAATCTGTGTCTAGATTTATTTTCTTTGCATGTGGATGTCCAGTTGTTTACACAACTTTTTAAAAAATTTTTATTTTATGTTTAGGTCGTTAAGAAAAAAGGAAAATAATTTTCAGGTCTAAACATTGGAACAAACTAAATCATGTTACTATGACATTCATTATCATCTACAAGAAACTCTATATGAATATTTGAATGGGAAAATAATATTTAATATTTAGCTTTCAAAGTACAGAAACGTCTCAGAAAAACTGTGATACCAGAGTATGTAGATTTGAGATAATATTTATGTAATTAATAACTCTGACAGTGATAAAAAATACTGCTTTTTGGATATGTTATACACTAACTTCTAAGTCATGAATTCCACATTGTTATAATACAATTTCAGTTCAGTGGTATGGCAATTCTACAAATACATGTAAACTCTATTACGACCTATTGAAGAGCTTTTCTTGGCTTTTGTATTGTTTCCACTGTTTTTCTGAAGATCAGTTGACTTCATTTACGTGAGTCTATTTCTAGGCTCTCTATTCTGTTCCCTTATTCTGTTTGTCTACTCTTTCACCAGTACCACACTACCTTGGCTACTACAGCTTTATAGTAAGTCTTGAAGTCGAGTACTAGAAGTTATCCAACTTTGTCCTTATCCTTCGATATTGTGGTGGCTATTCTGGGTCTTTGCCTCTTGCTATAAACTTTAGAATAAGTTTGTTGATACCCACAAAATAACTTGCTGTGATTTTGACTGGCATTTCATGATACTTATAAATCAAGTTGGAAAGAACTGATATCTTGACAATATTGAGTCTTCCTATCTGTAAACATGGAATTACTCTCCATTTATTTAGTTCTTTGATTTTGCTCATTTGTAGTTTCCCTCCTATGGGTCTTGTACATGTATCTTTAGGTTTATACCTAAGCATTTCATTTTTGGGGTGCTAACATAAGTTGTGTTTTTAATTTCAAATTACATTTGTTCTTTGCTGGTATATAGGAAAACAACTGACTTTTGTCAGTTGGAGGACAATATGCTAAATAAAATAAGCCAGACAGAGAAGGACAAATACTACATGATACCACTTATATGATAAGTCTAAATTAGCCAAACTTATAGAAACAGAGAGTAGAATGGTGGTTCTGAGGGGTTGGTGGGGGGAGAAAGCAGGTAGGTATTATAGTCAAAGGCTACAAATTTCAGTTACATAAGATGAATAAATTCTGGAAATCTACTGTACATCATAGAGCTTACAGTTAACAATACTGTATTGTACACTAAATTTTTTCTAAGAGGGTAAATCTGATGACAAAGTGTTCTTATTACAAAAAATAATGGTAGTAATAAAGAGGGGGCGCAGAAACTTTTGGAGATGATAGATATGTTTATGGCATAGGTTGTGCTGACAGTTTCATTGGTGTACACTTATTCCCGAGCTCATTATGTTGTTTATATTAAGCGTATACAGCTTTCTGTATCTCAATGATATCTCAGTAAAGTTTTTTCTTTTAAGAATAAATTTGCAGGTGGAAAATTTATAACCCTTCCCTAATACATAAAAACAGGAAACAAAAACAGTCATATTGAGAGATGCATATGTCAGTGAAGAGAATATAAACTCATAATTATGTCTTCTTTAATATTAAATCTAAACTCCTGAATTGACTTTCTTGTATTTGTCCTTGAAATAACCAGACCACTGGCTAGCTAATATATTTTCTACAAACACACGGACAAAGAAGTAGTGCAGATATCTCAATTGGGTAATTTTTTATTCAGGATATCTCAGATATGATAGTAGTACTGCAGATGATTTGTTACACTAAATGATTCTGCTTTTGCTATTTGGTCTGTGTGATGCAGCATTAAATTTAGGCAATAGTGGCTAAAAAGTAACTTGATTATACTAGAAATGGTGTTTATTAAACTGTTGCTCTTTATTACAATAATGCTGCTTTTTGATTACAAACTATTAGATTTACCTTTTACCCTTTAAGCAGTAACACTTACTTTAAACAACATTTTTGCCCCCAGGGACTACATCAGTTTTTATTCTAATAATAGTGTTTATCATTTTTTACTTGAGTGAAACATTATTTCTAAATGTATTTGGAAGAACACAACTCATATTACACACTTAATGCCAGACAATATGTCTATATAAGTGAGCTGCTTAAAATGCATCCCCTTGCTTAACTCAACCATATAAAGTCTATGATAAGTTCTAGTCATGGTAGTATATTTCAGGGAAAAACAAACCCTATTCAGCCTGTACTTGACTTTAGGGATTGTACACAAGCATTCGTGTTCTATTTCTTTTTATTTTTAAATAACATTTCCACTTTATTCTTATTCTGTGTGCTCCATCTCTCTAAAGAGATGTAGCTCTGAAAGTCTCTGTATCATCTCTCCCAGTATTTGGGGTCAGAATTGGTTTTAAAAAAAGAAAAGAAAAGAAAACTATAGTACATCAAATTATTAAACAGGATATAGAGAAGCCATTGCTATCGGTACCGGAAACTGCCCAAATTTTATACAATCAAACAAAACAAAACCCAGCAGCTTCCTTCACTGCCACAAAGTTAAAGGGAAAGTGATATTGTTGTGACATAAGACGTTAAGATGATACAGCGCATTGGTTTGACCCAGCCATGGAGCCTCTGAATTATTGAACCCTCAGTCCCCTGTCAAAATGTAAAAGGCATCACATTAACCTTATACAAAGGTTAGATTGGAGATTCTTGTGAATTACAGTCTTATGACTTGTGGGATCTTAACTACAAACTTTTCCATTTATTATCCTGCCCTTATCAAGGTTTTTAGATCTCTGTACAAATATAGTAGTGCTCAGCAGGGCTAGCATGACTCAGAAGGAAATCTATTTACCAAGAAAGTGCAGTGGCTAAGTTCTAGGAGTTCAAAACATGTGTCTTTCTAACTGGGGGTGGGGGATGGAGGGGTGGGAGGTTACTTCCTCCATCATTACTGCTTTGGTTAAAAGACTAAACAAAATAGATTTGTCTTGAGCAGAAAGGAACATGTTGGTATTCCAGGAGGTGTCGAACTATAGCAGGAAAAAAAAAGAAATGAACCAAATCAGGTTAGTCGTGTTCTACTTCTGAATACATGGTAATACTGTATTTTCCTACCCCTTTGAAGTTAGGTGTAGGCATGTGGTATTTTTGGATAATGAGGAACTTGCAGAATTGGTGATTGTTAGTTCAGAGCAAAACTTTAAAAGCCATTGTGCTATTTGCTGTTATGCCTTCTCCCTGCCAAGGTGGTAATATTAGGATGCAGGGGGACAGAGCCTCTACCACCCTAGATCTCTGAAGGACAACCACAAGCATTCTTCCCAAATCCATACTGGCCACATCGCATGGATAAGAAATAAACTTTTATTCATTTTATGACACAGTGATTTTGGAGTTGTTTATAACTGCAGCAAAATCTAGTCTACCTTTAGTTATATAGTACCAAAAGCTCCCACCCTTCCACTCCTAAAAGCATATAGATATTGATGATATAGGTATAAATGTAGACGTAGATGCAGTTATAGATTGGGAACTTCTCAACAGCTTAGTTTCATCTGACCACAATTTTTAAGTGCTTAGTTTATTTTGGGGGCTTAATTTACTCAAAATATGTGAGTAGGTTATAGAGAACTGAAATAATTTTCTATAACTTTCTCTCATTAGTTCCAAGCCATCCTAAACACAATGATGACTACTTCAAATAAGGAAAATGTAAATAAATTCTGCCAAAACTTTATACTTAATGGAGGCAGAACAAAAACACTAGTAGCCCAAACACATAAATAGTAGATAAATTGGGAGGAAGAAAGCCCAGATGAGCTCAAGAGCAAGAAGAATGACACAGGTGTCCGAAACAAGGCGGTAGCCTGAATCCAGAATAAGGAATAGTTGCAAATGTTCAGATTGCAAGCCTGTGAATGGCTGGGGAGCAGGAAGTTATTCTCTATATAAAGTAAAGAAAACTGTCAGGGTAAAGCCCTATCACTGATAAATTAAGACTAGAAAACTTCTACTCACTAGCCTTGAGATGAATTTTAGAAATAGGTTGCCCATTTTTGGATATAGGTTGAGTAACACACAAGATTTATGAAGTCCATTCTGAAGAAGTGAGGTAACAAAATTTGCAGTGTGCGTGTATACTGAAACTCCAGTCAATAAATAGACACAAATGATGGTCTTGAATCAGCAAATAATACAGAGCACAGACTGAAATAAATGCAAAATTACTCCATAGCGTTTCATCCACAAATCTCTGTGAAGGACTCCTACAAGTCAGGCTGATGGTCTCTTAAACACACACATTCACACACAGACCTTAGAAAATCCTCTAATATGTGATTTAGTCAGTAGATGAAATCACAAAAGAGAGTTGTACCAAAGTAAATTCAAATAATAGAAAAACCTAGAGAGGGGATCATAAAACTAAACTTTTTTTCTTAAGGAACGAATAGAATGCATAAAATAAGAATACATCTTTAATAGTGATGAAAAGTAGAAAAGGAATACTTAGAAATCGTCCAGATAGATAATCTAGAAAATTTTTAAAAATCATCAAAATAAAATAAGCACTCAATAAATAGGCAAAAATTGACTAATATGCCTCATAAAAGAAGCGGGGGATTAAAAGTTAGCTGTAAATCTGAGGTCTGTGTCTCTTGGCCAAAACTTATGTTTGACTTTTCATGCCCAACCAGAGGCAATTTCAAAAGCCATACCTGTCAGGCCTCACAGGAGACAGCTGCTCTCTCCACACCAGACTTGGGGCACAGACAGTGCATTACTGTCTCTGAGGGGAGTTGCAGTCAAGGACTAAGGCCATGCTTTTACATACATTTGCATTCCTAGCTGGACACCTTCGTTCCTAGGTCTCTTTACCTGAGGTCTTTTGCGAGGTGTTGTTCCAGGGATTCGGCCAAGGCTTTCTTGTGGGTGGAGGGTTGGGGAATGAGGGGAAACCTTGAAGACATTTTTCCCCAATCTGACTTAGGGCTCAGTCCTTTCCACTCGTAGCCCTCCCCCTATTTTTCTTGGCCCCTTCCCCCTTCTTATCCCCTTGCAGGAGCTGTCTGTCAGAGCTGCCTTGGCAGCGAGATGACCCTCACATCTTTACTGATCCACCTGATCCTGGACTGGGCTGATATGCCATTCCGTGGGGAAGGTAGACAAGAGGGAACTGGCATTTTCTCTGGTTTAGCCTCTTGCTTGTACTGTCATAGTAAGCAAGTACAGGCTTCACTGTTACTTTCATTTGCGGCTTGTTTTAATCTATAATTCTGACACCTGGCAGCTCAGCTGTTGTCTCCAGGTTGGCTGAACTCCTGACAAAGTCAACGGTGCGAGGTGCGACAGGATGATGTATTAAAATGGGAAAGACCAAAAACAAGTTAAGAATGGGAAGAATGAAATGAAAAAACTGCAAAATGCACCTAATGAGTCTCAGTAGTGGGGACTAGAGTGATAAGCAACAAGAAACACTGGCTCTTTGAAAAGGCAAATAAATATATCACTGGCAAAACTGAACAAAATTTGAAAAAGCAAAGAAGAAATAAACGATGCTAGGAATGAGGACATCAGTAGATTAGATCAGTAGAATTCAACAAAAATTAAGAAAAAACTAAGAGTAATTGAAACTAAAAATAATTTATGTCAGTAATTTTGACAATATAAATAAAAGGGATAGAGAAGATTTAAACTATTCAGAATATTCCAGGTGATAGAAACAGATGAACGCCATAGGCAGAATTTTAAGATGACCCCACATCCCTTGCTGTAGAAGCCCTAGATAAGCCTTCTAATTTGACCTAATCAGGTGAGTCCTTTTAAAAATTGTCTAATGGGTTAGAAGCAGAAGTCACAGGATTTGAAGCTGCAGCAGCTATCACCTGTTGACCTTGAAGACACAAACTACCGTGTTGTGGACAGGAAGGCAGGACAGGGATCTGTGGGCAGCTTCTAGCAGCTGAAAATAGTCCCTGATTGACAGCCATCCAAAATATTACGACTCAGTTCTATAACCCCAAGATACTAAGTTCTGCCAAGAGCTCTAATAAGCTTGGGAGAGGAACTCAAACCTCTGGCGAGATTGCAGATTTGGCCAACAGCAGAATTCTAGGCAGGTGAGTGACCAAACTAACTCAAACCTGGACTCCTGAATCACAGAAACCATGACATAATAAATGGGAATTGTTTTCCAACAATAACTTGGTGGTAATTTATTACAAATCAACAGAAATCCAATAAACTAAAGGCACCGATTTATTCTGTAAGGTCAGTAAAACCTCATTGCTGAAAAACAGGTATATATTCAAATAGAAGGAAAAGAAAGATCAATTATACTTATAACAATGATTCAGAATAAAATCTTAGGAAAGCAGCAATATATTTGGACTTTTCTCATGAAATAAATTTTTGATAGTATAAAAAATGAGTTGTATATACATGAAATGTACATTACTAAAGCTTAAAAAATATTTGCCTTATATGTAATATTTGATCATTTTTATTTTATGGTAAATAAGTTCTCAAAGTATAAATTATATTGATGTAGAAGAAAGATAATTTTGCAATTATTTTTAATGTTAATGACATTTAAAATTTTTGAGTCAAAACTTCCAATAATATTTTATAAAACTTCCTTGAGGGCTTCCCTGGTGGCACAGTGGTTGAGAGTCCACCTGCCGATGCAGGGGACGCGGGTTCGTGCCCCGGTCTGGGAAGATCCCACATGCCGCGGAGCGGCTGGGCCCCTGGGCCATGGCCGCTGAGCCTGCGCGTCCGGAGCCTGTGCTCCGCAACGGGAGAGGCCACAGCAGTGAGAGGCCCGCGTACCGCAAAACAAAAACAAAAACAAAAACAAAACAAAACAAAAACTTCCTTGATAGACACTTCCATCACAGCTATGATTTTAATAGTGATAAGCTAAAAGTATTTAAATACGTAATATGTTTTTGGTATTGATTTTTGGCAAATAAAGATAAAATATCTAAGATAATAATTGATAAGTTAAATAATGGCTAAGGCATATAAAGAATTTACTGTATGCCAGTCATTGCCCTACACTTCTTTAAACAACATATTTTATCTTCACAACCACTTCAAATCATAGGGAGTGTTATTATCTTCACAAAGAGATTAGTATCTTGCCCAACATTACAGAGTTGCTAAGAGGGAGAGTTGGGTCTGAACTGAGGCACTCAGATTCTAAATCCACATCATTAACAATCATACTATTGCTAAATATGAAAAATAAAAGGATCAAGATGAAGGTAAAATCTAATCTATACCTATATCTGTATATTAGTGGTGGGGATACCAGTCACTATGATAAAATGAATACATTTTGCAGTGTTGAAATTTATTTTTTAAAATCTGTATGGCAACAGTATACAAAAAGAATTAACAAATTCAAAATATAGGTTACAGGCTTGGAGAATGTATTACCAAAATGTAATATAAAAATATGCACAGAGATCCTAATAATTCATAAGACCAAGACAAGTAAATCAGGAAAAATACATCAGGGTGCAGAAATATAATTAAGCACTTCCCAGAAAAGGAAGTTTAGTGAAGTAGTAAATGTATAAAATTATTCTTAACCTTGATGGAAGTCAATAAAATCTTATAATCATCATATTGTCAATAAAACAAAATTTTATGATATTCAGCATTGTTGAAGGCATAAACAATTATATTTTGTATACATGGCAGTGAATTAAATCAGTCTGTTTTTCAAGCAGAATTTGGCATTTTTAAACAACAATTAAAAATTTGAGCATCTTTTTACTTAAAAATGGATGCCCATGAAAACTAATGTGTTATCTTTAAGGCTAGTATGTTATTATCCTAAAATTACAAACTTGAAAAAAACTTTTAGAAGATTACTGAATAAAATACAGAATAATATGCAGTTATTTGAATTAAATAATAAATGCTGCAGAGGGTGTGGAGAAAATGGAACCCTCCTACACTGTTGATGGGAATGTAAACTGGTGCGGTCACTATGGAAAACCACATGGAGGTTCCTTAAAAAACTTAACATAGAGTTACCTGATGATTCAGCAATTCCACTCCTGGGCATATATCTGGAGAAAACTCTAATTTGAAAAGATGCATGCACCCCAGTATTCTTAGCAGCACTATGTACAACAGTCAAGAAATGGAAGCAACCTAAATGTCCATCAATGGATCAATGGATAAAGAAGATGTGGTATATATATATATATATATATATATATATATATACACATACACACACACACACACACTGGAATACTACTCAGCCATTAAAAACAACACCTAAAACAAATACAGTATTATAGGGCTTCCCTGGTGGCGCAGTGGTTGAGAGTCCGCCTGCCCATGCAGGGGAAATGGGTTCGTGCCCCGGTCCGGGAAGATACCACATGCCGCGGAGCGGCTGGGCCCGTGAGCCACGGCTGCTGAGCGGCTGGGCCCGTAAGCCACGGCCGCTGAGCCTGCGTGTCCAGAGCCTGTGCTCCGCAACGGAAGGGGCCACAACAGTGACAGGCCCGTGTACCGCAAAAAAAAAAAAAAAATACAGTATTATATATCAATTATATCTCAATTTTTTAAAAACGTCAGGAGAGAAGGTAATAAAAGACTAGAAAGGGAGGAGAAGAAAGGGGGAAGGGAGTGGAGAAAAGAAAAGGAGGAAGGTAAAATAGTAGATAAAAAGGATGAAGAAAGCAATTAAGGGAGAATTGAAGAGTGAATTAAGGAAGAAACGCAGAAAAGTGAGTAAACATTAGAAGAACTTTAATTGTCAGATTGCTAAAAAGAAAACATTAAAAAAATTGAGTTTTTATTAGTCTCATTAAAATTAATAATAGAATAATTATATAGGAAAATGAAAATGGCTGTATACACTGATAGTAAATCAGAGAAAGCTTAGTGCACAGCATGATTGTTTTTCTTTCCTTTTATTGGGATGTAGCTCTTATAGTTTCATCCATTCAAAATAAAGTATAAAAAAGTTTACACAGATGTTATCCTTTCCCTCAGCAAAATTTCAGAACTTACACGTATTTAATTATCCAGTTAGGCATGAAGTGAATATAAGATTTTGGTTACAGTAAAATAGATCCTTCCAAAGTTATAGGTATGTGGAACAATAAAAGAGTATGGTCTCTTTCTCTGTGTATATTCACAATTTTGCTTTGTAGACTTTAAGGTATTCTATACAGAATATAAAGAGATTAACAATTCACTGGGCATAAAATTAATTACTCAGATTATTATGTCTGTCAGAAAATCAGCTTGCACAATAGAGATGGACAAAAGTCACTTAAAATTGTTAGCCTATGGTGTCTAGACAAAACTTCTGTTCACCATTAAAGCAAATTAACAACAAAAAAAGGGAGAGTTGGGTGGAGGCTGAAATTAGGACTTGATTGAGATCCGCAGAGCTCCAGTTATTTTGGGTCAACCCTCTTCCTCAATCCATACCCACACCACTCACCCATCAGATCACTGTCTCCTTCACTACTCAAAACTTTGAAAGAAACCAATCCCCAGCATAGATTGTCAGAATTAAAGTTTCCCTGAACCAATTGGTCACTTGGGCACCACCCGTAGGTAAAGCTCTCCAGGTTGTACATCACCACCAGGATTCCCCTCCATTAGTCTGGTCTTACTCAATAACCACCACCCAGACAAATGTTTCTGTTGTATCATCTGGAATCTTCAGTCTGACCTAAGCAAGTTTCTACAGTTTTCAATTTATTTTTTCAGAATATTTTTGTTTCAGTTGCATCTGATTGCTTTTATCTGTAAAGAGTATATTCCTGTCAAGTGGCTTAACAAATATGGATATTTTTTTATGGACATAAACTGAAGCCCAGATATAGACAGTTACTAGTTTGGGTTCAATTTCTGTACTTCTGCCCTGCCATTCTCAGCATACTGGTTTCCCGTCCTCATGTTTTGCCTTGCCTCTTAGTTGGAGGATGACTGACATAGGTCAAAGCATCTGGCTCTATTTGAAGGTACTAATAAAGAAAAAGAGAGTACAAACACCTGTGTCTGCCTGTTTGACCAGGAAAAGGAGAGCTCTCCAATAATTCACCCTTATGTCTTACTCTTCAAAGTGAGGTTACATGGCCTCCAATAGGTGTAAGGGATGCTGTTTCAATTAAGGAAAAAGGGCAAATTCCCTGAAGACATCACTTATCTTTCTCAAGTAATAGGTGTATTTCTCTCTCTCTCTCTCACATACTCTACAGAAGTTCTGGAGGTGAGGAAATTGTCCTTTTGCTTTTCCTTGCTATTTTCAGTTTATTTCTACTGGCTCCTTTTTCAAGAAACTCCAGCTCCTCTGAAGCATATGGCATCAGACCATACTATCCCAAACATGCATTTTTGCATCAATATACGAACTTCCTTGCCATTCTCATTCTTTTGAAGAATTCATCCAGCTCATTCTGTTCCTCCTCACAATGACTTCAGTAATCTTATTAAGTGACATCCATTCGCACAGCACACGGAGAAAGAGAAAGGCAACCTGTGTCATCCAGGAGTTAGCCTGCTACTGTCAGCTATGCCTCGGTGTTGCCAGAAGCTAGCCTGTCCCTCACCTCTTGGTCTTTGTGTTCTCTTATTGAACATAAATATCAAATCAGACAAGACATATCTGTGATCACATGGGAACAAGGAAATAATCAAGTCCACCTCATAATCATGTCTGATCACAAAACAAAACACGAATATTTTCCAAACCACAAAAGTGACCAAATGTTCCCCTATCTTCACTAGTATTAATGACTGCTGCTTTTTTATCACTTGCTATTTCAGCCTCGTTCTACTAAGAAGGATTGAGATATGCAATCTTGGAATTATCCCTGATACACGATAGCATCCAATCCACAGCAAAGCTCTACTACCCAAAACCCTTCGCAAAGTCACCTAACCAAAACCCAGACATTCATAAGACTTTTGTAACATCCTCTAACTGAAATGCCCTGTGTCTTCCCATGGTATGTGTTCGTCTAACTTAGTCAACTACAAGTGTGTTCCTGGTAGTTTTGGGCTGGAAAGCATTGGCATCTTAGATTTGATGAAATATCGTATACATTGTTATTTTGAATATATGAAATATTTTGTAATAGAACGAGTAGTGGGGAGAGTCAGAAGTAAGATAGGGAGACAGTAAGTAAAAACAATGATTCCAAGGGTATTTGCTCTAAAGAAGCAGTGAATGTTGGAGAAACAAATAAATGGCGTGTGGGATCAGGAAAATGTTTTGTTCTTCTCCTTTAAGAATGAGAGATATTACAACATTTTTTAACCTAATGGGAATGAGTTAATAAAGAGAGGATAATTAATGATACCAGACAGAGGAAGTGATTGTAGGAAGAAAGTCTTTGTGTAAGGAAGAAAGAATGGGGATCCAGAATCCAGTTTTAAAGGGCTGGTTTCAGAAAGAAATAACAGTTACTTTGTGGCAACAGGAGGGTAGTCAGAAAGTATTGGTCAAGATACAGTCATATTGCTATATTTGATGACTAGAAAATTAAACTTTTCTAAGTGCTTAAATTTGTCTCAGTAAAAGAGGAAGGGAATTTTCTGCTGAGAATAGGAAGGTAGAAGAAGATTGGATGTTTCAAAAGAGACAAGGGCATAGAGTAAGAAAGTATGAATCGCTTAAACTTTGTAGATACATATTCAAGTGAGATCAGTTACTCTTTGCATGTATGGATTGGTTATCCTTTATATATGTGCACATTCAGTGGCTCAGGGGAAGGTGAAGAACAGAGAGCTTAGGTTTGACCGGTATTAAAGTTTTACCAAATGTGTTTAACAGAGAAACTGGGGCAAGGACAGTGCATAAACGGCCAAAGGCAGTGAATACAAAGCGGACAAGCAGGAACTCTACCTGGTAAAGGACAGTGCAAAAATGGGTTAAGAGATAGGAAAAAGTGGTAAAGTCAATTCATTAGAGATTCTGAGGAAGTCAAAACATTGTTGGGAGTGTAAGTGCTGGAAAGAGATAAAGCGGAAAGTAATTGGAAAGATAAGCGATAATTACAGTGTGATGCTTGAAATTGAGATTTTTATGGTTTTACAGCTATTAATAATCACAAAGCCTAGAATATAACAATAGGAGTTTATAACTGAGTGACTTGGACGAATGAGCTTCTGCTCGTAAAGAAGTCAAACAAATCGTAGTGGTGGTTGCCAGTGCTCTCCGGCCAAATATAATCCTTGTACATATATAATAAAAAGAAAGATTCCATTTCTGATGTTTGACTGCCCACAGATTTCAAGGCCCTACTCCTCCTCTTTCTCTATGCCTCACAGCTTGACAACCTGATACAGAAGCTGGAAGGCACTTGCTGAACTGAAACAAATAGACCGCCAGATAGTTCTCTAGCAAAGATGGGGTTTTCCAGGATCAGCAGAGAACTGTAATTCAGAGTCTGCAACCATGGTGAGCCGTATGCAAGTCCCCCCAGGGCCAGGGAAGAGCACTTTTACAGAGAGGAAAAGTCAGTTGGGAGGCTATAGGAAACAAAGAGCCCATGACTTTTTATTGGCTGAGTCCTTGCCAGGAAAGAAGAAGCCTCTTCTTCCTGTTGGGCTCTGTGATGGTGGCAGGGCATGACACCTCCCCTTCTGGTCTCCAGACTTTTTTTCTTTTTTCGGTACGCAGGACTCTCACTGTTGTGGCCTCTCCTGTTGCGGAGCACAGGCTCCGGACGCGCAGGCCCAGTGGCCATGGCTCACGGGCCTAGCTGCTTCGCGGCATGTGGCATCTTCCCGGACCAGGGCACGAACCTGCGTCCCCTGCATCGGCAGGCGAACTCTCAACCACTGCGCCACCAGGGAAGCCCCAGACTCTGTTTAATTGAGGTTTCTGTGTATTTATTTTTTACACACTCTTGGCCCCCTTCAAACCACAGGAACTCTGGTTATAGGGAACTGTTCCATCATGGCATCCTGGCAGCCTCGCACATACCCACAGGCCATGTCGGCAAAGGCTTGAACAGCCCCTAGTCTGAGTCCTGACAGAGGACTGTGTGATCCTCCCAGGACAGGAGGAGTTGCTCTGAGGCCATCTCCCACCTGCCTCTCTCTCTTCCTTGGGAGGCTGTTTTGAGATGAACTCTCTGGACTTATCAGTTTCTGAAAGCTTTTCCCTGTCTTCCCCAGCTCACAATAAAGCTGCAAACTATAAAATGCTTAGCAGTGGTCTAGAATTGGCTCTCAGCAATGAGGTATCCCACTACTCACATTGCAGGCATCTGATCACTCTCTCTCTTTTTTCCCACCCCCCCTCAGGAAATTATATATATACACATATATAAAATAATATATATAAGAAATTATATATGTGTGTGTATACACACATCCCATTTATTTTTCCTGCCAAATATATCAATAGGTAAATGGTCTTATAATTCTTAGTATAGTATAGAAGTATAGAAGTCCCCCCTTATCTGCAGTTTTGCTTTCCATGGTATTAGTTACACACAATCAATTGCAGTCTGAAAATATTAAGTGGAAAATTCCAGAAATAAGCATTTCAAAAGTTTTACACTGAATGCTGTTTGGACAAGCATAATGAAACCTCACCGCATCCCATTCTGTCCAGCCCATGATATGAATCAGCCCTTTGTCTAGTATATCCCCCCCCCATTAGTCACTCAGGAGCCATCTAGGTCATCAGATTGACTGCAGTGGTCCATAGTGCTTGTGTTCAAATAACCCTTATTTTACTCAATAATGGTCCCACAGCACAAAAGTAGTCATGTTGGCAATTTGGATAATCTCTAACTGTGCTTAATTTATAATTAGACTTTATCATAGATAAACTTTATAATATCTAGGTATGCAGAGAAAAAACAGTCTATACAGTGGTTTCAGGCATCCACTGAGGCCTTGCGTGTATCCCCACAGACATGGGGGGATTACTCTTCGTTATCAGAAACGTGCTGTACAATATACGCTAAAGTGACTCTCATCTTTGTGAGTTAGACATGGATGGGTACATCCATTTACCTGCTGCACATTTAAGTCTCTCTAGAGATAGTGAAGGCAGACAGGATTCTTATATGACTCTTACTTTTTAAAAATTATCCATCAAATTAGTGTTTTATAATCATTTTGATGTCTCTTGATGTGTACCGCATTCATGCTGAAAGAAATCTTTACATTTCACTTGAGATTGTGATACTTGTTTGTAGTTAAGATTTACCATTAATCTTGGGGGCGTTATTTTTTTGTTGTGGAAGGCAAACACAATTTATCTCTTCGTTGGTGTAGTATGGCTGGGGGCTGATCTATTTCTAGTCACAGTGTCCCTGGGGTTGGTGATAATTCCATCTATACCATTATAGACTTTAAATCTTCACATTCAAAGTTCTAGAATTATGTAACAGATGTCTTTACCTCATTACATGGGTACTGGGGGATTGTTTCATCTGGTGTACTTTGATACCATGTGTACCTTAACAAGCAATCTGGCATAAGCCTTCTGTTTATAGCACAAAGCATAGCATTGTTCTATATCATGGGTACTGTTAATTACACTGCTGCTCTAGGCATCATTAAACCTCAAAATGCTCAAAGGCATGTCAGGAGGATTTGTTTTTACTTAAGCTAAACTGCTTTTAAGACTCATATTTAAATAAACAATATATGAGACAACTGTGTACAGTACAATTTATCATTTCTTTCCCAGCTTTGGTTGAGACTAAATTGTTGGCAAGTGTAATTGTTGACCAAATTTAACCCTTTCTTTCTAACCCTTTCCTCATAGTTTAAAAGGAATAGTCATTTTCTCTACCTCCTTGGGTTGTTCTAAGGGCTAAAAGGAAGCAACATATCATGTTAAGTGTTTAGCAAAAGCTTGGCACATAAGGAAGCACTCAATTGCTGGTCATCATTATTCTAATTCAACCTGCAGTAGTTGAATAACTACAACAGAATGTGTAATGTGATCAAGCCCCAAATATTGTAACGTCAATAAAAGAATTTCTTGGTTACTGAATGTGGTAATTGTTTCAACAAAATCTGGTAAGTATATTCAGATGTATCTTTCTATTGGTATATAACTAAAAGTGCATTTTACCTTTGTAGAAAATACCTATCTATAACTGTAATAAATTTATATTTGAGAATGCAACCAAATTTAAATTGGATGAATTTGAAAGAATAACAAATTTTTGAATATTGATTAACAATTCTATCTGATTTTTTAGGTGATACTGATTGTAATCAATATGATTTCCAAATGAGAGTTTGAAAATAAAATAAAAATTTTCATATTAATAGAAATAGAATTGGTAGGGGTTTAGAGAGATTCCTAGAGATAGACTCACTGAGTTTGAAACCAAGTTCTATCACTTACTAATTTGATGATCATTGACAAGTTGTAAGCTCATTGTGCCTTATTTTCTCATGTAGAAATGGGGATAAAAAAATAGTACTTCTGGGCTTCCCTGGTGGCGCAGTGGTTGAGAGTCCGCCTGCTGATGCAGGGGACACGAGTTCATGCCCTAGTCCGGGAAGATCCCACATGCCGTGGAGAAGCTGGGCCCGTGAGCCATGGCCACTGAGCCTGCGCGTCCAGAGCCTGTGCTCCGCAACGGGAGAGGCCGCAACAGTGAGAGGCCCGCATACCAAAAAAAAAAAAAAAAAAAAAGTACTTCCACTGAAGGTTATTGTGAGGAGAAAATAAGTTGATATATGTAAGAGACTCAATCAACATTCTTTAGCATTTAATAAGAATCATGGTTTTGGTTGTCTATTGTAATATGACAAAGCGGCACAAAATTTAATATCTTAAGTCAATAACTGTTTATTATTTTTCATGATCTGTGATCTGGTTCTTTGCTTTCTCTTCTAGTTTCTTCTGATGCAGCTGATTGGGTGGGTCAGAAGATCTGAGATGGCCTCATTCATAAGTCTGGCAGTCGGAGCTAGCTATACACTAAGACACATCAGACCTCCAGGTAGCCTGCCTTTTATCCTTCTTAAGAACTCTGTCTATACTAATTCAATCCAGTGTTTTCCAATAATGTTAGATGGCAAAACATTGTTTTTTGAAGTTTTTGCATAATGCCCATTAACACCTCACAAAACTATATAGCACATTTTTTTTAACATGTTTGGAAACAATGATTTAGTCCAATGTATTTTTTGGTTTGTTTTGCACAAATAAGAGAAAAAATACTGCAAAACCAAAGAAGTAAATAGACCATGCCAAATCTCATAGACATTGTTTGAGTCTGGCTTAGAAACTGTACTTCTAACATGCAATCAGATACCCCTTGCCCAGTCTGTATGTCATTAATGGCAGGTGAGTAATATGGGAGTATAATGCCCTATTTTTAGAAAGAATATTGGTGCACAAATGCTATCTTAGACTAATAATAGAAAGAACGATTTAATCATTACAAAACATATATTGTGCACGTGCTATGCAACTAGTACCTCACTAGAAGTAGCAGATTCACAAAGAAGGGATTCAAAGTCAAATAGACACAGGGACGACTACAGAATTATGATACTTTAGTTGAATCTTATGTGACAGATAAGGCATTCAGGACATAGGAAGCATTTTGTGCAAATAAGTGGGGCCTTAATATTGTGAAGAGATTTTCCCAAAATATGTGGCATCTGAGATTTATTTAATAACAGTTCAGAATACATGGACCATAAATTTATAGTAAATTTTAAAAGCCATACAACCTTCAAAAAGAGTAAAACAAAATAATGTTATGACATAATAATAGCTTTATATTAAAAGAAATGGATGATATTATAAGCACTTTTGCATCAAAGTCTGGACCATGACTTGAATCAAGTTCCACTTTAGTTGAATTTTTTAATTTTATTTTTGCTTACACAAAATTAGAAAATTCTAACAATTATAGGATTAATAGAGCAACAAAGTGTTTACTGTGTCATAGAGTTTTGTAAATTTAGTTTCTATAAATTTCAGAAATTAGCCTTCTAACTGGAAAAGCAAAACGAAGCAACAAAAGAGCAAAGTACTTTCAGCCTTCCATAAGAAAATGTCATATACCACAATCAAAAGGTACATGTTCTTTCTATTTCTTATAGAATCTCAAGATCCCTAGATTTAATTTATCCAATGCCACTATCCTAGCCTGGGGTCCCCAAATTCCTAATCTTTACATTCCTCTATTCCAACAGCTGCTACTCAGTGTCTCACTCTCAAACTGCAGTGTATTTTACACTCTATAGCATATGGGGTCATACAGTCAATATTTAAATAATTTATCTACAGAGAGGAAGTCATAAGGTGAATTGAATAAGAGTTTTGCTATTATAAACACCATGGAAAAGGGGGAAGAGGGGTAGAAAATATCCTTAGGTGTAACAGTGACTCGATCTAGAAGGTAAAAGGAAATCTTGGAAAACTTATAAATATGGAGAATCACTTTTTCAATTATATCTTGATTAACTGTATGTCAACCTGCAACTCAGTTTACCATTCATTCATCGAGTAATGCAATATTCATTTGATTAATATGTTGTATGTGCAGGCATAGTGCTAAATACAGAGGTTATTATTATCGCAATAAAATAGTTATAGTCTACCAAAAATTCCAAGGGAAGTTTTTAAATGAGGATATTAAATTATCAAACATTTTAGAGAAGTTAGAAATAAGTTGAAAGAAGAAGCTCTTTTAAAATAAGTTCAGTATTGTTATTAAATGTAAGACATATTATATAATACCTCCTCACACATTAGTAAACTAGTCACTTCATTAATGTTAATGACTGAGTAAAAAATTAGAATATTCATGGGGGAAAATATATTCTTCTGATTTTCAATTTGAAAATAAAAAATTGCATTGATGCCATCAAATTGGTATTTTTCCTCTAATTTATAAATATATCATTGAGGAAAAAATTGAACTTACTTATTATATGTGTGCTAGAATCCATTTTACACTTGAGGTGAGATGACTATGAATTCTACACCTGAATACACTTGTCTTTATAGAAAAAAACACAAAGTAACTTTACTTTGATTTGTGAATTTAACATTGGCAAAGTAATATCTTCATTGTGTGAAAACAAAATTACTGATGTTCAAGGGAATAAACATAAAAATAATTATGTAACATTTTCACACCTATGGTACCCAATCTTTTACAAGGAAATGATATTATTAGAAAATGTACATCATTATGTAAAAATGGATTGTAGTATATACAAGTAATTTAGATAGAAATGATAAAGCAGCTATTGAGGCCTATATGAAAACGTGCTGATTTTTTTTTAACATCTTTATTGGAGTCTAATTGCTTTACAATGGTGTATTAGTTTCTGCTTTATAACAAAGTGAATCAGCTATACATATACAAATATCCCCATATCTCCTCCCTCTTGCGTCTCCCTCCCACCCTCCCTATCCACCCCTCTAGGTGGTCATAAATCACTGAGCTGATCGCCCTGAGCTATGTGGCTGCTTCCCACTAGCTATTGATTTTACATTTGGTAGTGTATATATGTCCATGCCACTCTCTCACTTCGTCCCAGCTAACCCTTCCACCTCCCTGTGTCCTCAAATCCATTCTTTACGTCTGTGTCTTTATTCCTATCCTGGCCCTAGGTTCTTCAGAACCATTGTTTTTGTTTCTTTTTTTAGATTCCATATATATGTGTTAGCGTACGGTATTTATTTTTCACTTTCTGACTTACTTCACTCTGTATGACAGACTCTAGGTCCATCCACCTCACTGCAAGTAACTCGATTTCATTTCTTTTTATGGCTGAGTAATATTCCATTGTATATATGTGCCACATCTTCTTTATCCATTTCTCTGTTGATGGACACTTAGGTTGCTTCCATGTCCTGGCTATTGTAAACAGAGCTGCAGTGAACATTGTGGTACATGACACTTTTTGAATTATGGTCTTCTCCGGGTATATGCCCAGTAGTGGGATTCCTGGGTCATATGGTAGTTCTATGTTTAGTTTTATAAGGAACCTCCATACTTTTCTCCATAGTGGCTGTATCAATTTACATTCCCACCAACAGTGCAAGAGGGTTCCCTTTCCTCCACACCCTCTCCAGCATTTATTGTTTGTAGATTTTTTGATGATGGCTATTGTGACTTGTGTGAGGTGATACCTCATTGTAGTTTTGATTTGAATTTCTCTAATGATTAGTGATGTTGAGCATTCTTTCATGTGTTTGTTGGCAATCTGTATATCTTCTTTGGAGAAATGTCTATTTAGGTCTTCTGCCCATTTTTGGATTGGGTTGTTTGTTTTTTTGATATTGAGCTGTATGAGCTGCTTGTAAATTTTGGAGATTAATCCTTTATCAGTTGCTTCATTTGCAAATATTTTCTCCCATTCTGAGGGCTGTCTTTTCATCTTGTTTATGGTTTCCTTTGCTGTGCAAAAGATTTTAAGTTTCATTAGGTCCCATTTGTTTATTTTTGTTTTTATTTCCATTTCTCTAGGAGGTGGGTCGAAAAGGATCTTGCTGTGATTTATGTCATAGAGTGTTCTGCCTATGTTTTCCTCTAAGAGTTTGATAGTGTCTGGCCTTACATTTAGGTCTCAAATCCATTTTGAGTTTATTTTTGTGTATGGTGTTAAGGAGTGTTCTAATTTCATTCTTTTACATGGATCTGTCCAGTTTTCCCAGCACCACTTGTTGAAGAGGCTGTCTTTTCTCCATTGTATATTCTTGCCTCCTTTATCAAACATAAGGTGACCATATGTGTGTGGGTTTATCTCTGGGCTTTCTATCTTGTTCCATTGATCTATATTTCTGTTTGTGTGGCAGTACCATACTGTCTTGATTACTGTAGCTTTGTAGTATAGTCTGAAGTCAGGGAGCTTGATTCCTGCAGCTCCGTTTTTCTTTCTCAGGATTGCTTTGGCTATTCGGGGTCTTTTGTGTTTCCATACAAATTGTGAAATATTTTGTTCTAGTTCTGTGAAAAATGCCATTGGTAGTTTGATAGGGATTGCACTGAACTTGTAGATTGCTTTGGGTAGTATAGTCATTTTCACAATGTTGATTCTTCCAATCCAAGAACATGGTATATCTCTCCATCTGTTTGTATCATCTTTAGTTGCTTTCATCATTGTCTTATAGTTTTCTGCATAAGGTCTTTTGTTTCCTTAGGTAGGTTTATTCCTAGTTATTTTACGTGTTGATTTTAAAATCTTTCTCAAGCCTCCTCACTGGAAGAAAATATCTGCTTGCTAAAGTGTTTAGTCTTAAAGGAACATAAGGTCACCAAAGAAAAATTGGAGTTTGCCCAAACCCAGGGTTGATATTTAGGGCATCTGATATCAGAACAGGAGCTACACTGAGATCCAGATTGACTACATTGTGTCTTAAGTTTCCCCAAATCTCAAACCACAGCCAACTGCAAGGTTTTCTTGGGCTAGTTGGTAATCATTGAAACTGAATTCCCAATTTCTCTCTTATGGCCAAATCTCTGTATGTTTGCTTACAATAACAACACTGACCCAGTGTTATGGGAAGAATAGTCTTCAGGCCTCAGAGGAGCTTTGATGAACCCACTCACCTGGGACATCCCAATTATCAGATTTTCTTTTCCCCTCATGTATATGAAAAGGAAGGGAATGCCCTTAAGGTACTCATGCAGAAACATGGGGAATACCATCATCCATAGGGTAACATCGCCAGAAACTGGATCCTGTGGCACAGGGACACCTCTCTTCCTTTAGAGCTGTTATGGAGACTGCCCTTTGGTTAAGGGTACCAAAAAAATCATTGTGGGATCCCTTTTAACCATTTTTTACAACTCATGCAGTAGAAGCCCTCCTGAATTCTCATCACAGTCAACATTTCTCAGTCAGCCATCTCACTTCCTATGAAGTCCTTTTGTTAACTGCTCCTCATGACTCTTTTATATGTTGTAATAATCTTAACCCTGCTACTTGTCTCCCCTCTGTCTATGACAAAGTTTCTCATGCTGCTAACACTGATGGATCACTTTCTGACTCCTAGTGATAATCTGCAGATAATTCTTTTGGGTAACACTGACTTCTCACGGTTCACTGATGGTTTCTATTCAAAAGAGACAATGATAAATATTGTGCTGGGTTTGCTATTGCAACTCCTTTTGATGTTGTTGAGGCAGCATCTTTACCCATGGCTACTTCAACCCAACAGGCTGAATATATGCCCTTACATGGGCTTTTACTGTATCCAAGGACAAAACTGCCAATATTTATACTGACATAAATATGCTTTTGGACTAGCTCATGATTTTGCAATGTTGTGGAAGCAATGAGGCATCCTTATTTCCAGCAGAAATCAAATTAAAAATGGCCCCTATGTTTAGGAATTTTTCGATGCAATACGTTTACCTGGTGCTTTAGCTATGATTAAGACTCTAGGGCATCATAAACTTTTTTGTTGGTTTGATAAAAAGGGGAATCTCTGTCTGAAACCCAATAATAACTCAGTCCTACCAGAGATTAAAATTCCCACCCCTCACCACTATGCATGCATTAAGCCATTGGTCTACTGATAAAATGATAGCATTCATGAATCAGTAGTGGTGGGGAAACATCAACAAGACCACAAAAAGTGCCTACCTCATTTTCCCACTTGTCCAAAATACAATCCAGGGAGGCCTATTTGTACTGTTTCTGGACATTTTAAATTGCATAATGGACCATTTGAGGTCTGGCAATTTGATTTCATACAACTGTCTTCATCTTATGGATATAAATATGTTTTAGTTTTCTTCTGAATGTTTTCATGCTGGACTGAAGCCTTTCTTGCAGACAAACTACTGCCTTTTCTACAGCTAAAGTCCTTTTGGAAAAGATTATCTCTACATTAAGAACTCCCATCAAACTTCACAGTGATTGAGGAACCCGTTTTACTGGTCAGGCACTTCAACAAGTCTGAATTGTTTGGCCGGTTTTACAGTTTCACTGCACTTGCCACCCTCTATCCTCTGATTTAGTGGAACACACAAGTGCATTATTAAGGCACAAGTGGCAAAATTTTGTAGAGGCCTTCCTAATACCTTCGGCAGAAGCACTGTCTTTGGTTCTTCTGAATTTCATATCCGCCCCGCTTGAAACACATAAACTTTCACCCAGGATGATATTGCACTTGACTCCTGCTTCCTTTGACCCACAACAGACAAAAACAGAGATACCCCAATATTACAAAGGCCTAATTGCTTCTATTAAAAAGAACCATATTTTGGTAGAGCAATCTTTTCACAGTACATTCTTGGGACATGAAGATCTTAAACATCACACCTGGCAACCTGAAGATTTTGTCAGTTGAAAGAGTTAACTCCAACTTACTCAACTTTACTGGAAAGGTCTCTATTAGCTACTACTAACCAACCTTTGTGCACCAAACTCCAAGGAATAGACTCTTGGATTCACATGACACACATAAAGAAAGAACCAAATGCTGACTGGACCTGCATATCATCTGCTGACCCAAAAGTAAAGATTTCCCAGAATTAAAGTCTATGACATTTGATGAGACAGCCTTTCCAAGATATCTGGACCAGGCCTGTTGGAACTTTGTCTGCCAAACCTTTCATGCTGACATAATGCTTTACATGATCCCCAATGTCTGTGATCTTGATAATATATGAACTTTAGATAAAAAGTGTCTGAGGGTTTTCCCCCTCCCCTCCTTGTTATTCAGATGTTACCTTAATAGGTTTCCAATCTGTGCACTTTCCCTCTGATATGGGACACTACAACCAGGAAAAGTCCTTCCCGGCATTAAGGACCAGAAAGCCACTGAAATCTGAAAACCTAACTACTGATCAGTGATTCTTTCAGAGAAAGATCTTGATCAAAAGGGGAAAGTATAAAAAATAATAAACAGAATTCTTAATTTAAATTGAGTCAGGAGGCCGGAAGTGAGAGCTTAGAGATTTTAGGCCTTATGACAACAGCAGAGACCAATAGGAAAGAAAAAGACTTCCTCTTTTTGCCTGGCAAGAACTCAGCCAATGGAAGACTATCACAGCTCAGCCAATGAAGAGCCACTATTTATCAAACTCTCAATTCCTCTAGTGTTTTTTTTTTTTTTTTTTTAAACCATAGCCCTCCCAACTTCTTTTTCCTCTCTTCAAAAGAGTTCCCCTCTCCATGCCCGGTGGGGACTTGCATGTGGCTTGCCATGGTTGAAGATTCTGAATTGTAATTCTGTAATGATCCTGAATACAACCATTTTTGTTGGAGAAATAACTAGTAGTCTATTTGCTTACAGCCTAAAAATGTAATATATCTTCTAAAAATTTCCAAACATACTCTCAAGATAGTGAAATAATGAAGGAGTATGAATAATATTTGCTTTTGGAAGTTGTTATAATTGAAAGCTACCTGTCTATTAATTTTGTATAACTATAATTATTGCTAAATAAGATAATTTTCTAAAATTCCCCATGTGAATTCTGATTTTTTAGGTGCAACAAATCAGTGTTTTTAAACTCAGTTTGTCTTGGTGACATTTTGAATATAATTAGTCCCAAAGAATCTGATAGTTCTAAGAGAATCTAGAAGAACTATGCCACTTTAATCACTGCTTAGTAGCTACTACCCTAGGATTTGTTATTTTATGCAATGACAAGTGGTCATTTAGTAACAAAAGCATGCATTGAAAGGCTATTCATTATTATACTGGCAGAAAAGTAAGTCAGTGTGTGTCATCAAATAGCTTGGCTATTCACATTTATCTTCATGTTCTAAGTTAAACATGATTCCATCAACAAATATATTATTAAGTTGACATATAAACATGGCAAATTTGAGGAAAGAGCTAGAGAAAATTAGCTGGTAAGACCCTATTTCTAAGTCCATATCAGAAAGCCCATGGGTATTGACCAAGAACATCTTAAACTTCCCCTCAGCTTAACTAAACTTTAGACAGTCCTCTTCCTGACCTTTAGCACATCTCTTGCCTTTTTCTAGAGCATTTGCTTCAAGAAAACTTTGATCCTTTGAGATGTAAATCTTCTTAAAATCCTTTTGCAAGTTTTTACAACCCAGGGATATCTTTCTGAAGCACACAGGAACCATCGCATTGTAATGTCATCAAGACAGATAATGCCCAATCTCTCAATTTCTTCAGGAGGATAGAAGCCTAACTTTGGAGGGTGCTATGCTCCAAATTTTAAACCACCTCCGGTCATGAGATACACACAAGTTAAATTTTCCTTTGGGTAAAGTCAATTAGCAAACACAGATGGCCTAAGATTCTCCTCGTCCAGCTTTTAAAAACTTCTATCTTTTGAGAATCTCTAAGTAAATAATTAAAACAATAAAAATCAACATATCAGATTCCAAGGAATGAAACAGTTTTGTTAAGAGCCAGTAGCCAAAATAACTTTTATTCATAAGTCACAAACTGCCTTTAAGATGTTTTTGGTCTACCAGAAAGTCCAAAGGTATAATAAAAATATGATACTAGATCTAAGGGTGCTCCATTGACAATTTGGAATTGTAGTTTTGATAGCAACAGTTAAGGCACTTCTCCCTCACAGAATGAACAAATTGGTTTTGCAATCAATTGTTTCTTTTTTCTTCCCTTCTCATCTACTACAGTTCATACACAGTCTTATATCAGCACAAATAAGTAAATATTGCAGGTATAAACTGTTGTGATACCTATACAAATAAATATTAACTTTAAACCTAGAATATAAAGAAGCCAAAATTTTTAGAAAGGCATTGGACTTTAGATTCTATTTAACTCAATACTTTTAGTAATATATGTGGAAACAGTGTAAATAATGTAACAAAGGTCAAAAACCATTGATTAATGGCAAGTTTAGGATTCCAATCTAGAATCTAGTTTACAGTTCAGTTCTATTTTCACTTCTATATGCTTAATGTAGTACTTTATAAATTTTTAACAACCTTTTTTGAAATGAATATATATATATATATATATATATATATATATATATATATATATATATATATTTTTTTTTTTTTTTTTTTGCGGTACACGGGCCTCTCACTGTTGTGGCCTCTTCCATTGCGGAGCACAGGCTCCGGACGCGCAGGCTCAGCGGCCATGGCTCACGGGCCCAGCCGCTCCGCAGCATGTGGGATCTTCCCGGACCGGGGCAGGAACCCGCGTCCCCTGCATCAGCAGGCAGACTCTCAACCACTGTGCCACCAGGGAAGCCCTGAAATGAATATATTTTATCTAGTATTATATATATGTAGAGTTAAATGGAAATAAATAAAAAACAGCAGACAACACTGTTGATGTCAGAAATTTCTTCATAAGTCAAGAATAAGACAGAGTGAATCATCATGGAAATGGTTTGACATGCAGATGAACAATCCTATATTAGGGCTTCCCTGGTGGCATGGTGGTTAAGAGTCCACCTGCCAATGCAGGGGACACGGGTCCTAGCCCCAGTCCGGGAAGATCCCACATGCCACAGAGCAACTAAGCCCATGCACCACAACTACTGAGCCTGCACTCTAGAGCCCGTGTGCCACAACTACTGAAGCCCATACACCTAGAGCCCAGGCTGCACAACAAGAGAAGACTGTGCACCGCAACGAAGAGTAGCCCCCACTCTTCGTATATAAAAGCAGTTATATAAAATATTCCACGTTTTGGATTATGAACCTAATTCCAAACATTCTGCTGTGTGGTAGATATGGAGAGAGACTGAGGATCACATGCCCAGTGGGAGAGCTGTATGGCTAAGCTTGGCAAAGAAATTCCCTTTTGTCTAGCACTCCAAGTGCAGTCCCATTAATTAAACATACTTAGTCAAATGTGAAGTGAGGAGGATAACCATTATACCATTCCTGTTATTCCCATAATACTTTGTATAGTCGTCTTTGGGCTCTTCTCTATCTCACAAATATACTGCAATTTCCAAAGGTCTGTGAACTATTTCATTATTTTATATTTATCAGTATATTCCCCAAATCTAGCTCAATGCTTGATACATATAATGTATGAAAAATGTTGGTTAAAAATGCAAAAACTTCTCCAGACAATTAAGTTATCTGTCCATTAGTCTACTCAGATGGAATAGTGTGACAAAAGAAACAGCAAACATTCCTGGATGTCTGTGTATATGAATAAGTGAATGGTGCATTAAATATGATACACATTAACATGTATCTAATTAATTAAGTTCTTATGCCTGATAAAAGAATAACGAGAAACTCTAAAAGATATTGCTTTGAGAGATTTCCCTCTAGACTCATTTACAAGGGAACAGAAGGATATAAATCTGGCAATCGGTAAAACTTGCACTTGTGAAAGAAAGATCTATAAGATGATAGAGCTCTAGAAACTTTGTTCTATTGATATTTTATAAGTTCATGTCATGGGACGGTGAATCCATTTGGGAGAAAAAGCCCTCCTAGAAAATTTGAGGCTAAGCACACTGAAATATAATAATATTCAATGTGATAGATACACTGAAGCTGCATATAAACTCCTTATTGTGAAAACTTCTCTTGACTTCAGTGTTGCATTTTTCTTTGCACATCACAAAGAGGCCTGCATATAGAAGTTCATGAGTAAATGAATATGGCAGTAGTGTCAATAAAATGCAAGAATATTTGAAGATCTCTGAAAACTAAAAGGACTACTTACCCTTAGATTATATGAGTAGCATTTGTTATCATGTATGTTTTAAAACTAAATATTTCAAAAAACAAGGAAAATCTTAAAAACATTTTTTGCTTCAGTTGAATAAAAGGAATTTCTAACTTGGTGACTATGTCTGGCAGTCAGGGTCTTGACTACATCCCCTCCATACTATAAGGAGAATAATGCATAAATGAACACATGGACACTCTACAGAGGAAAGGCCATGATAAAATAGGATTTGTAAAAGAATCTTTGATAAAAAAATGATTAAGAAGCATAGTTTTACATAAAAGAATCAAGAACCTTGATTTCTGACAAGGTTAAAAAGACTCATAGATGTGCCACTTAATATTAATATTGGTGATATTTTCTTTTAAAAACTATTTGTAATGTTGTTTTTCAAATAAGAATCAGGCCTCTGTGCTTGCTACATATTCTATCTAAAAGATCAATCTTTACTAAGTTTACCATCTTACCACTTAAATGTACTTATCTATTATTTCATATCTCTGCTCAAATGCGTTCTCTGATCACTTTATCTAAACTAACTACTTTAGCCATCCTTCACTATCTCTTTACTCTGCTTTTAATTCCTTTCTGCACCTTACACATACACATATCATGAGGTTAGTGATATCATGTCATGTTCACTACTGTGTCTTCAGTTATCAAAACACTTCATAAGGACTCAACAAATAATTAGCAACTGTTTCATACTGAGTGAATGACATGGGGAAAAATTCCCTATCCAACCTAGTATTGATATTAGACCAATATAAATATTCAACTTAGTCCAACATCTTTCATGCTATAGGTTCATAATATTTAATGAATGAAACATCAATCAATACATATTTTAAACTGAATATATATGTGTATATATATATGTGATAAGATATTTCTATAGGAAGTTAAAATAATAAAAGAAAAATAACATAGTTGAATATAATGAGTAGAACTTGAGATGGACAGAGAAGAAAAAATTTAAAAATTACCAAGACTAAAATTATATTTCAAAAAAAATTCAAAGAAAAATGTAAACTACAACAGGAGTTAGTGTTTTATGGTCAATAGTAAAATAGTGCAAATATTTTAAAATAGAAGTACTAAGCTATTGTTTTCCTAATTTCATTGCATATTTTAATGTTGGTTTTGGTCCCCAAAACAAAACAGAATAAATTCCCAAAGAACATTTTTGGTAGCTATAGAGATAAGGCAATAGATAAACAACATATTTATGTCCTTTTAGAAAATGTTATTCTTAATAACAATAATACAAAATATTAATAATATAATTATTAATATATTTATTAATAATAGGCTGATTTCTTTCATTTCACTGTCAGGAACTGTGTAAATAATGTAAGAATTTAGATGGCACTCTATACTCAAGAAAAAAATTAGTGCTTGTTCAACAAAAAATAGAAATATTATAAAAATAAACAACTCAGACAACATAACACTGAAAAACTAAAATAATCTCACACATATATATGATATTGATAAATGCTTTGAAAACTGTAATTATTTTCTGCACTATGACTTTTCTGTTTGTTTAATATTTTATTACTAAGGGATGAAAAATTCCCTTGAAATTAGGTCCAAAGTTATTTACTCTTTAGAGAGCTAGATATGTGAAAGGTTTGCTGCTCTGATAATTTTTTAAATATTCCACTTGCTTTTGCTCATGTATTTCAAATAAAATAATTTTCATAACACTATGTTTATCTTTTTTTAAAGAAATTGGTATTTCTTCTATTAACTCAAAAATTAACTAATTATCTTAGAAAGAAGTGCATTTAAGACTCATTGGTGTGCCAGTAAAGTAATAAGAATTGAGTCCATACTCTATATTACATATTTTGCTTGGTTTCCGAAATTATGGCATGAACAACACAAACATATTTGATGTTTTTTAAAAATTTGTGGTCTGTCTGGGTAGAGAGATATTTTAAAATTCAACTAATTATTAAAAAGTGATGTTTTATGATAAAGGAATTAAAAAGGCTGTGAGAGATGAGTTATATTTCATTATATACACATATAATACAAATCATCTTACTATCCAAAATATTGTGTTCAAAGTGCTATTATTATATTTTGTGGTTTTTTTTTTTGCTCTCGAAATTTCTGGAACTGTTCCCAAAGTAAAAACTCTATTTCTAAAAAGCATCTTATAAATCTCTTCTTTTTCACCCCATGTAGGTGCTAGCCACAGAAAACAATTTCTCCAAAGGGCCAAATAGTTTATTTCTATTAGTTATTTTCAAAAACAAGAAAGAATTCCCCTGATAATTTAATTAATTTCACTCCATTTAAAAAAATCCTTAAATTCAACTAATGTAAGAAAATTAAGTTTACATTTAACTTTGAAATTTTCAACCATATATCTATGTGGCCTTAAATTCTACAACTTGGCTTTACATTTTTACAATATATTTACATTTAGGAGATGACAAGAAATAACGGAATATTAGGTCTTAAGAACAGCTGCAATGCGAAAATCTTACTCTTCTTCGAAACACAATCTCCTCTCTATGCCCCTGGATATCAAAAGTATCGACAGCAATATTTTATGATCAAGTTACTGTGTTCTGTATTTTTTTCCAGGCTACACACATACCTACTAAATAATCATTTCACAACTGCTCTTTAAACCATACCGTGGTCAATAAAACACACCGCATCTGAGATTTGACATCAGGTGAAGCACTAGGATTTATGGAGCTCAGATAAGCCTTCAACAATGCTAAAATGTGTCCTTTTTTGTATCAGCATCAACTGACTTCTATCTAGGGATTATGTTACAAGAGAAAATGATCTCCAGCACATGATTTCAAAAGAGAAAGGTAGGGGGATTGGCATCTTCATATACAGCACCTTAAGATTTCAGTGTGAAATGTCATAGTCCTCTCTCAACACTGTAGTTATCACTTTAACAATTTCTTTGAAAGTGTTCCTTTATTATTTTAGTGCAAAATAGTATACTATAATTATATATAGTATACTATATATATATATATTATAGTAATTATATATAGTATACTATATAGTATACTATACTATAATTACTTTTTGGTGAGATACTAAATTATACACATTGGGATGCAAAAATATTTTGGCAAGTCACAAAATAAGCGATAGTTTCACTATAAGAGACATGCCATTCTACATTATGAAAAACAATG
This sequence comes from Delphinus delphis, assembly GCF_949987515.2. Taxonomy (NCBI): domain Eukaryota; kingdom Metazoa; phylum Chordata; class Mammalia; order Artiodactyla; family Delphinidae; genus Delphinus; species Delphinus delphis. The sequence goes on from NC_082687.1 coordinate 128,139,635, forward strand.
GGTGTCTTTGTCACTTTTTTTTTTTTGCTAAGATGATACATATTTATCAAATTCCTAAAATATATTATTGTAAATTCTTCTTCTGGTTATTTAATTTTATGGAACATACATACTTTGAAAAGTAAATCATAAAAATTTAAAAAGTGATGAAATAAACTTCTAAAATTGCCATTCTTAAAATGTAGTAATATATATATTTAATATTGTTTCCAATATATTTAAACAGAGAAGTGCTTTGTGTTTCCATGTACTTATAAACAATCATAGAATATTTTATATTAAAGTTTGAGTGATATTATAAATTCTGTTGTGTGTGTGTGTTTGTGTGTGTATTCTTTTTTTAACATTGGCGAATCTTAAGATTTTAAACAATGATTTTTTGAGTGTGTCTTTTCCATCTCTCTTATTTTACAAGTAGAGAAGCTTTCATTCATATTTTCCTGAAGTAATTTTTCTATTTTTATGCCATTTTATGGCATGTTTCTAAGAATATGTTTAATAGCAAAATTAATTTTTTCAATCAGTGGGGTTTATTGTTGAGGATTATGCCTGTACCATAATTTGGGAGAGCAGCAAGCTTTTATTTTATTTATAAACACAGATTTTTGTTTTTTAAATCACCACTAACACCAATTCACTTCAGATTAATTGCGTAAAAACAAACAAATGTATAGGTCTTATATACAAGTAATAATTAAATACTGTTAAATCATCTTAAGTACAATTATATCCAAGAAACTAGATTAATAGAATACAATGGGTGAGATTTTAATTACACACAAGTCAGCATATTCCAAACAAAAATTATTTAGCTACAACCTTTTTCTAACCCCTTCTATAACTCATTAGGTTATTATCTCTTTCTCTCTGAACATTAATTTCAACATACAATTCAAGACTTCATTATTTAAGAAGACAGAATATAAAAGTCTCAGTTGAATATTGTTTTTTTAAAAATAGAACCAAACCACCTTTTGAAAAATCTGCCAAGATTTTTTAAATAACATAAATTTATCCTCAATTGTATATAAAAATAATTATCTTCCTGGAGTATGCAAATTAGCACACTCCAGTTTGGTCATGTGGTGAATTGAATTATTTTGATCTGGCATCCTGAATCATTTTTGGCAAACTGATTAAATAACTTCATTTACATGAATATAGAATTATTATAAAATATGTAGCTCTCAGGTCTTGTTTCAGAAATTAGCTCATTTGTCTGTGTGGCTGACTAACCCAACAATGGTACAGCTTACTTCTCACTTCTAGGAAGACAAAAGGTCTGTCTGGAAGTATGTTGCGCCATCCAGTGGGATTCATGTTTTCATTGATTCTTTCTCGGTATTTCACAATTTGGAGAAATAGGTTAAGGACAAAGGCAAAGTGCTTCAACACTACACAGAGAAAATGGTGGCTCTAGTGGTTACTCTGTCTGACCCAATAACTAGGCTTTAAGCTCCTTCAGGAAAGAAAACGTGTCTAATTTTAGTAGTCTCCAGTATAGCACATTGTTACTTCTGTTGAATGAAATTCATAGTTGAAAGGAGCAACTTGATGTTATTAGTATGTGAAAATGATTGAAAATTACTATTTGTAAGCAGTAGAACTTTCTAATTAATGTATTTAATATTTTGTTTTACTTATGAAAATAGACAGTGAAATCTCTTTAAATTGTAGGTCGATAACACAGCTTATTTTAAATAACTATAATTACCATAGTAAAGGTAAGACATGACATGAGTATCAAGATTCAAAGATGGGAGAGATAATATCAAGTTTGATGGGGTTAAGAATTGCTATATGGAATGTGTATTAGGTTGCTAGGGATGCCATAACAAAGTACCACAGATTGAGTAGCTTAAACAGCAGAAAGTTATGTTACCCAATAGAATTTTCTGTAATTCAATATAATGAGTCAAGAGGTGGTCCATCACATTAAACAAGCATGAGGGACTTTGTCGGTGATGAAGGGGAGAAGAGTGGTTGGGTTCAAATTATTACAACTTGAAAGAGTTATGTGTGGCACAGTTAACAAAAGGATTTCATAGGAGGTGAGGTGGTTGGCTGAGGAATGTTGAGTGTGATAAGGATTCAGGAGAGCTTCTACTGCAAGAGAAGCAAAAATGGCTAAAGGAGTTCCACAATGTTCTTTCTGGTGGCCTTAACCAAAAGGCAGTGGTAGTAATGGCTCTAAGGCAAGGGGGGATATCCCCATGCCACAGTGTCCAGTTGCTGGCTGTAACAACCTATGGGTCCATGGTGGTCTCCGTGTTTTTAGGTGATGACACCAATGGCATTCCCTTCTTTTTTACATACAAAAGAGAATCTGATAATTGGGATATCCAAATGCAATTGGGTTTATCAAACTCTCCTTTAAAGGCTTGAAGGCTATGTCGTTGGGTCCTCCCCATAAAATTGGATCAAGGCTGTTATTATTGAGTAAAACATACACAGGTTTTGGCCATAAGAGAAAATACTGGAATCCAATTTCAGCAATAACCAACTGGCCCAACAAAACCTTGTGTTCGGCCCTTAGTCTGGGATTTTGAGAAACTTCGGACACCATGAAGTCTACCTGGATCTTGGTTTAGACCTTGTTCTGATATCAGAGGCCCTAAATATCAAACCTGGTTTTGGCAAACTGCATTTATTTATTTTTTTGGTGAACTTATGTTCTGTTAAGGTAAAAACTTTAGAAAGAGGATGCTGCCTTCCTGTGAGGAGGCTTGAGAAGGAGAACAAAGAAGCAAATTATCCACAAATGGCCACAAAGTAGACCACAAGAAAACTTTGTGTCATCTAGATCAGCTTTCAGGATTTGTGAGAAATAAAAACGACTCTCAATAAAGCCCTGAGCCCTGAGGCATTATGTCCAGGTGAATTATTTCTCTTCCTGAGTGAAGGCAAAAGGTATTGGCTAGCTTCATCAACTGGAATACTAAAGAATGCACTGCATAAATCAATTACAGTAAAGAATTTACTTCCAGTGTGAATGAGTGTTAGTAACATATGAGGGTTAGGAACAACAGAAGGTCGAGGGACAATAATGTTGTTTACTGCTGGGATGCCCTGGACAAACCTCCACTGTTGGCTATTAGGTTTTCTCACAGGTAAAACAAGAGTGTTACAGGGACTAGTACAGGGGCTAATGAGACCTCAAGCCTTATAATCTATTATGGGTTTTACACCTTGAAGGGCTTTTTTTACTTATAGGGTATTGATCAATTCTGATAAGAGGTTTTGAGGAGTCTATCTGAATTTTGATGTGAGATGCATTGAGAATTTTGCCAACATCACTTGGAGATTTTGTCCATAAAGAAAGTGGTAGCTGATTCAACAGGGACAAATGATCAGTGTTTCTGGAATCAGCTCTAGTACCATCAGAGACAGACAAATAAAAGATGTCAAGGGTCACATGCCAGTCTAAAGCAAAACGATGCCTCACTTGATCTAATGAAATTTGCTTCCTTATTGGTTTCTGTTCTTGCCTGCATGGGCTCCTTCAGTGTATTTTTCGTTGGTCAGATGGACAGATCTTACAAAAATGTGAACCAGATAATATCACTCCACTGCTTAAAAATGACCAGGGGATTCTCTGCTGTTTAACATGTGCTATAAGGAGAACAAAGTAGTTTGATGGACTGAGAAGATCATCTCCAAGTTCTCAAGTAATAAAATATCTATATCCATAACTGAATATATTATATATGTATACTTAAATAAAATTCAAGCAGCTAGAGAAAGAAATGGAGTCACACTAAATGTCTGCAAAACTATTTTATCTTGTTAACAATTATTTTTCTAGGAAAAATTATGAGTATTTAATCCTTCATTCTTACATATTTTTTTCTTAAATTTTCTAAAATTATACATCTATAATTAGAATATCATTAAATATATAATTATAAAATAGTTTACAAGACAAAAAATATCTTAAATGTGTGATGATGAATGAGATAAAACAAATGTAGATACCTAAAAGACTAAATGAAGTCAATGGTATTTAGGAAGCATTTGTAACTATTGTCATTAGTTAATGATTTCCAATTAAAATAGATATATTTATATGTCAATAAATATACATTAAAATTATGTTTAATTTTAAAGAGTTTTCTATTAATATTTTTCACCTGGAAATATAATTTGTATTATTTCCTAAATCTACTTGAATGTTTATAGGTAATATTAAGTAATATTTCTTAGAAAGATAGCTGGACCAAAAGAAAAAATTAACAAAATAAGCTCCCTTTTTTGTATTTTTCCCTGTTGCTAAGTCTTCTCCCCTTCTCCTTATTTCCACACAATATACTATTTTGTTTGTCAAATCTTTCATATGCTACATTATATAATTCATTATATAATTATGAATACATATGTATTCATATGTAACATTTATTCAGTTTGGTCCATCAGATCAAAACATATCCAAAAATTGAATTCTTGGACCCATTTGTGCTTATAAACCAGCTATAATAAACATTTAAGAGAAATTAAAGTCTGCGAAATTATTCAGATATTTTCTCAGTTCCTCTATCTATCTATATACCTATCTATCAATCTACCCTGGACGACATGATCAAAAATATATTACATTTTTCTAAGGTTCTGTCTAGAAAGTTGAAGACCTCATGTTATTTTCATATTTTTAAAAGGAGGCCACTTGCGTATTTCTTCAGGAAATGCATACAAGTAGAGATAATGTAGACAGGAAAGTTGCTGTGTAATTTAGGGTTTTATTTGGATCAGAAATTATGAAAGCTATTCATAACATGTTTTTAATTGCTTTTTTTCTGGTTAAAATATAATTGTAGGATAGCCTCATCCATCAGAGGGCAGACAGCAGAAGCAAGAAGAACTACAATCCTGCAGCCTGTGGAACAAAAACCACATTCACAGAAAGATAGACAAGATGAAAAGGCAGAGGGCTATGTAACACATGAAGGAACGAGATAAAACCCCAGAAAAACAACTAAATGAAGTGGAGATAGGCAACCTTCCAGAAAAACAATTCAGAATAATGATAATGAAGATGATCCAGGACCTCGGAAAAAGAATGGCGGCAAAGATCAAGAAGATGCAAGAAATGTTTAACAACATTAGAAGAATTAAAGAATTAAAGAACTAAAGAATTAAAGAATTAAAGAATTAAAGAACAAACAAACAGAGATGAACAATACAATAACTGAAATGAAAACTACACTAGAAGGAATCAATAGCAGAATAACTGAGGCAGAAGAATGGATAAGTGACCCGGAAGACAGAATGACAGGAATTCCCAGCTGCAGAACAGAATAAAGAAAAAAGAATGAGAAGAAATGAAGACAGCTCAAGAGACCTCTGGGACAACATTAAACGCAACAACATTCACATTATAGGGGTCCCATAAGGATAAGAGAGAGAGAAAGGACCAGAGAAAATATCTGAAGAGATTATAGTTGAAAACGTCCATAACATGGGAAAGGAAATAGCCACGCAAGTCCAGGAAGCACAGCAAGTCCCATACAGGATAAACCCAAGGAGAAACACGTCAAGACACGTAGTAATCAAATTGGCAAAAATTAAAGACAAAGAAAAATTATTGAAAGCAGCAAGGGAAAAACGACAAATAACATACAAGGGAACTCCCATAAGGTTAACAGCTGATTTCGCAGACGAAACTCTGCAAGCCAGAAGGGAGTGGCATGACATACTTAAGTGATGAAAGGAAAGAACCTACAACCAAGATTACTCTACCCAGCAAGGATCTCATTCAGATTTGATGGAGAAATCAAAAGCTTTACAGACAAGCAAAAGCTAAGAGAATTCAGCACCACTAAACCAGCTCTACAACAAATGCTAAAGGGACTTCTCTAACTGGGAAACACAAGAGAAGAAAAGGACCTACAAAAAGAAACCCAAAACAATTAAGAAAATGGTCATAGGAACATACATATCGATAATTACCTTAAACATGAATGGATTAAATGCTCCAACCAAAAGACACAGGCTTGCTGAATGGATAAAACAACAAGACCCATATATATGCTGTCTGCAAGAGACCCACTTCAGACCTAGGGACACATACAGATTGAAAGTGAGGGGATGGAAAAAAGATATTCCATGCAAATGGAAATCAAAAGAAAGCTGGAGTAGCAATACTCATAACAGATAAAATAGCTTTTAAAATAAAGAATGTTATAAGAGACAAGGAAGGACACCACATAATGATCAAGGGATCAATCCAAGAAGAAGATATAACAATTATAAATATATATGCACCCAACATAGGAGCACCTCAACACATAAGGTAACTGCTAACAGCTATAAAAGAGGAAATTGACAGTAACACAATAATAGTGGGGGAATTTAACACCTCACTTACAACAACAGACAGATCATCCAAAATGAAAATAAATAAGGAAACAGAAGCTTTAAATGACACAATAGACCAGATAGATTTAATTGATATTTATAGGACATTCCATCCAAAAACAGCAGATTACACTTTCTTCTCAAGTGCGCACGGAACATTCTCCAGGATAGATCACATCTTGGGTCACAAAGCAAGCCTCAGTGAATTTAAGAAAATTGAAATCATATCAAGCATCTTTTCTGACCACAACGTTATGAGATTAGAAATGAATTACAGGGGAAAAAATGTAAAAAACAGAAACACCTGGACGCTAAACAATATGTTACTACATAACCAAGAGATCACTGAAGAAAACAGAAAATACCTAGAGACAAATGACAATGAAAACACGACGATCCAAAACCTATGGGATGCAGCAAAAGCAGTTCTAAGAGGGAAGTTATAGCTATACAAGCCTACCTCAAGAAACAAGAAACATCTCAAATAAACAATCTAACCTTACACCTAAAGGAACTAGAGAATGAAGAACAAACAAAACCCAAAGTTAGCAGAAGGAAAGAAATGATAAAGCTCAGAGCAGAAATAAATGAAACAGAAACAAAGAAAACAACAGCAAAGATCAATAAAACTAAAAGCTGTTTCTTTCAGAAGATAAACAAAATTGATAAACCATTAGCCAGACTCATCAAGAAAAAGAGGGAGAGGACTCAAATCAATAAAATTAGAAATGAAAAGGGAGAAGTTACAACAGACAACACAGAAATACAGAGCATCCTAAGAGACTACTACAAGCAACTCTATGCCAATAAATTGGACAACACGGAAGAAATGGACAAATTCTTAGAAAAGTATAACCTTCCAAGACTGAACCAGGAAGAAATAGAAAATATGAACAGACCAATCACAAGTAATGAAATTGAAACTGTGATTAAAAATCTTCCAACAAACAAAAGTCCAGGACCAGAGGGCTTCACAGGTGAATTCTATCAAACGTTAAGAAAAGAGCTAACACCCATTCTTCCCAAACTCTTCCAAAAAATTGCAGAGGAAGGAACACTCCCAAACTCATTCTATGAGGCCACAGTCACCCTGATACCAAAACCAGACAAGATACTACAAAAAAAAGAAAATTACAGACCAATATCACTCATGAATATAGATGCAAAAATCCTCAACAAAATACTAGCAAACAGAATCCAACAACACATTAAAAGGATCATACACCACGATGAAGTGGGATTTATCCCAGGGATGCAAGGATTCTTCAATATATGCAAATCAATCAGTGTGATATACCATATTAACAAATTGAAGAATAAAAACCATATAATCATCTCAAGAGATGCAGAAAAAGCTTTTGATAAAATTCAACACCGTTTATGATAAAAACTCTCCAGAAAGTGGGCATAGAGGGAACCTACCTCAACATAATAAAGGTCATATATGACAAACCCACAGCAAACATCATTCTCAATGGTGAAAAATTGAAAGCATTTCCTCTAAGATCAGGAACGAGACAAGGATGTCCACTCTCACCACTATTATTCAACATAGTTTTGGAAGTTCTAGCCATGGCAATCAGAGAAGAAAAGAAATAAAAGGAATACAAATTGGAAAAGAAGAAGTCAAATTGTCACTCTTTGCAGATGACATGATAGTATACATAGAGAATCCTAAAAATGCCACCAGAAAACTACTAGAGCTAATCAATTAATTTGGTAAAGTTGCAGGATACAAAATTAATGCACAGAAATCTCTTGCATTCCTATACAGTAATGATGAAAAATCTGAAAGAGAAATTAAGGAAATAGTCCCATTTACCATTGCAACAAAAAGAATAAAATAGCTAGGAATAAAACTACCTAGAGAGACAAAAGACCTGTATGCAGAAAGCTATAAGACACTGATGAAAGAAATTAAAGATGATACCAACAGATGGAGAGATATACCATGTTCTTGGACTGGAAGAATCAATATTGTGAAAATGACTATACTACCCAAAGCAATCTACAGATTCAGTGCAATCCCTATCAAATTACCAATGGTATTTTTTTACAGAACTAGAACAAAAAAGCTTAAAATTTGTACGGAGACACAAAAGACCCCAAATAGTCAAAGCAGTCTTGAGGGAAAAAAACGGAGCTGGAGGAATCAGACTCCCTAACTTCAGACTATAATACAAAGCTACAGTAATCAAGACAATATGGTACTGGCACAAAAACAGAAACATAGATCAATGGAACAAGATAGAAAGTCCAGAGATAAACCCATGCACCTAGTGTCAACTAATCTATGACAAAGGAGGCAAGGATATACAAGGGAGAAAAGACAGTTTCTTCAATAAGTGGTGCTTGGAAAACTGGACAGCTACATTTAAAGGAATGAAATTAGAACACTCCCTAACACCATACCCAAAAATAAACTCAAAATGGATTCGAGACCTAAATGTAAGACTGGACACTATAAAACTCTTAGAGGAAAACATAAGAAGAACACTCTTTGACATAAATCACAGCAAGATCTTTTTTGATTCACCTCCTAGAGAAATGGAAATAAAAATAAACAAATGGGACCTAATGAAACTTAAAAGCTTTTGCACAGCAAAGGAAACCATAAACAAGACGAAAAGACAACCTTCAGAATGGAAGAAAATATTTGCAAATGAATCAATGGACAAAGGATTAATCTCCAAAATATATAAATAGCTCATACACCTCAATATTAAAGAAACAAACAACCCAATCCAAAAACGGGCAGAAGACCTAAATATACATTTCTCCCAAGAAGATATACAGATGGCCAAGAAGCACATGAAAAGCTGCTCAACATCAGTAATTATTAGAGAAATGCAAATCAAAAGTACAATGAGGTATCACCTCACACCAGTTAGAATGGGCATCATCAGAAAATCTACAAACAACAACTGTTGGAGAGGGTGTGGAGAAAAGGGAGCCCTCTTGCACTCTTGGTGGGAATGTAAATTGATACAGCCACTATGGAGAACAGTATGGAGGTTCCTTAAAAAAACTAAAAATAGAATTACCATATGATCCAGCAATCCCACTGCTGGGCATATACCCAGAGAAAACCATAATTCAAAAAGACACATGCACTCCAATGTTCATTGTAGCACTATTTACAGTAGCCAGGTCATGGAAGCAACCTAAATGCCCATCGACAGATAAATGGATAAAGAAGATGTGGTACATATATACAATGGAATATTACTCAGCCATAAAAAGGAACGAAATTGAGTCATTTGTTGAGACGTGGATGGATCTAGAGACTGTCATACAGAGTGAAGTAAGTCAGAAAGAGAAAAACAAATATCGTATATTAATGCATGTATGTGGAATCTAGAAAAATGGTACAGCTGAACCGGTTTAAAGGGCAGAAGTTAAGACACAGATGTAGAGAACAAACGTATGGACACCAAGGGGGGAAAGCTGTGGGGGTGTGGGGATGGTGGTGTGCTGACTTGGCCGATTGGGATTGACATGTATACACTGATGTGTATAAAGTTGATGACTAATAAGAATATGCTGTGTAAAAAAATAACTAAAATTCAAAAAATATATATATAATTGTAAAATATATTTCTATGGAATTATTTATTTTCAATTTCCCACAAGTAGTTTGAAATCTTTTAGGTTTTTATATGATGTCATCAGTAATCAAAGTAATTGCATCAAAAGCAAAAGTATTATTTAGGTCAGAAAGGTATATGTATATCAATAAATTAAAGGGGACTTTATTGCAGTTTTCATTTCAAAACAGGTGGATCTTTACCTTGCATTATTCTTCCTGTCAACTACATATAGAATTCTTAATTAATTGTTACAAAAAGAAGAAAACAGATTTTCAGCAATGGTCTAAAAATCATCAGTCTCTCCTTCTATACAGAACCTTATCTATGAATAAAAATAGTGCCTTGGCCAAATGGGAATGCTGAAATTTTCTATAAAATGCATTTACACATAAGCATGGGGTACAGTGCTTTTGTAATTTACAGAGACGTAAATGGTGTTCAGAGAGGTTAGTGGAATTGTTCCAACTCTGTGTCTAATAATTAGACACGTGGGCATTTTACTCAAGTCAGCCTTGAACAATAGCTTGAATTTCTTTCACTACTCCATATTTTGTACACTTCATTTGTTTTATGTCTTCTTTTCTTAGATGGAAAAGAAACACTATCCCATGTTTCATGAGGAAGAACTATAGGGATTGCTCAGAAATATAAGAATGTGTTGGTATTCTTTAATACCTTCTTCTAGCTGAAAGGAACAGAAGTGAGCCCTATTTCACTCCCAAACTTCTAAAAAGCGGTGACATTTTCTGCTACTTATAACATGATTATGAAAATTAGGAAAAGAAACATTATTATAATAAAGATCATTACTATTAGAGAAATGATTAATTGATTATAAATTTAATTTAGAAGTGATTACATATTAGAAATGCAGGTTCTTAGAAAAGTTTTAATTACTAAGTAGTCTGAGATTTAAGTGCATGATTAAATGCCTAAGTATAAACTCTATGGATGTGAGAAGCTGCCTATGTAATTTGAAGAAATAATTAAATAGAGAAAAATATGATTGAAAAGCAAGCATTCATTATTTTGAGGTCATGTTTAAAGCAGAATAATTGTACATTTACCAGGAAGTCCATATTTTTAACAAATGTATTTACCCAGGTTACAAAAGAATTTGCAGAGTACATGAAAATAGTAGTTACTTACTTCAAGTGGGACCATTTGCTAAAATGTTTGGTATTAAATATATACACCAGGGGAGAAAGGAATTGGAGGAAAATAATAAGTGACACTTACATCTCATTGAGGTTTTATTCATCATTATTCCACTCTCTCTCCTCTAACAGCCTGTACAAAAGTCAAAATTTCACACTAAATTTAACAATAGGCACTAACTATAAGTTTTAAATATAAAAATATCTACAACTATAACTAGGTCTTTATGCTTTTGTTATTCTAATATAGATCGAAGATAGCCAGAATATTGTTACTTGAGTGGATTAACATTTAGTCAATTATTCAATAAATGTATATTAAGTACCTACATTATCTCAGTCAGTGTTCAATGTATTGGTGATGCATCAGTTTGCAAAATAGTTAAATATACTTGTTTTCAGCCATCCTATACTCTAAAGTGGGGAGACACACCGTACAGAAATAAACACATACAATTAAAGACTGTGATAGGTGTTATGAGGGAAGATAAACCTGAGGGTAGATGGTTTTAAATACATTGGTGAAGGAATGCCTTAAGGTGAAGGTATAATTTGGCCACAGTGGGGAAGCCAGTAATAAAAGCATCCTAGATAACATAGGGCAGAGAGAATAAATGGAAAGATCCTGAAGGAGGAATGTGCATAGGCAAATTCCAAGAATAGTACAGAAATCATTCACTGAGATGTAACTCAAGGTAGCAACAGGAGAGGTAGAGGTAGAATGATGAAAACGTGAGTGACAAGATTGTACTCATGCCTGAGAAGGATCTACTATTGCTAACGTTTTGACAGTGGAGTGTGAGAAGGTAAGAACAAAATAGGGAAGCCAGTTATGAGGCTCTTGCAATAATCCATGTTATCATGACAAATACCTGGACCAAGGTGGTGGTGGTAAAGGTAACAATGGAGGTGATAAAATCAGCAAGGTCTTCTCATGGAATGTATATCGGTTATGACAGAGAGGAATAAAAGAAGGTTTCCAGGACTCAGAGCCTGATCATACGTAAGGATGGAGATGCCATTTCAGGATGTGGGAAAGACTTAGGAGAAAAGCAGGTTGAAGTGAGGTGGGTAAAGATCAGACAATGTTTGGACAGTTGATTTTGAGAAGTTATTTAGAATTTTAAGCGGACTTGCTGAATAAACTGTTGATATAGGACTTCGGTTGCAGATGCAAAATGTAAAGAGGTTGGAAGTCATCACTCCAGTCCTTACTATAAAAAAAAAGTTGACTGAACTAAAAATAAATGACTTTTCTTGGATTCATCAGAGAATCGAGGTCACAGGGCAAAACCCCACCTCCAAATCTGGAAACACAGGCAAAGCCACACGGTCACAGCTAAGATCTGCTTACCTGGAGCAGAAGCTTTTGGAGCTATAAACTAATAGGAACACTTAAATGGTAATTTAATGGATCACTGAAGACTGAGTGGAATCCAGGGTGACAGTGAGAAATTCCTCTGGTCATATAGTTCCAGGCTATACACAAATTTGATGACTTTTACCTCTGGATACCCCACCAGATTCTCACAAGGGCCAAGAAAGGTCCCCCTCTGGCTTTAGCAGAGGGAGGAGAAAAGTAACCATTGTGAAATATGCCCAGAGCTTTCTCCACAACAAAAGCCTACTCTCCAGGAGAAAAGACTTTAGCAGAGTTTTCTTCCACTTGGGAGAAGGACGTTTATCCCCCTCTATCCTTCCTGTCTTACATAAATGATGGTGAGAAATACTTATGAAGGTCACAAACCAGACACACAGGGCCATTAAAGACTGAGACCTGGGAATAGGACTATAGAAAGCTTCTCCTCCCTGAAACCTCACTACCACATCATTAGGATTCCAGTATCCAGTATATTAACAGTGGATTGTGGCTCAAAGAGGTGCAAAGCATAAATTCTATTTAAGAAGGAATCCTTGGGGAAGTCAAAATACAAGGGGGAAGAAAACAAGACAAGAACATTAGAAGAAATTGAAGCCTCTGGCACTTACAGCTGCAGCAAGCATTAAGCACCGCCCGACCACCAGCCAGAATAACATAAAATCTCACATTAAAGGACTATATATCTCAGTTCCTATTACTGTACATATCATGCCTAGCTTTCAACAAATTTTTTAAGAAATTCTAAAAGTCAAGAAAAAAGTCTGATGAAATAACAACAAAAAAAAGCACCAGACCTGGACTCATATATGACATAGATTTTGGAATTATCAGACAGAGAATTTATATTGTGGGTACATTAATCTGGAGTTCAAGAAGAAGATTTCATTGAAGATGTTAATTTGTTTTCAGTGTATTTGGTGTTTTAGATTCATAAGACTGGAGTAGAACATTTAGAGAGTAAATGATAAAGAAGAGGTGTGAGAATTGAGCTCTGAGGCCCTCTAATGCTTAGAAATGCTCGAAGAACCACCAGTGGAGAGTGCAATTGATGTACGAGAAAACCAAGAGACCACAGGTTTTGGAATATAATAAGATGAAGTGTTTTAAGGAGAAAAAAAGGATCTCCTGTGGTAATTCATGAAGACAGATCAAGTAAGAGGAGAACTAATCAGTCATTGGATCATATTAAAGCACCAATGGGATCAAGGATGGATCAACAAGAGAAGATTTAGTAGATAATGGTGGTTAGGCAAATTTAAGTCTATAGAAGAATCGAGGAGAAGAATTAGAGACAGATAATACAGACCATTTGTTTTTACTAGTTTTATTGTAAAGAGAAAAAGAAAAATAAAGTTGTTATCAGTTGAGGAATGTGGGTTGAGAAGGCTTTATTTTTAACATAATATATAATATAACATAATATGATAAATATAATATATTTACTTTTTTGTGCATGATAAAATAGATGGGATGATTAATAATGCAAAAATTAAAGGAGATATTTTCTACAATATTATCCCTGAGAAGGCCAGGTGAGATGGGATGAAGTACACAGGAGGAGGGTTTGACAATAGAGAGATGCACAGAGTTTATTACTAACATCCATCAAGATTTTGCAACAATTCAACACATGTATTTTCATTTTCCTCTCTAATCCTTCCTTGAATTCCACATTAGACTATACTTTGTCCTTGGTTGCTTTGCTGGGTTCAGGGCATATGCTACCAGATTGAAGCTATAGATTGTTGGAAAGGTCTGTCTCCTCCTATCTCCACAGAATGGTGAGGATCTATCCTGAGTGGGAATCTTCCTAGGACAAATGCAATCTATGCATTTGATTACACATTCCACATCATGAAAATATATAAGCAAAAAAGCAAGTCTACTAAAAAATGAATCACCGTGAACACAACCTCAATTACAATGTTTAAATTTTAGATCAATGCTGTTTCCTGCAAACATTGTATTTTCTGTGTGTGTTTGTTTTTTGTTTCTGACTGCAGCTCTGACAATCTGTATTAGATATGCCAGGCCTGTTGAACTGATATCCCTTAAACAGGCCAAAGATTGCTGTGAGTAATGAAACACGGCAGTAACTAGGTTCTGTAACTATGGCACAGCAATTATCATATACCAGTATTCCAAATGTTAACTCCAATTGTACACCCAAAAAATCATCTCTGTTTCCATCTCATTGGAATTTAAAGTGTTATAAAGGGTGAGATCCTAAGATCCTGGGTTCTACAGGCAGGTCTCTCACTCCAAATAGAGACATTCAAAACACTGGATCAGGATTTGCCTCTGTGGAGAATTAGAGGAGCACCGTGGTGCTGCAGTCACGCACACCATGCTGTATCTTTGTAAACAGTCAAACTGGGTCTAGCATGTATGATTCTGGCCCTAGAATGAAGAAAATATTAGAAAGAGGAATGGTAATATTTTTAGAGAAATGTGTATAAATGGAACGTAAACATGAATTTTTTTGTCTTTAGATGGTCTTGCTCTAGAATATCTTTTCCCAAAGCTTCCTCCCCTGTTTCATCTACAGAGCATATATTTAGAAAGATGCACCATAAAAATAATTTTTTAAAACACTTGCTCAAATAAAATGAGGAACTTCTGTATTCTCAAAGATTTACGATACACCTGAGAAACATGAAAGCTCCGAAAACCCCAATAATAGGGCTTATGAGAGTAGTAAGTATCCTCAAATTTGTTTTCCCAACAAATGTCTTTTTGGTAAAAAGTATAAGTATACCATAGAATTACTTTCCAGCTAAACATGGAGGAAAACACTGCCTTAATGTTTTTCTTTACAGGGTGAGCAGAAGACATTTTACTAATCTCCATGTATCTAGAAACTAATGGGGAAAATCTTAGACCTAGGACTATGGAGGAGCTGTTTGGGCCAGTTAAGAAGTTTTTTCCTGATTGGAAGATTACTTGTTATTGGATATGACTGAAATGTAGATTTCAGTTTAAATCAAATCTGTTTTATATTAAGAAAGGAAAGAATCAAAGGCAAAAAAGAAAAATTTGTGACTAAACAAAATTGTAAACAGATCTTGACATTTTGTTATTTTTTACTCTGTGTTCAGTGTGATATATTATACAATTCAACATTCTGGTTCAGAGAGCTATGGCAAATGATCGAATACATTTTGTAAATTTTAAAATGATAAATGTTTAAGAAACATAACTGAGAGTGTTGTATTTATACAAACTAGTGATTAGACCATTATGGATTTCAATCATGCAAGCTTTCACATTACCTACTTTGCCAAGTGACTGTGATTTTATGATGACTTGAACATGAGTAACAATAAAAGAAAACAGAATTGATTGATGGTGATGGTGCTATGAAATCATTAGGGATTTGAAAGACTTCAAATTGAGACTTAAATTCAAAATTCAGCCATCAGAGTCAATGGACTCTGGAACCCATGAAATGACAATAAAATGAATATACACTTTTAGATGAAACTATTTCTGAATTACATATAAAGATAAATGAATTATATGACTTTCATTCATCAGATAAAGAAGCCATTGCCCCCAAAGCTTGTTACTCTGATGCTAGTAAAATAAGAATACATATTTTGGGGTATAAAAAAGCACATATCCTACATTATAAAAGTAAAAAAGTAGTATGTGATTTTATGAAATGATTTCTAAATGTTAGTCTTCCAGAGAAATTGAACACTATAAAATAAAGTTTTAAATATTCTGTAACCATGATCCTTACTGAATGGATGTAAAGTTCTAAATATTCTGTAACCATGATCCTTACTGAATGAATACGTTCCTGTGACTTTATTTAAAATCAACTTAATGGAAACAGAAAATCTCTCTTTAAAATAAAATTTTAAAATGGCTTGCATATTTATAGTAACATTAACCAAATTTTACTACATTTTCTCCTGAAAAATTCTTATGAAGTCTATAAAGATAAAAGGAAATTTTTAATCTTTGGGTTTATGAGTGTGGAATTATAATAGTAGTTGTAAAATGCAAAAATCATTGCGAGGAACTCACGTTACGAACTTAGAAGAAATTTTTTTCACTAGAATTCTGACGTCTCCAAAGAATGACCTTCTGCAAGCCATTTAAATCATAACAAAATCCCTGAATAGCAACAAAATCACAAATCATACTAATAAATACAGTAAAGCAATTTTATACAAATTCGCAAACCTGATAATCTATGCTGATGGGTTGGAAAATAATTACTTCCTTCCCTAAAGAAAGGCAGCTGTAAATTATTCAGGGGTTACTCCATCACTGATAGAAATATTTCCTTTGTTTTGTATTTCTAGCTTAAATAATTCTCTCTCAGTACTTAGGCAGTCTTATTATTTCTCTGTAATTATGGATTGCCTGGTTATCCTTTAGTTTTCACATCCACATTTATTTTCTTTCATGAATGTTCTTTTATTCCAAAGGTTTTTTTCCCTTTCTTTTTTTTTTTTAATTTATATTACTTAGGAAGACTGTTAAGCCTTTCCTTGAATAAAATGACCAATTTTTGAATAGTGAAAGAACTGACTGCTAGAGTGCTAGAGACCTAAAGAGATGCACAGCGTGCGCGCGCGTGCGCGCGCACACACACACACACACACACACACACACACACCTTCTTTATCCAGCTAGCTAGCTACTTAAGCTGATGAAACATGACCTGGGCATATATACTGAAAACAGAGCGCTGGCAAAAAAAAACAACTGAGAGTGCTGAGGATGCTAGAGAATCCTGACCAAGGCATAGGCCAGTTAATACTTCAATACAAGAGTATTACTCCCCTGGAAGGTTCCATTGCTTAGTTCTCATAAAGCATTACTTTTTATGTACCTTCCATGTGCCAAATACTGTGGTAGACATTTTTCACATTTTCATTACCTCATATGTTGTTCTAAGTGTACAAACCAGTCAATAATCATCTCTATGGGTTTCTTTCCTTCTATCCTTCTTTCCTCCTTCCTTCCTTCCTTCCTTTCCCTCTTTCTCTTTCTTTCTTTCTTTTTCTCTCTCCCTTCCTTCCTTCCTTCCTTTCCCTCTTTCTCTTTCTTTCTTTTTCTCTCTCCCTTCCTTCCTTCCTTCCTTTCTCTCTCTCTCTCTCTCTCTCTCTCTCTTTCTCTTTCTTAAGACTTCTTCCTGTAATGTTACTTGGTACTTTGGTTTTATGGTTGCTAGTGAGAATAATGAAAACAAATATTTATTTAACATTTACTCTATGCCTATGAAGGTTTAAATATTTTATATACAGTTTCTCATTTCATTATGTCAATGTTGCCATGAAATAGACAATACTCTAATTTTATAGATAAAGATGGTTAAACTAAAAGATAATTCACTTTCATATTATCCACATTATTTTATGCTCTTCTTTCAGACCTGCTACTCATATCCTTTCATATTAAAAATAATTTCTTTTTTTTGTTTTGAGGTACGCGGGCCTCTCACTGTTGCGGCCTCTCCCGCTGCGGAGCACAGGCTCCGGACGCGCAGGCTCAGCGGCCATGGCTCATGGGCCCAGCCGCTCCACGGCACATGGGATCTTCCCGGACTGGGGCACGAACCCGTGTCCCCTGCATCAGCAGGCGGACTCTCAACCACTGCGCCACCAGGGAAGCCCCCAAAATAATTTCTGTTGAAGAATGACAAAAAGCTGTGATGTCACACTGATTATGGCTCTGTTAATTGTTTATTAGGTGAATCTGAGCAAGTAAAAATTCTGTTTGGAACTCACATATCTGTACAATGGGGATAACAATACATAATGAAAGCTTTGACTATGAGGACAGAATAAAAATGCATTTAAACCCTTAGCATAATGCTTGGCAGATTCTAAACCATCAGTAATGTCAGGTACTAAGATTATGACTGAAGTAGGCAGAGATTGATTATGTAAAAACAAGTTTACAATTTAGAGGTAGATTGAGTTTGGTCACATGTATTAACTATTCTCTCACTATTGCAAGTATTAGATTGCTCAACTGTTACATGAGTATGATGATATCACCTACACTGTGATTATTTTGAAGATAAATTTAGATAACCCATATAAAACTTTTAGAGTGCCAGACACAGAATAAGTATTCTATAACTCTTAGTTCTTTTCATTTTTGTTATTCTTAATTTGCTATTTTTCACTTTCCTTGAAGAAAATTACACTTATCTTTCTGACCCCTTTACTCCTAGAAATTCTATTTGCTTATATACATTGTTTTTATTTTCTACTCTCTTAACTTGCATACAAACATACAGATTCTTTTTGATCCACAGGAATTTGACCCCATTGGTTGGCATTCTCTTCCAAATTTTGCTTAGTCCACCTAAATTACATTGTTTGTTTTATTTCCTTATAATCTAATGAAATTCTTTTATTTGATTTTCACCATCTGATTGCCAATCCAGCTAAGTCATAGATAACACAATTTGAGAACTGAAAAAAACCTGATTAACTGCCTCATTTTACATATGTGCTAAGTGAACATCAAACAGAATGGAATGTCTTAAAAAACCTCATATAATTGGTGTATTATTTATCTACATAAAATTCTTAACAGCTGCTTTAGTTAAGGAAGATAGTCTACACTATTAAATGTGCTCTAATATTTAAGTTACAATAGTAGTATTCTTGAAAAAAATAAAAAGTCAAAGAAGTTTAAAAATATGTAAATGTTTTGGACAACTATTCTTGGCAGTTATTTCCCATTTTAAGAAACTTACTAGTAAATTGCACCAAGAAAGTCACTAAGTAAAGAGAATACTTTTGGGGAAGTAACAAAGTAAAAAAACTGTATTTTTTTCAGTGTAATTCACAAATGGCATGATTTTAATATCAGCACTTTAATATGATTTTACTGTGCTCTGTCACACCAAAGGGTTTCAAAGGAGATAATGTGTGAAGAAATGGCATTTTATTTCAGAGTGATAATTATCAGCTATATTCCACAACAGACAGATCACTACAAAGCAATAATAGTGCCTATTATGATCAAGAAAACTTTTATGTGAAGTTATTCTTATTTGAAGGATGATTGTATTGATGACAATGATAAAATAACAGCACTCAGTAATAATAGCATGTTCCATTTTTTATTTTCTCCTGAAAGATCCTAAGGTTATATATTTGAAAGTTTCTATTTGTGCAATGTTGGAAGGCAAGTAAAATATCAAATTATTTCTAGGAAAAGAAAATCATATCCTCTTAACAGCAAGACAGTGTGATTTGAAAAATGAGATGCTTTCTTTGAACATTTAGTCATGACTTTGAAACATACTCTAAGAGAAAAACAAGATCAATGATGATGGCAACAACAGAAATTAGTGCTTTTTAGCATCTCATAGTTTTCCAAATTGAAAATCTTTTTATGGTTCATTCTTCAGTGATTCAATTAACACCAGGAATTAAATAGTACTGAATATTTTCATGATTATCATTTATTAATTGTTCCAAGGGTAAATAATTATTCTCAGGGTAAAAAAATAATACAGAATGAACTGAAGATACTTTTAAAGCTAGAGGTCATGGATGACCCAAAACAAAGATACAATTTACTACAAGTGATCCAGAAGGAGTGGAAATTTTGATAGAAAAATTATCTCAGAACCAATTAGAAAGGTAATTAAAGATCTATAGTTGAAATGTCATTAAGGTCAGATGAAAAGATATCTACATTCTAAAGAACGGGTAAGTCTAATATTATGTAAATTGTCCTAGAAAATAAATGAAATTATTTCTCAATCAATGTAAGAAATTAGCATAAATTTAATGTCAAAATCTGATATATAGTCTAAAGAAAATTATAGAATAATCTTATTCTGATTATTGTATTATTATTGTAAAAGTTATTTTAAACATAAGCTAAGAGAATGTAGCAATGAATCAAAATAAAATATAGTACTACAAAAAATGTTGAGCTCAAAGAAGGAGCTACATAAATATCTATTGAAGGTATACATATATCTGACAAAGAGTTTCTTTTTTTTTTCTTCAAATTTTTGGATTCTTTTCTAAAATTTTATTTTATTGTGGTAAGAACACTTAATATTAGATCTACCCTCTCAACAAAATTTTAAGTGTACATTATTGTTTACTATAGGTACAATGTTGCACAGCAGATCTCAAGAGCTTATTCATCTGGCTAAACTGAAACTCTGTGTCTGTTGATTAGTAACTCTCCATTTTCCTTTCCACCCAGACCCTGGTAACCACCATCCTGCATGCTGCCTCCTTGAGTTTGACTATTTTAGATACTTCATATAAGTGGAATCACACAGTATTTGTTTTTGATAACTGGCTTATTTCACTTAGCATACTGTTTTATAGGTTCATCCATGTTGTTGCAAATTAAAAATTTTTCATATTTTTAAAGGCTGAATAGTATTCCATTGTTTGTATATACATAACATACATACCATGTTTTGTTTTGTTTTGTTTTCCATTTTAGTCCATTCATCTGTTGATGGACATTTGTTTCCACATCTTGGCTATTGTGAATAGTGATGCAATTATCATGAGAGTGCTAATATCTCTTTGAGATACTGATTTCTATTCATTGGGATAAATACCCAGAAGTGGGACTGCTGGATAATATTATAGTTCTATTTTAAATTTTTTGAGGAACTTCTATATTTTTTCCCATAGCAACTGCACCATTTTGCATTCCTACCAACAGTACGCAAGTGCTCCAGTTAATCCACATCCTCAACTATACTTGTTACCTTTTGTGGGTTTTTTTGATGATAGTAATCCTGAAAGGTGTGAGGTGGTATCTCTTTGTGGCTTTATTTGCATTTTCATGATGACATCAAACATTTTTTAATGTACATGTTAGCCATTTATCCTTTGGAGAAATACCTATTTCAGGTCCTTAGGGTTATTAGTTTTTTCTGTTTGTTTGTTTGTTTACTATTGAGTTGTAGGAATTCTTTATATATTCAAAATATTAACCTCTATCAGACATATATGGTTTGCAAATATCTTCTCCCATTCCATAGGTTTCCTTTTCACTCTGGTGATTGTTTCCTTTGTTGTGCAGAATTTTTTTAGCTTTATGGAATTGTACTTTATTTTTCTTTTTGTTGCCTGTGTTTTGGGTGTCATATCAATTAAATCATTGTCAAGACCAATGTCATGAAGTTTTTTCTGCAATGTTTTCTTCTAGGAGTTTTACAGCTTCATCTCCTACACTTAGATCTTTTTACTAATTAACAATTTATTTAAATTGATCAGAAAAAGATAAATAGAAAATCAATTAGCTAACAATATATGAGCAGATGTCATTAAAGAGAAAAATCCAAATGATTAATATTAAAACATATAAATGAAACTTGTAAATGAGAGAAGAGTGATATATTTTTACTGATCATACAGGCAAAATCTAAAAATACAGGGCCATCACTGACAACATTAGTGGGTATAGGAGATATTTCATACATTGCTGTCGGTGCTTTGCTATGAATTTTTGGAAAGGAATCTTAAGTAATGCTATACATGGGAACTCCTTTGTAGAAATCATATCACACTACGTAAATATATATGTTGAAAAACTTTAAAAGTAGGTGGAAATAATGTGAATAACTTAGATATTCATAGGGAAATAGCTGTACCAGAGTTTTAGGGAACTCAAATCCATTTTTTGGTGATCAATGCTACAATATCCTTCTTCTTTGTCTAGAATATCACAGAAATTTTCACTGCACTCAGTCACTCCCAGATCGTGGTTCTGAAGCCTGTGATAGTAATCACAGAGGTTTTTTTTTTTTTTTTTTTAATTACCCTTTCTGAGGTATTGAGTTGTTTAGGGTCTCTGGCTCTGCCATAATGAGAACTTATCAAGGGGGTGGCCATTTCCATAAATTCTTCCTATAAGACTTTACTTGTTCCCTTCTCTAAAAGTGAAATTCTGCCTTTTCATCTCACAGCTTTGTAGGGGTGCTCTTACCCACTGTTTTCGTGGGATGATGACGTTTACAGAGTTAAATCTGTTTGGCTCCTAACAAACTTAGAAAATCGCATTCTTTGCAGATGAGGTCTAGGTTTCATAGTTTTCAGCTGCAATCAGAGCCAAAATACATGTGGTCCACAGTGAATCCAGCCATTTGGCAATATGGCCTTTGTCAGCCAATTGGATAGAAAAATGAAATTGATGTCAAGAAACATCATCACTCGTCAAGTTCTGAAGACTATAAGATGTTTGTGAAAATACATATCCAGACTAGTAGATTTTGTTAGTCTGGCTACCTTCCATTGTAATCAAGAACATCAATATTCAGATGGTAAAAAAAATTCAAGATTAAGTCTTGCTGAATATCTTAACAAATCATTCTTAGATATTCTTTATTTTTTGTGTCAAATATATCTTCTTAATGTTCTTAATTCCTGAGATTTCTACCCCAAATCTCAAGAATTTGTTGAGATACAGATATAGAGTTGTTACATTTTTTTCCTTCTTCCTAGGTAGTGGCTAAGTGGGCATCATAATGAGGGGGTGACTAATGCAACTAGTCTTATCTAAAATATAAAAAAAAATATAAGGTAAAGCAATGTAGCTTTCTAAAAATTTTTTCTTGTCTTTTTAGATTTCTCCATAATGACACCGTAGGGATTTACACTGCTATAGAATCTATTTGTCATTACACGCAAAGAAGAAAAACAACATTTCTGTACTCCTCTCTGCTTTCCACAACCTTGATATACACTTTACCATACACAGACTCTTTCCATTAGGCTCCTTATACTTTCTTAATTATACCATTCTCCTAGAAATTATCACGTAGCCTATAGTTGGATAGTCATAAATTATTTGTATGATTGAGATACTTCCATATTCAAAACACTTAAAATACTTCTCTACAGAATAAAGGTCAAATTCTTAGGTCTGTCTTTTAATGGCCGTAGTAGATTGGTCCCAATTTATTGATAACTTTCCAGATTAATGTATTTAGTCAATTCATTCAACACATATTTATTTTCCTATACTCCTAGACATTGATCTAACTCTGTTGATCTGAGTTAACACTGCCTTGAACACGAATCACAGTTTTGTACAACCATAGTTGGCATTTACTCTATCTGAAATACTGTTTTATTTTTTGTTGTTCTTGTTTTTTTATCTTAAAAGCCACCTTAAAGATTAATTTCTCTTAATAGTTTTCTGATTACCTTAGTTGCAAGACATCTCTCCCACCTCCAAACTCTCATAATAGGACCAATTTTATGGCTGGTATTACTCTGCATTCTAATGATTGATTTTTATGCCTTAGCTTTCTAGTATGTTTGCTATTGGTAATCAAGAAGGGTGTGATACATCTGTACCACATACAGCAAAAACTTATTAAGCATTTGTTCAAAGAATCAATGAATAAACTGTTTATCTGGATTGATAAAAGTTTAGTCTCTTTTACGATTGAGGGAGGAACAATATATTCAGTTCCTTTGGTTTTACATTCTCTTTTTCTCTCATTCCTACTTTATTCAGAATGGATCTGGTATCCAATCACATCTTTGTATAAACGGTGTTTCATTATGTTACAACAGGAAACCATAATCATGATGTATAAAGCTATGATGGATTTAGAAGTTTGCACAGGTCCTAATAAACAATTTCTACCACTTTAGTGTTTCTTTTATGTACTTGGTGTATAGTATTGCATATCGTATTGTATGCATTAGGTATTGCGTGCTGTTGCTTAGAGAGTTCTTTTCATTAACTTCTTTTTTCTTTCTTCTGTGAAACACTGAATATTTTCATATTAAAATGAAATCTTTAACATGTCTTCTAGCTTCCTAACATAGGGGAATATTTCTTAAATACATATTAATATTTAAATTATAATGAGCTCTTCATTAATTAAAATATTTAAAATGAGACACACAGCTGACAGGTGAGGGCTAGGACTACACTAAGGTAAAATCAAATTTACTCAATTGCCAGAAACATCGTCTTCACTAACATGTAAAATCACATAAATCCTACATAGCAACTGAAACCAAAGTGAGGAGAAGTACTCTAATAGGAAAGAAATTGGAGCTTATTTTAGGCACAGTACCTTGAAAATTATGAAGATAAAGACTGGCTTGACTTAAAAGAAAACAGACTTTATGTGTTAAGTGATTCACAATAGCATCAACAAAAAAAAGATATAGGCCGTCTCTAATTCAAATGAGCACTTTAAAGAAAACAAAAGAATCCTTATTATGGTTCAAACATTTCTTATTTTACAGCAATATTTTGCAATACTATGTTCCCTCCCTCTAACTACTTAATTTGAAAATATCAAAAGAATCAACATGGTCTCTCTTCCTTCCACTAGATTTGTCTACAGTGGCCTCACCTTTTCTTCAAACAGGTCATTTGTTTTCATGTTCTCATATTCTGGCTAAAAAAACCTGAGTGAGTTTTCATAAAGTACCAATGCAGACAGAGGCTAAATCCCTAAATCCTAGCCAATTTTATCAGAATCTCTGAACTAAATCATAAACATCATTATTATTTTTTTAATTTCTCAAGTGATTATAATATAGTTGCCAGGATTGTGGGGCAAAATTATAAATATTCTGAAATAGTGAGGCAGATGATACCCAAGAACAAATAGCAAAGTATTTTCAGTTGGATCTTTGTATTTTGTCATTCTTGGCAATACACAAGTTCTCCATAATATCAGGCATCAGTAGATTAAAAAATAAACCTCACCAAATCAAATAAATTTCCACACATTAAGTAAGGCAAGGTGAAGGAGAAATATTCTAAGAGAGCAGAAACCACAGTTTTTCAACAAGTAGTTTCAATTAATGGGTGAAGAAATTCACACTGAGTGCTGAATGTTGCATATCTAATTCTGGTATCAACATGGAAGGACACATTAATCGAAACCAGATTTTTTTCAGTGCTTAGACGACACACACACACACACACACACGCTCACACACACACACACCTCTCAGACATATTTCTATCTAGAACAAAGCTGTGAATATTAGAAAAAATTCCTTGTGAGCTTAAATTCTTATGGACGGAGACCAAAAAAAAATTTAAAAAGCAAAAAAAGGCCGAATAAAGACAAAGTATGAAAACAACAAATCTAGTTAATGTTATAGTGCTTCTTCTGATATGATGGTCAGCTAAGATCTTTCTGAATAATCAGAACCTCAATAATAAACAGTGATCAGCCACTTTAAGCTCTGGGAGATAATGCCCCATTACAAAAATTTGGCAAAGTCCTTAGCAAACTTTGTGATGTGATGTTTTCTAGGAGTAGAAAGAAAGTAAAGGTGAGAGTAGAAGAATGATACGTGGTTTAAGTTCACAGGGTGAACCAGGGACCAGGAGAGAAAAGGCTTCTCATGTAACAGGAAGTTATTTTAATATTTATTCTACTTGCAAAGAACAGTCAGTGCAGGGTTGGAGAAAAGGGTAGCATAAAGTGATTTATACTGCATAAATATATTTCTGATTGTTGTGAAAAAATTTGGGGTGAACAAGAAAGAAAGGATTAAGAAACATTAGCCCAGAGAAGACATGATAACAGCTTGGATAAGATTTTAACATCACAGAATGGGAAAAAATAGTGGACTTGCTATATACTGGAAAGTAATGTTAGATATCTGTAATTTTTTTTTCCTTTGTCAATTTACTTTATTGTTTTATTTTGTTTTCCTAGCCCAACTGAAGCCTCATTTGAAGAGAATTATTATTTTAGCATTAAATGTTCCCATATAATTCCATTAACCGGTAATTATAAATCTACAGACTAATGATTATAAACTGTCCACTTGGAGATATATCTAGTGTTTTGTTTAATGGACAACATTACTGAAATATATCTTCCATAGATTTAAATTCTTGGAAATATTTAGAAAAAATCCAATCTGTAAATATACAGATTTCTGGTTGACTCTGAAAAATTGGGACTATCTAGAGACACTGAATTTTTTAATTTCTACCAGAAATCATTGTTGGAACTAAATAACAGAAGTTCCATTGAACTAGTGCTTTAATTATCCAATTTACCATGCCCTTTTTCTTTATTCATTTATATTTCCTACTTGTCTAAAATGTTGGCATTATTTTCATATATCTTGTATGTTAAATGCTATAAGAAAAAGACCAGATATAACCATTCCTGGAAGAAATCTGAACTGAAATCTGCTAGGTTATTACCATTGTTTGATAAAACAGTATATTTCTCCTTTCTTTTCAAGAAGAAAGTTTTGTTCTTAAAATTTTATTTTGCATTGTTCCATTTTAAATTTACTGCTATTTCACTTAATGTTGATGAGTGCCAGTGGGGTTGTCACCATAACTAAATTTAATCAGCCTTTCTATCCCTTGTCCTAGGATTCTGCTGTGAGAAGCCAATAACTTGTGTGATGTCACAGTTACAATACTGTGCAAATAATAGCCAGGACTTTTTAGTACACGTCATCCCTTTCATAAAGTATATAGGACAGGGAATACGAAGTAAAGATGAAAAAAATCTGTCTACCATATTCTAGCTGAACTGGCACACAACAGACTAGACCTCTCCTGTATGAAATTTCTAATAGCTAAAATAATTGTGCAATTACATTTTAAAATGAATAAAGCTGGGGCTGGGCATGAAACCAATTTTTCTGCTCAAACCACTGACATATTTGTTATCATAAATTTTACTCAGATACAAAATCTGAGGCTCACAGGATAAAATGATTTGTACAAGACCAAATAAGTTTCAAAAAATGGAGTCAGGATTTAAATACAAGTTTGTTTGTTTTTTCTGCTACATCACCCTGCCTGCCAAAGAAACTCCCCAGACTCTGTTAACTCTAAAATAGTGAGTCCTGTTTCAGACACAATAGACTACATTATACTGAAGTATGGAACAACTCTAAATTTCATTGCTTTACAATAAAGATTTATTCTTATCCACTCTACATGTCCATAGTGATTTCGGTTTACTCTTCATTGTGTTTTTTTCAGGACTCAGGTTGATGGAGATGTTCTCTATAGAGCATTTTCTTAAAGCAGAAAGAAAACTTGTCAACAATGTACTGGCTCTTAAGGTGTCTGTTCAGTAGTGAGAAGTGTCACATTTCACTGGCCAGAGCAAGTCATCTGATGATGCTTGAGATGAATGATTGGTATGTATTATCCTCTCAGAGAAAGTGATGCTGAATACCTGGAACAATGCAGTCTGCCAGGAAACCATTACAGAAATTACATGCTTAGAAAATATGCATTGGAAGAAATCATAAAATAATAGATAATGACTGAATCAATGAATATCACATAGTGAAATCTGAGACGACTTTTAGAGTTGAGTCGTAATTGCAGACTGTAATCAGAACTTAAATTGGCAAGTCTGACGAGTTTGGGGACAATTCTGTGACTAGAAAATTTGAACAACGTTAAAAAATTGAGAACCTTCAAGATAGGCTTTAAAAATGTTGAGTAAATAACAAAATAAATTTAAAGACATAAAATATATGGGCGATAATAGGGGAAAGATTGCAAAGCACTGTTATTAGTCATATTTCAGAGCTCTTCAGATGTCAACATTTAAGAGAGAACAAGAGAGCCGGTACTCATTAACGAGTGCATCAAAACTATCAACACTTTCTCTTAAGGTGTGTCCTTTTTATGCTTAAAAATAAGATCTTTGCCCCCCTGCAGTTTAGACACAAAAGAAAGTCACTGAACTCAAGTCTCCATGAATGTTTCTCTTTTCCAAATGAGGTTTTCTATTGCTAATCATTTTGAATGCCTGCCAGACCACTTGGACTCTCAGTCGGCAGGACAACACAGATGTCTGTGTGCCGCTGAACAGCTTTCAGGTGAAATAATGGACCACGCAAAAAGTAGAATTGACATCCAGCATGCTGATGAAAAATATTGGGCTTTTTATTCATCAAGTGAATAAATTTGAAGAAAGCAACCTTTTCAAAATATATATATTTTCTTGAATAGGTCACCATATATCATGTTAGAAAATTGTAAACTTCCTTTTGAGACAATTTAGCATTTTGTCTCTTTCTATATACCAAAGATGTGTCTTTGAATATTTGGAATGCTTAGTGAATTTTATGAAGGATTTTGCCATATTTTGTGTTTTTATCTTCCTTATGATCCTTGAAAACCTTGTTGTTAGTTTTTCCATTGCATTTAATAAAACTTAGCAGCAAGCAAAAAATCACATTTCCATATCACTGTTGATTGCATTAAAAAAGACAGCACATTCATTTTACCACTCTTAGCACATGTGTAGAGATCCCATGTACCAGGTGGGCATAATTAGACGGGAATGTGGTTTGGCTGACAAATAATTTCTTATTGGCTGCATTATGCCTCTGCAGCATCCCCATAGAAAAGGAAATAAAAGGCAATATTACTGAGAAGCTTTTGGAAAATATTTGATAGGTAACCATGGTTAGGTTTATGCAAATATAGCTTTAAAACTCTAACAGTCTGGGGCCATATAATTAAGTAGAGCAAAGATTGTTTTAATGAGATAATTTTCTAAAATCAGCCATTAAAACAAAAGAATTTGATCAATTTAATCTTGATAGTTGATTTACTGAATTGTTCTCTTTCATTGACAAGTTTGTAAATCATAAATCACACAGCAAAGCAGTTACATGGTAACAAAGTTTTAAAGCATATATATTTAACTATACTTTAAAAAGTATATGTATTTCACTATAATTTTTATGTGAGATAAGTAAATTTATGGGCCATACTAATAACAGATTAAATAAAATGAAAATTCAATACCGACAATGTTATCAACTTAATATTTATATCACTTAAGTGCTTAGATAAGGAATATTCCAGATAACTTTTAAATTTCTCAGTCACCAAATTAACAAATGTCTTTGTTTCATATTATTAATCCTAATTTTTCTGAAACAAGGACATTGTGAAAATGTGACTATAGTTAATGTATAAAAGGCAAACGTGGGCTTCCCTGGTGGCGCAGTGGTTAAGAGTCCGCCTGCTGATGCAGGGGACGCGGGTTCGTGCCCCGGTCCGGGAAGATCCCACATGCCGCGGAGCGGCTGGGCCCGTGAGCCATGGCCGCTGAGCCTGCGCGTCCGGAGCGTGTGCTCCGCAACGGGAGAGGCCACAGCAGTGAGAGGCCTGCATACCGAAAAAAAAAAAAAAAAAAGGCAAACGTGAGAAGCAATTCCAAATATGGTGAAAAATAATCTTAAAAGGTAAGTGTATTATACTATGAGAAGTCACTGAATAAACTGATTTTCTAATCTAAATCAAGTAATTTTTCTAGAGTTCTGTGAATTTATTTTAATTATGTATTTTACAGTGTTAATAACTTTTATATCTTGTTTCCATGCTTATCAAGGAACTTATAATAACATCAATGACAATTGATACTGGTCTTCATTTGGAATTTCTTCCCAATAAGCTCTAAGAAAAGGTCTTGGGTGCAGGTAATTTAGTTGGTTGATGATGCCAGGAAGCAAAAGTGAGGAATTAGAGAAGTGAGACGAGACTGGGGAAAAGCTAATAAAGGATATATTGATGAGGGAGTTATTGCTATGGGTTAATTGATCTCAATCCTGCTGAGATGTTTCTGAGAACAAGCATTATATCAGCTCATTTGGGGACCTGAATGACATTAACTTCCCAGTTTAGATGAAGTAGGCCAGGGCAAGAGAGCAGAATTTGGTGGGGAGCCACTAACCAGAGCTGAATGCATCATTCATTCAGGTGAAATACAGCTAAGAGGTTTTCAGCAGTGGACAGTTCCTAAAGCCATTAAAGCATCCACAAAGGTAGAGATTTAAACACTTCTGGGCCCATGTACTGCAAGAGGATGTATTGATAGAAATAGTGCTTGCTAAATGTAATTTTTGTGTTTCTCTTAACTCTCCAATGTGGTCAAAAACCACACTTAGAAAGAGAACAGAGGAGACCGCATCCCTGTCCACCGTAGGTGACTCATGAGGGACAGGTTGACACTGTTGTATGGGAGTGGGCAGTCTACTGATCAAATTAAAGATCATTTAATGACTTACGGTGAATATAGACTCTCGTTTACATAAAAGTAACCTGAAAAGTCATGAGGCTTGCCTGAGTTTCCCTCTGGAAACAGAATAAAACCTTTTCTCCTGAATACACTGTAAACAACTTGGGTATACAAATTATACAACTTGGGTATCATAATTATGTGGCATGAACCTTGTTTGTCAGACACAAATGTATCATTTTCATACAGAATTTTTTTAAAAGTTATAAATTATTATGATCTGTAAAATAATTACCTTTATCAGATCACTGATGCTATTGAATCTCGTTTTGTTATCTTCAATTATTTGTCATTATTTTAAAGTGTGAGTTACCAACTCAGACTTTCTGAGTTTGAATCCTGACTTCTTGTTTTATTAGATATGTGGTTATTAGAAACATAAATTTTATGATCTGTGATTTCATTATATCTAAAATGGAGATACTACAGTCCTTATTTCATTATGGAATTTTGGGGGTGATTAAATGACTCAGAATGTGATACACCTAGTATAGTAACCTCTCAATTAATGTTGCTATTATTATTTATGTTCTACTGGTATTACCACCTAAAGGTTCAGCTCTTTGTTAATGCTTTTCTTTGAGCTCCTATCAAAAGAAATTTCAATCATCTCGCCCTAAATAAATCAATGACCAACTTGCAATATCATATAGACATCAGTGGTCTTATGTCAGGAAATTATAACACTAGTTAAATGTATAGTGTAGCAATTTTTAGACATACTAAAGAGGTCCAAAGACATAATGAACACAGTGTTTCCATACTAATCATCTGTTTCAGAATTCTTTCCTTGTTGATAACCTGTACAAGGATGTGGCCAACAGTCAATGCCTTACACTTGAATCTTAAAGTGACATATCAATATAAGTATAAAACCCCTGTATTATGCTAGAGAGCTGAGGATATTATGATGGGATTGTCTGATTAATTCCTTCAGTGCTGCTGGGACGGGCCTTACTCTTAGGTTTCCCTCCCAAGGAAGATCTATGGGATCTTCACTAAAGATCAGACATTCAAAAGCAGATCTAAAAATGCATATTCCCTAGACCCCACTATTTCTTGATTGAGGAGGGAGAATAAGTTTATAAAGCTGTGTCTCTGGGCCTGAGCCTTGTAAGTAGGGAACGAATCATGAGATGTCTTGTGTTTTTAGTCTTAGAATTTCTGTTTTAAAGCCTGAATATAAACGTAGTGATCGATCTAAGTAACACTAAGTAGGTTAGAGAGTGTAAAAAGCTGATAAATTGTTTCTGCAATGTTGTTTTTTATCTGCAACTTAGTCCTCATCTGGGATATTCAGAAATACATAAAAATGGATGCCTATTATAACATCTCCTATAAAATGTATCATTTCAACACTTCAAATATGTCATTACAAATATTTTTTTCTTTTCTATGCTTTACATCTTGTCATATGCTATTTTCTAAAATTATTAAGAATGTTTGTAACCATAAACAAAACTAGGAATAAAATCTTTGAAACAAGATAATATGAGTAATTTTGTTATGAATGGTTAGAAAGGAACTCTTTAAGACAAATTTTCACAATAATGATTTCTTAATGGAGAACAAAAATCTATTTTAAATACATAACATAGCATCTCAAAGTCTGTAAGTATTTATGATATATACGCATTTACACATACATAGGAACTTTAAACCAATGAGCATGATACTTTTTTCCCCTTTAAATGAAAAGGCATCTTCTTCATGTGCTTTACACCGAAAAACATTTCCAAAAAGTTAAGTGCATCTATGATACATCAGATTTAGTAGAGCCAGATGCCCACACCCACTGCCATAAATGATGCTTTTTCTGTGCACAGCTAACAGGCACAAAAAGTGATTTAGAGGCTGCTGCTAGGCTAAGATGTAAGTGGGAGCTCCACGCAATGCAAAATTCACCTAATATAACACAAATTAAAGCAAAAAATTATTTTATCTATTTAAAAAATAATTCTGTATGCTATATCAGAGCCTCTGAACGAGTATTGTTAATAAAAATCATCTTTAAAAAATGAATTTTTTGTGCCACATTTGTGTGTGTCTTGAATGTTCTGAGACTTGGATTTTACTCATATTCATGCTAAAAAATGTGCAATAAAAACTGCATAGCTGATTATCAGAAAAAATAATCATAATAAAACAAATCAACTAATTTTTAAAAGAGAAAAATTTAGAAAATATTTAAATATAAGTTTGCCTTACTTTTATGAGCAAACACTCTCTCGTCATCAGGATTATGAGTTACAGTGTTAATAAGAGTAAAGATCATTATTTTACTGACTTTATTTTAACTACCAAAATGCCTTTGAGAAAATGTTTCCTTTTCTGGATCTTGACCTAATTGGACAGTTTTATGTGAGCTAATATATGTGGTCTGATAAGGCTTTCAAGGAGACAATTATGTGCTTTCCCACTATCAATACTGCAGTATGATAGCTTTTTCTGGGGCCTTTTGTACCTTTTATTGGTTGTTGTTATTAATACTAAGTTTTGCTCTTTGGGACAAACCTTTCCTTCTAAGACTGTTATTGCTACTGATAGCTAGTGAGGATTACCAATACAGCCTCTGTTTTGAAAAAAAAGGAAATTATTTTTCCAAGAAATAACTGTATTTTATTTCATAATCCATTAAACTGAGTTTAACTAATATAAGAAAATTGCAGGTAGCTTACTACAAAAGAAATGGAAAATTCTTTCTATCACAAATGAAAACTTCTGCAAACCATTACTATAAGTCCTAAATAGAGATACTAGCTGATAAGGGAAACCAATACTTCTAAACTTTTTCTGGTTTGTATATTAGTGTGTCTGATGAAAACAGAACAAATAACCACCTGAGAAAATTCCCATCTTCAGTATAATCCTTTAGAATATTCAAACTACCAGAAAAACTGCAGAGCTGCTGTCCAAGATAAGACAAGAATGAGCTTTCTGTGGTCACATTTCATTCTCAATAGGACCTGGGGCCTTGTGGCTGGAATGTAGACCTGACCTCTGTCAAAAGTGAGATATGAAAAATCTTTGCATTCATTCACATCTCTTGTGAATAATAGAAAGAAGTAATGGAAACTTTTGATTTTGTAAAAATAAGGGAATTCTCCATATTTAGATAATTGTGCATTGTTTCAAATTCTTTTTTATTATTATTATTTTGTCTTATTAAACATTCCGGGAGGAGACTTTCAGATGCCTTTTCTTCAAATTGCTATTTAATATAATTTTCAAGGCTAATAAAAAAATGATTCTTACATGGGAAGTGGTTTCTTTAAAAATAGTAAGAATATAACTAGTAATTTTTTAAAATGACAGCAATTGCCAATTAATTCCTTTCACACGTAAGAAGTTATCAAACAATTTTTGAAAAAATATGGCAAAAAATTCCAAATAATTGTTAAGAGTTTCATGTAAGCGTCTTGGTCTAACAAATGAATGGATACAAAATGTTCCTTACACTGTGTGAAGTTTTGGAAGTTTCTATTACATTAGGTTTACCATCTATAACATGATTTAAGGTACCTCTGCATTAAAGCACAAAACACTGACTGACAGGGAACAGAAATGGAAGTGGTTTAGATCATGTTGTTTAGTACAAAGTTAGAGTGCTCTGGGATTCTTCAAATCCCTAGATTTAACATCTTTGTATTTTTGGTGATTATGTAGTAAGAATGATAGTTAAGTTCTGAATATTATTCAAAATTTTGTATGCATTTAGTTAAATGAATTTGACTTCTTCCTCCATAAATCTCCTTCCTTGGGATGTGCACTTTGCTATCTGTGAGGGGAGAGTGTACTTCATTCATTTACCATTTTCCTCTGGATTTAGCTTCTGCTCAAGAACACACAAATGGAGCTTTCAGATAAAATAAAGCTGCTGAACTTGGGCACCTTATTAAAGGTTTCTAGAAATATAGAACATGTGTTACACAAAACATCCCTTTCCTTGGTTAGAAACTAATCCTGAATTTATTTTTGAACAGTCTGTCAAAGGTGCATGGAATTAGTGCATGGGTGCTATCTGAAATACACTATTTAATGATTCTATCCCTTATGGGAAGTACATTAATTTTTGTAAATATTAGTCCCATCATTTGAAAGTATGAGTTATAATCAGATGTATCTTAAAGGAATGATAAGAAAAATAATTAAAATAATACCAAAAGAAGAATATTCACAGTGCCTGGAACTTTATAGATATCAATAATTCACACCAGTCAGAATGGCCATCATCAAAAAATCTAGAAACAATAAATGCTGGAGAGGGTGTGGAGAAAAGGGAACCCTCCTGCACTGCTGGTGGGAATGTCAATTGATACAGCCACTATGGAGAACAGTATGGAGGTTCTTTAAAAAACTACAAATAGAACTACCATATGACCCAGCAATCCCACTACTGGGCATATACCCTGAGAAAACCATAATTCAAAAAGAGTCATGTACCAAAATGTTCATTGCAGCTCTATTTACAATAGCCCGGAGATGGAAACAACCTAAGTGTCCATCATTGGATGAATGGATAAAGAAGATGTGGCACATATATACAATGGAATATTACTCAGCCATAAAAAGAAACGAAATTGAGCTATTTGTAATGAGGTGGATAGACCTAGAGTCTGTCATACAGAGTGAAGTAAGTCAGAAAGAGAAAGACAAATACCGTATGCTAACACATATATATGGAATTTAAGAAAAAAAAATGTCATGAAGATCCTAGGGGTAAGACAGGAATAAAGACACAGACCTACTAGAGATTGGACTTGAGGATATGGGGAGGGTGAAGGGTAAGCTGTGACAAAGCAAGAGAGAGGCATGGACATATATACACTACCAAATGTAAGGTAGATAGCTAGTGGGAAGCAGCCGCATAGCACAGGGAGATCAGCTCGGTGCTTTGTGACCACCTGGAGGGGTGGGATAGGGAGGGTGGGAGGGAGGGAGATGCAAGAGGGAAGAGATATGGGAACATATATATACGTATAACTGATTCACTTTGTTATAAAGCAGAAACTAACACACCATTGTAAAGCAATTATACTCTAAAGATGTAAAAATAATAATTTATCATTAACACAATCATCACCATCTTCATTATTATTACATTTTCTCCACACCAGCTGTACATTACAGTCATACTACAGAATTTTCCTAATTAGAAATCCTCCATTCTAAATTAAATTTGCAATATTCAGTAAAAATTATTCTGTGATCATATTTAAGAATATATTCATGTATCTGAGATACTTAGAGCCAAAAAACAGTACAAATAAAGAAAAAACTCCCTGTATTACACTACTCTGAGCTCTTGCCTTTAATCAAAAGCTGAAGAGTGAAGGTGAGAATCCCTCAGATTAGTAGCAAATAGTGGGATAGCAACTACCCTTCACTAATTAGAGTCTGTCATATAGTCAGTACTTAATAAAAAATATCACATACATTTTGCTTCTCATTGGGATGGAATATCTGTCCACAGATGAATGTTCCCACCTGGAAAAACTAAAAAAGCCAGATAACATATAGAAAGCATCTATTCAAACACAACAGAGAGCTGCTTAACAAGATCTAGTGTGGCTCAGATTCTAGAGGAGGAAGAAGCTCAGAGAAAGAAGCGGACTTTCTGGAGCTGTTTTTACTCCCAAGTGTATGTGCCATTTCCAAACACGGCCAAGTGACTGATGATTCTTTCCAAAGCACAGTTCAAAACAGGCAGAGGGCTGTTGAGCAGCATAAAGGTATACAGAGAGCTTCTGATGGAGACTTGAGTGGCTCAAGCACGTGATCACTTTCCCCTCTTAATTTCTGACATACACTGGGACTCCATGGGATGGGAGGAAAAATCTACAGAAAAAGCTTCTGAGAAGCAGAGAAAAAGTTTCTGCAGTAGTATAAAATAACAATAAAATGATGACCCATCAGATAAAGGGGTCCTAGTAACTATACCAGACTCATTTTTTAAAATGCTGGAATCCAGGGTGAGTAGAAGGCAGAATGAGCCTTAATGGGGGCTTTTATCCAGTTTTTTATCCAATACAGCCTGTTTGAATGGATTATATCTATCATCTTGCACCCAAGAATAGGGCATGATGAGCCCTCTGGTGTACCACATTTTAAAAAATATCTAATGCCTGGCAATGGATAGAATATGTATATGAATACCAAAGGACCGTATATCCAATAATCAAGAAAAAAAGAAAGAACAGACCCACAGGTAATCCAGATATTGGAATTATTTGAAAAAGGATTTTAAAATTTCTGAATATTAAGTATAAGAAAATAAAAACAAAGATAGAAAAAGAGAAGGATGAAGAATTTCAAAGGATTGAAACTTAAAAAGACCCTATTCAAATAGTAATGATAGGACTGAATTTATTTATGTGTATACACAAACACACACACACACACACACACACACACACACAATTAAACCTCATTAGCAGGTTTTAATAGAAGATGACAATAGCACAATACAGTACTAGTGAATGGGAAAGTACACTGATACCTTCAATTACCAAATTAAAGCACACACTGAGAAGAGAATGAAAAAATAAAAAGTTAGACACTAATGGGAAAAGACCGAAGATATGTATAATTGGTGGCCTAGAAAGAAAAAAAGGAGAGATTGTTACAAAAGCAATAAACAGATGGTGGTTAAGAAAATTTCCAAATGTATTAGAAATCCATTCATAGACCCAGTAAATTCTGTGAAAACCTAAGAAAAAGTATAAAGAAAAAAAACACAAAAACTTGAGGTATACCTTAATATGCCTTTCATTTGCTAAAAAAAAAAAAAGACAAAGAAATTCTTAAAATCAAATTAGAGGGCGAAGGATGGGAGACTGGGTAGAAATGAAGATATGCAAACTTAAAAGGATTTACAAATATACTGAGGTCTAATTTTTAAATGAAAATAAAAAAAGTTTAAATATGTGAAATGTTTAAAAGTGCTGAATGGAAATAATTGATCTTACAGAGCTTAGTATTTGGCAATATCCCCATTCAAAACCTTTTTAGTTTGGTGTAGTTCCACTTGTTTATTTTTGCTTATATTTCTCGTGTCTGAGGAGATATATCCAATATATATATAACATCTTCTTTATTCAAGCACTTAGCTTGCTTCCATATCTTTACTACTGTAATAATGCTGCAATGAACCCAGGGGTGTATATATCTTTTCTAATTAGGGTTTTTATTTTTTTTGGATACATACCAAGGAGTGGAACTGCTGGATCAAATGGTAGTTAAATACACTGGAAAATTAAAATTATTTGGTCCATATAGGTTTAAAATTTCGATATCTTTCTAGCTAAAGCAGAAATTACAAACAAATTTGTGGCATTAAATATACATATTAGGAAATAAAGAAAAGCTAAAAATAAATTATCTATTCTTCCATCTGATAAAGCAGGGAAAAAACAATAAATCAAACCCAAAGTAATGAGAATAATAATAAAATAAAGACAAGAAAAAAAGAATAAAAAAATAAATGTACAATAAAGAAAACAAGCAGAGCCAATTTAAAAAGCGTTAACAAAATCGATTTGTTCATAGCATGGTTTATCTAGAAAAACAGAGACAAAAACTAATTACTAAAATATGTAATGAAAATAGACACCACTACAGACCCTGCAATATTAAACATATATAGAATATTATAGACATCATCACACCAATAATTTAACACTAATAATAATACAAACAAATCCCTGGGAAATATTATTAAAGCAAAGAAAAAACAGGTAAAGACAATCTTATATAAAGTAGAAATCAATGTATGATATAAAACATTCCCACAAAATAAACCAGAAAAAACAGTAGATTCACTTTTGAATGCTTTCACATTTTATGGACATGTAAGTAAATATAAACTTACATGAATTCTTTAATAGGATAAAATATAGGGGATGGTTTGCAACTTATTCTGTAAAGCCAATAAGAACTTGCTTTTGACACTGGACAAGGATATTATTATGAGAAAACCAATTACCATCCAAATATTCTCATGAAAATAAATGGTAATAAAAAACATATTAGCAAATGAAATGCAGTGATGTATACAAAAGAATAATACATCATGAACAAACAGGATACATTCCAGGAATGCACATGTATCACTGAAAAAAGTGAGAAAGAAGCGTAGCCCCTGACAGCCAGAAACTGTCCTGACACTATTGGTGGGACCTGGGTTTGTTAGAACCTGGTCAGGTGGACACGGCTAAGCTTTTATGTTCTGTTTAACATAAACATTTTCACAGAACACTAATGTCAGACAAGGCCACTGTGTGGCCATGAAGATCAAATAAAATATCAGATTGTTTTACAATCAATGCTGAACCCAGACAAAATCATAAACATTGTCTTAATATCAAAAATGACCGTATATTCCTATATGCTGGTTAATATGAATGACAGTTGTTACTTTTCCAATCATGCTTCATTACTCTTAGATGTCCTGTCACCTTAACCCTCAAGTTGCTAAAAAACCCTAAGATACCCATTGTCATAGAAAGGTTGTTGTTATGTTTACAGGGATCTTTCATCCAGGTAATGTGTCATAAAAAATGTCTTGTGATGTTCATTATTCAAAAAGCAAACTATCTTCCAAGGATACTTTATAGTGCATTTTAATATCTCTAAATAAAATTATTTTCTGGGTTTCCTTTTTTGTAAGGCAGAATGATTTGGTTCATGGCACTACCTGGTGTTTAAGATGCTGTTATATCTGTTTCTGCTAAAGATGCTGATAAACTAAGTCTTTTTGACATGTATTCTCCAGCTTAAATGCAGCTCTAATAACAACTGTTCCTTACCAAGTTGCTAGGGGTAATATGAAGAATAATTAAATTTTAAAATGTGGTTATCTTACCTGAAAGTCAATACAGTAGTGTAATATTTGGCATCATTAGTATTTTAGTGCTAGGGAGAGGAGCTCTTAGGTGCAGTTACTTTAAATGATTTATCTGTATGTGCCCATTTGTGATTCTG
The DNA here is from genome assembly GCF_949987515.2 of Delphinus delphis. Taxonomy (NCBI): domain Eukaryota; kingdom Metazoa; phylum Chordata; class Mammalia; order Artiodactyla; family Delphinidae; genus Delphinus; species Delphinus delphis. Next base: position 128,179,130 of record NC_082687.1, read on the forward strand.
ATATGACTTGGACAGCAGGACTGATAATATAAGACATTAACACATCTGGAAGTAGACCAAACTGTAAGTAAAGGAAATTGCCTATTCTTACGGATGATATTTTATGCTAGTTTTTAATATAAGCAAAGCACTCAAGAGACACTGCCATGGTCCTAAAATATTTTTAAAGTATAGATTAATCTACAAAATACCACTCCTGGATTAAAAATCCCAGGCCAAATGAAACTACACTTTAGGTTTCCAGTTTTAACCTATAATAGAAAAGAAGACAGACTTTAAAATAATGGACACAAATAAAACTGTGCTTTTAAGTACTTATCCTCTTAAGCATGCAACACATATCATCATTCCCAGGAAGAGGAAAAGGCCATTTTAAACCAAGGATGAGTCATTCACTCAGCATTCCCTCCACTGTTATGAGCCTGGAGGTATAAAACAATATCCATTTTTCCTAAAGATTTGTGTTAAGCACAGGCTATTTTACATTCTTTCCACAACCAAGAAGAGGAAAAACAGATATTGCTGTTAAGAGAATAAATAAAAGAACACTGTGGAATTCTAATTATTTTCTGTTGAAAGTAATTTTTTTCTTACATTATATTAATCAGTAAGTATGAGTATATATTTTGTAAGGACTAAATATGAGAAAAATAAAACACAGTTAGTTGCATATTTTTGCTTTTGTCCCTAATTTTAAAAGTTTGAGAATATTCATTGGGAGTGAGGGTTTGTGTGTACATGTGTGTGTGTACACACACGTGCCCATACACAAAAACACAAATCTAAATGTTTAATCAAAAGTTTAGTATCTCAATCAAAAATATCATTTAAAAGTCTGTGGCAACTTATATTTGCTTCAGTTGTGCTATTCTTTTGTTTTTCCTGACAGTTTTCCTCTCACATTTTTTGCTAGCTTTAATTGACTTTTCTCCTTAGACCCCAAAGAAAACAAAAAAAATGCAGGCTCAGTATATTTTCTCAGAGCGTACACAATCTGATCAGTTACTGCCTAATGTCTATGCTGGTAATAGATGTTTCAGTGTTTTTAAAGCAATTTTGCCTGATTAGTAATTAGTAGGTCAAATATATGGATTACATACCCTAGTACTATGATTTCCAAACTTCTTGGGACTGTAAGAATTTCCTGCAACACTTATAAAAAATGCAGGCTCAGTGCTTTCACGACAGACAATGAAATAGACACTAAAGAGGCAAACCCTGATAATCTGTATTTTAAACAGAATTCTCAGCATAACCTAGGAGTTTGATAGAAATGCAGACTCTCAGAGCCACACTCTACACTTACTAACTCAAAATCTGTTTATTAAGCTATCAGGATAAATCACATACCCATTAAAGACTGAGAAATACTCTCAATCATATTCTTTCACTAATATTAGATAAGTGAAACCTTTTAATTAGTTCCATGCCCAAAGGGCCTTCATTATCTTTCTACTTTATATGAAATAATGCCATACAGAACAACTAGTTCCATCTTCTCAGTTCACAAATCAGAAAACTAAGACTCAGATATGTGATTTTGATAAGTAAATGGGTCTTGCTATCTAGTCTCCTACTTTCATTGTCTTCGAAGTTGTTTGTGCTTTACAGTGCACTCTGTAGTCTAATATTCAAAGACCTCCACTATATATGGTACTGATTCCCATTTTCAAGGTACTTCTATTAGTTTATGACAAGACTCTTACGTGTTCATTCATTACTGCACTGATTCATTCAAGGGACGTACTGAATTCCTACCGATAGCCAAGTTATATCACTCATCGTTCAAAACTAGTATCGCACATATCAGTCTTTGATTATTAAGGTCTTAGGAACAGAAGAATACAACCCCATCAATATACTTCAAATAAAATCCTTTAAACCATTCAAAGTACTATTCTAATTTTCTTTCCAGTTCACTCTCCAACCATTGAGCCAAGAAAGAAATCCTGTCTCCCTGACTCTCCTTTGGCAACACTTGTATTCATTTTCTGTCCCTGTTGTAACAAATAACCACCAGTTCTGAGGCTTAAACCTATACACATTTTTTTTCTCTCACTGTACTGATGGTCAAAAGTCTAAAATCAAAGGGCTAGCCTGGCACTTCCTTCTCGAGGCTTCAGAAGATGTTTCCCTGTCTTTCCCAGCTTCTAGAGACTGTCTGCATTCCCTGGCTCATGGTCCATTTCTGGCATCTTCCAACTCTTTCTTTTATGCTCACAACTCTTACTGTTGACTGACCCCTTCTGTCTCCCTCTGATAAAAACCCAGATGATTACACTGGGCTCATCTGGATAATCTCCTCATCTCAAGATCCTTAACTCAATCACCTCTGTAACATTCCTTTTGCCATATACGGTAATAAACATATGCATAGGTCTCAGGGATTAGGATGTGGATATCTTTGGAAGGTCATTACTCAGCCTACCACAGGGCTCTATACCTGTCATGATATTTATCACCAAAGCCATATGAGAAATAATTGTTGACTATCAGAAAGAAGGGAAAGAAAGACTAGAAAAAGAAAGACACATAAATAGAGACAAAGTTGGAAAATCGAAGTCAGTATTAATGAAGAGAATATTACTTTAAGTGAGTAGGTTTTGATAGTTAAATTTTTTTTTTTTTTTTTTTTTTTTTTTGCGGTACGCGGGCCTCTCACTGCCGTGGCCTCTCCCGTTGCGGAGCACAGGCTCCGGACGCGCAGGCTCAGCTGCCGTGACTCACGGGCCCAGCCGCTCCGTGGCATGTGGGATCTTCCCGGACCGGGGCACGAACCCGTGTCCCCTGTATCGGCAGGCGGACTCTCAACTACTGCGCTGCCAGGGAAGCCCCCGTTGATAGTTAAATATTAATTAAGGGTTTTGGTTTTCTGAAGTGTGGATTTCCTATTAGGTTAACATACCTAATAGGAAATAAATAAATACCTAATAGGAAATAAATAAAATTTATTCTAATAGGAATAAATTATTTTTATACCCAGCACCATTTTATTCTTCTGGAAAGTAGTAGCACCACCACCCCCAATTTTTTTTTTTGGGGGGGGTGTCAAATTGCTTCCTTCTGAATCCAATATTTTATTCCGAAATGAAGCTGTGCTGTTGATTGCCTCCTAATCATAGTAACTGGTTGAAGGTAGAAACCATGATCCAAACCTGGCTGACTATAATTGTCTTGAACAGTAGCTGAGAGAAAGAGACATTTCATTTCTGTTGGCTAAGCTCAAAGTTCACGAGATCCAAACTGCCGGCATCCTTCAGTCTAGTCTTGTGAGAAAAGCCAGGGCAGATGGCCTAATTCCTTTCCTTTTTCTTTCATATTGAAGGAAAATACTGAGGTCTGTCTATCCATCATTTACGTATCTATCTATCTATCTATCTATCTATCACCTATCATCTACTCTGTCATTCATACATAAGTAGCAGTATATGTACAAGAGTTCTGCATCTAGACATCTCTCCTGAACTTCTTATTGAAAATATTTTTCCTTGCTTATTCTCTATTCATCCATATTTCCATATTTAAAGAATTAGCCCTGGTTAAAATTTATTATTTTTCTTGTATTCTAAATTATGCAATAGGCTAGCATAAAACATTTGAATGGTATTCTAATCCTGGTTACACCATTACTTAGAACATCAAACTGTTTATAGCACTTAATCAGGAGTTCACAGTATCTTGGAAACCTTAACATGCATTCATCCATTTATACATATGTGTGTATACACACAAAATAAGAAATATATACATATGTTTCTTCAGCTTCATCCAAACATACTTCTGCAGTAGAATGTTCTAGCTCTTGGGGAGAAGAATTGTGGAGCAGTATTCTATTATTCTCCTAACTGAAATCACATTATTTTCTTTTTAGACTATTACTGAGGCAGTCTGACTGCCTCTCTCTTCCCCCACCAGCATTCTACTTAGGATGGCTTCTATCATAACATTTGTGTTCTGTAGTATGCATGGGCTAGAAAGAAATGAGAAGTTAGCTGTCTATATTGATCTTTTGGAGGACATTGCTGCCATGAATACATAATTTAAACAGTGCAGCATCAGGGTAGGTCAACCCTCAATGAAAAGCCAGTAAGTGGCTCAAATAAAAGTACACAGCCTAATACGGAGTTTACTTTCAACTACGTTTAATTTTCATTTTGTGTAAAATACTGCTTTTTTATAAAAAGGTGGGCCAGAGCACAAGAACCATAAATATTTAAAAACTACCAGAGGAAAAAAAAATTAATTACTAGCATTGCCTCGTGAACTATTTAACCAGGTTATAAACAAAATTAGCACTGCAATTTAAATCTTAGGGAGCACAATGTGTTTATTTACCAAAGTAAATAAAATGTCATAAGTAAAGTGTCTGACGCATTGAACCAAAAAAACAACGTTTGGGCCCATTTCAGAGAAATGGCATTTTAGGTATGGAATGGAAGGGGGAATCGCTGGGGAAGGGAAGAATGGCCCAGGACCTGGTTAAGGGAAAAATGAAACCTAACCCTTTACTGAGCAGTAAGATGCAAAATGCCTGATGCATAGTTGCATAGGAACTCATTCCTGAGTAAGGAGTAGTTTTCTAAAACGAGATTTTGCCGTCTAGGTCTTCCAACTCACAGAACTGGAAATGATTTATTTTTGATAGTTTACCTTAAATTCTCAGATTAAATGAAGAGCTTCAGTTTTTTGAAAATAACAGGAATGGATTAAGAAGTTTGCAAATTTGAAATAAGAAGTTTCAGAGTTCCAATTTTAGTATGATGCAATTATACATTACTTGGGGAGACAATATGTCCTTTAACTCAGGCGACCATAATTGTAGGCAGATTAGCTAACCACTTTAGGTTGAGATTCAGATTCACAGAATGCTTTGCAACATTTGTTAAAGGATGTAATTTTAAGACAGTAATTTGTAACGCCCAGAGAGCCCACAAAACACAAAAATATGAGTATGAACACATACCCAATATTATAACCATTGTTATATTCACAATTGTTTTGCCTGACTCATTGGTTGAGAGCACTAAAAATTATTTTAAAAACTTGAGTATCTAGAGAAAAGAGAAATTAAGCCTGACACAGAGAAATTTTCTAACAACCTCCAATGATGAACTTGTACTTTCACTGACAATAAACACTATGTGCTTTTCAGCTAGCAGTATTTTGGCATAAGCTTTCTTTCTGTATTTGACTCTAGTTTACCCAGGTAGTATGTCCAAGACTCCATGTTTCAGTGTCAGGTTTGAATGTCACTCTTACCAGCTCATACAGGTCTGAGTAAAGAAAGTATAAGAAGTTTTTTTTTAGATAAGAAGGCTTTGTGTGTCTTTTTAGTGTACTTATTTGTCTAAAGTTTGAAAGATATATTTATTAATTACTCTGCTTTCTACTGATTTCCACAGTCTAAAGCCACATAATCTTTGTCACTGCAGTAATAGTACTAAATCTTTTCGCATAAGATTTTCTCACTCTATTTTAAAAATACATCTTTGTTTCAACACTTCTTTCAGGAATCAATGAAAGTTCCTCGTCACCAACTTTTGAGACATTTTTTTCACCAAATATCCATTGCATGTTAATATATTCTATCAAATTGACCTGCGTATTCTCTATAGATTTATGCAATTGATATTAGAGCTAGTTAGAAATCTAGCTTGTAATTACATGACACCTTTCACTTATAAAATAGACATTAAGTAATGTAGTTATATTGTTATACTGTATTATGTATGCAATTTGTTCTCCCTTTTCAATTGTGAGCATCTTGACATCGGCATCTATGACATATAAATTATTCTCTATTTCCTAATCCAAGGAACAAAATGATTGCCAACACAACGTAGATAAGTAGCATAAATATGTTAAATATGACTCACAAATGTTCTTGGAGAGGAAACTTTTGAAAACATATTCCAAGACAAATGCTCAAGATTGAAGTGATACAAATATTTTTAAAATATTTTAAATATTTCTATAAAGTATACTTTCACTCACAATCCATTTGCTTTGTTTAGTCTCTTGCTGCCAAGTTTCATGTAGAAGCTTAGCACTCTATTTCAGTTCTGGAATCTTCTTAAACTTATATTCCATTCAAGAATCAATCCATACTAATATCCAACATATATAAACAGCTCATACAACTCAACATCAAAAAAACAAACAACCTGATTAAAAAATGGGCAGAAGAACTGAACAGACACTGTCCCAAAAAGGAAATGCAGATGAACAACTGGAACATGAAAAGATGCTCAACATCACTAATCCTCAGGGAAATGCAAATCAAAACCACAGTGAGATATCGCCTCACACCTGTCAGAATGGGTATCCTTAAAAAATAACAAATGTTTGTGAGGAAGTGGAGAAAAGGGAACCCTTATACACTGTTGATGGCAATGTAAATTGGTGCACCACTGTGGAAAACAGTATGCAGGTTTCTCAAAAAACTAAAAATAGAACTACCATATGACCCAGCAATTCCATTCCTGGGTATATATCTGAAAAAAACAAAGACAGTAATTTGAAAAGATACATGCAGCCCAATGTTCAGAGCAGCATTATTTACAATTGCCAAGATAGAGAAGCAACCTAAGTGTCCATCAACAGATGAATGGATAAAGAAGACATGGTATATACATATATACACAATGGAATACCACTCAGCCATAAAAAAGAACAAAATTCCATCATTTGCAGCAACATGGATGGACTTGGAGGGCATTATGCTAAGTGAAATAAGTCAGACAGAGAAAGACAAATACTGTATGATATCACTCATATGTGGAGTCTAAAAAATACAACAAACTTATTTTGTTGTAAAAATACAACAAAATAAGTGAATATGACAAAAAGGAAGCAGACTCACAGATATAAAGAATAAACTAATGGTTACCAGTGGGGAGGGGGAGAAGGGACAACACAGGAGTGAGGAGATGGTGGAAGGCACAAACTATTGGGTATAAGATAGGCTCAAAGATGTATTGTACAATATGGGGAATCCAGACAACATTTTGTAATAACTGTAAATGGAAAGTAACCTTTAAAAATTGTATAAAAAATCAATCCATAAACAGCAGTCTATTTTTGATTTTGTTTAATTTCAGAATTAGATTTTCATATCTGTTATCGCAAGAATACTAAAATCTGGTATTAAATCTGAATATAACATATTTTAATACAAAATTTAGAATTCAGGATTCAAACTCAAATTTATTACCCTTCCAAACTCTTTAGTAAGCTATTTCTTTTCACACTACTCTTGCTCTAACCAGCCATCTTATTTTAACGCTGCCTTATTTTAATTTATATTTCTTTCTACTCCACACCCATTTTCTTTCCTATATCTCATGTTATCAAGACCACTCTCAAATTTGAAAATGTCATTATAAAATCTGAAATAAGATCTAAGAGAAGCAGTGCTTTTAAGTTCCATAAACATTTTCACTGTGCAGAATAATATAAATTATATTAAAAGTCACACAACAAGCTGAGCACACTTCTTTGGCAGAAAGCTTAATTCAACAATGCACAAACGATGCAAACTTCTGACGGCAATGTACTTTGATAAAAGATTCAAACACAAGTTCAGACACTACTTTGGACAACCTTGAATCCAGTAATTCAGTGATAATTAGTTCTTGTCTTGTAAAATGTTATCCCCATGAAAAAATACATTACATAACAAGTTCCCTGGGATGTATAATTCTCAAGTTAAGCTCAAAAAACACGTTTTACATTTTCTCTGATATAAATAGTTATTTTCTTTCATTAGTAGACAAGTGGATATACAGTAATAAATTCATGGCCCTAAGCTCTGTGTTCTGTGCTTATTAATGCTTTTGTTTTCCATGTTATTTAATAGTATATTTGAAAAATGAATTTGAAAAATTTGAAAAATGAATGAAATATTAGCAGTATGGTCACTAATAAGAGGGTTAATAAAATTTATCATTAGAATGTATACAAAAATAACATACTGCTGGACTTAAACAGTATAATATACAGATATTCCATGTTATTTTACACTCATTTTTCTTTCTCTTTCGACTTTCTGTTAGGTGCATGTGTCATCAAGAGTGAATCTGACACTAGGACAATGACCTGCCATACATTTTACTTTGTTTTCTCTTCCTCACTGAGAGGAAATCATTTCAATGGAACATTTACTTGCAGTTGGGTACCTTCTCTACTAAAGTTTTTTTAAAAAACTCTCATTGGGGTTTTACATCCAATGTAAATCACTGGATTTAAATGGCATTTAAAAAATAATGATTCTTTTTATATAATGAAGTTTATGAAAAGAGGAAATGTTGGCTCATGAAAAGAGATGAATGAATACAATAAGACTTCTGTTGCAGGGATTTATGATGTATATTTAGTATCTTAGACAACATAATAAATCACTGCCACAGTCAATGTGAAAAATACATTAGATGCCATTTGTTTTTCATCAGTCTATCTGGGTTCTTTTCAGATGTCATTTTCAAGATTTATACACCAGTTTTATTTCATATTATAAAAAGTCTATTACTGATTACAGAGGAATTCTCAAACATGACTTTTTTTTTTTTTTTTAAATTTTGGGACTGCTCACATGCATACTACCAGCTTCATTGAGAATCACCGAAAAAAGAATGCAATGCCAATGAATCCAAAGAGAACACAAATAACGATAAATGCAAGTCATCACAAATCCCTCTGTAGCTGAATATCACATATTGACATTTTCTCTTTAGATAGCACTGGCAGATCAAGCTCAAACATTCTGTTTAACTCTGTGGAGACCCTTGTCCATTACATATTATGTATATTGTGAAATCCCCTGATAGTTTTCTATATCCAGCATAGCTGTGCACGCATCAGTGCTGCATAGGATTATAAACGCCTAAAGGTTTTTTTCTGTCAACATAGTATTATTCTGTATATAACAATATATATCAAGACATGTTAAAATGAGTTTTGATGATGGAGATGAAGAAAGAGAAGATCAAAACTAAGAATACATTTATAGTTTAAAATTATTCAGTCCAGGAAAATCTCCTGATATCCAAACTACACACCAAAATATATAAAATTCTTCTTGATGAATGGCTATAAAAACTCAAATGTCTGGGCCAAAGTTGGCTGGATAGAACATAGTACAAAGAAACAGATACAAGTAAGTATTTTCACCTGTCTTTCTACGTTAAACAATATTTTACTAACTTACTGCTTGCTCTATTTATTTTAGAGATAGAGGATTTTCATGAAATCAATTAAAGAATTAAAGATAATTTCCTACACTCAAGTTTTGTTTTTTTTTTTAATTAATTTATTTGTATTTGGCTGCATTGGGTCTTTGTTGATGCGCGTGGGCTTTCTCTAGTTGCAGCGACCGGGGCTACTCTTTGTTGTGTTGCGTGGGCTTCTCATTGTGGTGGCTTCTCTTGTTGTGGAGCACGGGCTCTAGGCACGCAGGCTTCAGTAGTTGTGGCTCGCAGGCTTCAGTAATTGTGGCACGTGGGCTCTAGAGTGCACTTTCAGCAGTTGTGGCGCTTGGGCTTAGCCTCTCCGCGGCATGTGGGATCTTCCTAGACCAGGGCTCGAACCCATGTCCACTACATTGGCAGGTGGATTCTTAACCACTGCACCACCAGGGAAGCCCTAAACTCAAGTTTTTCATTCATCCTCATTACTATTGAGTTGCTCTTAATGCTCTGCTGATATAAATATTTTAGAGCAGCTATTGCAGGGTTAATCATGTTAGTCTTGCTTAATAATTTATATATATATATATACATATATATATATTTCAAATAAGCCAATGTCAAATTTATTTAAAATTAGGGGAGTTTGATATACCATGTAGATCATTAAAATACTAACAATTTTTGAGTATGTTTTTTTTTTTAACACAGTTATTGTTTAAAATGTTTTAAGATGCACATTTTAAAACCTATACTAAATAAGGCTTTTTCCCCATGCGTAATCAAAGAGGTATTTAGAATTTGAAATTTGCCCATTCTAATTGATTTAAAGTGTGGATCAGCCTTTGGTCCTCAGGGTGCATTTACATTAACACAAAAATTACATTTAAAAATGTTGTGTCCTCTTCTACCAAATTAAATCCATGTGCCTGCATTTTCCCTGAAGGCCAAGATAAATGCAAGAATGCAATTTTAGGAGTGAAGGACCTCTATAAACAATATTCTGTTTCCAATTTCGGGAAGGTGAAACCAAAAGATTGAACATGGTAACCTTCGGAGCATGTTAATTACTGTTATGTAAAAGAAGGGACCATTTCTATAGTAAACTTATATAACCCATGAAGTTTAACACATGAAATAAAACAATAGCCCAAAATCTGTGCACAAGTACTGATGACAAAAGACAAATATTTGTATGTAAACATATGTATACTTAATATTTATATTTTACCAAATGTCTCATATAACCTGTTACATCTACATGCATTTTTCTAAAGGTGAATATACCACAGTCCAATAGGAAAATCACACCTGAGAGATTAAACACAAATCTTGTCACAAGTGTCACTACAATATTTAATTGCAGCACTCAAATTCTAGACCAATTTGGTAACTGAAAAGGCACAATCATTTAGAGCTTGAAAAGGACTTAACAGTTACTGTGGCCCAACTGTGTTGTTTTATATACATTTAACTTATTTTCTTCTTAGAACTTTCATCTCATGTGTTAGCCAATTTAAAGATGAAGAAAATGAATCTCAGAAAATTAAAGTAACTTGCACAAGGGGACACATGCAGTTAATAGGCAAGTTATTTAAAGTCAGCTCTGTTGTAATTTGAAAGTCTTTTTGCCACTGTAGCTACTGCTCTGTATCCAAAGCCTATGCAAATTATTGCCTGAATCATCTTACTTATACATATGTCAACATCTTTGTTACACAGTGATAAAATTATAAAATGGTAGAGCTAGAAGGAGCTTTTAAGATCAATTAACTGATCTCTGTTGTTTTACAGATGAAAATTTAAGGTCAAATAAAATCATAGGGTATTTCTAAAACAAAACATCTTTTAATAGCAGAGGCAGACCTAAGAAGCAGACCAATTAATGAAGTTCTATATACAGCAAAAATGTTTTTCAAAGACCATTGTCTTCATATGGATAAATAATTTAAATAGAAATTAAGTAAAACACCTATACACTATGCCTTATGAGGTAACTTTTGCTCAAAGATTAGTTCACATGCTATAAACAGACTTGATTTCCATTCTCACTTACCAGGTCTGACATTTTTTTCATCAGATTTATAGCTTTTGTTCTCAAAGCAGATGCATAGATAATGTATCCAAAAGATCACTGGCAACATTTTCTTAAAAAGGGAGAAAATATTTTCTTTTAGATATTAAGTTTATTCTATTCTTGAGCTTACTTTCTCAGTAAATCATTTCAAAAAATGCCGGGCTTCCCTGGTGGCGCAGTGGTTGAGAGTCTGCCTGCCGATGCAGGGGACACGGCTTCGTGCCCCGGTCCGGGAGGATCCCACATGCAAGCGGAGCAGCTGGGCCCGTGAGCCATGGCCGCTGAGCCTGCGCGTCCGGAGCCTGTGCTCCACAACGGGAGAGGCCACAACAGTGAGAGGCCCGCGTACCGCAAAAGAAAAAAAAAAAAAAAAAGCCAAAAAACCTGTATAGAAGTGCATGAGGAGGGATGGCAACTGAAAATGGTACTTCGTGAGTAATTGAGGGTTAAGCTGTGTGTTGGTTATGGAGAACCTTCTAGGGAAGGTGCAGTGAAGACAGGGCTCTGGCTACCTACATGGGGGAACTTCCAGAAGCTGCAGGCAGTTAATTGCTAGGTCATTGTGAGGATGGGCAATGGGAAAGATATGGTTGGTAGTGCTACGAAGACAGAAAAGGTTGATGAATGCAGGATACTGCAGAGAAAGTTGTTGTGCTTTACAGGTCTACATGGCACCCGTGGTCGGAATGAAGTATTATTGATATTTATACCCCTACTGTCTTAATAAGGAGCAGATGATATTGAAGGATATTTGGGGATGCTGCTATTCTGGAATTGTTGGCCACAGGTAATATATGACAATGCATTTGGAGAGACTGAGTGCTTTCTCAGAACGTAGGCAGTTGTAATCCCTTGAGGAAGCATAGCAGCTTACAAGGCCCTGACATTTGTACACAAAGATCATGCCTTGCATAACTCAGGGAGTGTTCTTCCATAAAGACCACGGATTATGCAACTCTGATCTCCCTGGGAGTTCACATATAAAGAAGAGCACAGTGTCAGTGTGATTTATAAGCCATCAATATTATCCTAGAATCACAAGAAAAATACAAAGCTGAATAAATATGTTTTTTTAATACTCTCCATTATAAAAATATAAATAATAATATAATTGGTTATTAAATTTAATGTTATTATGCTTCGGTCACTATAACAAGTATTAGAAGGAAAATGTGTATTTCTGTATTACAAATATGAATTATATAAATTATATTCTACACACAGTAGAAATTAAAGTATAAATGCAAGCTTCAGTACCTCTGAAAATAGGAAAACAAACAAAAAACTATAATGAAAGCTTAAGTGTCCTGGGCACTATTAAGAGACATAAACTAAATTTCCTGTATCATTCTGTGTTCCTGATAAGTAACTTAGGCTCCAAACAACTGGAAGAAATTGTTACTAAAATGAAATTTATTATTTTTATTACACATTTTATAGAAAACACTGAGTTTTGAATTTAGTTAAAAAACATAGCTTTTTGACAACAATCATAATGTATTCTGTGTAATAAGCTTTCCTTTTTTGGGATTTTTTAATCTTAGTTCTACTCTACTAAATATTTTAGCCCAAATAGCTGCAATAGTTCTATTTGCTTTGATTTTGAAAACATTTCTCCACTTCAACATCACTTATGATGTATTTGAATGTCCTCTTAAAAATCCAAAAGGAAATGAAAAATATTATTTACACACTTTGCTAAAATTTTTAACTGCAAAACTATTATTAGTCTTTAAGTTTATTTTGCTTTGATATTTATATAACATCTAATAACACAGAGTAAATATTTTATGCTTTCAGATCACAAAGTATACATCTTTAGAGGACTGTAGATTAGTCCTTGAGAAATTTAAATGTTCCTACAAATCACCTGTGGATCTTGTTAAAACGCAGAATCTGATTTAGTCAGTGTGGATAGTGCCTCAATTCTGATGCTTATCTTTGGTCAATGATTTCAGTTGCAAGATGTTAGAGGCCAGTGAAGTAGTTACAACTTAAGCTTTCTCTGTGAAGCATACGTGAGATCAATATTACTGTAGGCCAATGATTTCAGGTGAGAAGTTCAGTTTCAATCAGTTCATTCTAACTTGCTTTAGTCATGTCAGACAAGGGACTCTGGAGAAGTCATTTCTGTGACAAATGTGTGAAAATTACCTCCTTCTCACTGTGCCCATTTCTTAAAGATTTATCAGATTCTTACTCAGCCCGTCGGAAGTATTCATAAGTGCTATTTGTTACCATAATTATTAACAGTCATACTGTTATTATAAATATCTAATTTTAATACTGTGATTTTTAACCAACACTTCTCAAATCAGTACCCACTTTTTACACCTTTCTGAATTTTAAAATCAGGAAAAAGAAAGAAGAAAGATAAAAATAAAGATATTTTATTAAATCATGGCATTAAGTACCCCACTGTAACTTTAATACAACATTCCCCCAAATCTTTATGTTATGAAGTTATGGATAAGAAATTGATGAGAACACAGCTATATTTTGATCATGGCCTCTTAGTTTATTCCTTCTCTCCCATTTGATATTTTCATGCATTGTTACAAATTTATCTTTTGTAATAAGATTAGAGAATGAGACATATGAATTTTTACTTGGATGTGTCAATGTTAGAATTTTATTGTACACTGTAATTTTCTGCTTTCTATTCTCCTCAACAAAATTCCACAGTTTGGGATAATCCACAATAACAAGTATGAGGAATAAATTTTCACCGTGTAATTATAACAGTTATTATTATTATGGTTGTTATTACTTGCTTTTACAAGAATCTTATCATACATTCTCACTTAATAAATAATGAACATCCCTTTAATTAGCTATTAAAGGGAACATCTAATTCCTTTTAATAGCTAATTATTCTTTTCTTTTATGGATAAAATAATTTGGTTTTGCAACTAAAAATATTGTTGCAACAAATTCCCTCATGCATATTTCCCTATACTCTCCTCTATTACTAAAAAGTAGATAACAAAGAGTGAAACATATGGGATAAGGAATTGATTAATTTTAATTGCCTTTTTTTCTGATTACTCTATTGAGAGGTAAAATGCATATTCTCTTTCCCCAACAATGGATATGAAAGGCTTTTACATTCACTAGCACTGCTGTAAAAACAATCTTAAAATGAGGGATTTGTTTATTCATTTATTTCTTGACTTCCTGTGACTGAATCCCATGTTGAGTGCATACTTGTCACTGGGAAAGGTCCGTTTTGTGAACTATCTGTTAAAATTTGGCCACTATTTGCACTGAATTTTCCTTTTCTATATTAAATTGTGTAAGCTCAGTGCTTATTAAGAGTTTTCAATATTTCATCAGCTATTTTGTAACCCTCCACACTCCAATGAGACTTTTGTTTGTTGTTCCTTTGCATGTGTTTGTTGTTTGCTTTTTAAATTTTTATTGCATGTAACAAAATATATCTACATTTTCATTTTGATTGTTGTAATTCACGTCTTTCTTTAGAAAACATTTCTCACCCTAAATTTATAAAAATACGCTCACATTTAGTTTTATATTTTTGGTTGAATTATTTGATTTTAATTCATAATCTTTCCCTAATTAGTATTAAAATGTAGATCAGTGTGGGAAACACCTATTTTTTTCCCAGATCATTTCAAAGTATATCAAAATGTCATTTTTATCATACATGTATTTTTCATACAAATCTGTTCATTATGGTAAGTATCATATAATATTGTAATTAAAATGATTTTATAGAAGGTTTAAACTCTGGTAGCTATATCCTTTTATTGATGGCCTTATTTTTAGTTTTTTTTCAGTACTTCTGCTTCTACTTTCCATTAAATAAAGAACTGATAACTCAGTAATAGTCATTGAATGCCTATTATATGCCAGGTGCTTTTCTGCATACTGTGGATATGCCAATGATTAAGACCAACAATGGTAATGAAAAAGAAGTTGAAGAATAGATACAGTCAATATCAATAGCACCACTTGAACTGCATCACATAGATGTTGATAGTCTTCATCTTTAACATGGTCTCATAGAAATTATGAAATTTCATTTTGCATTTCCACTTTGAACAAGGTATCTTTAACGGTAATTTTCACTAACATCTATTTTTATTCTATTGTATTCAGAAAGGCTTTCGTTTTTTTAACATATTGAAGCTTTATTTGTGACTTCATATATGGCCAAGTTTGCTAAATGTCCCGTAGCACTTGAAAAGAAGGTATATTTTCATTACTGTAGTTTTAGGATTTCACATATATTTACTAATTAAGTTTTTTAGGTCTTCTGTAATCTTACTAAGTTTTGTCCACTTGATCACTTGGATCACTTGATATGACAGGTGTATGAATTTTGGCTAGCTATACCAATTGTAATATTTTCTACTCATGTTAAGTGCTTTCTTCTGAGATGATTTTGAAATATTAAGCTATTGTTTCCATGTTTTGTATGTTCATTTTCTGATATCTTTTCATTTTCTGTCAAGATGTTATTTGGCTTATTTTTATATTTTTAAAATATCAATTTGAAGAGGTTTTGGCTGTATTTTCTGCTTCCCATAGATAAATGTGAAGGATTTTTTTAGACTCGTTAATGGGTACGCTTATAGTGGAATATGTGCTATCTCCACTTCTGGCTTCACAGATTGACGACTCTCTTCAATCTGGTTACCAGAAAAGACTTAAAATATGGCCTCAGTATATAACATCTATTCCTCAATGTCAAGTCTGGTCAAGAACACTTGATAGTTTCAAGATGGAAACTAAGTCTTTTGAGTCCCTTTTTCTTAGCCATCTGAAACTTTTATTAATCTGAGTGCTCCTGTGTAGTATAATTTAATTTCTGTAGCTGTATTTTCCCATGAGGGTGAAATTCTGGAAAGAAGTATTTGCTGGATATGTTTGAGATTTGTTAAGCCTTACAGCCACATTCCTTTTGGAATCTTATACACACCCACAGTTTCCCACATTCACCCACAATTCAGAGACAGTAAGAAATTGTTCCAATATCTTTATTCTCAGATCTATGTTTCCTGAACAACCACAGTCCTCTCCTTTTAGGGGTATGTAGTTGGTAGCAAGTTTGGGTTGCTATAGAGTTAATTGACATGCCTTAGTAAATTTATTTAACTTACATTTATTTAGACTTTTTTTATTTTTGGCCTCTTTAGCTTCAACAGAGAGACAATATCTCCAAGGTAGAAAACCAGCATAAGTGCCCTGTATTAGATTTACAGCTACTCTACTGTACTATTTCCTTAGTGTCAATACCAAAGTAATATCCCAAAGTAGAATAAAAACACTGCAATGGCTTTGGCTTAGTGAGCTGAAGCTTTCTATACTTTGAAAAGTGTATAAGCCTATATTTATGCAGTTGTATGTAGTAAAGATGTCAAAAACTGCATTATAGTGATGATTTACTTCTGTTACCTTTTAATGAATGCAAACACACATAACTAAATCTATACATCCTTGAAAATAAGGGAAACGCATATTTCATGTGCAATAAATTCATAGTTTTGAATGCCTGGCATCCACAAACACCATTTGTCTATCATTGAATAGTCTAATGGCACTTTGAAGTCAAAGAGCAACAAAAATTAAATACTAATCCAAGCTGGGGAAATTTCTATGTGTAAATGAAAAGAGAATGATGATATATATAGGTTCCAAAATTAATTATTATGAAAGTTATTAAGATTTTAGTCATTTTAGATTCTGCTGTATGAGAATAAAGGAAAGTGATATGTTATAATTATAATAAAAAGAAAAAAATTCAAAATTTGTAATTAAACCAAAAAATATAGTATCAGTCATTTTCTAATCAGCTGTATAATACATCAAAATGTTTCATAATTATTTGTTCTTCTCTGAATCAGACCAGTTGCCAATAGTTTTATTTAGGTAGATGATTATAATCACAGCAAAACATGTTAATTCTGTTTCTTATGGTAAAATACTTTGATTAAAAATCAATAAACACACATGAATCTTCTTCACAATAAACCTATGAAGAGACAAGTATAATTTGAGAAACTCATCTTGGCAAGATTGATTTTGTTCAATCCAGTCACTCAGCAAGCACAGACAGAAGCCTGTGCAGGATCCCATGAAGGACACAAACATTAGTAATTCGCCACCCATTTCTTCAAAGTAAGGATAATCAAAGAATAATGTAAACATCTCTAAAATAATTAGAATATGAGACAGGCTTCAAAATGAAGAAAGAAATGAAAAAAAGCAATAGAAATTCATGAAATCAAAAGAGCACAAAAACAAAACACTCTTGCTCTTGTGAACTTACCTTTTAACAACAAACCTACAAAGAAGCAAACTTCCCAAAACACTTCAAAAGAGCTTATATAGCTATTATTATTTTTGTCTTTATTGAACTTGTTATAATATTGCTTCTGTTTTATGTTTTGGTTTTTTGGTCACAAGGCGTGTGGGAATCTTAGCTCCCCAACCAGGGATTGAACCAGCACCCACTGTACTGGAAGGTGAAGTCTTAACCACTGGACCACTAGGGAAGTCCCAGCTTAAAGCTATTATGACTTTAGAACCTTGTCCTTTTGAAGCATAAGGCTAGAACTCTAAAGCCAAAATTTTCTGAATAGTGATAAAACCAAGCAAGACCCTATGGGGCCTTCCAGGGACAGAACCCCACCCCATGTTGTCCACCTGCCTCTTTTCTGTAAAACAACTTTAGTCAAAGAATAAATTTAGTCAGAGAAGTGAGAAAATGCAGAAGCAAAGGAAAGCAGTCAAACAAGACCAAATAATCACATAAACAAAGTCAAGGACCTTTAGTTCCTCCTCAAGGGCTACAGACAATATTCTGAGCCACATCCTTTGAGCTGTTTTGAATATACTGACACCCCCGCCAGGTGGATGAAGTTAACTAAATGACCACACTGTAGCCATGACATAAGCTGCTCCACCTTAACACAATTCTAAGAACTGGCCTCACGGTAACTGGAACAAACCAACCCTGGAGCTGATTAACTGTACGTCAAACAATCAAGATGATGCTAATCAGACCACTGCATAATCAATTTCAAGATGATTGTCAGAATTGATTGTGCTGTTCTACACGTAGCCCCCTCCCTCTGCCTATAGATCTCTGAAACATCCATTTCAAAGCTCTTGACCCCGATCAGCCGTGGGGAATTGGCTTTTGGACATGAGTCCACCTTCTCACCAGGTTACTGGCCTCCTGAATAAAGCAACGTTTCCTTTCCAACCAACACTTGTATTGGCTTTCGAGCAGCAAGCAGCCAGACCTGAGTTCGGCAACAGTTAAAATACATATATAACATTTCCGCAAAATTATCAAGAACTTGAATCCACTTTGTGGTTACATTATTAACCCTATAATCTGAATAATGTAACCTGATTTAGATGTAAATACCCTCCATATAAAAATCCCTGTCCGGTTATTGTGAACCGATATTGCTCTTATTGGAACAGATGTCATCAGTGGAGAGGAGAAGACAGCGGAAGATGAGATTATGACAATTGATAACTGTCTTAGTTAGCCTGGACTGCCATAACAAAATACCATAGAAAGGATAGTATAGAAATGATAAAAATTTATTTCTCACAGTTCTGAAGTCCACATTCAAGGTGCCAGCAAAGTAGCTTTCATTCAAAGCTTCTCCTGGCTTAGTAGGTGGTCATCATCACAGTGTGTGCTCACATGAGCTCTTCTTTCTGCCTGCAACAAGTGAGAGTGAGAGCTCTGATCTCTCTTCCTCTTCTTATAAGGGCATTAATCCCACCATGGGGCCCTACTCTCATGATCTCATCTAAACCTAATTTATCTCCCCAAAACCCCACCTCCAAACACCATCATGTTGGGGGAAGGGCTTGTAAACAAAAAGAACAGTTATACAGGGATTGAATAGCAACCTACTGCAGTCACTCATGGACAGTGCACCCTGAGGGGAATTCAGGATGTAGAAAAACATAATGAAACATTCAGTGTTTTGGATATATGGCCCCTAAACAGTTAAGATGCATATTAAAGAAGAATGTCAGGGACCTCAGATGTTTGAATCTTCTCATACGTAGAAAAACACTAAAATCATTAACTTAAGATGTCTGTTTTTGTGATTAGCAGTAATCTTTTACCAAGATGTATGCTTGACTACATGTATTTCCCAGCCAAAAAAATCACATATATATATATATATATATACTGCATCCTCTCCTACCTCTTTGGAGCAGTTCCTCAGAGTATCTGAGAGCCTGTCTCCTGGGCTATAGTCCTCAGTAAGATCCTTGAATAAAACTGGAAATCACTGCTCTTACACTGTGCATTTTTCTCCAAACTACAGGCTTCAACATGTGAATGGCAGGGGCGGGGGGTGCGTGAACATTCAATCCATAATCATGGTGAATAAAAACAATGGCAGGTCAATTGCCTATTGATATAGACAACATGTTATATAAGAGAAAGAAGAAAAGAAACAATTTTTTTTTTTTTTAGATTTTGGGGGTAGGAGTTTATTAATTAATTAATTTATTTTTGCTGTGTTGGGTCTTCGTTTCTGTGCGAGGGCTTTCTCTAGTTGTGGCAAGTGGGGGCCACTGTTCATCGCAGTACGCGGGCCTCTCACTGTCACGGCCTCTCTTGCTGCGGAGCACAGGCTCCAGACGCGCAGGCTCAGTAGTTGTGGCTCACGGGCCTAGTTGCTCCACGGCATGTGGGATCCTCCCAGACCAGGGCTCGAACCCGTGTCCCCTGCATTGGCAGGCAGATTCTCAACCACTGCGCCACCAGGGAAGCCCAAGAAACAACTTTTTATGTAAAGGTTTAGTTTTAGTATGTTTGATCAACATTACTAATGCAAAATAGCAATTTCTGGTGATAAATTTAGATAGGATAAGGTGGCGCTCAAAGGATTTTGTTAGTATTTATTCGTCTTCAAACAAGATGATACATGGACTTTAATCAATGTGATCATTTTTCCTTGATTTTGAGTCTATGAATTTAGTTAATGTGCCAGGAGAGGTTAGGGGCACACTTCATGCAATATGTGCAATATGGCCTACCCAACCTAGAGATAAAGGGGCTATCTTGGGTAGAAGTCGTTAAGTCTGACTTGAAGTTATTGCCCCTCCCTCAGAAACAAAGTGACCCTATCTGTACCTAAATTTCAGTTCGTCTCATCAGAAAACAGACCCTCGCCAAGTGCATCTACATAACTGACCCAGACAGTTCAACCCACACTCACGATCCATTTCCATGGCCATGTCCCCCCAAAAAGAGTGTTCTTGATCAGCCCAAGTCTCAGAGTGTGAGTTCTGTACCCTGAGTAGAATGACCAGGTCTGCTTTCAGTTTGGAATATGTGGTACTGAGGCTAAAATAACTGTAGCTTTCACGATTGGTTTTCAGCTTAGCTAAGTATCAGTCATTCAGGCCCTGCCATTTAATGGAAATTCTGTGAGTCAAGGATTCCAAAACAGCCAGCAGCGTTGGCTTTATATCAGGCAGCAGAAAAAGAGATAATTCCTTCCTCCCTGCCATGTCACCTTCTCCCCTCAAAGGGACTGCTGTCACTTTCTCATGTAAAGCCAAGAAGCTGGTGGGGATAGGTTGGCCACAATCGTCTCTAGACCACGTGTTTTGGGGGTCTTTTCTAGCTTCTTAGCCATAGACTTCAACTTGACTCAAAAACCCAGAGTCACCAGGCTTCTATGGCTGAGGCTTCCAACTTAACAGGAGCTCATTCGCAAGGTGCATGTCATAAAAGGATGTGTTTAGTAGCCCTTTAACCCCAAGTCCAAATCACCCAAAGTTACCTGCCAATAAGTGCTTCATCCCTGTGGATGAATACTGTTTTTGCAGAAGTTTCCAATTGGCAAGAATTACCACCACAAAAACCTGTTCTACTCCCAGCACCCAAAGGGTCCAACAAATTGACTGAAGCTCATGCTAAATTATAACAAAGCTATTGGCAGGTGAGTTTGTTCCATTGACTCACTTATCTATCTCCAGCTTTCCACCTGTCAGAATGTTCCCTTTGTTACTTATGAGATGGGAAATTACAGGCATATAACAACCAATATCGATTCTTATGATACATTCATATGTAGAAGCAGCAAAACAATACCAAGTCATTTAAACCTCTTTTATGTTTCTTCACTGCAAGTTTTGCTCTACCCTATTGGTTAAGTTCAGCATTCCTAAGGTTACATTCAGAGTTCCCAGGAGATGCTTTTATCTCCCAGATAGGGGCTGGAAAGTACTGGAGCTTGGGGGAGAAGGTTTGGAGGCAAATTATGGACATGGCTATAGCAGCCTCAGAGACTTTTTTTCTTCTTTGCCTATGCACCTGTTCACTTTCCAGTACCTAGGTAGTGCCTGGGCTCAAGGACTCTTTCCATCTTCCTCTCACCATGATTTCTATCCTATCAGGATTTCACCCTACATTCCACGGCACCATCATCTATTTCTGTGCCCACAGGTGGGCAGAGCCATGTGTTGGCTGTCTGTTTCCAACAGAACTATAAACTTTTGAATCCCTCCTATCCCTGAAGTTCCAACATATTTGGATGATTGTGTAGGACATTCAGTCTTCCTTGGGTGCAGACTTTGGTCTCAGCCCCAATCCTTAAATCTCCTGGGATCAGGGTAGAAGCAAAACAAGGAATAAAGGGACACATGGAAAATGTCTCTACTTCTGAAAGTGAGTTGGTTCACCAAAGCTCCACTGGCTCTCAGGACTCCTGGATTTGTTTCCTGCTGCTTGGAGGAAAGAGCAAAAAACAAATGCACTATTCAGGCTTCTTGTTTCAACCCTACCTTCTGTTAATTGGCCTTCAACCACCTTCCCAATTCTTCCTTATAGACAACAGAGTGGAGAAAAATGTATTTCCCAATTGATCAAACACTTTTCAACATATCAACTACCTATTTACATTGACCCACAGGGCACTAATCTTTTCTTTTTGAAAAGGTCATGTTTTTGCAACTATATCTCATTTTTGCCTCTAAAAGTGTTAACTAATTAATTAATGTATTTATCCTGACAGGAAACACAAGGTTTCTGGATCATGGGACAAAACGATTATTTACTTACTGGGCATCTTGTGCCTGTTCCCCATGACGCAATTCTCTAAAGGACAATGTGATGAGGGTGTGACGTCTATGCATATGTAAGGGGACTTGTACTATAAGACAAGAACCTGGAATAGATGCATGCATAAGATCAGGAATGAGGTATTAGTCAAAATTTAAGGGGAATAAAGTATTCTCAGTTCTAGGTAGGTGAGAAGGGGATAAGAAAAGGCTTTTCGAGGAAATCTCAGTTTGAGCTTATTTTAGTGAACCATATACTTGTTTTCAACGTACATTCCTCCTCTCCCTTGCCTTCATTACATAAAAATATTGGGCAGATAATCACTCTTCCTCTAAGCAGCCCACAGGGCTCAGAGCTGGCAACCTCAGTTCCAGGTGCAGAATTAGATAAGCCTGTGATAACCATGTTAATGCCTTTTTGAAAATATTTGGTTAAGGAACCAAGGTTTAATTCAAACACAATGTATGACTGCTTTTAAGGATTGTTGTCGCTTTAAGAGTTTGCATGTAACCTAAGTAGACTCAATCAGACTCAAAGACTTCTATTAGTATGTGAGGCTACTCTCTTTTATATACTGCTCATGAAATAAAGAAAAATATAGTCTATTTTACTATTGATAACCATATTATAATGACAAGATGACACGGCCTTAGCATATAGCTGTCATTGTGGACAGCAGAGACAAGAGGAAGCAAGAATCAGATTTCTTGATGACACATTGAGTAACTGCCTTCCAACTTATGATAGATAAAAATATCCTTATTGTTTAATCCAGGGTGAATTAGATTTGCTGTTATTTGAAGTTGGTATGACACCACAAATACAAAACTTGGTACAAGGAATTGGGAAACTAAAACATTAAATCTGCTGCTTGGAGACAGTAGGGTGATGAGCGTCTGTAAGGATATTCCATTATGCCACTCCAAGGAGCACCACTTTTATGAAATATTATGTCAATCCTGCACCTGGAGTTGTGCACCGAGGTGAACATTTTAACTACCGCTTATTGTATCAGCAAGAACTGTTAGTTTTAATAGTATTTAGTATTAGTTAATAATATACAGTTATCAGAAACATTTCACATATGTTATGCCATTGGTTGCATCTGAAGACAGATTAAATGTGTTTGATTAGTAAATTTCCAAATAGATATAAAATTGTACCTATTGCTGTAGTAGTCTTCTATTGCTGCTGTACCAAATCACATTCCAAACTTAATGGTTTAAAATAACCCGAATTTATTACACTACAGTTCTGGAAGTCAGAAGTCCAAAATGAGTCCCAAGGGGCTAAACTCAAGATGTCGGCAAGCTGGTTCCTTCTGGAGGTTCCTTGCCTCTTCCAGCTTCTAGGGACTGCTAGCTTCTTTGACTCCTGGCCACATCATTCTAATCTTTGTTTTTGTTGGCAAATTGCTTTCTCTTTCATTGACTTTTTTGCCTTCTTGTTATAAGGTCACTCATGATTACATGTAGGACACATCAGGAGGATAATCTCCCCATTTCAAGACCTTTAACTTATTCACCTCTGCAAGGTCCCTCTTTCCATATTAGGTAACATATTCATAGGTTCTGGGGATGAGGACACGGGCCTCTTTGGAGGGCCGATATTCAGTCTATCCTATTGTGTTAGGATATTTTATCAATGATAGAGCTTTTTTATTTTATTTCCTAATGATCTGTGATTTGAAGGAGATAACATACTTAAGTAAAGCAATAGTTAAAGCTTGTTTATTCTACCCGAGTGATCACTGCTGTGTTCTTCTCCCTTGAGAATGAACTGTGAGAATAAAAATGACACTTGTATTACAGAATCATGTCTTTCTAACTATGTTAATAATGTTCAGATATATTTTCGAAACTCATCCTCTATCTAAATTTTAAGAAAAAAAATTAAGTTATAGTGGTATATTTATAAGCCTTAGTCAGAGAGAATACGTACTGTAATACTTTGTTTCAAATGTATCATGAACCTGGCCAAGAAAATTTAAATGTACAATTTTTTTTAAAGTTGGATATCTACTTTCTGTTCTTTTTAAACCTATACTATTTTCTTATTTTAGTTTCTAAACATACAATTTTAACACCCTATGAACTGATAAGGCAGTTAAGTGATATATATAGTCAGTACTCTATCTCTAAGGTTGCTTTCTCTTAATTGGTATGGAAATTCAGAAAACATTTTCATATGCATGTTGCAATCCTCATGTAACTTGAAGGATATTAAATATATAATATTCACTAAATCAGTTTTGGTTTTCAATTAGAAAATTATAATAGTTGAGGGAAATGGTTTAGCAACATTTCTTCTGGTTAATTGGAGTCCATGGTGATTCAAATTTTAAAATAGATTCCACTTCAAGAAGTGCTTTTCTATATGTAATGGTTTTAATTTTCATATTATAACACTTTTTTCTCATTGGCTCAAATACCTTGCTTGATTACAAATATAGTACATAATTGGAATAGGCTTTCGGAATTACTAATTGTGACGTTATTGCCAGTACTGTGGCTTCCATTCATCTTCATTTATACAACTTTAATTTGTGCTCAAAAATCATAGTGCCATTTCATTCATTCCATTTTTAATCAGCAAGTTGTATTATAATTCTCCATTATATGTGATGCTCACAATAAAAATTGTTTTTTGTTTCTTAATTGATGTTTTTATAGTAAGAAATAGAACAAGCTAAGATCCAAATTAGATGTGAAGGCATGCTTTCCCTTCTGCTGGCATTAAGACGGGGTGACTATCACTACATACAGAACGATTCTCAACCACAAAGTAATTCAATGTTAAGTTTAGTTGCAAATTTTCAAAGTCTAACAATATGCTTGTTCTCCATCCATTCAGTCAGATCGAAACAATTCTTCTCTTTCCTTTGGAATTGAGTAAGATTAAACAACATCACTATGAACAACCTGCTATTTGTAAATTCAGTAGTCATAGCTTATACTCTAAGCATTGTGAGGTACCAATTTCAACTTAAAAAGTTGTTTTTTTTTATAATATATTGAATAGGTAGGCTCTTACAAAGATTTTACAAAAATCAGTAACCCCAATGTCACCTCTATTGTGTTATACTTGATTATTTGTTTCTATACCTTGTCCTCTGGCTATGGCTTTATGCCAATTTAGTCTCCCAGTCCTATAGGATCTTTCTCTTTCCTTGTATTTGGAAATTGAAGACGTGGCATACTTTGTGCATTGTAATGGTGATTATTGCTTATCTTTAAATGTAAAAGCAAAATCTAAAAAGAACAATAGACATTTCTCCAAAGACATACAGATGATCAAGAGGCACATGAAAAGCTGCTCAACATCACTAATTATTAGAGAAATGCAAATCAAAACTGCAATGAGGTATCACCTCACACCAGTTAGAATGGGCATCATCAGAAAATCTACAAACAACCAATGCTGGAGAGGGTGTGGAGAAAAGGGAACCCTCTTGCACTGTTGGTGGGAATGTAAATTGATACAACCACTATGGAGAACAGTATGGAAGTTCCTTAAAAAAATTAAAAGTAGAATTACCATATGACCTAGCAATCCCACTACTGGGCATATACCCAGAGAAAACTATAATTCAAAAAGACACATGCACCCCAATGTTCACTGAAGCACTATTTACAATAGGCAGGTCATGGAAGCAACCTAAATGCCCATCGACAGATGAATGGATAAAGATGTGGTACATGTATACAATGGAACATTAGCCATAAAAAGGAATGAAATTGGGTCACCTATAGCGATGTGGATGGACCTACAGACTGTCACACAGAATGAAGTAAGTCAGAAAGAGAAAAACAAATATCATATATTAATACATATATGTGGAATCTAGAAAAATGGTACAGATGAACCGGTTTGCAAGGCAGAAATAGAGACACAGATGTAGAGAACAAATGTATGGACACCAAGGGGGATAAGCTGGGGTAGGGGGGTCGTGGTGGTGGGATGAATTGGGAGATTGGGATTGACAGATATACACTAATACGTACAAAATAGATAACTAGTAAGAACCTGCTGTATAAAAAAATAAAATTTAAAATATAAAAAATAAAAGAATTTTTAAAAAGAACAATTCAAATGCCTATATACTGATAGAAAAGTACATCAGTGGGTTGATAGCCACTGAGTATATTTTGAACTTCAGAAGAACAGTAGCAACTTAAATATTTCTTAAAAGCACTATGAACCTGACAAAGACACTCAGAATTCAAAGAAGGAAATTCTCTGAAATGCAGATCTTCATTGGGTAGGTGGGCTTTTTCATCTCTCTGTTCTTTAGACTTGGTCATTAAATATTGTCCACAAGTTAGTGAATAAAATTCAAAAAGAGTGACATAATGGTTTCCAAGAGCCACTCAAAAGGAACAAAAATGGGAGAAACACTGCAAAGTAGACTTCTGGAAGGAAATAGCATTATATGCTCTAAATGTATCACCTAAATCATTTTAATGCAACATATACAGATATATTCTAGCATTTATATTTTATAACAATGGTCACTGTATCTGTAAAGAAAGTTTAACTTTATTTGAAATCCTCACAGAAGCAATCATTATTATATTTTATTATGTTACTAATTACAATAAATCTACAATTGAAATTTTATTTTCAGTCAGTTATCTTGACTCACTGACATTTAAATGTACCATAAATCTTAATATGAGGTGTGAGCAAATCTTCAGAGCAGTTGATTCTGAATGAAATAGTATTAGGCAATATTTTATTTTTTCAGAATTTACTTTTAAAATCTTGGGAGTATTCTTATGGACTGAATTCTGATCTTCCCCACCTCAATTTGTATGTTGAAGCCCTAACTCCCAATGGGATTGCATTTGGAGATTCAATCTTTAGGGAGACAGTGAAGGTTAAATAAGGTCATGGGGTGGGGTCCGAATACTATATAAATTGGTGCCTTTATAAGAAGATGAAGAGATACCAAAGATCTCTTTCTCCATGCATGCACAGAGAAACGGCCATATAAGGACACAGAAAGAAGGTGGCCATCTACAAGCCAGGCTAACAGCACCTTGATCTTGAACTTCTAGCGTCCAGAACTGTGAGAAAATAATTTTCTGTTGTGTCAGCCACCAAACCTGTGGTATTTTGTTATGGCAGCTGAAGCAGACTAATACACAGTATAAGTTATTAAAGATAATAATTTAAAAGTTAACTGCATGAACTAGTAAGCAAAAGTCTTGCAGTTACATGAACTTGGGGATAAAGAACTGTAATAATCTTTATTTCTCTGAAATTTACCTTATTGTAGCAAAAACTCCCATTTTCATATCTTAAATTATAAGTTAGCCATTTTAAGGTAAAGTCAGTTGTTTTTTTTCCAGTTCTTAATGTGTTCACTTAGCTTGTCCTAATTCTTCCTTAGCTGACACAGAATTTTTGGAGGGAGAACAGTCTATAACGTAACATTAAGTCATAGAGTCCTTTGGTACAAACACATTCTCCATCTCCCACAATGGGAACAAACTCATCCTATCTTTTCATTTATTACTGCTTTATATTTTCACTACCTTTCTGACATGTCAGTGGTTCTAAAACAGGATGTGCTATGGAAAATGTGGATGCTCCATTTGGAAGTAGAGGAAATGCAAGGCATTTGGGGTAAAGGTTTTGAAAGAAGATGGTCCTCAAGACTCTGGTTAGACTCACTTTGCCTCTATTTATGTGCAATGTTGGCATGGAAAATCCCTCTCAAAACTCAACACATCCACAGACTTCATATAGAAATTGAGGCAAGGTTTTTACTTTCAGTTCCTCCAAACCCATCTGGGTTTTGTTTTGTTTTGCGGTACATGGGCCTCTCACTGTTGTGGCCTCTCCCGTTGTGGAGCCCAGGCTCCGGACGCGCAGGCTCAGCGGCCATGGCTCACGGGCCCAGCCGCTCCGCGGCATGTGGGATCTTCCCGGACCGGGGCACGAACCCGCGTCCCCTGCATCGGCAGGCGGACTCTCAACCACTGTGCCACCAGGGAAGCCCCCATTTGGGGTTTTTATCTTCAATTCTCCCCTCTCAGGAATCAGCCCACGGTAGGGGGAACCAGAGCATTTATTTATGTTCTCATTAAGCAACTAAACATATTTCTTTTTCTAATAATGCTTCTACTCATTCCTCCAAAACAACTTATTATAAGTCAACTGGGTCATCTGGTTCTTTAGCTATTGTATTCCTTATTTATAAGAAAATAAACTTTTAAGGTCTGTTTTGTGAAACTGAACAGCCCAAGTTCTTACATCTCATAATTTTCCTATCAAGTTAGCCCCCTAAACCCAATTTTCTCTCATTTTGAAACTCAGTTAATTTAGTTTATTAACTTAAAAAAAATTCTTTTCACTTTGATTTCTGCTACACTTACTTTCCCTTGTCAGTAGAGAATAGAAAACATCCTTGATGATGACTGAACCAAAAAAAGGACTTCGGGCAATCTTTATAAATTTGTGTGTGCGGCAGAGGTATGGACTTGGGTTAATATCTCAGAATTTTACTATGTTTATTTAGTCTATATATTTATCATCATGATTTTTGTGTGTTTGTTTTTGCACACTCAGCAGACATATAATGAACGTGGGCAGAAGTGAGGCACATCACCTCTATGTCCTCCAGGAGGATAAACAATCCTGTGTGTTTAGGTCATCCCTTGAATGAGAACCCTCCAACAAACCTACATTGGACTTTTAATAAATAAAACATTTACTTGTACCATGTTTCAGCCATGATGTATTTTTTGATAGCTCACTACAGCAGCCAACAAAACTTTAAGAAATGTGCTAAGAATGGGGCAACAGAAAGAGAAGCTTTGATCCCTCATGAATTATAAAACCATCACACCTTCAAACAAAAAAAATCAAAAAACAAACAAACAAAAAACCATAACCTTCTCTATCCAAATAACTTTTTCTGTTCTGTGCAACTCACAGGTAAATGGGATTTCTATTTTTATAAAGTCTACACACTCATAATAAAGCAGTCAAATAAAAATTGGTCTATAACCATTAGCTTTCTTCTACATATATTATGGTCTTTGGATAATAGAAAAGTAAAGCAGCTACATCTCCATGTACAAAGTGACTTATCATTGCAAATTCATTAAAAATTCCAACTGTTTGGACGCATTTGCCTGAAAAAGGAAAATTTAGTGCCTATACACCTAAATCTGATTTTTTTCCTTTTTCTTATTTATTTTCATGCTCTAATTTGAGGGGTTGGAAACAAGGCAGTCCCAATAAAATTTAAATGAATATTTTCATGTATCTGGAAATATTTATTTTTAAATACACAGATAATCCTAGGTCAAAAGCCGTAAAAGGAAGTGCATTCCTACCTGCATGTGGAAGCCCTGTCTCAGTGTACTATGATATATCCAACCTCCCCTTGCCACCTGACTTATTTGAAAAACCTGATTTATTTGAACAACCAAGAAGTGCAATCTTTGGGTAACTATGTATTTGTTATTCTGTATTTTAGTTTCGGGGGTGATGACTTTGAAACAACCCAAAATGCAAGTATCTCTTAGCTTCCTCTCTATTCATAACCTTTTCTTACATACAGAAGTGAGTTATTGGGGTGTTAAAAATGCTGTCGATGGATAGCTCAATAAAATTAAGACTAACATAAAAGTAGACCAAGTGGTAAAAGGAATATTGACTTTCTCTTTATTGCACATTTAACAATATGAATTGTAGTAAAATATAATTTTATGTTAGATAATAAGAAGAATGTGTTCTACAGCACCGTGTATTTATGGCATGCTTTCCAGTCCTCTGCTTAATGTCTGCATATGAGAACTAAAAATGCATTTTCTCCATTGGTTGTGTATATCCTAGTGAAGGTGACATTTATTCACCACTGAAGTATTAGCAATTTTCTTTTGCCAAATTATTACTTGTAACCATGTATATATACATAATACATTGTGATCACTAAATAAGAAGCTGGGATGAAATCAGGTTCTAGAAATAGTCACATATGTTACTAAAGGCTGTGTTTAGATGTACAGGTAAACGACAAGCAGGTAAGGTTATGCCCAGCTCTAAAAAAGGTAACAGATTATTATG
The DNA here is from genome assembly GCF_949987515.2 of Delphinus delphis. NCBI lineage: Eukaryota > Metazoa > Chordata > Mammalia > Artiodactyla > Delphinidae > Delphinus > Delphinus delphis. The sequence goes on from NC_082687.1 coordinate 128,209,551, forward strand.
ATTTTATTTAAACTTTTAAAAGATTTAACTTCTATTAGATAATTCATTTTATATGTAGTTTTAGATATTACTTCTAGGTATTTTCTTTATGGCTGAAGGGAAAAATCATTTCTTGATTATTTCATTTTCTTCCAGTTAAACTGCACCATATATATATAACACATTATTATTGTGGTGAGTCACAACTGCAACATTTAATATGGAAAATATTCTTAGTTAAATATCAGTTAGCTTTTCCTAGAAATTACTGATCTTTCTTTTAATCTTGTCAAAGCAATTTGGTTTTAGAATGAGGAAACAGGCTTATAAAACAAAGATGCTGATAGCACCATAAAGTCTGTATAGCACATATTCTCAAATTAGAAGTGTGTTTTAAGAATGATTGCCCTAGGTGTATAATAAATACGATTAATGATATCATCATAACGAAAAAACTAATCTCATTTTATACATCTGCAGTTTGGTTCTATTACTCACACTGTTTGCTATACATCTTGTGTCATAATCCAAATAGCTTTAGCGTTAAGCAATTGAAAATATTAGTATTTTATATATTTTTTCCTGTTTGTCAATTTTGTTTTAATAATAGGCTAGATTTCTCAGAAGTGAGGGCCAGTTTTAAATTAAATACACACATAAATATTTGTCTTTCTATAGCTAGCCCAGTGACTTTAATATGAGACCGTGTTTAACAAATAGCTCATTATCCAGTGACTTTTCAGCAGCCTCTAAAATTGCTGTCAACCAGGTTTAACATTCCATATTAATGTCTGGAGTTTCCCTGAGCAGTGGTTGAGGAAATCCCGCCATATTATATTTAAACCATGTGGTGCCTTTTTCTTCTCTATTAAACAAATTCAGAATCTATTTTCAAGAAATTTCTTAAAGTTAATTTTTGTCAAAATGTGATTATTGATTTATACTTGATTAAAGCTGAGAATAAGATGAAAGATCATTCCATTTAACTCTGAAACCAAATTTAGAGACTGCATAAATGCAAAGTAGTTTTAGAGTTGCTAACCTGTATTCCTGTAAGAAAGAAATTTACTAACTAGAGTACAGTGTGTACGTACAATTTTTCTGTCTTTAATGTTAGAGATTCTAATAAAAAATAGTTGCTAAAGTACTTAAGTCAGCTCTTTTATTGCAACTTTCTAAGATAGCTTGAATTCTCTGTATCAATCTATCTATATGTCTCCTACCTATCTATCTAACTATTCATCCATCTATCATCATCTCTCATCTTTCTATCATATAGTTAAACTCCTTTGCTACAGTCTGCATTTGTTCCTGTTGAGACTGAATTTATGTATTTGAGCATGTACGTGTGTGTGTGTGTGTGTGTGTGTGTGTGTGTGTGTGTGTATTTATGAAAGATATTGGTCTATAGTTTTTTCCTTGTAATACCTTTGTCTACTTTTGGTATTAGTGCAATGCTGGCATCACAGAATGTATTGGGAAGTGTTCCACCTTTGTCTATTTTTCTGGATCAGATTGTGAAGCATTCATATTACTTCTCTCTTAAGAGTTTTTTAGAATTTATCAGTGAAACTTTCTGGCCCTGGTGTTTTCTTTTTTGGAAGGTTTTTAAACAACAACAAAAAAATCAGTTTCTTTAATTAATGCAGGACTAATAAAGTTATCTATATCTATTTCTTCTTGACTGAGTTTTGGTAGTTTAGGTCTTTTAAGGAATTGGTCCATTTCATCTACGTTGCCAAATTTATTGGTATAGGGTTTTTTTTTTTTTACATATAATTAACATTATCAGTAATGATGTTACTTCTTTCACTCTTCATATTGACAAATTTTTTTATTTTATCTTTTTCTGTTTCTTTCTTGGTCAGCATCACTAGAGGTGTAACGATTATTTTGATATTTTCAAAAAGTTATCTTTTGTTTTTTCCAATTTTATTGATTTCATTCTAATTTTTTACTATCATTTCCTTATTCAACATGTTTTGTATTTCTTTGCTTTCCTTTCCCAAATTTCTTATGGTGGAGTTCTAAATTACTTGATTTTAGACCTTGCTTTTCTAATGGAAGCATTTAATGATATAAATTTCCCTCTAAGCACTGTTTTATGCTTCCTTTATCTTTATTTCATTTTTTTCTTTCTATCAATTCAATTGTGCACTTATATACTTGTATTTTATCTCCTTTATTGGTTCTATATAGTAGCTTTCCTAGACTTACAAAGTCCATTTAAAAATAATATACTTGCCTTTAAGAAATATTCAACTGTTTCATGTGTAGTGTAACAGTATATGCGGCATTACTCCCTCCCGTTCTTGTTTTCTTTGTCATTCATTTCACTTTTATTTTTTTTTATTTTTTAAAGAGTTAACTTTTAGAGTAATTAAGAATAAAAATACAATTGTTAATGTACTATCAATTATTCCACTTCCAATGCTCTTCACTTTTTTTTGTGTAGAACCAAGTCTCTGAACATATAATTTTCCTTCCACAGAAAGAACTTTCTTTAACATTCCTTGTAGTTCTGCCATACATTAATTTCCTCAACTTTTATATGTCCATTTCTTTTTTTATTTGAATTTTATTTTTTTCATACAGCATGTTCTTATTAGTTATCTATTTTATACATATTAGTACATATATGTCACTTCCAATCTCCCAATTCATCCCGCCACCACCCCTACCCCCGTTTTCCCCCCTTGGTGTCCAACGTTTGCACTGTTGGTGGGAATGTAAATTGATACAGTCACTATGGAGAACAGTATGGTGGTTCCTTAAAAAATTAAAAATAGAATTACTATACGACCCAGCAATACCACTACAGGGCATATACCCAGAGAAAACCATAATTCAGAAAGACACATGCACCACAATGTTCACTGAAGCACTATTTACAATAGGTCATGAAAGCAAGCTAAATGCCCATCGACAGACGACTGGATAAAGAAGATGTGGCACGTATATACAATGGAATACTACTCAGCCATAAAAAAAAATGAAATTGGGTCATTTGTAGAGACGTGGATGGACTTAGAGACTGTCATACAGAGTGAAGTAAGTCAAAAAGAGAAAAACAGATATATGTCCATTTCTTTTTCATATTTCAAAATGTTTTGCTGAGTTATAATTCAATGTTTCAGCTTACTCTTTTAAAGTATTTAAAGAAATGATTTTCAGTATACCCACATTGTTATGCAACTATCATGTTAGTTCACTTTTATAACATTTTTGTCACCCCAAAATGAAGCTCCATGTCCATTAGCAGTCATTCTCCACTCTCCAACTCCCCAAGTCCTAGACAACCACCAAGCTACTTTCTGTCTCTATACATTTTCCTATTCTGGACATTTCATACAGAGAGACTCATACATCATGTGTGTGTTTTTTTTTTTTGGTAACTTACTGTATTGTAATATGTATAAATATACATATATACACACACATATACATATATATGTACACACACATATATAAAATATTGTATATATGTATGCATATGTGTATGTGTGTGTGTATATATATATACACACATATATATGTTATGATACACTAGAGACTTATAACAACACACTGTTTTTATCTTACAATTTTTATTGGTCATTGCTCCAGGCACAGCTTCATTAGGTTCTGTGCTCACCATCTCACCAAACTATAATCAAAGTGTTGTACAGGCTTCATTCTCATCTTTAGATTTGTTTAAGGAAGTGTCCACTTTTAAGCTCCTTTAGGTTCTCTGCAGAATTAATTGTGGTCACAGAATGCATATCAACTTAATTACTTGAAGCCAGTAATGGAGAAAGAGAGGGAGTCTATTGCTTCAGGTCTCTTGCCTCTGACCCTCTTTTTACAAGTCTCACTTAACTAGGACAGACCACCCCAGATGTTATTCCTTTTTATTAGTATTAAGTCAACTGAATGGGACCATAATTACATCTGCAAAATCTCTTCAATTTACTGTATTCTTCTACTGGTTAGATGAAAGTTACGGGTCCTTCTCACAATCAAGGGATGGTTACTACAGAAATTTATGAATACCAGGAGACAAGTAACATGAGGCCATCTTAGAATTCTGATTGCCATATGTCACTAAATTTAGATGTATCTATTTTAATATGAATTTTCTTATTTAACTTTTATTTTTCCTAGCCACACCCATCAGCCTGGAAGTGTGGACTCAACCAAAGAAAGGATAGTTAGGGAGTTTGAGATTGACAGTACACACTGCTATATTTAAAATGGATAACCAACAAGGATCTACAGTATAGCACAGGGAACTCTGCTCAATATTATATAACAACCCAAATGGGAAAATAATTTGAAAAAGAATAGATACATGTATATGTACAGTAACTGAATCACTTTGCTGTACACCTGAAACTAACACAACATTGTTAATCAACTATACTCCAATATAAAATAAAAACTTTAAAAAGTATTTCAAATGTTCAGCCTTGTTCACCAGAGAGTAATGGCCTCAATTAAATGTTCACAACATTTAAAAGTTTGCTTTATAACTTTGCTTCAAATATAAATAAACTGATTCATTAGACTTACAGAATATCTAAAACAGATTAGATATCAAGTATATATACTTGTGCATTTTGTATATTATGGACTTTGAAAGACTGCTTTGGATCTGGCTACATTTTGAATTATATAATATATAAACCAATAGTAAGTTCTGACGTGAGATAGTTTTAATCAGTTCAAATGTCAACTACACAGATTATCTGACTATTAGCACTTGTCTCTTTAAATCTGATATATGTTAAAGACATGACTTTCTCTTCTACCGTTATGCACCGTCTTATCACCTAGGAAAGTTTGTCGGTTATTCAAGATTATATTACCTTCCCCTATGACCTTTTACATAAAGATGCCACAAAGTTTCCTTCCTTTTTGTTTCATGTTAGTCATACCTACTTCTTTTATATTCGTCTCCATTTCTTTGTTTTTTGTTTGTTTGTTTGTTTTGTGGTACGCGGGCCTCTCACTGTTGTGGCCTCTCCCGTTGCGGAGCACAGGCTCCTGACACACAGGCTCAGCGGCCATGGCTCACGGGAGCAGCCGCTCCGCGGCATGTGGGATCTTCCCAGACCGGGGCACGAACCCGTGTCCCCTGCATCAGCAGGCAGACTCTCAACCACTGCGCCACCAGGGAAGCCCATCCATTTCTTGTTATAAGAGATATAGCCAAATAAAAGGTTATTTTGGATACACCTTGTTAGGTAGAAAAGACAACTGGACATTAAAGCATACCTTTCCTGCATGTATTTGAACCTTCAAAAAAGTTTCCAGAAGCCAGGCAGCCCAATTTATTTAAATAGGCATATCTATGTTACATTTTCCTGCCCTTTTGTACGCCTGGCTTCAAAAATAAATCTATCAGGAATTTGAATTAAAAGGAATAGTCCTAATTTTACTTAAACTGCCATGCTTGTGAATATTACGTGTCTGAATGATTTATTCTGCTTTGCATGAAAACTTTAAGGATTGTAGCCAATGTGCAGCAGAAAACAAAATGATATGGTATTTCTCATTTCAAAGTGAGGGGGAAGATGCACTTCCAGAATGAAAACCTCAGTTGTATTTTTAAAAGATAGACTGCTATTAGGGTCTTACTGTGTCCATAAAATATCCTTTGCTCTATATTTACCCAGTAGTTTTTAGTGAATTCAGAGAGAGAATCTTAGTATTATGATCAATCGGGTCAATTACACTGATTCACTGTTACAAACCTGCACCTGCTTATGAAGCTGCAGGAAAAAAAAAAAAAAACAGCAAAAGTCAGAGTTTTAGAAGTATTATGGTGAATTAGAACAAGATGGGGTTAAACAGAGAAAGATTTGAGGTTATGAAGTGCATTACACCAACTAGCTACTAAGCTATGTTTGCTTCTGCTCAACTTCTTTTTGCTAGACATGTATGGAGGGTGTGTGATAACAAATACACAAACAGGTGCTCTATAATACAATAACATGGAGCCATTACAAAAACTGTGTCCAGAAAAGTATCATAAGCACATCTCCATTCAGATGAGTAGAACAAATATCAACAAACCAACAGTAATGCATTTCTCAAACTGATATGTTTTCTATGAGAAAGCTTTTATTCTTCACGAAAGGTACTGGTGATTTATTGCTCAGAATATTTCAAACTATAACACCCTTTTAAAATATCAGACGTTTACTAAAATGGAGATTACATATATAGTCTGTGTAAAAAGAATATGTTGTCACATATAAAAGATAACATTCTTAATTATGGTCTGTAATAATTCTTAGTTGTATCATCTTTAAACAATTACATGGTTAAAAAAAATCATTAAACTTTTTGAAAAGTGCTGCCATCACTTTTCTGATACACATGATAGAAAATTTTACTTTTTGTATTTTAGATATGTGTGTGTTTCAGATATTATATATTTATATACAAGTTAAATAAGAATGAAATAGTTTTCTAATGATAAAATAATTTTAAATGTATTAATGGTCAATTTTCTTTGCCTCAAAAATAAAGCTATTATATAGATATGGATACCTATATCTACATGTACATCTGTATCTATCTATCTACACAATACACATTTCCAGCTAAGATAAAGGAGTAACTGGAATCAAACTTGTGTTCCCATCATAAACATCTGTAAACTGAATGAAAAGAAGTGGATTTTAGACATTGACAACAAGAGCACAGGACTATACTCCCCGAGACAACGGATAAAAAATAGGAGAGCTAAGAGATGCCCCTGGCTTCTGCTTAGAGCTTCTATCTGGATTGAGGTGTACCAATCAGAGCACTAGAACTTGCTGAGTTAAGAAGATGGAGATTTAAGATCAAGAAGGAAACAATGGCTAGAATTTGCAAGCACAGTAGCAAAGAGAAGGGATCTACACAGAGAAACAGCTGCAGAAATCTGCAAAGGGGGTCGTCTTGATATATGTGCTGAATGATGAGGTATGCATGCACAGAGTGAAGAATAATGACAAGGGTGTTACAAACTCAAAAATGCACAGAACCCACAGAAAATTGAGCCATAATTTGAGTTCCAGCTAGGCACAGTAACAATTTTCCTGGAATATTCAGTACAGACCTGAGTAGGGTCACAATTTAGTAGTAGGACTAAAGTGTTCTTGGATTATAGGCTACTCTAGACCAGTCCTAATAAATCTTAAAAACAAGCCTCAAATTGTTGAAGTTCATGTTTCAAACCTCTTTAAAGGAAGACAGTAAAACTCAACATTCAACAATACCAAATACTCAGTGTCCTATATCTCATCAAAATTAAGAACCACATATAACTTCTTGTTTAAAAGAGGTGAAAAGAACAATATTTGGAATTAAAAAAAAAATTCTGGCTGGAATTAACAGTTACCATAGAAGACAGGATCAGTCAACTTGATGACAAAGCAATAGAAATTAGCCAAACTCTCTCACACACACACACACACACACACACACGCAGTACTAGGGGAAAAAAAAAAAAGAACAGAGATTCTGATTCCATGACTAGTGGTAAAATAGAGAGCAGTCTAATTAACAGATGTGCAATTGTGGACCACGAAGGCAATAAAGAACTATAGCAGGATAAGAACAAAGATAACACACTAAGAACCATTTTAATCACATTGCTGAAAATCAATAATAAAGAGAAAAATCTTAAAGGCAGATAAAACATATAGACATATATAAAGAGAAAAATTATAAAAATTTTACTGAATGTAATTTTTCATCAGACATATGCAAGCTATAAGACAATGGAACAATATCTTTAAAGTGCTAAAATTTTCTTACAAAGCAAAAATAAATCCACAGTAAAATTTATACTCGAATATTCATGGAGCCTTTATTCATAATCACTCCAAACTAAAAATAACTGAAAATTATATTCACAGGTAAATGGATAAACAAATTGTTGTATGCCCACAATTAGATTATACTCTGTAGTAATAAATAATAAATTACTGCTACATTCAAACATACAGATTTATCTCAAAAACAGTATGATGCTCAAAATGATATAGACACACAGTGAACATAATGTAACACTTCATTTCTATGAAAATCTAAAAAAGGAAAAACTAATTTATAGTGACAGATATAACATCAGTGATTGCCTTGGTCTGGGGATTGACAAAAAAGTTGATAGAGGAACTTTTTGGGGTGACAGAAACAATTTTAATGCTGGTCACTCAGGAATATGCATTTGTCAAAACTCATCAAACTTATACATTTCATTTCAATAAATTCAGGTAAAAATCTATAGTCAGAAAAATAAACGATTAGAGGAAGTATTTTGGGGTCTGTTTAATGCTCCTAGTATAAAAGCAGGGTACTGTGATTAGTCTGTTGAATCTGGCATTAGTGATGGGAACTGGTGGCCTACAAAATGCGAACTAATATTTTAGTATATTTTTATTCCCATTTTATAATCAATGCTATGAATCAAGGGTAAAATTTATTGAATTTGTAAATAATTCTCATAACTTTTCATGAAACTAATTCATAAGATATTCTAATGTGAGTGCTTAACGCTTGTGTTAGTTAGTGAGTTGCACTAACGAAGTGCCACAGACCAGGTGGGTGGCTAGTAATGAAGAGCAATTTATTTCTCACAGTTCTGGAGGCTGAGAAGTCAAATGTCAAGGCCATGGCCTATTCAGTGTTTGGTGAGAGCTTGTTTCCTGATTCATAGACAACGATTTTATTTGTGTCCTCACATGGCAGAAGGGGTGAGGAAGCTCTTTGGGGTCTCTTTTATTAGGGCATTAATCCCATTTGTAACTGCACCACGCTTATGACTTAATCACCTCCCCAAGTCCCCACCTCCAAATAACTTCACATTGGGGATTTGTTGCAACATATGAATGGTGAGGGGGGGGGGTGCTAAAGATGCAGTCTATATCAATTCTTTAATATTGCCATTAACTATATTAATTTTCACATATCCTCTTGTTCTGATTTTTTGTTGTGTTGAACAGATCAATCCATTTGTTTAATTTTATTTGGTCTGCTCTTCCCTAGCTCTTTCCTAGCAGAAGCATGTGTTAGCAATGCATCAGTCCCAATTCTTCATAGTCCACCAGTTAAGCCTGCTTTAACTTGAGAACTGCAAGGAAACTTTGGCACATAGGACCCTGTCCGAACCCCTGCACTACGAGACTTGACCAAACTCTAGCATAGCTTCTAACAGCTTAAGACCCTGTCACCAGGAGGAATCCAGCTCCCTTTAAAATGCCTGCTCGAGAAAGCACGAGGCTGCCCAAAGAATCTGACATTTGTTCCAGCCAACATCTCCCTTTCCTAGAACATTTATTTAAAAAAAGCTTACAGTTTTTTAAATTCTACCACTGTTTCTTTGAGAAATATATGTATGTATCTACTACCACACAAGATTGTCTTTCTCAAGGACCTGAGAGCCATTCCTTTGAAATATCTATCAGGGAGGATAAGGTCTCCGTCTCTCAGACTCTCTGGCAGGATAAACTCCTAACTTCATAACTGCCAGCAACAGATACAGCTGGGCTAAGTGCATGTATTCTGGCCAACCCTGACTGATCATACTGAGACCTGCCTTGCTACCTCCTCACTCCCTTTCTCTCCTGTAAAGCACCAATCACCTCTGCACAAATCGGAGTGAAGCTCAACTCTTTCCCCTACTATCATTAGTTGCAGAATAGAATCTACTTTTACCACTTCAACTAATGTCTAGCTTTATCTATTTTTGACCAAATGGAGTTAAATTGATGATGTTTCATAATAAGTTAAACGTACAAACAATTCTTCAAAATGGACAAATGAGATATCACCTTCAAAATTACTTCCATTTCTAACCTTAAATTATATTTATAATGAGTACTTTACTCAAATTAATGAACAAAATAAAATCAAGCTTTCATTGAAGTTGATAACCTTCACAATCCACTTTAATAGTTATTGAACTTTCAAAAACTTTGAGTTAACCTGTACAATACGTTCTTTTTGATTGTAAGCATTTAAGAATATCTGTTAACTCTACACCATTTTTTATTTTATTTTATTGAACCTAGTGAAGGCAGACATAACTTCACTAGATACAGAGGAGGAAAATAATAAATGAAGCACTTCTGACAATTATGAAAAGCAATGCATTGCATATTATTTAAGAAACACATTTTAAGAATATTACTGTTCTTAGAAATTGAATCAGGTACATGAATTACTTGTTTCACATTATTCAGGAAATAGTAATTAAAAATAGGAATAAAATAAAGGCAGTTGTTTTTCCAAATTCTGATGAACAAAGATTCTTTAGGAATTTTTAGATCTATTAAAAATTATCCCAAGGTTGCAAACCAATCAGAGGTAAATAACTAGACTCTTCCTTTGTGCTAGTTTTACATTTAATTCTAGATCTTAACCATGTCTTATATTTACTATTTTTAAAATATTTTCTACTTTTGCATATATTTCATTTAAAAATGAGTTTACTCAGGTTAGTTTGTAGTTTTAGAGTCTCTGCAGTAAATGGTAACCTAGATTTACTTTTTTATCTCAAGTGACAACATCTTTTACGTTTATGAGTTAAAATATAGGGAGATGAACAGACAGATAGATAGATAATGGATAGCAAGCAATTATTATAAGAGGAAAAATAACCTGACGGTACGATTAAAATAAAACATTTCTGCAAGATAGAAATTATAATTGCTTTGCTGAACTTAAGCTGCACTTTATACCCTGAATAAATTAGGCCATTATTATTCTATGTTCAAATTCCTAAGGGTACCTTGCCTTTGGTTTGTATCTATTTAATTCAGATCAGTTAGTGAACACCTTTGGTTAATGTCATGATATTTCCATTATAGAATTCAAACTCTGCTGAAAGAAGTGTGTCAAGTTGCTACCCTTCGGCGAAGGTGCATTCCATTAAGGACTCTTTCATTTTGGAGATTCTTTAGAACATGTTTCAAGAGAAGAAATTATTAAGAAACACTATACAAAGGTACAATTGATTCACAGAATCTCTTTCTTGCTAACATGTGCTATTTTTGCACATTTATCTTTTCTAATAAAGTCTTTCATAATTTTTCTTTTTCTTCAATTGTCCTGTTCCAGTCCATTTTCTTGCACTCCCCTATCCAATATATTTACCTGTCACATTTTTATTATTTTCCAATGAATCCTATGAAGAAGAGCTATTTCAGTTGAGCAGAGCTCACAGTTTTCATTATAGCCAATCAATTGTGTGAGTAGTGGTAATGAATAATCAGAATATGTGAAAAATTATCAAAATAGAAAAGAGTAATAAATATAAATGAGACAGGACTAATCATTCCCTGAATGTTGCCAGCATAATATTGCTCTTGATTTCATATGAAATGAAAATTACAAAACATTTATCAATTTGTTTTATCCTGAATACAAATGTCAGATCATATAGGATGTTCCTGTGGATACAGAAAATAGAAAATACTAGGTAAAGATGGTCCATATACAGTTTAAGTCATAAATTTAAAGTGTTTGTAGTCATAAGTAATTTTGGCCACAGACATTTCAGAAATCACATTTAGAAGCTTGCAAACACTTGACGTGCTTGAGAGCTTATTTTTTCCTAGTTTACTAAACTCATAGGCAAGAATCCCACTGAGAACAAAAGTATTATTATTCATTAGTTCATTTTGTTGACCTTGAGATGTCAGCACCATGCGTACAGCTAGCAATATCGTAGGTAAATAAAAAAAAAAAGAGGAACTCAGCAAAATGCATAAGTAGGAAGAAATGTTAAGAAAAATGTTCTTTTCTTAAGGCTTGAGGTAAAAGATTAGATTATAGTTTGCAGAAACAAGGGCACACAGGAATTGCACACAATGATCATGATTTATGGAAGTATTTTTGGAAGGTAGAAAATCAATATATATTCTAAAAGGTTTGTTTTGTTCAGATTAATCTGAACTGCTCCCTCTCCACTCACATCACACTGGCTTAAATGTGACAGTGATTTAAAATATACACACACGTACACACATTTAACGTCGGAATACTTTATTCTAATTAAAATAAAGATTTATGCATGCATTTAGCTTCAAGGCTTAAATATAAAAATAATTTCTAGAATACTTCATTTAGAGTTCTGAAATTTGAATACCTTAATAGTGTTTGGTTCTGGAAATTTTAAGAATTAAAACTGATGAATCAATGGTCTAAGTTTAAAATGCTCTGGATTGTTAGGCAGAATATAATCTCAGTTCTAACCTCCTGTTGTTTCCTTTTCTCCCAGATTGTATGAAATCATTAACTGAATAATGATTTTAAAAAAGTACTGGTTTATGAGGTCATAGGAGCAAAGACATGATAACATGAATCATTTCATGAATTTTGTAAGACAAAGTCTGAGTATATTTCATGGCAGAGTGTAGCTTACATAATGTCATATGCTATATATCAGTATTTTATGCTCTTCAAAAATATTTAAATGGCTTAATTGCCTTTCTGTTAGTAAGGCATTTGCCCTGGAAATGTTTTGAATTCATTGCTTTTGTGTGTTTCATTCTCCATGGATCCACACCCAAACATTTAAATAAGTCGCATCACTTGCAGTTGACCATTCAGAAGTCTCTATCTCCTGACAAAAAACATTAACTCAAATTTATATAGCTATTTCTTTACGTATTTCCAAATGGCAGTTGTCTCTTGAACAAAGATGAATTCTTAACATAGTAGCAACTATACAATTTAGTTGGTTGGATGACAACACTGGTTATCCACAATCAGGCACCTTTCCTAAATAGAATAGGAATTTTTAAAAAGTCACCAGAAAAGAGAAGGTTAAAAATAGAAGATTGAGATTGAAATATCGGCATGGGCGTCACTTAAATTCATTCTCTACTGCAGACTCCATCAATGACAATACATATGGGATACACCATAGGTACAGACTAAAATCTTGCAAAAATCTTGCAAATCTTGCAACAACACTTTTTCATCTTGATTTGTGATTTCACCTTGATTTCATCTTGATTTGTAATATCTTACCTGACTAGAAAATTCCTTGGTGGCTGCCTTTCTTCCCCTCCCCCATCCCATCTTCTTATGTGTGTTGTTGCACAAGAAGTATAATGTCAAACTAATTCTCTTGCTTTTGACGTTAACTTTTGTTTTACCTGTCTGGAAGTTTTTATGGTTTTCCGCTTCCATTTTAGAGTTCAACATTTTTACCAGTATTTCTGCTCAACCCTGGTAAAACTGAATTAGCCTTTTAAATCTTTTGACTCAAAATCTTTTTAAGTTAAATAAAATTGCTTCTACTATTTCTGAAAAGTCCCCTGTTTTCCACCATATCTTTTTATACTTCTAAATGTCCATCCCTTGTATTTTTTTGCATAGGTTTTTCGCATTGCTTTAATTTCCTTACCCTTTTTGTCATTATTTTTATTTCTTTATATTTTGTATTATTATTGCACTTGATCTTTCTGAATACTAACGTGGATCATAATAGTAACATCTACTGGCATAATTGCATGTGGACACATTACATTGTAAAAATATGTTTTTATTCCACAAATATTGGTTCTAATGTAGTAATGGAAATGCTCAATCTTCTTCCCCCTTTTTCTCTTCCTCTTCTTTCTCTTTTTCCTCCTTCTATTATTCAGTTTGTTACCCGTCTCTTCCAAAGCTTATTCTACTAGCAACAACTTTTCTACTGTTTTGTTTAATTTTCCTCTGTGAGCCTGATAGGTCACCTTAGGTTTAATGCTATTTTCTTTTCAGATATTCATGATACAATTTATGCTTGCTGCCAGATACAGCCCTGGTTTTTAAGTAGTAGCAGTCTCTGTTCTCCAAGCCAGCAACGGCCAGTTTGAGTATTCTTTAGAACCAGTTTCACTGCTATCCACTTTTTCAACTGCCAAGATTAGAGCTCTGTTCCATCTGACTCTGTTGGGTCCCCCAAAACCCAAAGTCAAGCTTACATTCACTAGGTGTATCCTGCCTAGAAACAACTGCCGGTGATGGAATGCAGAGGTGAGAACAAGAAGCATTTGTTCAAAATAGATGAAAGCAGCTTTCTGACAGTATAATTTTAGAATTATGCTGTGCCTTTATATATGCAAGCACTTTAATACTATAAATAATATCAATTGTAGGAATATTTATTAAGCTCTTAGTATATGTTAGTCACAGAGAACATGTTAGCCTTAAGGCTTTGGTTGTTAGAAACAAGGAGCAAATGCAAGTAGTGCTTTATGCAAACTTCTCATACCTGCACACAAAGTATTAAAAGGATATTTTTTTTAAAGGCAGTGATTTTAAAATATTTAAAATATTACTGATTTTTTAATAGAGGTTAAACTTTTTTTCTTGTGTGTGTGGAGGTAAAAAGTACAATAATTATTGGTATAGTCCTGTGCCTGTTTTGATTCATGCTAAGGTGCCAGCACTTTTACTCTTCATTGCTTTGTACCATCAGTGAAAAATCCAATATAGTAAAAAAGGTGAAATGTGCCTTGGTAGTGTTATAAAAATAGTTTTGACTTGGTGGAATCCCAACACTGGCCCCTATAAAAGAAGGAGCTTCAAGGATCCAAGGACCACACTTTAGGAATCAATGCCCTCAGAAATCTTAGGTATCAACAGGTACTGGCACCAGCTTAAGGGGAGAGGCGGTTTGTCCAAAGAAAGGAAAACCAAACCAAACAAAAAACAACCAAAAAAAAAGGAAGCTGAAAGCTGCTAACACATTTCTCTGATTCTCAATTTTGTTCTGAATTAGCAGTGGCCATCTAATCAATGCTGGATAATTTATAACACATCGCGAATACGAATACTTATCACAGCCATGCTCTAGTCATTAACTGTACTTTAGTAGATTCATTTCTAAAATGCATAATTCCTAGAGTTTAACTTTTATTTAAATACATAATTTTCTTTGACTTTACTGGTGTCCTTAAAGACAACTATTTTCACAAATCATTTATGCTGTACAAATAACAACAAAGAAGAGTTAATCCATAAGAGCTTACTTTCCAAACCACAAAATAAAGCAAATACAGTATGTACTATGTTAGTTTTACACTCCTGACCCGGGGAGGACCTCTAAATATATCTTTTCATTTACATTGTTTTTCAAAATAGTTTCATTATACTTCAGCTTATCAGCAGAAAAAGGAAATTTCCATCATACATTGTAGAGCTTGTGGCGCTCTCAATTTTCTTCACCATGTTAGTGACCCACCCAGAAAGGAAGGGTTTATATATGCAGACCACCTCTGATGTAGTACAAATGATAATTTCTCAATGTCCAAAATCCACTTCTCTGAACTAGTATATGTGCTCTATTGTCTTCTATTTCAGTATTCATTAAATGTTATTCCACTGTCCTCTAACGTGCTGTTGCATGAGAGGTATAATGTCAAACAAATTCTTTTTCTTTTGGTGTTAATCTTTGTTTTTCCTATCTAAAATTTTTTATGGTTTTTTTTGTTTCCACTTTAGAATTTAATATTTTTTTACGAATATTTCTGCTCAACCTGGATAAACCAAATTAGCTAATTTGTTAATTTTTTAATGGTGTTAAATCTTTCTTCTGCCTTTTGAAACCCTCTACTGAAATTTTCATTTTAGTTATTTTAGTTACTTTTCAGCTCCAAATTTTTTCTTTTAGATTCTCTACCTTTTTATTGATATTATCACTTTGTTCATATATTGTTTTCTTGACTTCAGCGATGTCTTCCTCTAGTTCTTTGAGCATCTTTAGGATAGTTGTTTCAAGTCTTTGTCTGGTAGATCTGGCATGTCTTTCTTAGAGAAAGTTTCTGTTGTTTTATTTTTCGTCTTTGAACTGGACATACTTTTCTGTTTCTTTGCACGCTGCACCAGGAAAACTTGCTCTGCTGCTTGCGTGGGGGTGAGGCATTGGGCATGGGTAGCCATTGCTGAACTAAGAGCTAAAGTTGACCAAAATTAACCGCAGTTCACCAACTAAGCCTTCTTGTGGAAGTTACAAGCCTTCAAAAGACTACAGAGTTCTAAAACAGTTAACATCAGACAGATTCTGCCAGTGTAATTGAGTGGACCGATGGATTTCTGGTGCTTCCTACTCTGTCAGCTTCCTAGAATCCACTGACAATGAGTTGTTCTTTTAAAAAATAAAATGATATCAAAAACCTTCACACAAAGAAAACTGCAGGCCTGGATGGTTTCATTGGTAAATTCTACCAAACATCTAAAGAATTAATATAAATAATACACAAAATCTTTGTAACAACAGAAAAGGAAACACTTTCCAATTAATTCTAGGGGGCAGCCATAACCCTGATAGCAAGAGCAGATTAGGATATTACAAGAAAAGAAAATCATAGCCCATTATCCTTCAGGAATCTGTATGCAAAAATAAACAAACAAAATCATCCCCAAATATTAACATACTATTGGTAATTAAATACAGAAATAGATAAAGTAATATATTATAATCGAGATGAGTGATTCTTAGAAATAATGAGTGGGTTAACATTTGAAATCAGACAATGCAATTCACCATATTAATAGACTTAAAAACAACAGCTGCAGAAAAAGCACTGACATAATATAGCAGCTATTCATTATGAAACCTCACAGCAAACAGAAATAGAAGCAAGTATACCCAATCTGATGAAAAAGATCCATGGAAAACCGAAACTAATATCATATTTATTGGCAAAATACTAATGCTTTTTCTGTAAGATTAGGAATAAGTTGAAGATTCCTCTTCTCATTACTTTTATTTAATAGGTATTGCATGTCTTAGCCATGATAAAGGAAAGAACAATCCAAATATTTAATGATTTAGAAGGAAGAAAGCAACTCTATTATAGATGGTGCAGTTTTGCACAGAGAAAATCCTGAGTCTAACCCAAACTATTAGAACTAATAATAAATTAACAATGTCACTGCATATAAAGGAATTATACAAAAATAAAATAAAGTTCTATATGCTAACCAAAACAAAGATTAAAAAATAAGACTGATTCAAATTACAAAAGCATTCAATACTATAAAATGCTTCAGAAGCTTAATAGTATATGTCTAAGGTCTCTAAACTATTGAAATTAAAGAACTACAAAAATGAAAAGCTCTTCAATATATATTGGAATATTCAATATGGTTAACATGCTAACCATACAATCATAAGTTCCCCAAACAATCCATAAGTTCAACTCATTTTTTATAAAAACTGACAGATTCTAAAATATGTATGAATATGCAAAAGATCTAAAATAGCCAAAATAATGTTGAAATAAACAAAATGGAAGAAATCAGACTTTTCAATTTCAAAGTGTATATACAGCTGGATTAATCAATAGACAAAATTGAAAAACTAAAATCCATTAAGATTAAAATATCTGCTTATTCAAAAGATACTATCAAAGAAATAAATATGCAAGTCAGACTAGGAGAGAGGATTTTTGCCAAATATGTACTGGATAAAGGACTTATATCCAGAACATACAAATAATTTCTACAGAAAATAGAATGACCAAATTACTTGAGTTCCCTCTCTCTATCTGACACATACACAAACACACAGAAACACATACATGCAAGGGCACACACACTCCCTTACACATAGAAAAATTTCCAGGAACATGAATAACTGCTAAATATTATTTTCCAATAAAATGCAAATCAAGCCATAGTAAGATTACTTTACATACCATTAAGAATGACTAATATGAAAAGGTGACTACACTACCTATTGATGAGAAGATGAAGAAACTGGAATATTGTTGGTATTTTTGTCCATGAGTAAACACATAGCTACGATGAGACATAGCAAATGCTATGTCCTGGGTATTTACTCAAGAAGAATGAAAACGTATCTCCACAAAAGTCTTGCACAAGAATCTTCATAGCAGATTTGTTCAAAATAGCAAGAAACTAGAAACTTATAAAACACCCATCAAGAAGAATAGAATAAAGTGTGATAGTCATACAGTAGAATATTACTCAGTATTTAAAATGATGAACTAGTAATACTCACGTGGACATGCATGAACCTCAAAAGCATTACACTGAGAAAATGATTGAGTGGATAAAGTCAGACATAAACTGTATATAATGTATAATTACATTTATATGAAATTCTAGAAGAGGCAGAACTCATTTATGGTAATAAAAATCAGTGCAGTGATTGATTAGGTATTGGGAAAAGGGTGTTTTACTGGAAAGGAGCATGAGGGGACTTCTGGTATAAATATACCATTTCTTGATAGAGGTATTGATTACACGGATGTTTTACATTCTCCAAAATTGAAATTATATCTCATAAATAATAAAGAGGAAATAGTATCTATCTCTTCATTTATCCATCCATTTATTTATCTTTTTATCTATCAAACAGTGTTAAAAAAAGGACCTTACTTAGGTCTGAAATGTTAGAGACCATACTCAATATATTACACATTGATTAAATTAAATCAGCGCCTAACGTACATGGAATCAGAAATCAATCTGTCAAATTTAATTTGGAAATTGTAAACAGATTTTCCTTTTCTTCAGTGTTTCTTATTATACTGAGATCTTACCTCCCATTTCTCAGGGAAAGCTGCTTAGGACAAATAAGCTAATTGCATCATTTAAAATGTGTTTTTTTTTTTTTAAACCTTAGCAAAAGTGAACTTCTTAGAGTAAAAAAATTTAAGATTAATCAAGGTAAATGTTATGTATTTGAGAGAGAAAAGTTATTGTTTTACTAAAGTAGATGAGGTTCCCAATTAAAAAGAAAAAAAAAAGAACAAAAAGTTCAGGCAAAAAAAGCATGAGACTTAATCATAAACAACAAACTTGAGACAATTATCCATGAACCAGTCCTCAAGCTAAAAGAAATAATTCAGCAAATTTGCAGGAGCAAGAGATTTGGCGTTGATATAACTTGATTCCTGAGTCAAATTCTCTTCTGGCTCAAAGTCTAGGGCAGAAGAAAAGGTTCAAGCAGTAGATTCTACTACAGAGTTAATCTGAGAGCTATAAGAAAAATTCTGTTATTCCTTGAGTGTTTCGTAAGTAAAATTTTGTTATTCCTTCAGTGTTTCATAAGTGGATGTTAATGACATTTTGTGGAGGACTATTTTTAGTTTCAGGGGTCCATCTTTAACATTCACCCCAGTCATTGTGACAAACAGAAAGCATTCCCCACACATTTCCAAATGATCCCCCGGTAACATATGCTGCCTCCTCTCTTTTTTTCCTCCCCACCACCTTGGAAGCTACTAACCTAGAACTTTTAGGAGACCACATTACTTTCAGGGAAACTCTACATTGGGTCTGTGACCAGTGTGATAGCGAAAGCCTTAAGGGAGCTGTGTTGGAAAAGAGACTATGAATGGACTTAGAGAACACTGAAATACACAATGTGGTGAGAAGAAGCATTCAAACATTAACCAGCCTACTAAGAGTGCAAAAGATAGGCTGAGTGCAGTCTACTGTACCTAAAAGATCCTTGAGAAAAGTAGGAAATCAAAGAACTTATGAAACTGGTGGTCAAAGGCCATGTTGCAATGAAGGGCTTCAACAGTAGAGGCACATAGACAATGGCTAGAAACATACTAAGTGATTTGAGAGCTCTGTGGATATCAGGATGGACAAAGAATGTTTATGAATTAAGCAGCCCACAAGCTCTGAGCAAGGATGATTTATAATTCCAAACTTGATCACTAGTCCTGAACTCAGATCACTTCCAGAGTTCTCAGAGGAGGACAGAAGAGATTCATGAAATTATTTTAGAATGGTTAAAAATATCAGAATTTTAAAGGAGAGATTTTTTTTTTTTACCCTTACTTAGCAATACTGAGTTCATTCCAACAAGAAGAAATAAGTTTCAGCTAAATTGAGCTCAGTCATAAATAAGTTACTTTGGGGCACTGAAATCTTGCTTCAATTGAGTTAAGGGTATATAGTAAGGATTTTTAAGAATACTTGCATAGTGTATATCTTTATCTGTAGATGAGTAAACACCCCAGATATAAGCTGAAAAATAAAAGATAGCTTGTAAGAGCATTAAGTAATGCTGTGCAGAAAAGATGCATACTCTCAGAGTTATTATCAATTTTACAGTATTGTGTAAGTTTCAAAGTATATTCAAAAATTTGTCAAATTCTTAGGCAGAAAGAAAAGGGTGAGTAGCAAGAGAAAATTAAGAAGCATAGAAATATATATTTAAGGGTCAAATATTGGACTCTGTATTTTTGAAATAACAAAATCTCTTCTCAGAGTTTTGGTAATAAAATTGGAGCCTGAAGCAGTGGCCTGGGGCATCAGGTAGAGTAGCCTGGGCTACACAGAGATCATTTTATCTTATATCTATAAAGGACAGCTGTCTATGAAAGCAAGACGGAAAGGATGGTAATCTTAACCATTAACATTTAAGGAGTACTTGTTCGGCTCTCTTCTAAGAACTTTATGGGAATTAAATCATTTTCTCCTCAGAGGACTCCTCAATAGTAGATAATAAAGTTAAATTACTTTATGGTTAGTAGCTGAGATACAGAGAAGCTGAGAAACTTGCCCAAGTAATAGAGCTAGTAAATGGTATACAGCCGGGGGATCTGCCTCTAGAAACTTCAGTAGCAAGTACCACAAAATATTATTCATAATTAAACATATTACTCCTCAGAAAAAGGAGATGTAGACTTTACTCAGTACACAGACTAACATGTGGAATATGGAGGAATGTTTAAGACAAAGATTCACATCCCAATATATTAGTATAAGGGAATAGCCGAGTCAAAATCACCTAAACATTATTTACTGGAGATGCATTGATATATTAGACTGAATCACATGGCAGATAGACGTTGGCTATATGATTCCTCTTACGTTTAAGTGTAAATATTGCATGTATATATCATATTAAAATAATATACTCTATAAAAATGTGTCTTCTATAAGAATAAAAATGCCTATTTTTCCAGGCCTTTGGAACAATTTTATTATATGTTCATACAGGACACAAAAAATGTCAATACTTTCTATACAGAAATGTATACAACATTAACTATACAAGTGACATTCTATGATATGTCCAAGATTTATTTAAAAGAAAAGTAAAATATAGGAATATATCTGAAGAAAATTCAAGAAAAAATTTATAAAATTTAAATAATATTAGTAATAAGGTAAGACATAATTTTTAAAATATAAAATAAAAAAATAAAACTTATGCATGAATTAACTCATAGTTTTTCTGTGTTCTCAATCAAGAAAATTAATATTCAGAGAGGAAAAGGGAAACAAAAATAAATAAAAGACAATTGTTGCCAGAGTGAAATAGGTAAAGGCAGAACATATTTAGCTTCCCCAAATGATTCAAGTGTCTAAAGTCAAAGTAATTACAAAATCTCAAGGTCAGAATCATTCTGAAGGGTTAAAATATCTTTCTAACCTTTTAATACATTTATTATTTACCTAAACCTTTAATGGCTAGATATAATTTTTATCTGTTGTTGCTGATGACTAATGCATTTCTGTCTTTATATTAAACTGGGTTAAGTTTTTCTGGGATATCTTTCTTCCATATGATAGTAATTCAAATACTGGAATACAGCTAGCATTCGAATTGTTCTCTACTTTAAAGCAAAAAAACAAAAAGAAAAAAAAACACGACATTAAAATCCTTTAACTCTTTCTAATTCAATGTAATTTCTCATCTAATTTCCAGATTCATTCATTTCAAAAACAAATTTTGTGCTGATAAAAGTTAAACAGTATTCAAAGAATTCCAATTGTAGCTACTTATTTACACAAAGCCTCTTTTCTTGTTGAGAGGGTTTCCTTGCTCACATGCGTTAGTCCTTATATGAACCCCTTCTCAATCTGTTTTCATTGCCTGGCATGATAAACGTCCTTTAGAGTCTATACCTATTCAATATTTAATCATTTTCAAGGTTATGAATTTTCTCCCAAACTTCATCCTGTATTGATTTTTTTTCCTTTTTCTGGACACTTATGATTTATAATATTTTGGAATATTCTATTATGCTTTACATTATTTACTCTCATAACAATCTAGACTAGGAAGTATTTTTCTCTTTCACCTGTTCTTATATATATGTGTTTAGATCAAAATGGAAAATACCTGGCTAAACCAATATAAATAATGTTAATAAAGAAATACTCATTACCAATTAACTAATGCAATTCTCATTGTAATTAATTTTGCCTGAGTATCGATGCCAAATTATAATAACTAATTATCAATTTTTAAAATTTATCCATTAATGAATTGGAGTTCTTTAGTCTAAGTTGATCCTCTCTCATTGTAATTTGAAATGCTTCTTAAGCAAAGTCAAGTTTAATTCTTAGTATATTGAAATAAGGAGATATAAGACACTGAGATAAAGATCTCACCAATTTTATGAGCCTCTATTTTAAACCATCCTTAAAAGTCTACAAACGATGTGTGTTTGGCAATGGTATCCATAGAACGAGAAACTTTCTTCCATGGCTTAATGAGGGGTTTTTTTGGTTTTTTTTTCCCTTCAAGGTAAGTATTTACACACATTTGCTACCCACAGTTCTCCTCCCAATAGACTAGCCTCGACTCAGCCAACTGCATGTGGTTGGCATCAATTCTACACTAGCAATAAGACTGGAAGGTTTCAGAAGA
Source organism: Delphinus delphis (assembly GCF_949987515.2). Lineage (NCBI taxonomy): Eukaryota > Metazoa > Chordata > Mammalia > Artiodactyla > Delphinidae > Delphinus > Delphinus delphis. The sequence goes on from NC_082687.1 coordinate 128,232,151, forward strand.
GGAAAAGGGTTCTTTCTCATTAGAGCAATACTATATCGTGAGATCTTTAAACATATAAATTGTAATTTAAAGTAACATTCCTGCATGGCTGCTAACAAAACAGCCTTTACCCTCCTTCTACTTCCTCACTAAAAGAATAATTATTTTATTTGTGCTTTGGGTAACTGGTAGATGCTAATTAGTATAGGGCAACAATGGCATTTCTGTTCCCTTGGCAATGATTGGATTGACACGATTATGCCACAGGTCTAGCCAATAACACCGAAGGATAAATCCAGTGGAGTTTCTGAGGAAACAGTTCAAGTAGGACATAGTACAGAAGCTATTATTGTACTGCCTCTGAATATTGTCATGTGAGGATGTGATGCTTAGAACTCATTGTAAAAGTAGCAGTGTAAAGTCAAAAGAATTGCTTAGAAGCCAAAATAGAAACATTAAGACATTAAATCAACAAATATTTCTTATAATTTATGAAACATATTATCCTGTTTATTTCATTCCCACTTTCTGTTTCTTGAATCCAAAGACATCTTAACTGATGCACTATAAATGCTTGTGATACTGTTTTACTATTAAACAACCAGAACATAGAAAAGTAACTGAATATTTCAACCACGTAATGTAATTAAAAACAATTAAATAACTATTGTACAAACAAAATTTCTGTGGTTCAGAGCTCCTCTTCATTGTTCAACACAACAATATAAAATAAGTCTATCCAACACGTCCCTTATTCACTGGGAAGCAATAACTTTGGCTCTATGGTAGTACCAAATCAGATCATTTTCACGACCAATACTGAGATTATCTTTTGCTTAATATAGCTGAATAGTTTTGGTTTAAAATTTCATGCTGTTGTCTGAGGAGAAGAGCCTGCAAGTCTGTGCAAACCCATTTTTTTTTCTTTAATCTGTGGCTTCCAGATATTTTATACACTTTAGTTAACAGTAGGCTTTGAGCAATTCATTACATTTTTTATCTGCTTTTATAGAGCTCCCATATTTTTCTGGTGCTCTGCTCCAAGTAAGGCAGTACTTGTATTCATATGTCTCCTTGAAAGTGTGTGTTTATTCTTAGATTTCAGGCTAGTTGCTTGCCTTCCAGTCTCGGCTCTCTAATGCATTCAAGATGTCTTAGATTATCTTTCTTTTCCACTTACTTTTAATGTCAGAGTGACACTAGCTTTTTACATTCTAAGTAGAAGCCAGAAAGTGCCTACTCCTTTTAATTAGGCCAGCATAAACTCGATACTGAAAGAACATTAAACAGAAAAAAAATCACACTTCCAACTCTGTTATAAACAGATGCAAAATTACCTCAAAAAAATTCTTGCAAATGGAATCCAGCAACAAATAAGGAAAAAGTCATTTTTAATGACAAAAAAGAAAAAAAGTCTAAAAAATATATTATGTGAAAGAGCTTTGTCTTGCAAATTCCAACTAAATGTTGAGATAAGTAAATAAATTCTAAATAAATGAAGGCTATATCCTATTCACTGGTTGTGAGATCCTATGTTGGAAATATATGAATTTTCCTCAATCTGATCTAGAGATTAGATAGGTGTATGTGTGTGTGTAAATTGACGTATTTCTAAAATTTTTATGGAAATACGAAAAATCAAAAATAAACAAGGACCTATAAAGCTATAGTGATTAAGACAGTGTGGTATTAGTGTGAATTTAGAAATTCTCTAATTTCTATCAGAGAAATAGAACAATGAAATAGAATCCAATAAAAGACCACATACATATGGTCACCTGATTTGTGATAAATGTGACACTACAGTGCAAAAAGGATAGGATGAACATTTTAATAAAAGAAGCTTGTTAACTTAATCTTCATTTCAAAAAATATATAAAACTTCTATCTATCACAGTACACAAAAGGATATTTCAGATTTTTCGCATATCTTCATATGAAAGGTAAAATTATAAAACTTCGAAAAGAAATATATGCGACTACCATCATGACCCTAGAATAGACAGGCATTTCTTAGACACAAAAATTACTTAAGGATTACTAAAATATTGATTTGGATATATTGAAATGAATAATTTATTTGTTATCAAAAGAAAACCCTGAGATTAAATGTAACCCATAGAGCAAGAAAAGATCAAGGCAGTAGATATTTCTGACAATGGACTAAAAACTATAATACATAAAAAACATCCATATATCAATTTTTTAAGACATAAAAGAAAGCCAATCCAAATTGATAATCAGCAAAATACACAAAGAGACCATATTAAGGGATGCCCAGCTTAGTAATAAGAAAAAGGTGCTCAATATTATTATTAAATAAATGCACACTGAAACCATAATACAATACCATTGCACCTATAACAGAATGCCTAAAGTGAAAAAAAAAAAAGAAAATATGAAGTATAGACAAGGATATGAAATAATTGGAAATCTCATTTCCTTGTGGTAGTGGTGACTCTGGTGCACACACTTTGGAAAATTAAGTGGCAATACTTATTAAAGGTGAAAGTATGCACAGCTGTGATGCAGTGATTCTATTTCTAGGTTTATACATCCTGTAGTTTTGAGGAGATTGATTACTGAAAGTGAGTAGAAGGGGCTTTTGTTTCATTCTGGTGATGTTTTATGCCTCGATTTGGGAGTTGGTTATATTAGTGCATTTATTTTGTAAAAATGCACTGAACTATACACACTTTCATTGTACTTCTTTCTAAACATTTTATTATAAAGATTTTTCAGACACCCAAAGTAGGTGAAGTAATTTTATAGCAAACACCAATATGCCCATTGCCTCTGTTATACCATTAACAGTTTAATTTTATCTGACTTTTTCATAATAAAGTATCTTCCAAATAGCAATTTACATGATATTTTATATTGTCTTTTATAAATCATGCATGCAATAAATTCTTCTTTAAAATTTAGTATTATTTATTACTGAATATTCTTGGGAATCTTTGATACCTGGAGTGTTTTTTTCTTTTGAGGAATATAATGTGTCTATATATTCGTGTATATGTTTATAATAGATATATTAAGAATATATAATGTGTGCATGCATATATATAAGAATATATATTTGAGAATGGATACATACTCAAACACACACACGAACACAACATACGCCCATAGCTTATAAATGTATTTTGCAAGCTACCTAACTTATATAGAGATAGGTATTCATAGAGTCTTGAGTCCCAGAATTGTTCTTCATATGACATCCTATATTGGAAGTGAAATAAAAATTATTTCTTGATGATCTAATTTATCAGAATGATACAAAGCTTTGGATAAATAATTCAATTTTTACAGGTATATTAAAAATGCACTTATGATATGATTTTTGCAAAGTGAAAGAAAATGAATGTCTGAAATAATGGAATATGACTAATCGAAAGCATTCACCCTCAGGGATGCCTTATTAAGGCTATTGCAGAATGAGAATTACAATACTATTATGTGACTGAAGGACAAATGGTTTAAATTTCTGTTTCTATTTCCTCGTTCAGTGGAGAAAAGATGTACAAAGGAAGAGTATCAGAAAGCTTAATACTTAACAACAGTCAAAGGTTTTTAACATGATATGTATGACAGTGTTATTCCCTCTCCAGAACTATTGTGGATTTTTCTAAATTGTTTGTAGTAGGAGCATAAGGAATTTACAAATAACCCATGTAAATAATATAAATAACAAATTCCCACTTAGTGAATTGTGTATCATAGACAAGCATTTGCTATATGTATTGTCTTTCTTTTTAATCCTCTCCATTACCCTGTCAGTTTATGTGAACAAGATGCTTTAGTTCAAAGCTTCACAGTGTGATTTCCCCTGCTTCAATTGTTACAGACACCCAGCTGTCACAAACTCTTCAATTATTTATTTATCCTTTATTTATCTATATCTCAGCAGAACAATGGCTTACTACCACACATCTTTCCTAAGTTTGAATGATCACAAAGCTCATAATATAACTTCTTGAGGAATCTGGCTAGTCTAGTTGAAAGGAGTGAAAATTTGCAATCCAATCAGAACATGCTACTGCTTCTTTCAGGAAACTTTTCAAAAAATATTTTAACTTGAAACTATCATGAACAATTCTGATGATTTACTTGGGAATAAAAAAGCAAATTGTAAATTAGACCCAATGTTTTATTTGTTTAGTTCATAGCTGTTTTTTCTCTTTTACATATGTTCCAGTCAAATGACAATAATCATTGAAAATCAATAATGTCCCTTCATTACACATACTAATATGTTTGCTGGTCTGTGAGATATTATCTGTAAAATATCACTTAAACTAATATATTACAGACAAAAATAAAGCTGTGATAATACAAAAAATATCTATTCTTTGTGATTTTAACATTACATTTATGTTTTCTGTATTTAATATTTCTTATAGACAAAATATTTTAAAACTTTAAACTGATTTTTGGTTGTTTCTAAAAGATGAAAACCTGTGAGTTTATAGAACCTCTTTACAGATGGTGCCTTGGACTGTACAGTATCAATGATATTCCCAAATGTAGATGTTTGAAGGATATAACATATCCAAAGTATGGCCATAGTGGTCCTTTTAAAATTAATCAAAATTTCATAACCCTAACATTCTTGAAATCAACTGAATAAGTCATCATTTTCAGCTACCATGCTTCAGGACACGATTATAAAGAAATAAATGTGAATAGATAGTTGCTACAATAGACTGTTTCAAAAGAGTCAGTATGAATATAGGAATTTCATTTCACTGTCACAATACATGTATTGTCTCAACCTTATTTCTATTATTTCACTAGTTTTATTGTAACTGTGAGGATATTGGAGGCCAATATTCTCATAATGAAAATGAAAAGTTTGTACAGTTTATTGCTAAAATCTTTTCAAGCTCTTATGTTGATAGATTTATCTCAGTAGCTCAACCAGCTATTCTGTTGCTGAATAACATATTAGGTACTTGCTCAAGTTATTATACTTTTTGAGGTCTGAGTAAATATTAAATTTATCTTAAAAATTTAGCTAAAGTTTTTGATTCAGCATCAATTTTCTGACCCTGAGTATTATATTGCATTAGCAGCATAGTAAACACCATAGAGGATTGTACAAACCGTTCTTTTAGAGAACTGCAATTAAATTCTAAATTCATCTAGTTATGAAACAAAAATAAGCTAATTGAGATATCATAAAAATTGATTACCAACTAAAAGCCTGTGATATACAACTCAGCACTTTATATTTAAAAAATCAGTTAAAGTATATTTTCATAAAATTTACTTAATTACAGTTTTATTACTTATATAAGGTAGTTTATTCAGTAACAGGCTTCTGATCCTCTTCACACCCAAACTCCAAATTAATATTCTTTAACTTGAGCGACTTCCTTGGAAAAACTGACACAATTTAGCATATAGTACATTTCAATGCAGAGGAGGATAGAAAACTTTTTTTTTCAAATTATGAAAGGTTATTATAGCACCATATTAAGACATAAAGAGAATATTTTAACCAGTATGAGTTTATTCATTTAAAAATAAAATCCTTTGTACTTCTTTGATTGAAATGTCATTAAGTTTCTATTTACGGTAATGGTCAACAAATGCCATGGTATATCACCATGGGCAAGATGTACGTGCTTCTTTCCCTGTATGCCTAATCCCACCAACGTTGTTGCAATATTATCCTCTCCAAACCCTTCAGAGCCCTGCATACATCAGTTATGCCATTCATTCATCTGTCTTCAAACTCTCCCTTTTAGAATTCTTCTATCATCATTTAAAGTTTACTCAATTCTGTACTCTTACAACACATACGTGCATGCACACACACATGCTTGCACACCTTCACACACACACACACACACACACACACACACACACACACACTACTTTCCTCATCCCCATACCTTAAGCTAATAACTGGCTTCCAATAGAATGTCCTTCCCTAGGTCACCAATGGCACCATTATTATTGATCCCAGAGGTAACATTTCATTCCCTATCCCAGCCATCTTTGTTGAAATGACTGAAGTATCTTCTCTTTCCCTTCATTTCTGAAGACCCTCTTCCTTTGCCTTCAGTGACACCACTCTCCACTCAGGCATTTTCTCCATTTCTGGAGTCAGATTAACTGGAGGTGAATCCAGGCTTCATCACTTCCTTGCTGTTAAGACACTGGAAAATTCCTTAACCTCTCTTTACCTCAGTTTTCTTATTTGCAAATTAAGGATAAGAACAGCATTTACATCACTGGCTATCTCTGTGGAGTAAATCTTGCCTTGGTGTTTCTGAATAGAGAGAAGATGCTTGGGCATAGCAGAGAAGAAGAGCACTTTTCCCAGCTGTTGTTATTGGTGGGTATCTTGATTAAGTGGCTCCTAATTGATACAGGGAAGAAGGAGCCAACTTAGGCTGCTTTCTCTTGCTAGGTTAGGGGGATCAGAAAACAATAGGTCTGGGAGCCTTCTTATCAGATGGGGTCAAACCAGATGCTTTGCTAATGTGCTATTCCTCCAGCTCCTGGTATCCCAAAGCAGTTCACGTTTTTTACCACCTTTCAGGGTTTTCCTTTGTTTATGTCTTGTGTCATTTCCAGAATTTATAGTTCTGCATACTAGGAAGGAACAAGAAAAAAAATGGCTCTGTGGCATATTGTCTGAACCAGGAGTCCATTACATATTTTATACTGAAACATGCTTCATCTGGGAGCCTTGGTGACTGGTATTCTCTTTGCTTATAATTACTTCAGGTGTCATATTTGAGAACTGGTTCAATCATGATGCTCAAATATTGCCGAATAACAATATTCTACAAATAATGCTCTCAATGTTCTAATTAAAATTATTTTTTATAAACATCAAGAAAAGTAAAATCTAATGATATAATGGCATAAACAATTGCAGCATAGTAGCTTTTTATTCACAGCATCTTGAAGTGAGTGACAAATTGAAAGGAGATAAACAGGATTTTATTTATTCTAATCAAATATTAAAATATGAAATACTTCCATTGTTTATTCTAACTAGATAGTAAATTATGTAATAATGGTGAAATACCATGGGTTTTTTATTAATGTGGATTAGTACAAATATTTGGGTTGTTTTTTAACCTTATTTATTGAGGTATAATTGGCTTGTGCAAAATTTACTGATTTTTCTCCAATTTGATGAGTTTGACGAATGTATATAGTTTTGTATTCACTGCCAAAGTCCAGATATAGAACATTTTCATTATTGTGTAAATTCAGATGTGCTTTGTTTTAATGTAATTATAAAGATAACATTAATCCCATTTACTTCTATATTTAATATGATTATACAATTCAATTACTCTTTAGTAAGTTTAAAATTGTGTTTCAAATAACACTGTTTAATTATGCATTATAAATATTTGACTAAACAAAAGAACTATATTCCATACGCAATTTCACTCTATAAAGCTGGAATGTTTATAGAGCTGCTTCCTTCTTCTAATTGCATTATATTTTCACTTTTGTATATTTGTGCTTAAGGTTTCAAGAAATGAACTTATCATTAAGAGGGAACAATTTATTTAAAGAAATTCAACTTATTTCATCAATATACTTAATGTATCAGTCAATTTTTAGTTCTAGAGATAATAATAAGTCTACCGGTAATATAAGCAAACAAAAACATGATATATGGAATTAGGTTCTCACCCATTATTGGAAGGGCTGGTTTGAGCAGTTTCTGAGAAGAGCTTCTAAAGAATTCCTGAAGCTCATCACAACAATGGCATAGCCAGAAGGTTGCTCCTTTTGCCATGACAGAGATGCTGGAGATTCAGAATACTGCCTTCATAACTGCTGGCTCTAATGTCATGCTAACTTTGTTAATTATTTTTCCACAGTTTCAAATTTTATCACAATGTAAAATCTAAGCAAAATGGTTAGTTCAAATAATAAAAAACTTCTGTAAGTTAAGCATGTATTTTCATAGAAAATAATATGCAATTTCATGTAACTTACGGTACATTGTCCATCAAAAAATAGGCTTCCATGAAAACTGCATTAAAAGGCAATGTTTCTCTATCTTTCACACTTCATAAAAGCTAGATAAAAATTTCTGACGCAAATTTCTTTGTTTCTCAACTTTGAAGCTGAAGCTGGAAGGTTTATATGTTTGCATTTCAATTTAACGACACAAACAAAAATTTCTTCTGTTTCTCTCTTTTCTGTTGGTCTTGAATGTCCTCTGGGAGCCTCCGTTCATGTCTCTTATAGAAAAACGACATAGTCCATTCTCATACCAGCGCATTTCTTTTTCCCTTTGCTTTTGCGGTCTTCCTCTTCTTCCCTCCTCTTTAGATTTTGGTGATCATTGACTATTTTTTGTGTACTTATTTTTAGTTGACGTATAATCTCTGCTCCATACATTACTGATTTACATGGCAGGAAATGTATGAGACACCATCTGCCATCTTCCTGATAGATCTGGACCCTAATTTTGCCTCTGTATTGAAATCGCAATTGCATTCTCTAGAGTACATTTATTTTTCTCAAGAAATGTGTTAAATCCAGCTACCAAAAAAATGCAGTATGTCCAACTACTAAACATGTATCTTGGATCTCTGTAGCTATATGATTTTCAAGAGCCTTATCTATGGGATCCATCTGCTTCTGATATGGTTGTATTGTTATTTAAATAGGGAAGATAGACGTAAATGAAGCTGCTATGGTCAGTGAGGGATCACCCAGCTGGTGCAAGTCACCTCCATCCAGGTATCCACAGACTCACCTCAAACTTGCACAAGTTGCTTGTTTTGGTTTTTCTCTAACCGTCAAGAAACTTCTGCCTCAACTGCTGGCCCAATGATCATAGCATCTCTGCCTTGAACAATCTCTGAACAACACTGAATGGCATCAGCCACAAAGCTAGGGACGAGAAACTGGCTCCCTTGTTACTGTTACCATAGAAAAGTAAATGGCCCTGCTACCTTGTTTGTCAGGAAAAAGAATAAAAAGGCATCTTCCCCTCTTACAGAAAGTAGGTCATATGAAAATCTGAGCTGTAAGGGAGTACAATGAGAACACAGTCTTTAGCTTTTCCAAATTGAGTAGGTACTTAGCCAGACTGCAAGAGATTTGGAATGTGTCTGAATAAGCCAATCTGAAATATCTGAACAGTCCCCTCCAAGACTATTCAATATTCATGCACCTGCGTTTTCCGAATTTTAACTTCAAAAGAGTAACAGTACATGATTAGTCTAACATAATTCAACTAATAGCTTGTACATGATTAGATACATGTACTAATCATGTATCTAGTACATGATTAGTCTAACATAGTTCAATTATATTTTGCACAGATTAAAATGCACTGGTCCTCCCCAAAACAGGTCACTGTGATGGTCACTCCTCTTCTGATCCATTCCCAAATATGTCTTAATTTCTTGACATCAGATAATAAATTATAAAGTTATCCAAACCAACATACACTAAAAATGATAGGGAAAAATTAGACAGAAAAGTCTGGTAAAAAAATGCATACATGACATTGCAGGAAGGAAGAAAAAGCAGTGTACAAATAATAAATGCTGGAGGATGTGGAAAAAAGAGAACCCTCCTACACTGTTGGAGGGTTGGGAAAACAGACTGGAGGTTCCTTAAAAAACTAAAAACAGAGTTACCATATGATTCAGCAATCCCACTCCTGGGCATACACCCAGAAAAGATGAAAGCCCTAATTTGAAAGATACATGCACCACAATGTTCACAGCAGCACTATTTACAATAGCCAAGACATGGAAGCAACCTAAATGCCCACTGATAGATGAATGGATAAAGTAGAGATGAACGGATAAAGTAGAGGTGGCATATATATATTACTGAGCTGTAAAAAAGAATTAAATGCCATTTGAAGCAACATGGATGGACCTAGAGATTATCATACTAAGTGATGTAAGTTAAACAGAGGAAGACAAACACCATGTGATATCACTTATATGTGGAATCTAAAATATAGTACAAATGAAGTGATTTACAAAACAGAAACAGACTCACAGACATAGAAAACAAGCTTATGGTTACCGAAGGGAAAGTGGGAGAGGGATAAATTGGGAGTACTGGAATAACAGGTGCACACTACCATATATAAAATAAACAACAAGGTTTTACCCCATAGCACAAGGAGCCATATTCAATATCTTATAATAAATTGTAAGGGAAAAGAATTTTTAAAAAATATATATATATATATGTATAACAGTCACTTTGCTGTTTACCTGAAACTAACACAATATTATAAATCAACTATACTTCAATAAAAAATAAAACAATAAAACAAACTTATAGGGAATAATCAGAGGGAAAATTATGGTAAATAAATGCAGACATGACATTGCAGGAAAGAAGAAAAGGCAGGAATCCTTTACATACTTGATTTTATATCTGATCATGGAAATTTCAATGGTATTCATGCCATTCTTTCTACATTACTCATCCTGCATTTCTCTATGTGGTACTAAATTATCCAGGTTTCCATAACAAAACTTCATTCCTCATGATCTGACTCTTAGTTGTCTTGTCAAAATGGAATTCTAATCCTTCATTAACTTTTACCACTTGACAGAAAATCTAGGAGGCATTTGAAGAGTTCAACTCCAGGCCAAAATCCACTGTGTGATATTTCAGGCCTGATCATAATAAATTATAGAGGCTTTACCTAGCAGGCCTCAAAGGGGAAAGATATTCCCCTAACATCAGACTGGATGCACAGCTAATGCATTGCAGTCTCTGGAAGAGGCTGCAGTCAAGGACTCAGACCCCGCCCATGGATGGCCAGCTTTCCTTTTGTGCAAATCAGCCACTCCTGGCCCAAGCCCCTGCATCTGAGACCTCCTGACTGGAGTCCCTTAGCAGAAGTCTTTTCCAAGTGCCCCTCCTCAGACTTCCTTACTGGCATCGGGGGAGGAGGGGAAGGGAAAACCTGAGGACATTTTTCTGCACTCTGACTTGGTGCTCCGTACATTTCCACTCCTAGAGTCCTTCCTCTTCTTCTGCCCGCCCCGCTCCCCAGTCCCTAGGTCTATAAAATAGGGGGAGCATTTCATCCATCACTCCTGGGTGAGGAGAAGATCCCCACACCTGTGCTGATCCCACCTGACCTCTGCCCAGAGCTGTTCCATGGGGAAAAATGGAACATAGTGGGGACCAGAGATTTTTTTTCGTTTAGCCTCTTATACTCTCAGTTAGCGATTAAAGTAACATTACTACTTCCACTTTAGCTTGCTGGGTTTTTTTCTTTTTTTGCGGTACGCGGGCCTCTCACTGTTGTGGCCTCTCCGGTTGCGGAGCACAGGCTCCGGACGCGCAGGCTCAGCGGCCATGACTCACGGGCCCAGCCGCTCCGCGGCATGTGGGATCTTCCAGGACAGGGGCATGAACCCGTGTCCCCTGCATCAGCACGTGGACTCTCAACCACTACGCCACTAGGGAAGCCCTTTAGCTTACTGTTTTAACTGACCACCTCTTGATGGGGTTGGTAACCTCTTGACAGCAGTCAAGAGAGTACATTGGGGTTTAGCTTTTTTCACTGATTTTATTGTATAATATGAATTTTATTTCTTGATAATAAAGGATTTAACATCTAAGCCACGTGGCAACATATTTAATTTTCCATTCAGTGGCATGAAAAAATAACATATGTATAAATGAACCCATATTATTACTGTAGTTCAGGTCACCCTGCATTTTCTCTTGCACTATCAAATGTACTATCCAATTAAGCTCTCTGCCTACAGTCTTGTCTATGGTGTATTCCCAAACTATGCATCTGAGGTGAGACTTACAAAAATATAAATCTGATTTTTTTAAATTAATTAATTAATTTATTTATTTAGTTTTGGCTGTGTTGGGTCTTCGTTTCTGTGCGAGGGCTTTCTCCAGTTGCGGCGAGCAGAGGCCACTCTTCATCGTGGTGCGCAGGCCTCTCACTGTCGCGGCCTGTCTTGTTGCGGAGCACAGGATCCAGACACACAGGCTCAGTAGTTGTGGCTCACGGCCCTGCATTGGCAGGCAGACTCTCAACCACTGTGCCACCAGGGAAGCCCAAATCTGATTCTTTTATTCCCTATTTTAAATCCCAGTAAAGTCTTGTCAGTTCCATTAGAATAAATTATAAGCACTTTGGATGATCTAAAGGCATTTGTAATTTAGCCCAAACTGAATTCTCTATTCTCATCTCTTGACATCTGCCCTCTACCCACACACAAAGTTACTTGCCATTCTCCCAAATTATGTACTCTTTCTCACAAACATACCCTGCAAAACCCACTCTATCTTGCTAGAAAGACTTTTCACTTAACTCTCTTAGTCATAATTGATACTCTAATTTCAAACTGTTTCCCATGGAAAGGTTTTACTGATAACATAATTTTGTTTCTTTAATGCAGGCATTAGCAGTCTACGGCCTACGGTATTTATACAACCAGCAAGGTAATAATGCTTGCAGAGTTTGAAGTAATTTTTAAAATTTTTATATAGTTTGTGACATAAATTACATAACATTTCAAATTTCAGTTTGTTTATAAATAAAATTCTATTGGGGCACAGATCATTCATTTACATAATGTCTATGGATGTTTTTATGCTATAATGCAGAGTTGAATAATTGAATAGTTGTAACAGAAACTACATGACTGTTAAAGCCTAAAATATTTACTATCTGGCCCTTAACAGAAAAAGTTTGCTGAAACTCACTCTAAAGTATTCCATTAAGATGTATATTTATGGTATTTTATTACAATTTTTATGTTTATTTATCTGCCTGTCAGTTATAGTTTTTATAAAACTGTAGTCTTCTGAGACAATGACATTCATAATTAGTTTTCAAGAACTGGCATGCAGTAAACAAAAAAATATTATGAAAAATGTGGTCTCAGTTTTTAAGCAAGTGGGTAAGAATGATTTTCTGTTTTATTAAATCTCTGCTTCCAACCCAGGAAGTGACTGCCATTCACTTTTATCTTACTGCTCTTGTCATATTAACTTGATGAACAGCAATGAACTAATCTTTGAGTTTCTTAATAGAGTGTGTTTATAAACATGAGCTTTCTTTTTTTCTAGCCACTAAGAAAATTCAAAGGCTCTCTACCTAATAATGAGTCATCTAATTAATGAGACTGAATTATCCAATAAATGGACTCTCTGGCTTAAATATCTTCATTAACTTTCTCCCTATTTTTCAAAATAATATTTTCACATTCATGCAAATAGATTCATGATGTGTCTTTAATCAGTTATTCAGTGTAGGCGTAGAGTTAATAATGCCAATAATTGTTCAAACTGGAGAAAATCTAGGACTCAAAGAAAAAGAACATTATGAATTAATGTTTTGACAAAATATGTAAAATACTTGTTTTTCAAAAAAATTTTTTTTGCCATATTTAAAATTCTGACAACCCCAATGAATGGTAAGTATGTGAGCAATGGACGTGTTATCTAGCCTTATTGAGGCAATCATTTTACAACACAGAATTGTATAAAAACATCACATTGTACACTTTAAGCTTACACAATGTTATATGTTAATTATATCTCAATAAAACTGAGGTGGGGAAAGGTAATGGTAAGCTAGAATTTATTAGAGATATTTGAATCCTGGAATCAGTATTTACAAGATGAATATGTTCCAGTTTCACACACACCAGTTGAGTAATTTAGAGGATGTTGCCCAGTTAGGTTATAAACGTCTTCAAACTAGAAAAATATGGGGAAAAAATTAGGTGTGCTGTGTTTAAATTTTCTATTACAATTTGTAATTACGTTGTTTTTCACTGCATCTTTACTCTTACTTTTATAAATTAGTCATAAAATGACTTAAGTATGAATGGATATAAAGGATTCAGTCATGATACCTATTTTTTTCTAGGAATCTAAATGTGATATTTTCCTTGTTTCAACTTGTCTAGGTAGGCTATAGTTCCCAGTTATTCAAACACTAATCTAGGTGTTGCTTTGAAAGTGTTTCTTAAATTTGATTAAAGTCAATAATCAGTTGACTTTAAGTAAAAGACATCATCTTAGATAATCTGGGTGAGTCTGATTTAATTACACGAACGACCTTAAAAAGACAGCCAGCTTCCCCTGGAGGAAGAAATACCCACTGTGGACAGCAGCTTCAGTGTCTGCACCAGCGTTCCAACTTCCCCTTCCTCACAGTCTGCAATAAGGATAATGTTCTTGTCTATCTGGACTATTCCTTAACAATAAGCCTCATAATGTGTCTTCTACTAGTTCTACCTCTCTGGTTCAACCCTGACTGATAAACAGAATGGTAAAAGATTTTGACATGGTATTCCCCCAACTAAATAACTGAACCAGATCACTGAACCTTGTAAAAGTAAGCTTCAATTCAGGTTTTTACTGTTACACTCTTACAGAAGCAGACAAGCATGGAGCACCAAATGGTGAAGACAGACCTAACACAAAGAGAGTCCAAAACAAACAGACAACAAACAATTTAGAGGAGAAAGAATGCTTAAAATATTCATTTCAGAGTGTTACTAGAAACTTATATCCAAAACACAAGAACAATAAAGGTGCACGTCAATTATACTTTTTTTAAAAAAGAAAAAGATGCTTGGAGAAAACTATAAAGAAATATTGGGAATTAATATGATGACAAATTAAAATGACCTATAAGAAATTTGAAACTTGATATTGAAGAAATTTTCCAGATAATAGGACAAAAATAATTATATTTCTGTGGTTATGAGTCATCATTTCTCTTGAATAAGTACCTAGGAGTAATTATTGATCTAGGGCAATAGAGTAGGTGAATAATTAATTTTATAGAAAACTAACAAATAGATTTCCAAATGGTTGCAAATTTATTTCATTTAAATCAGCATTTTGTAAGAGTGTTTTTTAAAACATATTTTCCTATGGTAGGATATATGTTATAAATCCTTGAATACATGCTAGTATCTTTATTTTTATCGAAGTAAATTCTACCTCATTAAAAAAACACTAATATGAGCTAGGAAAGTTTTCTCAAGCTTCTTTCTAGGCAATACCTTTCATCAGAGAAGCAATCACTTTCTTATCATACATTAGTTTTACCTGTTTTTGAACTTTAGACAGTACATATTCATTTATGCCTGGTTTCATTGTGTCACTGTGTTTATTAGAAGCTCATAATTTTTCATTGCTGAAAGGTAATCTCTTATATGACTATATCACACTTTGATTACCTGTCTTCCCTTGGATGGACGTTTAGAAATTTTCAAAAATGGGGCTATTTTAAATTAAAAATTCATGTATGTTATTATACAGATTATTTTCTAAACATATTGTTTTAATTTATTTTGTTGGAAGGGGTATAAATACCTAACAGTGAAGTTGTTGGTCATAGTTTACATGTGTGTTTAACATTATGAGAAACTGCCAAAGAGTTCTGAGAAGTTGTTAAAAGCGTTTTACATTCCTACCATCAAGCTGTGAGAGTTCTTGTTGCTCCAAATCCTTACAGAACAATGGTGTCAATCTCTTTAGGAATCTGTTAGAGAAATTTTAGTTTGTCTGTAGTTTTGTTACTTTTATCTTTGTAGATGCTGTTTTTTTGTATTGATATATATATTTTTTCAGCTTTTTTTTGGAACACAGATAATTTAGTTGGAAACAGTTTGATCCTTTCATATTTTAAATTTATAATTTTTTGATGGGTGCAGATCAATGCTCAGTCTAAAGGCAATTAATTCCTACTCCAGAGGCAAGACTTTCTTGATTACTTTACCAAATGCCCTCTGAATTAGGAGTTGTGTTTTTATTGATCAGCAGACACCAGAGATTTCTCTCTTTGAATACCTGTCCTCTCAGACCTGCCAACTTTGGCCACCGTGCTCTCCCCAGAACTTTGGCTTTGTCTGTTCAGTGTCAGGAGTCCACTTCCCCTGTCCCACTGCATGGAAGCTCTCTAGGCAGTAAGTAAGCAAGGGCAGTCTTAGGGCTCCCTCTTTGGTTTTCTTTCTCAAAGATCACTGCCCTTCTTTAAGCAGATCCAGTGTCGTATCTCTGGTGTGTGTGGTTTTTTTTTATTGTTTGATTGTTTCAAGCACAGGGATGAATCTGGTCTTAGGGTAATCTTTCTTTAATAATTAATGAAAGCACTGAGATACTTCATTATATTATAATATATTATTTTTCTTTATCAAAAATATTTGTTTGGGAGTATTCTGAATTAAAAAAAAAATTGCAGAGTGGAGCAGTGGGAGTGTTGACAATATTCTACAGCCTAATCTCTTCCATTCTCTAGTGTCAAAACACAAATTCCTCTGAAGGGAGAATCCCTTGACAGCAAAACAAATGTATCGGAGAGGTGGGCAATGAATATTAAATGTTTAATCTTGCTCTCTCCACATGTTTAAACATAAGCAATGCTTTCAGCTACTTTTAATTCTCTTCTCAGAAGTTATTAGCTGGAAAGAAAAATACCTTTGAAGAAGTGAAGCAGTATAAGTTAGTGTATCTATTATGTTGTCTATATCATATTAACCGGCACAAATTTTCAGCAGACTCCAGTAAAACTATGCATAGAAAATGTTATGTAGTATCTTTCAGATTTAGAATGTTCTTTCAGTAAACACTTTTACCCAAACATATCATGAAGTATTTATTATAACTAAAATTGATATTTTTGGTTTTATTTAATAGAAAAATTAACAATCCTACTTCATATTTCAAAATAAATAAGTAAAATTATATGCCAGCTGAGAGGACAACTATTTTAGCACTATATACATTTTCCTTTATCAAGTACATTGAGATAGTTTGATAATGATGTCTAATAAAACTAATGACTACTTTGGAAAAATATGTCTTCGGGTCCATTGCCCATTTTTGAAACAGGTGCTTTGGGTTTTCTTAAATTTTGTTTTTGTTTTTGCTGTTAAGTTGGATGTGTTCCTAGTATCAATATATTTTGGATATTAACCCCACATAGATGGTTTGCAAGTATCTTCTCCCATTCTGTAGGTTGAAATTTTGTTTTGTTTTGTTTCCTTTGCTGTGCAGATTTTGTTTTTGTTTTACTTCGATGTAGACCCACTTGTTTATTTTTGCATTTGTTGCTTGAGCTTTTGGTGTCATATCCGAAATATCATTGCCAAGACCAACGTCAAGGAGCTTTTGCTCTATGTTTTCTTCTAGGAGTTTTATGGTTTCAAGTATTGCATTCAAATCTTTAACCCATTTTTAGTTGATTTTTGTGTATGGTGTAAGATAAGGGTCAATTCCATTCTTTTACATGTGGGTATCCAGTTTTCCCAACACCACTTATGGCCATCAGGTATATGAAATAAGGTGCTCAACATTACTAATATCATCAAGGGAAATGCAAATAAAAGCCTCAATGAGGTATCACTTTGGACTAGTTAGAATAGCTATTATCAAAAACCAAGAGGTAAGAAGTTCTGGCAATGATTTGGAGAAAAAGAAACCCTTGTACACTGTTGGTGGAAATGTGACTTCGTGTAGCCATTATGGAAAAGAGTATGGAGGTTCCTCCAAAAATTAAAAATAGAAATACCATATAATCCAGCAATCCCACTTCTGGGTTCACTAACTCTTCCCTCTCCACTTCCAGAGAAATGTGGAGTGTTATTTACAAATGAATAAAGCAGGTTAAAAATTAGAAAGAGGAAAAGCTGTGACTTTGAGGAGGAATCCACAGGCTGTATGTCACAGGGATTTTTAGGATTTATTTGCTTTTCTTTGGAGGTCCAGGAAGCTATTAATTTATCCTGCTCTGGATGATCTCTCCGGAGATGTCTGGTAGAAATAAAGGGAATTATTCTATGTGAGAAGTCTTCAGTCCAGGAATTGGGGAACTGTCTAAAATAATTTTGGCACAGGCGATGAACATCACACTTTCAAAGCTAATAAAGCACATGAGGAAACAACACACTATGAGCAATATGCCACTGACAGTTTCTATACAATGATGTGAGGAGCATTATGAGGTTCCATTGCATGAAATACAATTTAACACATTCGTTCTCCATCCCCCTCAAACCACCAAGAATTCCTACTATTCATGTATTTTGCTTTGTCAATAAGGCATTATTTCCCAAAATGCCAAATATCAAAAACTAATGGCTAATACCTAGTATGGACAACAACCTAACAATAATTTCTCCTATTTACCGAGAGTATTGAGACAATCATAACAGAACTACATTTTCCCATCATAATATTTCCTAATCCACCTGAATCTACATAATCTACCTTCTCTCCTGCATGAATTGTTAATCAATGTCATCTTATTTCAAACTCTTGTACTTCATCAGTTATTCTCTCTTCCTCCTACAAAATCAATTTTCTTTCTGTCCTAAGTCATCACCATCAGTATAAAAACTTGCCATATCTCCCATTATAAAAACAAGAATTAATTTAAAAAATCCTTCAAATATCCCATCCTTTTCCAACTACAGCTGCATTTCTTTACTACCTTTATTAACTCCACAATTTCTCATAATGTTTTGAGCACATTTGCGGTAAACATTAATCTTCATAACTTCAATGAAACATATCTCTACTTTGGCAGATACCATACTGAATTCTCAGGTTGTGTCTAAATCAATCTATCAAGCCACATCTTATTTATTTATTTATAATATTTATTTATTTATTTGGCTGTGCCGGGACTTAGTCTGCAGCAAACAGGATCTTCATTGCCGTTACAGTGTGCAAGATCTTTTTTAGTTGCGGCATGTGGGATCTTTTTTTTTTTTTTTTAGTTGCAGCATGTGGGATCTAGTTCCATGATCAGGGACTGAATCCGGATCCCCTGCATTGGGAGCGCGGAGTCTCAACCGCTGGACCACGAGGGAAGTTCCAAGCCACATTTTAAATTGATGATCTTTGCTTATTTCTTAAAATACTTTCTTCTGAAACCTCACTCTGCTATTTCATCATCAGTTCCTTCACCTTTAAACATTAGGGCATGTTAGTTTCAATATTTAGATATTTTATCCTCTCTATATGCATTCACTTAATAGGTGGTCTCATTCAGTTACATGTCTTTAAAAATGATTCCTCTACACTGGATAATCACAAATTGTTTTATACACCCTGGACTTACACACTGAACAACAAACAGATACTAACTATCAACAACCAATTGTTACTCTCAGGTGTCAAAATACATCTCCAACACCACAAATCCAAAACCAAACTTGTGATCTCCACAAAAGCCCCCCACCTTAAAATTATCTTAACACAACCCACGATTGTTGCTTTCTCAATAAATGGAAACCTCATCCTTCTTGTTGCTCTATTAAAAAATCATGGAGTCAATCTTGTCTTTTCTTATTTACTCACACTGCATAGCAATCCATTAGATTATCTGCTTAGCTCACCCTTAAAATATATCAAGATAATGGTTCAATTCTCACCTGGGACAATATGTCAGCTTTACTACTGCTCCAAAGCAGTATTATTCTTTTCCGGATAATTTCAACAGCCTCCTTATCTGCTTCCATATTTATAGCCTATGCTAAGTGCAGCTCTCAAAGGGCTATTTTCAACACATAAGCCAAATTGTTCCTTTGGTCCAAATCTTCCTTTTTCTTCACATTTCACTTAAACTAAAATAGAATCCTATAATAAGGGTTACAAGTTCCTAAATTATCAGGTCCTCTGTCCTGTGTTTCTCTCTTAAGATGCCCCATCTTGATCATGCCACTCTAGCCATACATATCTACTGCTTGTTTCATACATAAAGAACATTTCTCCCCATAGCATAAGCATTTACTGTTTCCTATGATAGATCATTCTTTTCAGATATGGCTTTGAGCTCATTTATATTCTTCAGATCTCTATTAAAATGTCACCTAATCTTAAAAACCTTCTCTGCCTTCCTTATATAGAATAGTAACCCCTCTTCTCAGTTCCTCCCCACTTCCAGTGCAGCCCCTAGCCACTATTCTGGTTTTAGTTTTCTCACAGCGTATTTTAGTACTTGACAAAGGAGTTATCTATTGTCTGCTCCATGAAGACAAGGACTTGTCTGTTTTTTACCTTGCTCTATCCTCAGGGCCTGGAAGAATATCCAGCATGTGATATGCATCCAATAAATGGGCAATGAATTAATATTTAAATGAGTACATACTTAGTTGTGAATAAATAGCATCAAAATTTGTCTTTTAAATGCTTAAAATATAAGAAATATAGCCCTCAAAAATATGATACTGTGCAGAAATAATTCGAAGGTGATAAAGAGGCAATCTGACATCAGGAAATGATTCCAGATCCTAGCAGGCATTTAGCGGAGACCACAGACCAGCCAGATGTTATAAGATAAGGATATCAACTCCTAGAAGCATGGCAGACAGAGAAATACCTATCATACACTTTGCTTCAAAATTTTGCATTGGGTATATTAAAAAAACGATTAATATAAAATGTTACCCCAGGAGAATCTCTCCAAAAGAGAAACCCTTCCTCATAATTTTAGCTTAGACCAAAGCCAGGATAGCTCTTGACATGAAATTGGCCTTTTATACATGGTGATGGTTTTTTCAAATCCAAGATAAGTACTTTATTAAAAAGATTTTTTTATCCTGTTCTATCTGCTATTTGATCAGTAAAGATTAGTTTTACTGTGATTTCACTTTATCATTCTTTTTCTAAGAATCTCTATCTCTACCAACTTTAAATAGCAGAAAACCTACTATTAGTTTAAGAGAAATGTCCTTTTATCTTCTAATTCTATTTCCAGTGTAGGGCTTTAGGTATCCATCTAATTATGAAAATCTTAAAATTTTTACATATTTTATAATGCTTTATTCTGTGTGAGTTTTGTTTTAATTTTTACAAGAGATATCTTGAGAGAAGTGATGCATAATATATTATGCAAAACCTGAAAAAAAAAAAAGCCTCAGTGATTTCCAGCATCAAAGTTCATTTATTCTACTGAGAGCCTAGTGACCTTTAAGTTAATTTCCTATTTTATGGATTTTTATAAATTACTTAGTAGTGTGGAGTATGTGTATAGAAAGCAGACCACATAACTTTAAATTTTTCTCAAATCATTTTGTGAATCATCAGATAAACAGCCACTTAAGTAATCCATATATCTGTAATAAATGTTCATGTAGAAATAAGGGAATGAGGGAAGTCCTTCTTTTAATGTTGAATCAAACAGTGTTTCCACGATTAACCTGTAGGGCAAATAAAACTTTCCAAAAGGTAACAGAGGAGTTCAGCAAGAACACAAAATCTGTATTAAGTAAATGTTACAGAGGGTAAATGGAAGTGAAATATCTCGGTTATTCGCACTAAAAATTCAATGTCTATATATGAATTATAGGAACAATCACCACTATCACAAACCTTGTTCAATCTCAGGTACACAGAGAAGTTTTGGAATCGTAGCACCCTCAAAGTCATAATAACAATCAAAAGACACTTATCGAGTGCCTGCTGTTTGCCAGACAGCATGTTATGGGCTGCCATGGTGTGCCTTAAAAGGTAGTTAAGATCACTTTAGTGCCTGAAAATGTGCCTTGGTGGATATTACCAGCCCTTACTGGAAAATTGTTCCTTTTTTCTCTCTTTTAACTGCTTGATTTAATGTATGTAGACTCATCACACAAACATACACGCACACACACTACAAATATATACATATCTGGTGATATCAAAACACTGCCTATTCAGAGAAAACCAACACATTTTTTTCCCTTAAAATATCATTATTAGCAATGACTGAGGGATCTGGAGTCCGAGTGCCTTAATTTCCAATCCCAGTTCAGTCCTTAAAAAGCTGTAGGATCTTCACAAGTTATTTTACCTCTCTGGGTTTAAATATTCTACATTGTAAAATGACAATGGAAGGCAAAAGCAGAAGACCCAGAGCAGGGACAGGTGAGGAGGTGGGCCGATTCTCCTGTGTTTTTGCTTTGTTTTGTTCGTTTTTCTTTGCTTTTGATGATATCTCTGCCAGAGATCAAGCTTTCTCCCTGACCCCACCTCTCACTAGGCAGCTTTTCTATCACAAAATGATTCCTCATTTTGACCACTGTCTCTCCATCCCCTAAAGAAGGTTGGTGCTAATTATGGGGTTTTCTCACTATTTCCTGTTTTTTGTTTCTCAGCTCCTTTAACGACCTGCATGACTTTTTTCTCTGTATTAAAATCAGATTGTTGTAAGACCTACACTCGTTTCTGTTTCCCTGGACATGCCCTGAACGATACAGTGACTATCTGTCTACTTCACAAGATAACTAGAGATAATGGATTTAAAAGCTCAGCAGTTTGCAGGGCACAGATGAAATTGGCAATAAATATTTGCTCTGAGTAAAGAAGTAAAAGATAGAAGTACAACTGTTTTATTCTGTCATTGACTTCAGAGCAAAATGAATCAGCAGTTTATAAACTAAGGGTGAATTTATGCAAGATTATTCAACAAATGTTTATTAATCATCTACTCTATAGGCCAGAAATGTCTTTGTGCTGAAGTGAGACAGTGAGTGCAGAGAAAAATACAGGCTCTTGACTAAAGAACCTATATTCTTTCTTCTTGCGGATGAAGGTATTTTAAAAAGAGACAGAAAAATGCAGTATTTAAGATGCTGATAAGTTCTAGAGAGAAATTTGAAGGCAGGTTAAGAGTGCTGGTGAGAAAGTGGTCAGGGAGATTTCCTCTGAAAAGGTGTCAGCTGGACAGGCCCAGAGACAAGTGAGGGTGCATGGCAGCATCTACAGGCCTTGGGTCAAGTGAAGCTTCTAACCTGAGAGAAGCTTGGCGTTTTTAAGGAGTACTGAGGAGAAGGATACTGAGGAGAGAATGACCAGAGCAAAAGAGAAAGACTGAGGGACCGGATTTATGGGGGACCTGACAGTGTGAAGATTCACAGGCAGTGGCAGGTTTTTAGGTTTTACTCTGAGAAGGCGAGCTCTCAGAAAGCTATCCGCAAAAGTGTGATGTAATCTGATCTATGCTCTAATAAGATCACTCTACTGGATGGAAAATGGCTTCTAGTTAACAGGGTGAGAAACAAGGAGAATGTTCTAATGATCCAAGTGCCCTGATGGTTGCCGGAAGGTGGCTGGTAGTGACAGTCATGTGATAGATCTCAAAGGTAAGTGTTGGTGGATAGATGCAGTGTGTGAGAGGAATCACTGAGGGCTGTACTCCTTGAGTCAAAATTGGGGAGTAAAATAAAGTAACGGGCCTATATATGTGGTTAATTCTGTTCAAAACTGAAGGAGAAAATAGTTGCTGTGCTCTGAGCCATCAACTGGCTAAAATGTTCCTTCTCGATGGAATGAGTAAGGGAGGGGGTGAATGTCCCTTCACTCAGAATTAGAAAGTCAGCAGAAATGAGGTACCTCCCGACACTGAAGCCAACAATAACATGAACAAGATTAAAGTCATTGGATAGTGGTGCTGAGATATGACCCTATACTATAGCTTAAAATGTTATCATCCTTCTAAACTCCTAACCTCTCCCAGGATCTCTGTGAGCTACCAGTTTGAATTTGGAAAACCGGGCTTTCAGACATAAAACTGTTATGTTTGTGGTTATTATTATTCCCATTATCACTAATTTTTGCATTATGTTTTATCATTCAATGTTAATATGCAGAATTTTTTCATTAACTCATTTATATTTGTCACCATTTGTTTTCTTCAATACTCAACAAATACAACAACGAATTGTTTCACTTTTTTTCTGGGATTTAATACAGGAGTAGAAAATTTTGTTCCCACCTTTTCTTTTACTTGAATTTATACTGTTTTCATCTTTTATTTTGATTTTTCTAAAATGTTAGATTTCCCTCCTTTCTGCACTATCAGTCACTAAAAAATGTATCTAAGTATGCCAAGGTATATCAACGGTTAATGAATATATCTTAAGGTGTAGTCATAAATCACTGGATACATTTTTGAAATAGCCAATATATCATGATTAGTAATATATAGTTTAGTTTATGCATAAAGGCAGACAGACATGGATCTTGCCAGCCAAACATAAATTCTCCCCTAATTTCCTACTTATAGAACCTCAGTGGTCATTGTGCCTAAGCCCAGAATTACTGATATGTTTGCTCTCATGTGCGCATGATGATTATTTTCCTTAATTTCCCAGCCTTCATCCAGGAAGGTTTGGCAATGTGAACCCTTTCCTATACTGAGGCAGAGATGGGAACCTCTGCAGAGGTTTCTGTGAAAAACCACAAACGCGCTTGTCAGCCTTCTTGCTTCTATTTATTTTGCCTTGACTATGGATGGGATAAATGAAGTAACAGCTGATATCTTGAAACATGAAGTGGAAAGCATGGGAGAAAGGTCAAAAGAAAAGGGAAACTTTGACCCTGATAACACTGTGTATCTGAACCATTCGAAAATTCATTATTCGCCAACTTTTGCTAAACGAGAAAACAGATTTTAATATTAGCCCATATTACACAGGCAAATGTTACTTGCAGTGAAAGTCTGTCTAAATAATTCAGAGAATTTTCCATCCATGGCAGAAATATTCATATTACATTTGTTACTAAGCCAAAAACCTTAATTCAATCAAACGAAGTAAATGTTTCCCCAAACTTCTAGGAATATAATAAAATAGGCAAGTATACTAAGATAAGATTGTTTACATTTGTTCCAGTAAATCAGTTTAATAACTATTTGGAATACTCTAAATTGATATGAGTCAGATTTAAGAACGATTTGTAGTTGGAAATATCTTTTTTATGAAAATCTAAATGGCCATTTTGATTTTAATGTCTGATATTTACATCCATTAATTCACACACTGTCATATATATTCGATTTAATTTCATTAATTCAAATACGGTTCAGTGAGAGAGTCAGAGATTGTAGGGTCATGTAGCTCTTTTATAAAGCACTCATGACCAGAAGAGTTCTGTTTGATTTTATCATATGGCCAGATTCACGTTGCCTTTAACTTCTTCAGAGATTTTCCCTAATCTCTTTTCTTTCATAAAATACATGCTGCTCGGTCCACTCTTCTACACAACGCAATAAGCAGGATGCTCATGGCTGAAACATAAGCTTAAGAAGTAATTTTTGAAGTGACAGATTCTTTTCTTGACCAAACTTTAGTCAGGCTCCTCTGAGCCCTCTTTTTGACTAGGTCCATCTCTGGGCAGTATCTCGGCCTGCCTAGTCCAGTTGCAGCAAGAATCCTGCCTCCTGAGTCAGTTTAGGGAATTAAATTAAACCCACTCTGGATATCTGATCTCTCATGACATTTGATCAAATTTGTCATCCCCTACTCTTGATATCTGGTCACTCTGGCCTGCCTTCAGCAAGAATCCTATTCAGTCAGTTCAACAAAATTATTCTACCTTTTATGTCTGCTCTTAGTAATTTTCCACCCACTGACCCCACCTCCCACTCTGTTCCTTGGCTACACATCCCCAGCTATCTTTGCTGTATTCAGGGTTGAACCTGATCTCTCTCCTCTATTATCATAATCTTGACACCTATCACAACAGCTCTGAATAAAGTCTTTCTTATGGGTTTAACAAGTGTCAGAATAATTTTACTTTAACAGAACTACCAAAGTATTAGTTAACTACTGAAGTAGAACTGCTCAGTAAGACATGCAGATTTTTTTGTCAATTACAATTCATTCTCATATTGTGAAAATAAGTCTACTTTTTGTATATCTTTTTTCATATAATAACTTTCCATTTATTTGTCTAGGAATTTGTTTGATTTGGAAATTTTATTTTTAATGCATGTAAAATTAAATAAGATTGGAATGCTGGAAATAGATCCCATGAAACATAAAACTGTCAAAATCAGTTAACTTTATTCTGTCTTAGTGCACCACATTGTTAATGAAGCAACTTCTAAACATCATCATCCTTGATAAAAAGTCATGAGCTAAAGTAGTCATGAATTATTGGAGAAGAACAACTAAAGTATTTGCCAGGTAGAGGTATGTCTATGCTAACTTTAAATGAAAAATAACAAAGTAGTTTGAAAAGAATATGTATTATTTTAAAAATTCCTTTTTTTTAACAAAGGAGCTTATCATAACTACTCACTGTCCCTCCCAATAGTCAGGGCAACAGCATACAGTTAACATTTGTAATATTTCATTTCATAAAAATAAGATTTTAAAACTGAATTGTTGAGTTTTAAGTTTCTAAATGTTTGAGTGTTTAAAATTTAAGAGCACATAAAAATCTTAGAAAAGGACTTTCATTAATAAAATATTCAAAATATGGTAAGATATGCATGATGATTTAATATATGCAAATTGACAAGTGATAGGAATAGTGAATTTGAATAGAGAAAATATGTACATAAATGAATGGTATTTCAGAATCTAAGCAAACTGATGACTGCATTATGTACTTGTCCCCAATGTAAATGAAATACTAATTAGAAAATATTTGTTTTCCATTAAAGGACCAATAAGAGGGTATGAAAGAAAATTACTAGTTTGTTCCTCTTCTCTTAGCTTTAAGAATTTTGTTCAATATACTGTCACCTTAATACTTTAATATTATCTTTCAGCAAACTGCTGCTCTTATATTGATCTTGCTTAATGCATAATGATATAAAAAGAATAATGAAATTATGCCTAACCCTTGAGAATTTGGTGGTACAATTTCTCTGTTTATTCTTACTTGTATATCCTTACAAGTCATTGCTATTAATATTGTTAGCGATTCTTTCATAGGGTGAACATGCTTTCTGTATGACTTTTGTGATATAAGGCAGTCAATAATTCTCATCTGATATAAAACAGATATCTATTTCCATTTTAAATGCTTCTTAACTTTCAGTGCATTGTTTTCTATATTATTTGGTTTGACCAATTGCTAATTGAGTCAGTAATATAATTTGACCAGAAGTTTGATACTATGAAAAGTATTTTTTAAAAAGTAAGTTTTGCTAAATATCATCACTAAGCAACAGGCTGTTACAAAAATCAAAATATTTAAATATGCAACTCTTTCTGATCATCAGTATCTGTTACTTATCTGTGTCTTGCCCTAATTCTATAACTGGGATGAAAACCATCCAACTTTATTGGTCAACTTTGTTCTGCTGTGCAGCTTTGGAAATATGGAGGACTCCAAATTCATTTGTAATAAGAACACTGAAAATGAAGCTAACTGATGTAGGATTCAGTTCCAGAGCTCTCCCTAGAGAGGTATATATGGGGAAATCACATATTTTTTTCTACTTTCCTCTTCCTAATATTGTCATACAAAAATCAGGTTAAAATGAGTAGAAAAATGAGAAGCTTTCATTGTGAACTGGATGAAACAATACACTCTGAAATGTGAAGGAGAAAGGGACAATTTAATTTATTTACTTAACTATAAATAGTTTCATTGTTTTGAATTTATAATAAGTTTACAGATTTTTTGTCTCTCTCATTTAAATAGTGTTGTCTGAATAAACATTTCTGCCATGTTACCTCTCTGAGTCTCTGTCTAACTCAAATAATCATTAACAGACTATCCAGATTCACCCTGCTAAGCACTTGCTTAGAACAGGGAACATAAATTTTGCAATTAACACCATTGCAAAAGATTATAATTTTCCATCTAATGGAATCAAATGCCAAAATTTTCTCTTTTGGATGATAAACTCCACTTATCCTTCTATCATTGAGATTGTCTGATAGTAATCAGAAGGTGTAGAAAAGCAATTAAGGAAATTTTGACAATTAAAAATAAAATGATTATTTTTTTGTATTATGCATGTTTATCCTCAGAAGTATATGTTTTATAAAGTTATGTCAATTTATAAACATATGATCTATTTTAAGGTTAGATTGTATAATATTTTTTAGATAGGATTCCCAGTTCTCCTGCTGTTTGTTACTGACATTTCATTTAAGGAAAAAAAAAAAATTTTATATATATATATATGTATATCCTACATAGTATTACTTTATTTTTCCTTTTCCTTTTTATTTTTTTCTATTACTAAAATATTCACTTGGACTTGGGGAAGTTATTTATAATCAAATGACGATTATTTTTGTCTGTTGTATTTTCTTCAAGATTTACAGTCAATCTTCCCAGGTTTTAATTAGTAAGTCAATTTGCTTTACATGTTACTTTTAGTGGTTGTGAAAGTTCCTGAAGCATTAGTAAGTTGAAAATTAGATTTAAATATGTCTTGTTTGAGGTAGGTATTTTAAAACTAAGTTATCCTTTATTATTATATAACTGGTATTCTAAATATCACATCTTCACATGGCTTGACTGTTCTTTTGTAACTTGACTCAAGACATATGAAATGTTTTGAATCAGAGAAATCTATGCTTCAGATCACTAGGAGACAGGTTATATGGCAACATGCTCTTAGCCTGGCATCATGCTAATAGTAGAAAAGCCTGACAAACAGGAAGGATAGTTTTCAAATGTTTCAAATGCTCAATGTAAAAATTTACTTTTATTATACACTGCAATCATCAAGGAAGCCTAACGTAGGGATAATTTTAGTGAAATAGGTTGAAGCTAATAAAAAAGAAATAGTCAACATTTTATTTGTCTGAATTATTACTTATGATAATTATGTAGAATACAGGACAGTCAAGTCACACCCTGTACATAAAGATATTGACAGACTTTTATTTTAAGTCAAAAAATTAAAATGCTAATTAACTGGTAGAGGTGAACTTTTCAACCTATAAGGCATAGACACATGTCCATAGCAGATTTGAAAATGTTGTTCTAAATCTTAAAAAAAAAAAAAAAGAAAAAGTTTCTACATTAAAAGATGAAAAAACTTTCCAAGCTTAACCCTATAGCTGCATCAAAATGCTAGAATGTTTTGACCAATAAGTAACTTAGTTCAA
This sequence comes from Delphinus delphis, assembly GCF_949987515.2. Taxonomy (NCBI): domain Eukaryota; kingdom Metazoa; phylum Chordata; class Mammalia; order Artiodactyla; family Delphinidae; genus Delphinus; species Delphinus delphis. The sequence continues at coordinate 128,260,950 of NC_082687.1, forward strand.
TTATAAAATACAATGGAGAAAATGATTTAAGAAATACTACAACTGTAAAACACTGATGATGGAATTTGAAAATGACATAAAGAAATGGAAATATATCTTGTGTTCTTGGATTGGAAGAATTACTATTGTTGAAATGGCTGTACTGCCCAAAGCCATTTACAGATTTAATGCAATTCCTATCAAAATACCCATGACATTTTTCACAGAACTAGAACAAAATAATCAAAATATTTATATGGAATCATTAAAGACCCCAAACTGTCAAATTAATCTTGAGAAAAAGAAGAAAGCTGGAGGTATCATGCCTCCTGACTTCAGACTATACTACAAAGTTATGGTAATTAAAATAGCAAGGTACTGGCACAAAAACAGACACATAGATCAGTGGAACAGAATAGAAAGCCCAGAAATAAATTCACACAGTTTTGTACAATTAATCTATGACAAAGGAGGCAAGAATAGACAATGTTGAAATGACAGTCTCTTCAATAAGTGATGCTGGGAAAACTGGTCAGCTACATGTAAAACAATGAAATTAGGATATTTCCTCACACCAAATACAAAAATAAACTCAAAATGGATTAAAAAGACCAAAATGTGAGACCTGAAATGAATAAACTCCTAGAAGAGAACATAGGCACAACACTCGTTGACATAAATCACAGCAATATTTCTTTGGGCCAGTCTCCTAAGGCAAAAGAAATAAAAGCAAAACTAAACAAATGAGACCTAGTTAAACTTAAAAGTTTTTCCACAACAAAGGAAAACATCAACAAATTCAAAAAAAGAAAAAAAAATGAAAAGACAACACACTGAATGGGAGAATATACTTGCAAATGATACTACTGATAAGGGGTTAATACCCAAAGTAAACAGCTCATACAACTGAATATCTTACAAAGAACCCAATTAAAAAATGGGAAGACCTGAATAGACATGTTTCCAAAGAAGATATACACATGGCCAACAGGCACAAGAAAAAATGCACAAAAGTGCTAATCATCAGAGAAATGCAATTCAAAACCACAATGAGATACCACCTCACACCTGTCAAACTGGCTATTATTAAAAAGTCTATAAATAACAAATGTTGGAAGCAATGTAGAGAAAAGGGAATCATAGTATAATATATGTGGGATTTTAAACTGGTGCAGCCACCATGGAAACCAGTATGGAGGTTTCCTCAAAAATTGAAATATTAAACTACCATATGATCCAGCCATTCCACATCTGGGTATATATCTGAAGAAAATAAAAACACTAACTTGAAAAGGTACATGCATCCTGATGCTCACAGCAGCATTAGTTACAGCAGCCAAGATATGGAAGCACCCCAAGTGTCCATCAAGGGATGAAAGGATAAAGGAAATGTGATAAGAAACAGACTCACAGACCAGAGGTCACACAGCAGAAACAAGAACTACAATCCTTCAGCCTGTGGAATGAAAATTACATTCACAGAAAGACAGACAAAATGAAAAGGCAGAGGACTATGTACCAGATGAAGGAACGAGATCAAACATCAGAAAAACAACTAAGTGAAGTGGAGATAGGCAACCTTCCAGAAAAAGAATTCAGAATAATGATAGTGAAGATGATCCAGGACCTAGGAAAAAAAATGGAGGCAAAGATTGAGAAGATGCAAGAAATGTTTAACAAAGACATAGAAGAGTTAAAGAACAAACAAACAGAGATGAACAATACAATAACTGAAGTAAAAAATACACTAGAAGGAATCAATAGCAGAATAAATGAGGCAGAAGAACAGTTAAGTGACCTGGAAAACAAAATGGTGGAATTCACTGCCATGGAACAGAATAAAGAAAAAAGAAAGAAAAGAAAGGAGGGAAGACTAAGAGACCTCTGCAACAACATTAAATGCACCAACATTCTCATTATAGGGGTCCCAGAAGGAGAAGAGACAGAGAGAAAGGACCTAAGAAAATATATGAAAAGATAATAGCTAAAAACTTCCCTAACATGGAAAAGGAAATAGTCACGCAAGTCCAGAAAGTGCAGAGAGTCCCAGGCAGGATAAACCGAAGGAGAAACATGCTGAGACACACAGTAATCAAATTGACAAAAATTAAAGACAAAGAAAAATTATTAAAACCAACAAGGGATAAACGACAAATAACATACAATGGAGCTCCCATAAGGTTAACAGCTGATTTCTCAGCAGAATCTCTACAGCCAGAAGGAAGTGGCATGATATATTTAAAGTGATGAAAAGCAAGAACCTACAACCAAGATTACTCTACCTGGCAAGGATCTCATTCAGATTCTACAGAGAAATCAAAAGCTTGACAGACAAGCAAAAGCTAAGAGAACTCAGCAGCACCAAACCAGCTCTACAACAAATGCTAAAGGAACTTCTCTAAGTGGCAAACACAAGAGAAGAAAAGGACCTAAAAAAACAAACACAAAACAATTAAGAAAATGATAATAGGAACATACATATCGATAATTACCTAAAATGTGAATGGATTAAATGCTCCAACCAAAAGACATAGACTGGCTGAATGGATACAAAAACAAGACCCGTATATATGCTGTCTACAAGAGACCCACTTCAGACCTAGGGGCACATACAGACTGAAAGTGAGGGGATGAAAAAAGATATCCCGTGCAAATGGAAATCAAAAGAAAGCTGGAGTAGCAATACTCATATCAGATAAAATAGACTTTAAAATAAAGAATGGTATAAGAGACAAGGAGGACGCTACATAATGATCAAGGGATCAATCCAAGAAGAAGATTTAACAATTATAAATATATATGCACCCAGCATAGGAGCACCTTAATACATGAGGCAAATGCTAACAGCTATAAAAGAGGAAATCGACAGTAACACAATAATAGTGGGGGACTTTAACCCCTCACTTACACCAATGGACAGATCATCCAGACAGAAAATTAATAAGGAAAAACAAGCTTAAATGACACAATAGAACAGATAGATTTAATTGATATTTATAGGACATTCCATATGAAAACGGCAGATTACACTTTCTTCGCAAGTGCACACAGAACATTCTCCAGGACAGATCACACCTTGGGTCACAAATCAAGCCTCAGTGAATTTAAGAAAATTGACATCATATCAAGAATCTTTTCTGACCACAGTGCTATGAGATTAGAAATAAATTATGGGGAAAAAAACGTAAAAAACACAAGCACATGGATGCTAGAAAATATGTTACTAAATAACCAAGAGATCACTGAAAAAATCAAAGAGGAAATCAAAAAATACCTAGAGACAAATGACACTGAAAACATGATGATCCAAAACCTATGGGATGAAGCAAAAGCAGTTCTAAGAGGGAAATTTATAGCAATACAATCCTACCTCAAAAAACAAGAAAAATCTCAAACAATCTAACCTTACACCTAAAGGAACTAGAGAAAGAAGAACAAACAAAATGCAAAATTAGTAGAAGGAAAGAAAAAATAAAGATCAGAGCAGAAATAAATGAAATAGAAACAAAGAAAACAACAGCAAAGATCAATAAAACTAAAAGCTGGTTCTTTGAGAAGATAAACAAAATTGATAAACCTTTAGCTACACTCATCAAGAAAAAGAGGGAGAGGACTCAAATCAATAAAATTAGAAATGAAAAAGGAGAAGTTACAACAGACATGGCAGAAATACAAAGCATCATGAGACTACTACAAGCAACTCTATGCCAATGAAATGGACAAACTGGAAGAAATGGACAAATTCTTAGAAAGGTATAACTTTCCAAGACTGGACCAGGAAGAAATAGAAAATATGAACAGACCAATCACAAGTAATGAAATTGAAACTGTGATTAAAAATCTCCCAAACAAAAGTCCAGGACCAGATGGCTTCACAGGTGAATTCCATCAAACATTTAGAGAAGACCTAACACCCATCCTTCTCAAACTCTTCCAAAAACTTGCAGAGGAAGGAAAACTCCCAAACTCATTCTATGAGGCCACTATCACCCTGATACCTAAACCAGACAAAGACACTACAAAAAAAGAAAATTACAGACCAATATCACTCATGAATATAGATGCAAAAATCCTCAACAAATTACTAGCAAACAGAATCCAACAACACATTAAAAGGATCATACTCCATGATCAAGTGGCATTTATCCCAGAAATGTAAGGATTCTTCAATATATACAAATCAGTCAATGTGATACACCATATTAACAAACTGAAGAATAAAAACCATAGGATCATCTCAATAGATGCAGAAAAAGCTTTTGACAAAATTCAACACCCATTTATGATAACGACTCTCCAGAAAGTGGGCATAGAGGGAACTTACCTCAACATAATAAAGGCCATATATGACAAAGCCACAGCAAACATCTTTCTCAATGGTGAGAAACTGAAAGCATTTCTTCTAAGATCAGGAAGAAGACAAGGATATCCACTCTCACCACTATTATTCAACATAGCTTTGGAAGTCCTAGCCATGGCAAGCAGAGAAGAAAAGAAATAAAAGGAATATAAATTGTAAAAGAAGAAGTAAAACTGTCAGTGTATGCAGATGATATGATATTATACATAGATAATCCTAAAGATACAACCAGAAAACTACTAGAGCTAATCAATGAATTTGGTAAAGTTATAGGATACAACATTAATGCACAGAAATCTCTTGCATTCCTATACACCAACAATGAAAGGTAAGAAAAAGAAATTAAGGAAACAATCCCATTCACCATTGCAACATATATACAATAGAATATTAGTCATAAAAAGGAGCAAAACTGGGTCATCTGTAGAGATGTGGATGGACCTAGAGACTGTCATACAGAGGTAAGTCAGAAAGAGAACAAAAAAAATTGTATATTAACGCATATATGTGGAATCTAGAAAAATGGTACAGACGAACCGGTTTGCAAGGCAGAAATAGAGACATATATGTAGAGAACAAATGTATGGACACCAAGGGGGGAAAGCAGGGACAGGGTGGTGGGATGAATTGAGAGATTGGGACTGACATACATACACTAATATGTATAAAATAGATAACTAATAAGAACCTGCTGTATTGAAAAAAAAAAAGGAAAAGAAAAGAAACAGACTCACAGATATAAAGAACAAACTAGTGGTTACCAGTAGGGAGAGGAAATGGGGGATTGGTGAGATAAGGGCAGGGGATTAAGGGTATATAGTATATATATACTATATATATAGTATATATATATATACTATACATAAAATAAATAAGCAACAGGATATATTGTACAGCACAGGGAAATACAGCTATTATTTTGTAATAACTTTAAAAAATAAAATAAATTCAAACAAAATACACACACAAAGTGGCAACTATTAACATGCAGATACCCCACTTATCTTCTCTGATCTCACAGTATACATTAAGAAGCCAATTTTAAGAAAGTAAACAAATACTTTAGTTCAAAATAGACATTTTTAGTAAAGGGAATAATTATGTTACCAAGAGAAAGATAATAAAAAGAAAAAAAATTTAAAGGAGCATGTTTAAACATACATATGTTTCTATGTATGTTTCCTTACATAGAAACATAAGGAAATATTTACCTTAGACTTAAAACTGTGAGTAGCAAAATAGGTGAAACCTAGAGGATGAATGTTTTCAACAGAAAACAAACAAACAAACAAAAAAAAACACAAAAAACCCCAGAGAATTGAAAGAACAGAGTATGACGTCAAGGTTTAGAATGAAGAAAAGCCAGTAACAAATTTAGGCAAGGATATTTGTGAAAATGTTTAGAGAAAATGTGGAAGATAGAGAGGAATTGCTAATCAATGATTGGGACTTACAGAGAACAGACTTGTTTAAGAAGGAATAGAAAAAAAGGCAACTGTATGTTCAGATTTGAAGGTATGCACAGCATTATAGAGAAAATAAATGAAAACTACATGTAGAGATGCAAACAATTCGGCTACCAACACAGCCTGCCAGACTCTTTCAAGGGACAGTTGGAAAACAAATGTTCTTTAAGTCATTTGGAAATTAGATGACAAAGTAATTGCTTGCTTTACAGTTGCAGAAACATTTTTGTAAATGATAATACAGCTGTTCTAGCAAATTATCTTCCCTTCATTTTCAAAATTTTTGGAAGAGTAAGCTATACTCTCATCCTTCAATTTCTGATTTTCAACCCATTTATTTGTTAATCCTTTTCTATTTATTTTTTTGAAGTGATAGATGTTCATATTGCAACAATTTCTCAGAATAATCTTTCAAGTTGCAATGCTGCATTTATGTGGAGATATACAAATACTCTCTGGTGACACAGTTGGAGATTAGTGACATGCTGTCTGATGGGGGAACATATTCTGGCATGAGACGTCGCATCTATGCATCCAACTGTACAGTACGGGAAGCACCTATGATGAAAAATTCTTAAGTTAAATTCTGTGAGGAAAACAACAAACATTTGAGCAAGGAAATGAAAAAGATGCTTCCTTCCCATTTTAGGAAAAAGGATTTCTAATGAACAAGCAAGGTCTTTCTCATATACTTCCTACAATTGGTAAAATAATAGGGGTAGGCAACTTTATGATGTGCATCTCCTTCTGGGTCTGATTTTTCATTTCAGTTGTTAAAACAGGCTAGTAATTACTTTTACCATTCAAAGAAATGAATGGATGTTCTTCTACAGTCTTTTCTGCAATTCCACCTCTTGTTTTCAGTATCATTCCAATTCTGCATCTAATTTTGATCGCTGCTCTATTATTTTTCTTTATTCATAACTTTTCTCTGTATTGAACTCCTAATTATCTCTGTCAGTATCAAAATGTTAACTCTATGATATCAAATATGCTCAAAACAATGATGCATATTCTAATATATTAATGGGCCAATATAAACAACTTGCTTGATTGCTAATCCATTTTGATATGAAATAGCAGTTTTTCATTTTTCATGCAATGTCATAAAAATACATTCTGTGGTTTTTATAACTGAAGAACTCCAGAAAAATATAATATTTTTACTGGAAATATTATTTTCACAATTTTTCAATGACCTTATCTTCAAAAATATTCTTTTTTTACAAGTATAAAATAATATTCTTAAATTTCTCTGATATTAGACTGTTGAACTTAATCTACATACTTCTGAACTTTTGATTTTTAGATATGTATACCACTTAATAAGTTCCAATGCACTAAGCAATAAAAAATAACTATATCTAGATTCTATTTATGTTTTAAATAAATTATAAAATTACAAAATATACTATACACAGTTGCAAAGTTTAGAGTAAGAAAAACAGGTATATATTTCAGCAATGCCTAAAAGTATGCTTCTATTTTACAGTTTGAGGCAACAATATACTATTTATATTATTGAGACTACGACTACCTAAGAAGGGATCACAGGAAACTATTTTAATAAAATAATATAAATAAAAATAATGGTTGAGTATTACAGTATGTGTGATAGTTTCAATGATAATGGCTTTCAAAATGGTTTCAATAATTTGTTTTAGTTAACATACAAGAACACTATAAAACTGCATTAGTTTATCAATACATTTATTATATTTAATATTATCTTACCTGGTTAATATTATTTTAATATGTACTCTTTTTGTTATTTTTACCTTACTTATGTAGTCTCAATATAAATTACATTTAGCTGTCTTGAGTAAAGAATACTAATCCACCAAAGCCCAATATATAAAATAGTTCAACAATATGGGGTAGAATTTTTTTATTTTAAAATACATAATTTTCAACTATCTTGATTTGAGCTACTGTGGATATATTTCATCAGTTATTAACATTCCTCTTTCAGGTTCATATTGAGTCATCAAAAATCTGGAGTACTCCTGACCCTTTTCCCAATGTGTAAATTAGTAATATAATGGCAATATTCAGACAGGCAAATATAGACTAAGCTCCCTTTGATGAAAACAACGTGAGGTAAAGCCTTCCCTACTGTGAATCATCTTAGTTTGTGAAAGAGTAATTTGGAATGGCTATATCTGACAAGTATATTGAAAGAAAGAAAATGTGGAAAACATAATATGAAACATCTTTATGTATATGTAATTATTTTATATACTTTTTCATTATATAATTTGAAATATACATATAACTTGAAATATACATATTGTCAATTATATAATTATACTATATTATACAATTATACAATTTGAAGTATATATATTTCAAATTATATAATATACATATATAGTCTATATATAAGCTATACATACAAATATATATATAAAATAAAAGTATCAACAAAGTATCAAAAAAACAATTATTTTACCCATAGTATTTGGACTTTATTCTTTGGTTTACTTTCCAAATTTAATTTGAAAAGAAAAAAGGTAGCATTTTCTATGAAAAGAAAATGATAGTTTCAAAAAATAATTTTTTTCATTTGGAAAGCAAAATGCTTTAAACAATGGTGCAATACAGAACATAAATATTTGTAACCACTAAATATCAATCTAACATTTTCTGGTTTTATTTTGTTGTTATTTAATTCTCTCTTATCCCTCTCTCATTTTTCTCTCTCTTCTTCATCTTTAGCATACGTTGAACTGTTTTCTAAATACCTATAGGTATATTGAATATAGCATTTTCCAACAATGTCAAATATAATTTAGCTCATAAACCAGTACCAAATATTCATTCCCAGGGAAATCAATATTTTTTTGTGTGCTAGAAATATTGAAAACCATAGAAATCTAAATTCATTGAAATTTGCAGTATTTGATAAATCCACAGAATTTTCAATTTTAAAAAAATCATTACATTTTATTTTATTTATTTAATTTTTTTTTTTTTTGGCAGTACGCGGGCCTCTCACTGTTGTGGCCTCTCCCGTTGCGGAGCACAGGCTCCGGACGCGCAGGCTCAGCGGCCACAGCTCACGGGCCCAGCCACTCCAAGGCATGTGGGATCTTCCCAGACCGGGGCACGAACCCATGTCCCCTGCATCAAAAGGCGGACTCTCAACCACTGCACCACCAGGGAAGCCCTCATTACATTTTAAATTTATTTAAAGAATTCTTCATCTGTTTTGTGCTTGTGTAACATCAACAGTATACTAAGAAAATATTTTAAAAATCAGATAAGTTGTCTGATTACTATATCTATTAAACAATGCTTACAAAAAAAAACAAAAAACAAAAAAGAATGCTTACAGCTACTATTAAAAATCTGAGAATAAGACCTGAATATTTTTGAACTATAGAGATCATATGTCAGTATCTCTACAGTGGCTTTTATTACATAATAAATAACTTAATCTTCATTAACCTTCATCAGCTCATTATAGAAAACAACTTGGGGGCTTCCCTGGTGGCGCAGCGGTTGGGAGTCCGCCTGCCGATGCAGGGGGCGCAGGTTCATGCCCCGGTCGGGGAGGATCCCGCGTGCCGTGGGGCGGCTGGGCTCGTGGGCCATGGCCGCTGGGCCTGCATGTCCAGGGCCTGCACTCCGTGGCAGGAGGGGCCGTGGAGGTGAGAGGCCCGCGTACCGCAAAAAAAAAAAAAAAGAAAGAAAGAAAATAACTTGGAAAAATAATCAATTGCAAAACACAGATAATTTCCATGATTTAGCTGGCAAGTTACTAACAATAGATTTATGGGTTGAAATAATCTGCTTTACTAAATAACATTATAGTGTTCAGAATAGACACATATTAAAAAGAAAATAAAACAGATTATTCATTCAACATTTTGGTGGCTATTATGCTAATCAGATTATCAGTCTAAAATGTATCCATATGAACATTTTTCTGTAAATTTTTTCTTCATTTCCATATGTGTGTCAGTCACTTCACAGGTCCAGATAGAAGCTGACTCAGAAATTGTTTAAATAAAGATGACAACAAATGATTTTAAACTTTGAGTTTGAAAAAGCAAGCAGACATTTCTGAAATTGTATATGTAGAGTAGACCCTTGAACAACATGGGCATTAGGGGCACCAACCCACACGGAGTTGAAAAATCATATATATATATCTATCTATATATATATAGATAGATAGATATATATCTCAATATGTATATTTTATTTAAAATTTAATTTATATGAAGAACATTTATGAAATTCACATGAATCTGAGGTGTTCTCATATTGACTGGGTTTATTTTACTTTATTATGCTCTGCCACAATAAAGTGAGGTTCATCATCTTGTGAGTAAGATATATGACATGAAAGGAAAAATGTGAATGTAAGAAAATTTATAATAGATGTGTGCATTCATATACATTGTTCAGGTTCAAACTTATAGGGAAATATGAATGCTTTTCTTAATATATATAACATATATACAACTAAAGGCAGATTAAGTTACGTTGAATTGGCCAAGAAATTTCCAATATTTTTTTCACTAATAAATGCTAACTCAAGAGGACATATTTCAATGCATAAGTATACTTGCAACATGAAACTACTCAAATGCGAGAGAAATCCTCAGAGAAAATTTCAGAAGAGGTGAAAAAGAGTACACAATTGATCCTTATTATTTGTGAAGTCACCTACTGACTAAAATGTATTTATAAACCCAGAATCAATACTCATGACACTTTTGTGCTCATTCTCAGACATAATCAGAGCAGCTAAAAAACTGAGCTGCCCAACACCCATGTTCCCAGCTGGATCAAACAAGGTAATGCATTGCCTTCTTGTGTCATCTCTTATAATATAAACAAGTGTCCTTATCATGGTCTATTTAGTACCACTATTTTTGCATTTTTGTGAGGTATTTTTTGGTGATTTTGGGGCGATTTTAAAATGGCCCCAAAAAGATAGTGCTGAAATGCTGTCTAGTTTCCCTAAGCACAAAAGGATGAGATATGCCTTACAGAGAAAATACATGTGTTAGGTAAGCTTCATTCATGCATAGTTACAGTGCTGTTGGCCATGAGTTCAACGTTAACGAATCAATAATATGGTACACACAGAAAAAGAAAGAGGAAATTTGCTGATCTGTATATAAGGCTGCTTTAGAAAGTGCTGAAGTAACATCTGTAGTGTATGATGAAGCTACGGAAAAGACGGAAATGTGGCTAAATTTATAGATTGTTGAGATGATGACTGATTAAAAAAAGGAGACGTGGACAGCATTGTTGTAAGGATGCAAGCCACAGAAATTTACAGTCATCTTACTCAGCATCTGGAAAATGTTAAACCCTTCTTGGCTAGGGTTGGCTGGTTTTCAAGTTTCAAAAGGTAATACAGTGTGAAAAATGTTAAGCTTGCAGGTGAAGTATTTGTGCAGGTCAGAAGACTATGCAAGAATTTTTAAAATATCTGTTAAATGTTATTCAGGGTAAGGGTTATTGCAAGAACAGGTTTTCAATGCTGATGAGAATGGCTTACTTTATAAGAACAGAACAAACCTATATAGTGCAAATATAATTTCAGTTGATGAGAATGTTGTGACCAGAGACACTTGTGTTTGTCACAGCTAGCTAGGTCCTATTGGCATCTATTTATATTTTATTTTATTTTATTTTATTTTACTTTATTTAATGGATAGAAGTAAAGGATGCTGCTAAACATCCTACAATGCACAGGACAGCCTACCACAATGAATAATTATTTGACATAAAGTATCAATAGTGATGAGGATGTGTGATGGTTTATGAATTTATGTAAGTATTCATACATAAGTATGAATTTAAGTTTCTTATAATTAAAGTAATACTCAGATTATCTCTTCATCTTAGATGAATTTTGGTAGACTGTGGTCGTTCAAGATGAGGTTCCTTTTATTTAAGTTGTCAAGTTTCTATGTGTAGAGTTGTTAATAACATTCCCTAATTAAACTTCAACTGATACAAGTTTTGTAGTGATATCCCATCTTTCACTCCTGACTGGTAATTTTTACCTTTTTTTTTTTTTAATTTGTCAGCTTTATTAGAGATCTATTTTTCCCCCAATCAACATTTGTTTGATTTTTCTTTACTGTGTTTGATTTCTTCTCTAATTTTAATATTTCCTCCCTTCTCCTTTCTTAAGCTTTATTTTGCTCTTCTTTTTCTAGCTTTTTTTTAAGGCGGAAGTTAAAATTAATTTGAGATCCTTCTTCTTTAGGATAGAATTATAAATGTTTAGTGCTATAAATTTCCCTCTAACCACTTCCCTGGCTCTAATAAGAGATTTTGCTATATTTAATTTCTTTCATCCAGTTCTATATATTTTTCATTACCACTGAGATTCCTTCTTTGACCAATGGGTTATTTAGAAATATATTATTTAATTTCAAATTGCTTGGAGATTATCCTAATTTGTTTGCGGTAAATTTCTAGTTTAATTTCATTACAGTCAGAGATCGTAGCTCGCATTCTTTATTTTTCTAATTTCTATTTTATATTGGAGTATATTTGATTTGGAATGTTGTGTTAGTTTTAGGTGTACAGCAAAGTGATTTAGTTATACATACATCTATAACTTTTAGATTCTTTTCCCATATAGGTTGTTACAAAGTATTAGTAGAGTTCCCTGTGCTATACCGTAGGTTCTTGTTGATTATCTATTTTATATACAGTAGTGTGTACATGTTAATTCCATCCTCCTAATATATCCCCCCACCGCCTCTCCCCTTTGGCAACCGTAAGTTTGTCTTCTAAGTCTGTGAGTCTGTTTCTGTTTTGTAAATAAGTTCACTTGTACCTTTTTTTTTTTAGATTCCATATATGTGATATATGATAACTGTCTTTGACTTACTTTACTTAGTATGATAACCTCTAGGTTCATCCATGTTGCTGCAAATGGCATTATTTCATTTTTTTATGGCTGAATGGAATACTATTCCATTGTATATACGTACCACATCTTCTTTACCCATTCATCTGTCAAAGGACATTTAGGTCATTTCCATGTCTTGACTATTGTAAATAGTGCCGCAATGAACATTGGGGTGCATGTATCTTTTCAAATTATGGTTTTCTCCAGGTATATGCCCAGGAGTGGGATTGCAGGATAATAATTTTAGTTCTTTAAGGTACCCCCATACATGTATACAATTTACATTCCCACCAACAGTGTACGAAGGTACCCTTTTCTCCACACCCTCTCCAGCATTTGTTGTTTGTAGATTTTTTGATGATGGCCATTCTGACCAGTGTGAGGTGATACTTCATTGTAGTTTTGATTTGCATTTCTCTAATAATTAGTGATGTTGAGCATCTTTTCAAGTGCTTTTTAGCCCTCTGCATGTCTTCTTTGGAGAAATGTCTATTTAGATCTTTTGCCCGTTTTTTGATTGGGTTGCTTTGTGGGGTTTTTTTTTGCTATTGAGCTGCATGAGCTGTTTGTAGATTTTGGAGATTAATCCCTTGCTGGGGATTAATATTTGCAAATATTTCCTTCCATTCTGTGGGTTACAGAATTGTAAGGTTACAATTTCCTTTGTGATGTTCACCTTGGGTAGGGCAAGTGCAGTCAAAAGGGTTCTATTCTGTAAGACTGCACTCTTTCCAGTCCTTTGGCTAGAGAGAGAAGGCTTTTTTTTTTAATCCTTGTTTGTGCATCTTGTTGGTTCCTAGTGTTCCTAGTACCCAGGCTGGGATATGCAGGAGGCAAAAACAAAACCCAGGGAACTCACCATCAGATTGCCTTTTGATTCTCAACATCTCTAACATCTCAGTGTTCTTTATCTTCGGGATCCCAAAGAATCTGAGCTCATCCTTAGGAGAAGAACCAGTATATGCTCTTAAGGTGAGAGCTTGATTTCTATGGTTTTTTGGGTTTTTTTTCGGTTTGTTGGAAAGGTTGTTAATTCAGGAGGCTGCTAACGTGGGACTAAGGTAGACTCATGTTCAAGAACCAACTCCAAAGATTCTGCTCAATCATGAAAGTTTTTAAAGGGCAAAATCTATGTAATTTTTATATTCTTATTTGTTCACTGCAGCACTGAAGGAATATATTTTTATGTTTGTCCAACTTTTAAAAATTATTTTAATGGTAGAACTGCTTAGGGTTTCTATTCTGCACTACTGCAGGAAAAAAGGTCAAAGATTAGTTTTAAAAATAAGAATCCATCCTCTTTTATTAAGGATTTGCAATGCAGTCTAAATAAAATGGAAATAAAAAGTTAACATTTGAAATTTAAGGTTATTAGCATACGGAGCCATGAAACTTAAATTTCTCCCAGGAGTTAATTTCTTTCTGGATTGTAAATGAATATGGTAATATTTTTCAGTGTTTAATATGAAATATTATTGAATCCAATAATCCAATATTGGTGTCAGTTCTTAAGGATATTTTGCCTTGTACAACATATGGACCTAGTGTAGGTCAATATACATCCAAAATTACAGCACCTTTTGTTCAAACTTGTTACACAAATTTCACGTGTTACATTTCTCAGAATTGCAAACATGTGTCATCTTGTTTATCCCATTAAAAAGATTCAAAATGACAGCTAAAGAATTCTCATTAAACCCGTAAATACAGTAAATTAAAATATTATTTCAGCATTAATATTGACTTCATAATAAGGAATGTGAGGCTTTTATGCACCTGCTTAGGAAAATTTACAGTTTTCTTCAGCTTTTGTGTTGTAATATATTCCGAGTACATGCCAAAATAGAGTTGTAAATAAGCTCTCATTTAATTTTTTACATAAAATATATGCTTTTTATTATTATAAATCCAAAGATACTTAAAGTGTTTCAAAAAGTGTGATTAAGAGTATACTACAATTAATTAATACTTCCTCTTACCTGGTCAACAGAAAGTTACTGTTTATAGTAAAAATGATTACAATGCTCACACCCATTTGTGGGCTGGCATAGAGCTTTTTTATTATCTCAAACTTGTCAAATTCAATAAAAGTTTACAAAATAAAATATGTAAAAATAAAGGTTGGTCATTGATGATATATTATCAAATGCAAAGTGTTTTTACTGGACAAATGTGATTCCCTATGACAATTGCAGAGTCTCTTCTATTTGCTCCCTATTATCAACAGGGGAAATTTTCTTTCTTTATTCTCCACTAATCATCTCTGACAAATAGTTGGCAAGCTTAATGGTGAAAAGCTGTCCATAGGGTTCTAGGTCAATCTCACCCCTTGGGAAGAAAGCACACACGTCTAAGAATAAATGCCCTCCAACAGAGGAAAAGTACAATGCTTTACATAGTGCTTGTATGACTTTTTTTTTTCCCCAAGTGTAATTAGCTAATATCTTTGTGATACAATTTAACTGTCATTTCAGGTGTTTAACGTGACTCATGTTTTCCCCTCCTATTAAGGAACACAATGATTTTGTATTATATTACTCCCTTAGATCATCATTCTTGGCTTGAGCTAGGATCAGTTGAAAAAAAAAAAAACAATTTCCAAATTCTACTCAAAATATTAATGAAAATATCTTATTGAACACTGCAATAATACAATGTCTGTGACTTGATTGTGTGTTTGTGTGTCTGTGTGTGTATAATTTTTTTCACTAAGGAAAGAGAGCTAGAAAGTTTAATAATTTGGAGGAAAAGAATCTAAATACTTCTAGCAAAGGTGATATACATATGTATGTGTATGTATGTGTGTGTGTGTGTGTGTATATATATATATATATAAAATTTCCCGGATAGCTGAAACAGAGTTAGCATTTAAAAATCTGATGATGTATGTGTAAATTTAATTTAAAGACCACTCACTGTTCTGAATTTTTCCACAAATAGTGCACTGAAAATGAACAACCCTGTAATCATTCATCTTTTCAGATCCAAGTGCAAGTATTTTTGTCCACGTGTTCAAAAAATTTTATGCAGTATTTATGTTCTAGATAAGGTGCTAATCTCATAAGAAATAAAAATAGATACATTTTGTGACTTCATGTTCAAGTACCTGCTACAATGATGAAGTGGACTTTTCTTCTGCTTTCTTATTACTCATTTTTGCTCTACTCACTAAAAGAAACATAAGAATTTACCAGCAGTCTTTGCACTGATGTAATTGTTTCATTGTGTTATTATTATTACTATTTTAAGGCTAACTTGGACTTTATGCTAATTGATACTGTGTTCTTTTCAAATTTATAATTTGCCTTGTACAAATATAAATAAACACAAAATATTAAAGGTACTTTCACCCAAAACATATTGCAGACAAAATGCTCCCAGTCTGAACAGTCAACATGGAGTTTACACTGAGGGTAATTTTTGTCATTCATTTAAATAGAACAAAAACAAAATAAGTGTTAATTGATTTAAATAAAGAAAATTAAATGAAAAGATGAAGTGGTAAAGAGCCTAGAGAAAATTGCTCAGTTTGCATATAAATTAGGTAATTAGCCTCTCACCTGCCCATGTAGAAGTTTATAACCCTAATTAAAATAATTATATAAACTTCCAAGACTCATTAGGAAAATGTGAGAAAGAAACTAAAATGCATTACTGCCCTTTAAGTAATTTTGCTTGAACTTAGTTAATAACATTTCTATAGATTAAGTTGATTTAAATATTTTCACACACATATACCTTTTATAGTTGAAGATTCTAAGAGCTTTACCTAAAAATAAAATACAAAATAAAAATTTAATCTACAGAAAATGAAAGTAAATAAGATAATTTGAAAGACTTTAAAAATAAATTTCATTGTTTACTCCAAAATGTGTGGTTTCTTACAATGCTTCTACAATCCATGATTTTATAAGTATAAATATTCATTTTTAACTAATTCCTAAAGATCTTTTATTTTTAAAATATTGCAAAAGAGTTAAAATTCTATGGTTTAACAAAAAAGCCTTAACCTTTAAGTAGATCAACCCTTTAGTAGTTTAATGAGTAAAGCATGCACATATTTAACACTAATTAATTTAATAAACATTTATGGAACAGTTATGTTTAAGAACCTGCTAAGCAGATGAGTGGGGTATTAAAATGAACGAGACAAGTTTCCTGATTCCAAGGAATTTATATACTTGTAAGGTATATAAAAGGAAACAAATGAACAAGAAAAACACATGGTGATGGTTTAGATGCCATCAAGCTGTTAATGTGTAATAGCTAAAATAAATCAGAAAATGATGGGAAGAAAATAATATATATAAAATATATAACATATGCCAAGTAGTCTTTAAGATATCTTAAACTTGTTTTAATATAGTTATAATGACAAGATATTCTGATTTATGGCAGATGATAAAATTGAAGCTAAGAAAAATCTGCAATTTTGAAAGTCTTCATGATTTGTTTAATATTTTTTAAACAAAAATAAGTGGATATTGCAGTATTGAAACAAAAATATAAATACTGCCTAAAAAATAGATTAGACAAATGAATTCTATATGCCACCAGATGGGATGCAGTAAGAACTGCACATCAACTTGTTGAGGATGTTATTGACAAAAATGCAGATCTCGAAATCTATACATGAGGAAACACCAGATAAAGAAATTGAGGAAATTTCTGAAAGAAATATTAACCCAGCCTGTAATCTTCAAAACTGTTTGCGATATTGTGGAAGTCAAGTAAGGACTACGAAATTCATGTTGATTGAAGGAACTGAAAAGAAATGCAACCAGAAGCAATACTTTCTCCTGGAGTGGACTGTTTTACTATAGAAAGTATTGGGGCAGTTTGTGAACCTGAAGGAATTCTCTGGGTAATAGTTACATGGCAGTTGTATTGCTTTAGCAACTTTCTCGAAGTTGGCATGGTTTCATACAAACATTAAAAGAAAGAAGCAATATCAAAGAGGCACAGGGTGCCAAGCTGATTTCTGTTCCACGGATCACCAGGGAAGCTGTTTTGCTACTATCTTCAATATATTTTAATATTTAATCAATTAGTTTCATTCATTGCATAACTAGCGGAAATGAATCCTTGATTCTATAAGCTAGTACTTAGTCACTTTCCAGTACTGTTTTGCCACTTTTATTTTGATTTACTTCCCTTTTTAAACGTTTTTAATAAATTATAGTAAGTTAGGGATAGTTATCTTATGACCAGCTAAACCAAATAGTGTTCTATCAAGTATCAAATGTATCTATTTGGCTTTGTCAGATTTCAGAATAAATGCCTTTTAAAAAAGAGAGAATTCTAAGTAGTTTTCTTAAAATAAAACACACTTTATTTAACAAAACTTACTTCATGTGGTTTTCCTTCCAAAAATGGCTACCCCTTGAGTTCTTGGGAATAAACAGTGCCTCTCCATAAAACTGCACATCGGCAAATCTGCACATTGAGCATCTCAGCTAAAACAAGTTTCTGAAAACAGGCTCAATTTGTGGCTTGTGGTGATGCCTTCATAACGACCCTTTCCAGAGGGTTTTCAATTAACCCTCTGGAAAGTATCTCTGAATATGTAATTTTGTATCATTTTTTTAAAGCAGCCATTTAATTCTGAAGCACAATGAACATAATATGAATAAATTAAGCAAATGTACAGCTGTTTCTAAAAACTGAGTCTCTTTCCTAGTAGTTTACTCTTTTAATAAAAATGGAGAGATGACCACTCCTCATTTCATTCTTCATGGTTGGATTGATTCAGTTGAGCTTCATCAGGTGTTCTTATGTTTCAGTTATGATTCCCTTCAATGAGCTGAAGGAAAATGTATCATACACTATAAGTTAACTGTTTTTGATTAATTTAACATATGTATACAATTATCATATTTTTCCCAAGTGAATGGGAGGGTTTAATATAGTTATTTATTGTTTTATATCTGAATACACTTACTAACTTTATGTCTTTAGGAAACATGTTAGCAATGAGAGTTCAAATAGATATGACCCTGTATTTCCTTTTTCCTCAATAAAATACAGAATGGAAATTATCTATACATTCTTAAGCTGTCTCAAAATATCTTTTAATTTGACAAATAATTCAGTTATCAAGAACAAGTAAGTGCTATTGCCTTCTGTATCTATATTTCTATACATTCAATCACTTCCAATATATTTACTATTTAATATTCTATAGCATTCAAACTATCTCACATGTACAATATACTTTTATTTCTGTTTTTTTCTATCATTAAATAGGAAACCGTTCACATTTTAGTGTAAATCTGAACCATATCTCTAGCTACCAATTCTAATCCCTATCTACCATTTCCTTAGTTACTGAAAAAAATTTGTATAATTTTCTGAAATAGTTTTTGTATATGGTGTATTCCTTTCAGTTTTTTCTCTTCCAACCAATTTTACGAGTTACAAATACAGGGTTGAGGCTTTCCAACAGAAAGTCTTGACTCCTACAAATAAGTACTTGAGGCCTTCTCAAAATCATTTGCGTATTACCTATTCAACATTGTGCTAGGTTTTGGCAATGCAGTAGTAAAACAGTACTTGAGGCCCTTGCTCTCATGAAACATACATACTCATCACTGGCAAAGAGCACAATCCTTAGATTTTAATATGCAAGGGAATTGATATTTGTTGCTTGTTTACTTCTTTGACGTCAAGTATTACCATTTTGGCCATTCATATTTCACCCACCCAGGAATCCTTACAGATCTTTATATTGTTCATACTCTCTTGGCCCTGAGTTTTTGTACGAAGCTGACCCTGTGTCAAGACAAGCACAGGAATAACAGCAACAGCATCATCAAGACCAACAACAAAGGAAGGATGGGAAAATTTATTAGACTCTTGTTTGGGTCCTTATGGTAAGGACTTTGGGTATATCATTTTAATTTATTAACCTATTTTTATAAACTCTACATCTTATATCAATCTTCTTTTAATCCATATTTGTTATGTAGTTTTCACTTTAAATTTCTCTAACCTCTTAAATCTCACTTGTATGAACCAATAGTACTTTTTCCCTATTCTTATTATAGCATATAACAGGCTATATGACTCTAGGTACCTTGCCATCATGGTTTCCACAATACACAGCATGATCCTTCATGCTTAATATATAGTTTTTGAATTAATGAATGATGTGTTGATGAGGAAACTTTTTACTAAGAGCAAGAAAAATTATGTCAGTTTGAGTCTTCTGAGACTCCGATGCCAAGATGGAATTCCACACGCAAGAGGTTAATTGGAAGAAATACCTTTGAAAGAAAAAGAGAAGATGGAGCAAGAAGAGGATAGAAGAGACTCCAGATTGCGATGCAAGTCTGACATCTCTAAAAAGAGAGAGACCAGGAAGGATGGTTGGAAAAGAAGAACCTCAGACAGCAATGCAGATCTGAAAAATTCTGAGCCACAGTAAAAGAGCTCCAGAACAAACATTACCATTTGGAAGAGTCCCATATTGAATAGGTCTAGTAAACCTGCAATGCTCAGCCACTGGCCCGGGAAGAACGCAGCATCTGCATTAACAATGTGGTGGCTCTGAAATAGGGCAGCTGGATGTAGCTCACCAATTACCCTCATTACAGAAGTTTCTCTTGAATGAAAATCTGAGAGGAACACCTTCTTGCCTGCCAAATACTATTTCGAATTCTTAAGAATAAAGAAAAATCTAAGTAACATAGTAGTAGGTCAAGAGGTTTAGTGGCCTAAGACTTTGTGTACTCATCTAATAGATATCACCAATTTTCTGGTTGTTTCTAACTCTATTCTCTGCTATTGTCTGTTTCACCTTTAGCCTCAATACTGCAGCAAAAATGTCTGCAGAAGTTTGGGTATATCAGTTCCAGATACCACAATATCCAGAAGTCTAAGAGAGGGCATAGTTTCTTTTATTTTTCTTAGGAACCTATAAGGAGATTTCTCCTCATTTGTTTTTATTTTGAATTGGGTCATATGCTTATATCTGTCCTAATCATTGGTGAAGAGAAACAGGCTACACGTAGGTTAACCACATCAAACCTGAATATGGGGATGGAATAGTCAACTTTGAGGGATAATGATGCACTGGGAAGCTTAGATATACTGAACATGTTCTGTAGTAGAGTGGAAAAGAGAGAATACAGATGCTGATAGACAACCAATAGCATATGCTATTAATGAAAAACTGGAAAGTCATTTAACATCAATGCTACGGATTTTTTTAGAACCTGTTAACTGAACACAAAATCCAGTTTTTATTTTTCTGCATAGTATTTGGACTATATTTATTGTATAATCGAGAAATAACTTGTTTTGCTTTAAAATTTGGAGAATTAGTTACTTCTGGACTACTACTGTTACCTTAATTATTACAGAAAAGTAATATATAGTAAAAAGTTTAGAAGAAGCAAGTTTTATTAACAACTATAAAGCATTTTCCCCCCAATATCATATCCTCCAAACATTATTTCCATACAAAAAATAATTGTTCTTCATGACCATCATAAAGGGCTATGCCTTGTCCTTCTCTATAGTCTCCTCAGATCCAAACCATGATTTGAATACTGTACATTTAATAAATTCTTATTCTAGATATCAGAGGAAAAGTATTCATCATTGACTATGATGTTAGCTGTACAGTTATCCAAAATGGCCTTTATTATGTTGAGGAAATTTTTCACTATAGTTATTTTGTTGAGGGTTTTTATCATGAATGGGTGTTGAGTGTTATCAAATGCTTTTTCTGCATCTATTGAGATGACCATGTAATTTTTATCTTTCAATCTACAGGACAAAGGTATTCACTGTCACCACATTTATTCAACATAGTACTGGAAGTCCTAACCAGAGCAATTAGGCAAGAAAAAAAAAGGCATCCAAATCAGAAAGGAAGAAATAAAATTATTTCTATCTGCAGATAATATGATATAAAATATAGAAAACTCTAAATATTGCACAAAATAACTACTAGAATTAATAAACAAATTCAGTAAAGTTTCAGGATACAAAATAGACATAAAAATCAGTTGCATTTCTTTCACCAACAATCTGAAAAGGAATTCAAGAAAATAATCCCATTTACAATTTTACTAAAACAATAAAATACTTAGAACTAAATTTAACCAAGGAGATAAAAAATGTGTACACTTAAAACTATAAAACATTCATGAAAGAAATTGAAGACACAAATAAGTAAAAATAAATCCATGTTCATGGATCGAAAGAATTCATATTGTTAAAATGTCCATACTAATCAAAGTGGTGTACAGACTCAATGCACTCCCCATAAAATTCCAATGGCATTTTTTACAGAAATAGAAAAGAAATTCCAAAAATTCATTTGGAACCACAAAACACACCAAATAGCCAAAGCAAGCTTGAGAAGGAAGAACAGAGTTGGAAGCATCACACTTTCTAATTTCGAATTATCTTACAAAGCTATTGTAATCAAACTATATGGCACTGGCATAAAAACAGACACATATACCAGTGGAACAGAATCAAAAGCCGAGAAATGAATTCAAGCATATATGAACAACTATTTTTTGAGAAGGACAGGGAGAATACAGAATGGGGAAAGGATAATGTCTTCAATAAATAGTGTTGGGAAAACTGGACAGCCAACATGCAAAAGAATTAAAGTAGACCATTATCTTACACCATACACAAAATCAACTCAAAATAGATTAAACACTTACACATAAAACCTGAAAACACAAAACTCCTAGAAGAAAACTTAGGTAAAAAGCTCCTTGACATTGATATTGGCAATGGTTTTTTTGGATATGACACAGAAAGCACAGGCAACAAAAGCAAAAATAAACAAGTAGAACTACACCAAACTAAAAAGTTTCTGCACATTAAAGGGAGCAACAAAATGAAAAAGAATGGGAGAAAATATTTGCAAACTATAAATCCGATAAGGTAACCATATCCAATATATAAGGAACTTGTACAACTCAATAGCAAAAAAAGAAAAAAAAAATAGCCCACTTTGAAAACTGGGCAAAGAACCTGAAAAAACATTTTTCCAAAGAAGACATACAAATGGCCAATGGAAATATGAAAATGTGCTCAGTATCACTAATTATCAGGGAAATGCAAATCCAAGTCACAATATGATATCACCTCACACCTCACATGGCTATTAAAAAATGAGATAAATGTAGGCGAAGACAGGGAGAAAAGTGAATCCTAGTCGATAGTAATATAAATGCTATAGCCATTATGAAGAACTGTAAAAAAGAAATGGTAACCATAATGGATCAATTAAAATTATATTTATGTCCTCAAAAAGTTAAAAATAGAGCTACCATATGATCCAGCAATCCCTTTTCTGGATATATACCCAAAGGAAATTAAATGAATACCTTGAATAGATATCAGTATTTCCATGTTCACTGCAGCATTATTCACAATAACCAAGATATGGAGACAACCTAAGTGTCTGTTGACAGATGAATGGTAAAGAAACTGTGGTGTACATATACTATGAAATATTATTCAACCTAAAAAAATATCCTGCCATTTGCTTACAACATAGATAAGCTTGGAGTACATTATTCTAGGTGAAATGAATCAGACACAGAAAAAAAAATACTGTGTGATCTCACTTACATGTGGAATCCAAAAAAAGTTGAATATGGCAGTAGAATGGTTGTTACCAGGAATAGGGAAGTGGAGAAAACTTAGATGTTGGTCATAGGGTACACAGTTGTAGTTATATAAGATGAGTAAGTAGGTCTAGAGACCTAATGTACAACATGATGACTACAGTTTAAAATACTGTATTGAATACTGAAAATTTGCTAACAGTAGATTTCAGGTGCTCTCACCACAAAAAAATCAGTTTTAGCTTGACTACAGTAATCTTCCACCGTGTGTTCATGTATATGTACATGAGACATCAAGTTGTACACCTTAAATATATATAATTTTATTAAAAATGTTTAATAATAAATTAATTCTTGTTTAATATATGCAACTTTAGACTCATCTTTGCATTTTTAATCTTCCTGTTTCTATTAAATGTATCATTAAATTCTACTAATACAGTCTTCAAAATAGTTCTCCATTTTTTGTTTCTAATTGTTCTATTTTCTTTGAATTATCTTAGTAGAGAGCTATCTCATCTTTCTTATAGATATCGTATATATTTTGTCTGTATCATATACATTTACAAAGTTAATATTTATCTGCATGATATTCTCACTGTTTCTTCTAGGTTAGGTCTGCCTTCCTAATTTTTGATATTCTTTTAAGCAGTGGTCATATATACTGCTTAAGCATTTTCATAGTACCTTGCATAATATTACCGTACACAATTTTAGGCATATAGCAAGAAATCAATAAAATGATTATATTGAGTTAAAAATTGACAGATATTAGTAAGCTGTGGTGCAAATATTGTTATTTATATTTTTATGAGCTCAACTCTCAAATGATAACCTGTCATCAGTTGACAAGTTTTTTTCAGCAAATACTATCAATAGTCACTGTTCAAT
The DNA here is from genome assembly GCF_949987515.2 of Delphinus delphis. Taxonomy (NCBI): domain Eukaryota; kingdom Metazoa; phylum Chordata; class Mammalia; order Artiodactyla; family Delphinidae; genus Delphinus; species Delphinus delphis. Next base: position 128,285,139 of record NC_082687.1, read on the forward strand.
ATAAAGTATAATATATTTGAGATTGATAAATATTTCAGAACTGAAGTCAAGAAAGCCATTAAGGAAATCCCACGATTTTTATTGCTTCTAAAACCTAACATAATTTAAGTTTATGAACAGCATTCTTTCTCAGCAGAAAAACACATCATCAACCCACCCCACCCCCCAAAAAATCCTGCATAATCACAATCAATCTTGTTAATGTATAAGAGAATAATGAACTTTTTTTTAACTTCAGGATTTTTGAAAAAAAATGCTAACCATATGGATCAATTAAAATTATATTTATGTCCTTGGAAGTTTGAAAATTCAATATCTAAAAATAGCATATGGTAAGAAAATAGGTATCCAGGGATAATCTAGCTATCAAAAAGAATTGATTAGGAGCTCTTATCATCAGCTAATTTTAATGTAACAAAATTTGTCCTCATTTGACTAGTAGGTAATTTCAGCAGGCAATTTCTGTCTACATGTCCAGATTACTACTCTTCATCTGTCATATATGTTACCTCTTATTCTGATACACATTCTGTTTTCATATAATCTAAAAATTATACCACATTTGGTATTTGATGAAATTACTTTTTATTGACTTACTTCAAAATAAGCCATTTAGGGCTTCCCTGGTGGCACAGTGGTTGAGAGTCCCCCTGCCGATGCAGGGGACACGGGTTCGTGCCCCGGTCCGGGAAGATCCCACATGTCGCGGAGCGGCTGGGCCCGTGAGCCATGGCCACTGAGCCTGCGCGTCCAGAGCCTGTGCTCCGCAACGGGAGAGGCCACAACAGTGAGAGGCCCGCGTACCGCAAAAAAATATATATATAGAGAGAGAAAGAATAACATGTCTATTTTAAAAGGTACTTTATTAGTGAACCATTGGAAAAAATTCCAGCAAGGGTACATAAGACAGAAAATTATAAAGTATATATTCTGAATTCTCCCAAGCAATTAGTCCATGGAGCAGTGGACTGTAAACAGTCTCTGCCAGAAGCACTGCCACAAAACAGAGATCATAGATAAGGAGCCAAAAGAAGTAAACAGGAATTAGGGATATTCTGTCTTTGGGAATGCACATTGATGCGTGGGAGTTAAAGCGACAAACAGTTCTAATTTCCTTTCTCTTCTGTCATCTTAATACATATCCCTATTATTTTGCAGACACTTAGCAAGCCAAAATCTACATTAACAGCCTCCTTGCACTTTGCTGAATGTATCTAAAGGCAATGCAACTACTTTCTGGACAACGGCATGTGAGCAGAAACCGTAAATGCAGCACACAACTGGTGTCCTTAAAAGAAATATGTGTGTCCTTTATCCCTGTTACAATTGTAAAGAATTCACAGCCTGTTTTAAGTTATCTCATATATGAAGAGGAGGAGATGAGTCTAAAGATATAAAAACAACAAAATAAACCAACACAATAGAGCTATCATAACATCACTGAACTTCTCAAATATTTACATGAAAGCCACTCTTCTTATTTTTCATGGAATCTAAGATGTCATTTACTATTGCTTTATGTGCCATTACGAAACATTTCAGAAGTGTTTCCAATTAAACTCTGGCACACTGGTAAATGTTTTCTAGATTCACCAAACAGGATTTAAATTCAGCAGTAGTGTTCTACATATTGCCGATTTCAAATTCCTATAACTTCATATAAATGTCTTATTCAAATTCCTGCCTCAATTTAATATTATTCATATTTAGATTTGCCATATTATTTTAACAAAATGCTCTACATTTATTTTCATAGTTAAAGGACCTTTAGGAGTAGAACGGTTTAGAACATTGCACAATATTGTATCTTTAGTTGGAATTCCTGCTACTGATATTTTTTAATTAAAATATAATGTGTATTATGCATATATAAGGAACACGGATCTTAAATGTACTGCATGATACAAAACACCAGTGTTATCACAATTCAGATAAATATACATTGAATATTACTAGAATCCAGAAGTCTCTAATGTGAACCCTCCCAGTTATTACTCCAGGCAACCACTACTCTTTTTTTACCTTCTTGATCCAGGTTTGTCTGATACTGAATTCCATATAAATGGATAATAGTTTCAGTCCAGTTTCAAAGACACAGCCAGCAGTGTGGTACTGTGGGCTCCTGGTCTTATTCTTGGCTGCAACAATGGTAACAACCTCAGCAGTAGCAACATCAGTGTCTTCAGAAGCTGCATTGAGAGTTTAGAGTCTAAGGTTACTGCTTAACAGCAGTTGCAGTCCAGTCAGGCCTATGGTTGGTATGGAAATGTGGGGACTAGAGAGTGCACCACCTTCCCCTGCTGGCTCTTCCAGTCTAGGGGTGATGGTTGGTGGCTCCCTTCAGTTACTCCTCATCTGGAGCAATGCCACAGCCCCCTTTTGCTCTTTGAGCATTCTCAGCAACTGTGTAACCACCCGACCCTACCCCCATTATACCGTCTATCCTCTGAAAACTTCAGGTAGTCTCTGTTTTCTAGACTGGTATAAAACCTATCTTCCAATTGCTGGTACAAAACTATTGGGTCATCCTTCATTCATATATCAATCTAAATTCCTCTTCTAAGATTTTACAGTCTTCTCAGTACTGTTTCCTCTTTACCATCATTTTCTCCATTCTTCATACATACATATATATGTGTGTGTGTATATGCATATATGTGTGTATATATATACATGTATATATGTGTATATTTGCTTACATTAAGTAAAAATGAAAGTGGGAAAGCAGAAGTACTTAATATAGATAAATTACTAGGCCTTACATATAAAAAATATTTTAAAATCTCTATTCTCTGTATCGCCACTATTAACCCCATGTTTTCTCAATCTGTTAATGTGACACTGGTCAGAGTTACAGCTCTGACCTGTGAGCATCCACTTAGTCTCATAACAAGGTCCTGACATGCAGTACTAGTGTTAAGGATGTATTCTCTATTCCTATTTCTCTCTCTTATTGCCATTTCTATCTTTGTAATCTGGTTAATAACCCCATTATTGCTCTAGAGGAGAACAAATTGCTTAAGTCCTATGGCAGTTCTTTTCTCTTTCTTTCTCTTTCCTAGCCTTCTTTTGTACTTTTAATAATATCTGCTAAATAGAAATCGCTTTCTTTCATACATCAAATAGCTATGATCTGCCTCAATTTATATAATGGGTTTAGATCCATGCTCTGTCCTTACAATGCTGTTCTACTTTTTACAGCTAATTGGGATATGCCCAGTCATGTTCTGATACCCTTAATTTTAATCAAGCAGATATTACTGATTTGTTTTTATTTTATCATTTTTTAATATTCATTCCCTTTGCCAGCTTCCTATTTTTTAAACCACTCTTCTCACATCTACACCATGCTCAAAATTCTCTGAACGTCTCCTCATGAAAGCAAAATACCCAAATCAAATTATAAATATTTTAATTAGTATACAAAACTTTCTATATTAATGGAATGCTGTAGACCTTTTGCAAATGACATGCCAAAACTCTCATTTCCTTTAAATAAAATTTAGCTGTCATTTAAAAATTTTTTTGATTAAAAGATTTTCATACATACAGTAAAAATATTTTTAATCATAAAAAATATCCAATTTGAAATTGTGTATTTCATGTATTATATAATTTCTAGAAAAATCTATTTTTAATAAAAATAAAAATAAAACTTTTTTTCTCTCATAGAAAGGTGTTCATATGTCCTGATTTGCCTGGAGCAGTCAAAACAGTGCACCAATTTGGATAACACATAAAATGATTATCTCGTAACATTTAATTATGAGGAAGTGATTACTGCTCACATTAAGTAAAAGTGAAAGTGGAAAAGCAGCAGTACCCAGGATTCTAAATGGCAATATAGGGTGGATAAGATGTCAAAACATAACCCATAAGGATTAAATGAGGGTGGATATAATTGTATTCAATATATGAATACAATATGTCTAAATAAAGTGAAGGAGCAGTCAGTCCTAGGGAATGCTTAAATAGAAGAAGCGTATGGAATATGCCTACACAGACAGTGATATTTATTTTGTTTGGAATTTTGCTTATATATTTCTAACATTTCTTGGTAGGACTGGCATCCTGGCTAAGAACAGCTATTCTTATTTTTATAGATAATTTAAAAATTATTCTTCTCTCCAAATATCTCAATTCAAATTATAAGCAGTTAAAGAAAACTAAATTAATAAAATATTGATCATTTTAAAAGAGAAAGAGAAAATGTTGTGAACTTAATGTAAAAATCTTTTTTAACCTTACGTTTGCAAGTAATTTGCCAATAGATTTATCATGCACAGTTACGTTGAATGGAAATTGAAGCTGTTGGAATAAAAAAGTAAGTTCATTTTTAATTATACTGTGAGTGATGCCCTGAAGCATATTTGCTGGATATTTTATCTATTGTTTAATATTGTTTCCCATGAATTACTTATAAATGAGAGAGATCAATATCTTTGAAATTTCTGCAAATAATTTTATATTTCAGCTAGGAATTGCCTTGTTCATTTGTCAACATTATTATATTCTGTGAAAAGTAAATAGCAAAAATATTCCGAATTGCTATGGATATGGAATTCTCACTCTTCAACCATCTCAAATTGACTAGATTTACTCAACCACTTTCCTACTGATTTTATCATATCCATTAGAAATGAGTATTCTAGTACAAAAATAAATAGTGTCCATCTCCCAGTCTTCCTAAATATTTACTAAAAGTCTTACTAACCCATGAATAACAGAGGTATTTAGTGCCTTAATGCCAAAATTTTATTTCCTCCTTTAAGCCTTATACATAAACAGACTAGTAGAAATCTCACTGCTGTCACTGAGCAAAGTTATCAATGATAATTGGTTTCATAGAGAAAATTACTTGCCAGGTATTAGTTGAATCAAACATTACTTCTTGTTTATTGAGTTCTATGCAGATAACCAAATACCAGGGGCTTAGAAACATTTATTAAAAAGGTGAATTTAAATCTAGATTAAACACATGATTCATATGCTTTTAATGAAAAAATTGAAAAAGATCTTACAAAAATTATTTGAAAACATTCCATCAGAATGTTTTAAATGGCATAAATGAGCAGAATTACAAAAACAAATTTTGAAAAAAATTCTTGAAGCAGTTTTAAACCATTGCAAAAATAGTAAGGAGATGAGCAAGACAAATATCTAAAAGTTGAGGTCAAGGATGGGAGAGAGAAAATGAAGTTGCTGCTAATGGAATCTAAGTCTACAAGTGATCATTTTCAACAAGTATTTCTGTCATTTGAGCCAAAAGGTGATACATTATATATCAACTAATATTAATTAAATGTGTTAAAATTTTTTAATTGGGTACAAAAAATAGGAGCCTAAAATACAGAACTAAGCCTAGTGAAAAAAATGTATAATTTAGTTCCCTATATACCATGACCAAGATTAAGGATTTGAAATGTGACTATACAATGTAGGATCATGACTCTGATCTGTCATTTATTAAAAATAAATCAGAGTATTTATTAAAATAAAGAGTTAAAAAACTTGCTTTGAGGATGCACATTTATTTCAGATATTTGGACCTGAAATTATGTTCTTCAAGCTCTGTCAGGAAGAAGAAAACGTAAGAGAACTTCCTTGCAAGTGGACTTAGTGTAAATGAAGCACAGAGGACCCTGTGGGACCCTCTTGGGTATGAAAACCCTTCTGTCCCCTATTCCTTGTTTGTAGAAAAAAAAGTCTTTAGTTCCCTTGGTCTTTCCAGAATTTCAAAGAGCAGGCACAGGAAGTTACTAATTAAAGAATGGAGGGAATGCAGAAACAAAGGAAAAGCAGTCAAACAACAGTGCAGCAATAAAGCAGACCTAGTTCCTCCTCAAGGGATGTACATAACAATATATCTTTCAGTTCTTCTACAGGAACTAAGGCCTCCACCCAGGTGAAGGATGGTAACTTCCATCTGAGCACTAGAGCCCTGGGACACCACCCTGTTACCTCACCACCCACCAATCAGAAGAAAGTCACACAACCCACTGCCTTCATCTCAAACTGTGCCTTTAGAAACTCTTCCCTGAAAACCACGAAGAAGTTTGGGTCTTTTGAGCACAAGCTGCCCCTACTCCTTGTTTGGGCCCTGCAAAACACACTGTACTTTCCTTCATCGCAACCCGGTGTCAGTAAATTGACTTTGCTTCATGACAGGTGAGTGGACCCAGGTTCGCTTCAATAACATAAATATAACCACTGGTTCCAGAAGTTGGCTTCATATATCTTTCCCTCATTCTGGGCCTGCAGCATGGCACAGCCCTCTCCTGTATCTTGCGAAGTGATGGCTTTCAGCTATTTTTTAGTGGAGGGTAGAGTTGCCCCTTTCCTCCATCTTACTGTTCTGAAAGGACTTTCATAAGGCTATCATGCTCTGAAGTCAATTCTATTAATGTTTATCAAAATATTACTTGTTTTGCCAATGCTAGAGACCAGACTGAGGTAAAATGGGACTTGTTTTCCCAAAAATATCAGTTAATTTTATTTCCTCATGAAAGGGCTGTACCAAAAGTTAATTTTACTTCAATCCTACAGTCTTCATGATTTAACAACTCAGACCATCAAACAATGTTTCATATTGCTATCAACGTCCATGTTGTCTTAGACCCTCTTCTCAATAAGCAACTCATTTTTAAGCACTCCTAGATGGATAGGAATCTTTCTGTTCCTGGCAATAATTTGTGTTTAAATTGCTTTGGCTTAACTTTCTCTGAAATAAGAACACCAATTCTCTTTTTTACTGCTTAATCAGACAAATATTCTACAAATTTAATTATTCAGATTTTGATTCTCTGACATCTTTGAGTGAAAACCCTTCCCAATCTCTCAATTCCTATTTCATATTCATTCATTCACTCACCTATTCAACAAAATTTGATAGCTTGTTTGTTGAGTCTTATTATCCATCTTTATTTATTATATCTTGAATATGTACACAAGTATTCTCAGTCAGACACATCTCTTAGTAATGTGTCTAGGCTGTCCCTTGTTCCAGGCTTTATCCCTGGGAGAAAGTGATGAGACTCAGGTCAACTGTCCTAGTGAGTAGCCAGGCCCTCCATGGACAAGAAATAAAGAAAAAAAAATGTTTTTGTCTTTCCTTATGCAGCTGTCTTCCTCCCCTCCAGAAGGGGTCTGCTCCATATGCCAATATTTTGTAATTAAAGTAAAATCTCTCTAGGAGCTTGATGGCCCCACCTGTGGAGGCTTTTATAGTTATCTCCAAATTCTGGAGTTTCAAATTTGACATGTAAACACACAGAGAGATAAAGGTCTAGGTTTCCTAAATCCTGTGGCTTAATTTGGGGACCTAGTAATTGAAGATTTAGTAATCTTAAGAATAATTGTAACAATCTGACCCTCTTAAGAAGATAAGGGGATTTTATAGCCTTCAGATCAGAGCAATTACCTAGACAAATGGCTACAAACTTAATGCTCATGATTCTAACAGTATGTGTGGAGTTCCAAGAGGCTAGGGCTTCTGGAGTGGCACAGAGAAACCCAGGAAAGTTTTATTTTTCCACACTGTTGTTTGTATAGTATAGTACCAGGTGGAATGGGAAATTAAGGTAGTAATATTTTAAAAATATTTTTAAGTTATCATAATCCTATGGCTTTGCAAGACCTTTTAAAAGTAGCAAAATATTTATTCCACAAGTCTTTAGTAATATTTTTCCAAAATAGAATAGAATAGCCCACTTTGAATTTTCATTATAACCTGCACTTTGACACTAATATCTGTTTTCCACAGACCCTTTCTGGGTAGCTGGATTTAATGTGTACATTTGGAAATTTGTATAAATTCATGACATAATTATATTTTTATTTATGTATCATTATTTGATTATCTAGATTCATGTGACTTTTTTACCTAATAATTATTCTAATTACCTAATAATTATTCTGCCAAAGCACTTTATACATACACTTTATATATACATAAAAATAAATCACAAGCCCAAAATATAATCATTTGCTCCCAGGACAGCAAACCAAGACTTAACATCAGTTTCAACCTCTCATAAGAATGTGACCTTCAAACAGACAATCTGAAATTTCCTGATCAGCATTAGTAAGGTAATCTGCATAATAAGACCCATGCAGTTCCTCCCTCCAACCCCCAAAAGAAGATAACCAGACCTGAAACAATTTTTTTCTTTTTTTAATAACTCCCTTACCCCACCTTCCTTCTGCCTGTAAAAACCTTTCATTTTGTGTAACTCCTTGGAGTGCCCTTCTATTTACTAGGAGGGATGCTGCCTGATTCACAAATCATTGAATAAAGCTAGTTAGATCTTCAAATTTACTCAGTCAAATTTTATTTAATAGGTATCTTAGTAAATAACTAAAAAAAAAAAAAATCAACTAAAGACACTGCTGATGCCAACTGTTGTTCTGAAAAATAAAACCTGACAAATCACATAAAGGTAGATGAATTATTACTCAGACATCCACTTATCGTTTGGGTATACAGTTTGACAGGCCATGTGAAAAAATGCCTCCAAAGGTCTTCACTTTAGGACATAAAAAATACTTTGTTATTTTTCTAAAAGCTATTTTTAAAAACATCAACATCCTTTTAAAGTCACCCATCCACAGATGGGCAAGAATGTCTGTTGATGTTTGTAAGCAAAATTGTAATATTTAGGGATGGTTTGATTTAGTTACTCTTCAACATCTAATATTTGGCATCAATGACTGAAAATGAACATTTATTCCTTATATTTAGAGTGTTATTCATCTTAAAAAAATTTTTTACTTGCTGATTTGTTTTTTGTTCTGAAAGATAGGTAAATATTTTTGAAGTTAATATTTCTGAAATGCATTCTTTGCAAAAATTTATGTTGAACCAGAAAAACACACTTTTTGTGAATTGGAGAAAATACATGTATAATATCTACCATGGTAACAACTTAAAACTGTGCAAGCTAATGACTGAGTGTTATGAATGTAATTTTTATGAAAACTCACCGCTAGAAACCAGCTAGATTTGTATATGTTAAAAACACAAAAACAGATGAAAAGATACTTGCTATTCAATTAATCAAATGCCTGTGAATTAGCATCCACTCAGATGCTGTGAAGATTCTGTTAGGTGGATGAGAAAATGTGAGCAAGTACTAGCACAATGGCTGATACCTCGTTAATTGAATTTACTTCCACAGTGATTGACATGTGAATGTCTAAACTGCTAAAATAAAATACAATAAGCACTTTCATAGAGCTCAGGAACTGGTTTAAAAGACAGTTTTCATTAGGAATTTCTATACTTATCTCCATAAAGAAAAAGAAAAATATTCCTTATCTAAAGTCCACTGTACTCATTATATAAAAGAACTCATATAAAAGATCAGGAAATATCAGGCTATATTACTAGCACCTCCTTTTTTTTTTTAATGTTTTACTACCTAGAACAATATTCAAGCTGATAAATCCATGCTTTTTCTATCATGAATTATTTTTATTTGATCTGTTTCCTAAAGTAGGCTTTATGAGATATCGTACCTAGAAATTTGCTTTTAGTAAGTGTAGATGCCTTTCCATTTATTACAATCCCAATTTTTCTGCAGTACTGGAGATGCACAGATAGATGAAAGTATGCATAATAATTTTGAGACTATATGAGATTTTACATATGCTTTAGCCATTGATGATTATTTCAATTTCAAAAGACAAATATTTATCAATATTTTATTTATTCAAAGCCTAAATAATGCCCTTGAAGAGGCAAAGAGAGCTATATTTCCATCAAGGAATTTATAATCCAATTGAAGCGTAAATACGAATACAGTGAAGATGCTCTATTCACCAACTGTACAAATTAAACTACAAAATCTTACCAGTAAAAGGAAGAAGGAAGGAAGGAGGGAAGGAAGGAAAACTGAGCAGGACCCTGTGGGGCTCCTGGGCATGGAAACCCTTCTGTGTCCCCCGTTTCGTATTTGTATGGAACAGGCTTCAGCCTTCATGACCATTTCTGAGTTCCAAAGGGCAGGTTCAAACAGTTGCTAATCAGGGAAGGGAGGGGATGTAGAGACAAGGGGGCAGTAGTCAGGAAACAGTAGTGCAGTCTTGGGGCAGGGTCCTGGTTCTGCCTCAAGGGATGCACATAACAATATCTTTGAGCTCTTCTGCAGAACTAAAATCCCCAACAAATGGCAGATGTTAACTACTTGATGAAGCATTTTTCATTCCAGAGAGAAGGTCACAGTTTGATAACCTCAAGAACCACAGAAGCTCATTAGGAGACCACCCGAGGCCAGATTAAAGGAACCACAAGAGCTCATCAGGAGACCACCTGAGGCCAGATTAAAGGAATACAGGCCCTGCACACACCCGTGTCCTTATTAGCAACCCAGCCCTTGAACCATTGCTATGGAACTCCTCACCAAACCCCCTGGGTTGGGACACACAGTTTTGAGGTCATGAGCCCGTTGTATCCCTCTTTGCCTGGCAGAGCAATAAAGCTATTCTTTTCTACTTTACCCAAAACTCTGTCTCTGAGATTCGATTCAGCACTGGTGCACAGAGGCTGAGTTTTTGGCATCAGAAGGAAGGAAGGAGGAAAGAAAGAAGTGTAGGGGAGCAAAATTTGCCACCCTAAAATAGGTCTCTTTGGCATATTAATTATTTTAAGCTGGTTATTTTCCAAGAAACAGCAGACATGGGAGAAACTCTGAAAAGGAAGTAGAAGTTATCCTTTTGTAAACAGTATTTACATTTGTAAGAGTGTCGTCCTTTGCCTTACCTAGAAGAGGAGGATGACCAAATCTTTAGAAACTCTCTACAGTGGATAAAGCCGTGACTTAAATCTGCATCACATTCTTACCCTTGTTTACTGTGCATTTCCTGTTCACCTCCCAAAACTTATTCTCCCCGCCCTCAACATCCTTTTTATCTTTAGCTGAGGATGGTATTTATGGTAAGGATTTTGGGGTTTTGGTGAGTTACTAAGTTTTCCTGGGTCTCTCTCATGTACATCTGTTATTAAACATTTTTTTTTCCTGTTAATCTGCCTCATGTCAATTTAATTCTTAGACCAGCTAGAAGAACCTAGAAGGGTAAAGGAAAATTATTCCTCTAGGAAGGAAGTAGGAATGAAGGGACAGTGGGACTTAGAGAGACGATGAGGGAAGAAAGAAAAAAGGAAAAGAAATAACCCCCCAAAAGCAATATTTAGGGTTTCCCTGGTGGCTCAGTGGTTAAGAATCCACCTGCCAATGCAGGAGACATGGGTTTGAGCCCTGGTCCAGGAAGATCCCACATGTCGTGGAGCAGCTAAGCCTGTGCACAACTACTGAGCCTGCGCTCTAGAGCCCACAAGCCACAACTACTGAGCCCACGCACCACAACTACTGAGGTCCGCGTGCCTAGAGCCTATGCTCTGCAACAAGAGAAGCCACCTCGATGAGAAGCCCACGCACCGCAACAAACAGTAGCCCCCACTTGTGGCTACTAGAGAAAGCCTGTGTGCAGCAGCAAAGACCCAACACAGCCAAAAATAAAATAAATAAATAAATTTTTAAAAAAGCAATATTTATAAGTGGTGGGTGATTCAACCCACCATTACATTTAATGATATTGTGCTTCCTTAGAAAAAAAAAACCCAAAACTAGTTGAATGGCATGCATGAGGAGAGAGGATGACAAAGAAAAAAACCAAGTAAACAAAACCAAACCATGACTAACTGATAATTAGTGAAAGTGGTACAATTATGTAAAAAGATACTTTATTTGGAAGACAGCTTTGGTGTTTTTTAGGGATACTTTGACTATACTCAAGACTTGTCTTAAGTTCTCCCTCATAAGGTGTGAATCTGTGTGTGTGTGTGTGTGTGTGTGTGTGTGTGCGTGTGTATAAAGAGTGAGATAATATACCTCACATTAAATATGTTTATATTTTAAATCGCACATTATATATACACTATATCTCACATTATATATAGACATTATATATATACATTATATATATAACATATATAACTATCCAAAATTATAAAATTAGATAAATAACAATAAGAGAGACAGAAACTAACCATTATTTAAATTCAGAGACAGGAAAAGATAATTTATTGAGTGTTGAATAAAGTTTTCATGGAATTGCAATTGTTTGAGAAGGGCCATAATAAGGGCACTTTAATTTAAGTAGAGAAGTAAGAAAGATAACTTGAAGTCCTTTGCAGCGTAAATGCCTAGAAATGCTGAATAAAATATAATAATCAATCTGTGTTTAAAATGCATAGTTGAGTTAAATAAAATAATATAGAAATAGGAATACCCGAAGAGAAGTTAAGATTTTAATCCTCTGAGTAAGAATGGGATAGAGGAAAGGAAACAGAAGGAATTGGATTTTAAGAAGTAAATACCCTTAGTAGTGTAGTGGGGTGGGGTGTCAGGAAAATTATTTACTTGGGAATAAGGTAAAATAAGGTTAAAAAAAAGAAATAAAGAAAACTTCATTTAAATAAAAAAGAAAAACTTGGGCTGCATATACTTCAGGGTCATTCGGGTGTAAAAGCTACTGAAGGATTTTCTAGGGGAATGCAGTTAGTTTATTTCACTCTTCAGTAATGATTAAAGATCACGGACTTAGTAAAGGGACTTATTAAGTTTAAATTATTTTTCCTATACAAATAGAAATATTTCTTCCTATGGAACAGATAACCTCACAGATTTATTACCTTTTTATATGTAAATCAGTTTTATATCTAATCCAGCAATTGTATCTTAAGATTCTTTAGTTAAACTGCTTCTAAATACCTCAACTTCTCGAAAGTACTTTGGACCATTTAAGAACATCTTACTGGTTCCTTCCTTAATTAGTAAGTTAGATAACCTCTTTAAAGTGTATGCATTTTATATTGTTTGGGAGCTATGATTTCAACTTTCTAAAAATCACACTTCAATGGAAAATCGGAGATTACATATCTTTAACCTCCTGGCGATTCCATATACTGAGAACACAGAAGTCAGTGTCTAGATGAAGATTTTTGCTCAACATCGAAGGGCATGAGACATTTTCTACTGTTTTCAAATCTTAAGAAAACATAGCTGAGAATTTGTCACCAGCACCCTGTGCCATATTCAGAATTGAAATAAGAATTTGTAACACGCATGTAGGCCAGGAACCTTAAACAAGAGAAAACAAAATCAAAATTAGACCAAAGCCAGTATTTCCCATGAGTTTCCTAGCATAAGAAATATGAAGCTCTTCTAGAGAAATGATCCAGTGTCACAAATTGTGAGGAATTCCTAATGGGGGAAGGAAAAAAAAGCCCTTAAATTTAAAACTCTATCAAAAAAAATTCACAAACAAAAAATTATAAAATACATGGTGAAAAATAATCCACCATCAGCAAGAGTCAGCTGACACAAAACAGCAGGATTATGAAGATCTGTGATAATAGATGAATAAACTGAAAGAAATTATGAAATAACTGTACTACATAATAACCACATATATAATAGGTAAATATATTTTAAAAAGGAATAATAAGCAAGTTTTGGCAAAAAGACAGCTAAAAATAAAGTCACTGAATTAAAAAAACTGATACAGATGAATACAGGATTATAATAGTAAAGACAGATGACAGAGAAATAAAATTATAAAAGATAGGTTGAGATGGCCCAACACTTTTAGAACTTTCAGATGAAATTAAGAAGGTAAAGAGGCAACATCCAAAGGCAATAACAGGATGTTTTCAACAAATCATTAAAGCATCCTCAGATTCAGGAATTTGATAAGTTTTTAACAGTGAATAAAAATAATACAAACTAGAAATAGCATTTATTTGGTGAATCTTAAAGAAAAAGATAGTTCACCCGAACAGGAACAATACAGCAACACAATGGAATAAATTTCCAAGTGCAAAAGAATATAATTGAAGCTAAAATACTATACACAGCAGTGAAAGTGAAATTTTAAAAAAAGACATTTAGGTCAACAAAAGTTTTAAGAAATTACAACTCTTAGACTTGCTGAAGAACTATTATTAAAAAAATAGTACAGGAAGAAGGAAATGGAGCTAAAAAGAAAAGTGTGGGAAGCAAGTAGTAACAGTAAATACAAGAACTGTTATATGTCAAGGCAAATCTAAATGATCACTGACTATTAGAAAACTCTAATACTATGATTACTAACAATAATAGAAACAACTCATTGTAAGGATAAAGCATAGATGGTTAAAATACTGGAAAAGTATGGTGACTATAGTTAATAATAATTATTACATACTTGTAATTTACTAAGACAGTAGATCTCAAGTGTTCTTACCACACACACAAAAAGGTAAATACATGAGGTGATAGGTATGTTAATTAGCTTGATTGTCATCATTTTGTAATGTATACATATATTAAAACATTATTTTGTACACAGAGAAGAGGAGAAGGCCATGTGAGGACAGAGGTAGAGACTGGAGTTACGCGGTCACAAACTGAAGAGTACCTGGAACCACCTGAAGCTAGTAGAAGCAAAGAAAGATTCACCTCGAGAAACTTTAGCAGGATCATGACCTACCTACACCTTGGTTTTGGACTTCAGATCTCAGGACTGTGAGAGAATATCTCTCTGTTGCTTTAATCCAAAGAAGTTTGTGGTAATTTGTTGACAGCCCTAGCAAACATATACTGGAACTGAGTAGACACTGAATAAACACTGATTATAAATCTATAGTAATTGTGGCAGTGTGGCATTGACTCAGACATGAAGAATCTGACTATTGGAGCATGATAGTGAAATCACAAATAGATGTAAATCTTTTGATATCGTACATACTAATTTCATATCAACCAGGAAAATGAGCAACTATTCAAAAAAATAGCAGTGGTACAGTTGATTAATATATGGAAAATTATAAATTGTATCCCAACATCACACTAATTTCAAGTGTGAAAAACACATTGTGCCACTTTTAAAGAAAATGTAAAATATATATTTTTTAAGCAAATGGAGTATTTCAAGTGATCACATTTATCATTTTACATTACCATTTACTGCTTGAGAAAGTCTCCCCTGGTTGATGAGGCTATAGGAGAAAACAGGAACTCTAATGTTTGTATGGTGGGAAGATAAATTCACACAACTATTTTGGAAACTACTTGGCAATACATAGAATGATTGAAGATGCACGTACTCAAAGTTAAGAAATCTCCTCCTCTATGTCTATCCTACAGAAATTCTAACGTATATGACAAGGTGTCCACGAATATTAATTCCAGGACTACTTGCAAACATTTAAAATACATTTTAAATGTCCTATTTTAATATGTAAAAGCTTTCTATCATCTATTTAATGAAATCTCATATACAAATTTAACAAAAATGGGTATCTAAGTATCATTAGGAATGGCTCTCAAAAATATAATAGATCAGAAAGTACACCTCAAGTTATACATAGAAAATGGTAATATTTAATTTTGAAGATATAAACAACACTATATACTGTATATAAATATTCTATACATACAGTTATAGGTAAAAGTACAGAAATATACATGGGAATAGTACACATCAACTAATAAGAACCTGCTGTATACAAAAATAAATAAAATTTAAAAATTAAAAAAAAAACTTAAGCCAGTAGCTTGTTTATGGTTTTTTTGTAGCTGTATCCAAAGCTTTTTTCCATGTTTGAAATATTTCATAATTGGAAGTTGAATATTTTAATAAATATATTGATTTTTGAAAAAGGATAGATGATTGTGGTATTTTGTTACACGTTAACACATGACTGAAGTAATCATCTATTCTGTTAAAATTCAGTGGAAAGTCTTTGAGGTCTGTGAACAGAATTGTAATCTGTCATAACACTGAGAGAATTGTGTTAGATTAAGTGGAACAGGAATGTTTGGGGGTAAAGAGATCAAAATAATTGCTATTTTGATATCTGAGGTGAGATACAATGGTACTGGAAAACTTCATGGAAAACAATGTATAAAAAAGACACAAGTGATTTACCAATTGACTCAATGTATCTGATAGAGGGCAATGATGGTGGTTACACTAGCAGAAACAGAGAAGACAGAGTAATAGAAATTCTTGAATACAAATCTGATAAGCTCTGCTTTTGAAAGGAAATTTTCATTTTCATATAAATTCCATGCAACTACTTTGTACGAATAAATACAAAGGTACAAACACACACAAAAAGAAAAAATAAAGGTAAATATAGTTATTATGGAATTGTCAACATAAAAATGAGAGCTCAAGTATGTAAATGTTTGTGGCTGATAAAAACAATACAAAACAACAACATAAAACCTTCTAGACTGTAACAAATGCCTCTTTTCTGACAGTATTCTCTCTTTATAAACTCCATGACTGTTTCTGGAAATTAGAGGTAACAAATACTGTGACTCTATCCTACTCTAATTTTACAGGAATCATATCCTTATGCTTTTTCTTTACATCAATCATGACTGTGTTCTAGTGACATGACTGTGGTTTATGACAGTGGTTCTGTTGAATACCCTGACACTCAATTTCTTTTTATATGGCACAAAATTAGGGGGATTTTTAAAACAGTTCACATAATGGCAGACATGGTACACCATTGAAATTAGGATTAGTCTATCCTAGTTTCTATTCTTTCTTAGAAGCTCTAATATTTTCAATTAAAATATGAAAAAAATTTCTCACACATAGAAGAAAATGAATTATTAATAGAACAAAACTGTGAAATACTACAAATATAAAATAATTATTTGATTTAGTGATACAATGCACTATATTAAATGAAGTTCTATAATTAGGTAAATGATTCAATGTTGCAGAATTCTCATTTAAAAATAAAGATGTACTCAGAAATGTTTATTTTTTTATCTTACTAAAAGAATTGGAAGAGAAAAATCCGATGGTAATATAACAAATAATTATACAAAGCAACTACTTCATATTTTCAGGAATTGTGGTAATGATTACCACATACAAAATATTAACTATTTCCACTGCTGCCTCAAAATCTATGACTAGTATCTTATTCTAATTTGAGGAAAGTTTATGAGCTGGAAGTCCCCAGCTGAATAAAGGCTTACAGTTCAGGATTGCTTTAAATTTTAACATATCATTTTATAATTAAAAGAATTCAGAGGAAAATTCCAATTCCTGGCTTATCTGGGAAAAATAAAAACTGGCAATATGTGCCCTCATTCTCATATGGGAAGAAAAAATATTAATACTGGGTATTCCTTTTAGATGGGACACATGCTCTCCAATTCACCACAGTTTCTACACTAAAGTAATATAAGCATATTCATTATCCACTCTGGCTCACCTAGGATATATGGAGTTTAATAAATTATCCTAATTTATAATTTTGTGAATTAAATATATCTCCCCCGAAAATGGCAATACTTCAAAATTATCTTTAGTTTACAAATTAATGTAAAATAGCTGATGAGAACTGCCCCTGAAAGACAAGGTTTAATTGGAAAAAATGAGGAAGACTGTGAGTATCAGAGTAGTGAAGGTAGTGAAAAGTCAATACTTTGGGGGAAAATGGATGCAGTAAAAATATGTATGTATATTGTTTTTCCCCCCATTTGATTTAGTATTATGGCTATAAAATACAGCCTCAAAATTCTTCAATTCTCATCCACTGAGAGATGGGGTTTAATGACTCTGACCTTGAATCTGGGAGGACCTATGACTTCTTGGACCAATACAATACAACAGGAACAATACTATGTAACTTTTGACATTTTCAAATGTCCCTGTCTTCAAATGCCCTCCCTTAGAGTACATCTCCTTGACCACCTTTTCATAGTTACCTGTGCTTCCTCAACTCCTACCCTTACAGTCCTTTCTTCCTTACTTATCATTTTTATAAAACCAGGCAAAATCTGAAATTATCTATTTATTTACTTGCTTTCTGCTGTCTCCATTTATTTTCATGTAAGTTCCAAGAGTTCCAGGTCATATCTTCAGTTTACCTCATTATTCTAGTAGCTTCAATATCACATTACCCCTACCAGTCACTTAAAAAGATTTGTTACTGAATAAATGGAACTCTGTGCTTAAGCTAATATAATCTTCAGACTAAATCTGTGACAAAAGTGTTAATATTGGTTTCAGTTAGGACAGGATTTGGCTCTAAGTAACACAGACCACAAATAAAAGTAGGCAACATGTAAGAGGTTTATCTTCTCTTACAAAAAAAGCAGGTGAAGGCAGTCCACAACTGGGAGAAAAGTAGCAGCACAGTGACATTGAAGATTTGAATTACAGCTATGCAATGACATTATTAGCATGTCCTTAAAGTCAGGTGTCACATAAAGTTGCATAATGTCTATAGCATCTTGAGGCATAACGGCAACATTCTACGCAGTTAAAAGACGTTGAAGCAGCAAAGGACAAAGGGTCAATGACATACAAATCGAGTGTGTACTGTTTTAAAGACTTTCCTGAAAACCTCACCTCTGAGATCCACTTATATGTCATCTGGATTAACAGCCATACTAGGAAGCATTGATATTTTAGCTTACCAGATGAAAAAATATAGGCAAGAGAAAAAGTTTATGAATAGCTTTTGCATAGCCTATCACATAGCCTATCGACAGTGTCTGCCAATATATTTCTTTTTTTAAAAATGTATCAGAAAATTGTCACACAAAATGGCTGGCTAATTAACCTATTTTTTACATTTTAAGTAAAAAAAAAAAGTGTGTGTGTGTGTATATGTGTGTGTATATAAAACCAACCCATTTCTGCTGACTAGACTTTGTAAAAACTTTTTTTTCTAGTAGGTATGTCCCCTCTGAAGGCAGCCTTCACACCTAGGAAATATTAATAACAATAATAGTCATGATCTATTGAGTTTTTCCTATATAGCAATTTAATCTACCCTTCTAGAGTCAATATCTCTACTTTTCAAATAAGGAAACTACAAATGAGAGAGGCTCAGAAGCTTGCTCTAATTTTATACAGCTAATCAGCAACACAGTTGAAATTTCATTCCATATTTATGAAATTCCAAAGACCCCATTCTTATCCTCTATGCTAAATGTGAACCTTGACCAAAGGAAAGAGATGCACTGCTATGGCTGATTGCAATCAGAGAAACCACCTGAGAAAACAGGCAAGCTACTGAAATATTTTCTAAAGTGAACAGCGCTGATTCTATGAGGAACAAATATGCCAAGCAAGCACAAATATGATCAAGCAATACCTCTAAGAAATATCCACATAAATGTATACCCATTTCATGAAAAATATCTGCATGGTGTTTACCACAAGAAACCACATAGACAAGCCTTACATATTCTGAAAGTGCAATCCTGATGGAGGGAAGATTTCCCCTGTTGAATATGCTTTTTTATACTAGCTTAAACATAGTTAAAAACATTTCTTTGTCTTATAACTGTTAATATGCTACTGTTCTTTCTGGATCTCCAAGAGGAAGCTAAAGTATATAGTTTTCCCAAATTTATTTACATGTGAAAATTAATTTCCCCTTTCATTCTATCTCAAGAAACTAGGGTCCCCAAGAAACACCATATGGGAGAATTGTCCTTTGAGATCATTAACATCCTATTCTTGATTCGTCAACAGCTACTCCTGGGTAATAATACTTTACAGATCATTAAAACACTGGTGCTTCGAAACATACATAGGCAGAATCCTTCCTAGGAGCAAAAAGTAAACACTTGGAGAGACTGAACTGGGGACCATGATCACAACTTTAAGCTGCTTCTCTGCATTTGCCAGAGAGCAACTTACCATAGAAAATAAAGTATTCAACTATCAACCTGATTTCCATAACCATGAATTTCCTTCAATATATTTGTGGATTCTGATAAATAAGACACTAATTCTAGGGATATAAAGCATTAGTTCTGGGGCTTCTATAGTAATATTAATGACTTACTGTCACCCATAGATTTCAAAAGTCCAAAGTAAACTGTACTTACTAGTTAAGAGTCATGTGGGGAGATGTTTGAAACCTGAGGGATTTCTTTCCTCCCTCCCTCCCTCCCTCCCTCCCTTCCTTCCTTACTTCCTTCCAGGCTGCACAGCTTGTGGGATCTTAGTTCCCCAACCAGGAATCAAGCCTGGGCCCCTGACAGTGGAAGCGTGGAGTCCTAACTACTGGACCGCCATTGGGAGCTTGGGATTGACATGTACACAGTGCTATATTTAAAATAGATAACCAACAAGGACCTACTGTATTGCACAGGGAACTCTGCTCAATATTCTGTAACAACCTAAATGGGAAAAGAATTTGAAAAAGAATAGTTACATGTACATGTATAACTGAATCACTTTGCTGTACACCTGAAACTAACACAACATTGTTAATCAACTATAGTCCAAAATAAAATAAAAACTTTTTAAAAAGAAGAAGAAAAAAAAAGTACATAGAACTAACATATTTTAAAAGCATCAATTAAAAAAAAAAAAACCTGAGGGAGACTGAAGACTCAACTATATGAGAGAACCTTTTCTTTTTCGTTGAAATTTTCAAATCAGCCTCACTCACATCCTGAATTCTATTTAAAGTCCAGTATTTTTATCTCTTACTTAGTTTTAAATCACGTATTCCATAATATTATGCAGAATGACCCTTAAATGAATAAGCTAAATAATAACTATGAGCTTTTCATAATCATCATTTTTAATAATGGAAAATGTTTTCACTTTTTTCTATGAGTTTTTCAAGATTTATTTAATTGGCTGATTTTTCTTTATAATTTAATGAAACAGAGCTTTTTAAAAATTTCTCCTGAATGATAAAAATCAGAGAAGTTTCTAGACATATGATGAATTGCTCTTATAATACATAAACAGAGTAAATCTCATTATTTAGAACAGACCATTTTTCCAATCTGAATGATCATAGAGGGATAAATTATTTTTTTCCAGTTTGCTTTTAATTATTTCATAATAAGACATCCCCAAAATTAAGTCTCTCAGTAGGTGGCATACATAATATCTGAAAAAAAATTAAAAGCTAAATTAATTAAAATGTTTATTATTTTAATTTTTGTTAATTTTAATATGTCATAAAGATTAATCAAAATAAACTATTCCCCAAAGGAGATTACGGAGGAGTTTAGATAATACAGAAATAGCAATCATACAAAGTAAAAAGTGATGCCATAAGAGAAGTGCAGATAAAATCAAATGAAGAGAAGAGAGTGTTTCAAGTTGTGGGAACCAGGGAAGTTTCTTTGAAAGAGCTGACATTTAACTAGTTTTTGGAGAGACTCAACATAATAGAAAACCAGGCAAAAACAGTTTTTCTGGAAACTATTCCAGAAATACAAATGGTGATAAACATATGAAATAATCCAAATACTAATAATGCAAATAATCAGGTAAATGAATTAAAACAAAGTACCACTTTTTTCCTCCATCAGATTGACAAAAATAAAAATATTAACAAGGTATATGAGAATGTAGGGAAATGGGCAGGTTCAAACTATGCTGGTATAAGTGCACAACTGGGAGTTGCTTTAGAGTTCAATTCTGACATATTCTACAGTCCATAAGTAATTAATATAAAGCTGTGCCTTTCCACTTTTGGAAATACATTGTTGATAACTGTGCAAGAATAGCAGCTGCAGTATTGTGTTGTAATTAGAAAAACTCTAAATATTCATCAGTATTAAGAATGGCTAAACAAAAACAGTTTATTCATTATGCTGACTATAATGCTGCCATTATAGCATAATGGTTAATGACATGACCTCTGAAAGCAGAACTATATGGATTTGAATCATTTGTTCCCTGTATTTACCTTGAGATCAATACAGGGACCTTAGTTTTTGGGGTTTTTTTCCCCTCTTCTGTAAAATGGAGATAACAGCATTACATATTTCATTAGTTTGGTGAGATAATATGTCACACTTAATACCCAGTGCACAGACAGCACCCAAATAAATTGTCTAATATTATTCATTTTATTATTTTTAATTTTAAAATTATTCATGATAAAACTTCTCAGGTATATCATCAAATAGAAAAAAAAAAAGACATTTCACACTGACCCATTTTGAAGCACCTGAGTTAAGTAAAGCATACTCACAAAAGTAAACTGTGTCTATTTTCAATAGATAAATGTACATGCATTTATAAATGCATTGAATATATTTGAGGAAAACACACACCAAAATAGAAACCAAGGTTATCTCTGAAGAATGGACTAGGTTTGGATAATATCCAAATGGGGCTTTAAGTGTTTCTGAAATGTTTTAATTTTCTATAAGGAGCATGCATTACTTATGCAATTAGAAGAATTTACATATTAAATATTAAGTGGCTGATTGAAACCTGCTAAAATGGATGGAGACGGGCTGCACATGAGTAGTAATGTACTCAGGTAATAAATCATGGTCTCCTGCAGATGTCTAGGGTAGTAACATTTTGGGTGGCATAGCTCCTTTGGTTGAGATGATAATTATTGTTAATTATTATGAGGTTATTTCTCAACACAGAAAAGATATTAGTGTTTCAAAGTTCTCATTGTACGTTATCTGCAAAACTCTGCCACCTCTCTCCATTCCAGTTCAGTATCCTGGTTACAAGAAAGCATTCTTCCTCTCTTTATTTACTCTTCACTGATCTAACACCAGTAATACCAGTCCATAGAAACAACAGTCAAATATAACAAAAAGCACATTAAAGAGTCCAACATCACCGTGTAATAGACATAAAAACACCTTATTAACATTTTTATAACACTCTCAACTGAAATAAACAAACCACTCTCAATTTTAACATCTGGTTCCCAACAACTCTTATTTGGGTGATAACTTTTTAAAAAAACAAATGCTGGGCATTTTTCATATTCTTCTCATCAAGTAACAGCTGTTCCTTTAGAACAAAGTGTATGCATGTTGGAAGTGTTACTGATGCTCACTTCTGTTTTGTTCTGTGTGAAAAAGCTTTACATTGGGCGCTATTCAGAAAGACAAATGACTTCAGATGTTTTGAATGGATACCATGGCACTAGTTTGAATGCAGTTTCTTGTGATTTTAGAATATTTTCAGCCACAATTTTTATATTCAAATTTTACATTCAAATTATAGATGGAAGACTACACCCTTCTTCAGGACAAAAGCGTTTCTGTTTTCATGTGCTCTTGAGCATCTTTAGGTCATCCATTACATCAGTCATTTATCCTCATAAAGTGTTTGGCCATGAACAATAACTTACTACATCAAAACACAGCAAATATTCATGAAAGAAATAGATATGATTCTTCTGTTCTTGAGTGCATTTCCACCAGATACCCTTAGGATAATTCCCATTTCAACGTAAGCTATTAAAATTGTTGCTGAGGGCTTCCCTGGTGGCGCAGTGGTTGAGTCCGCCTGCCGATGCAGGGGACATGGGTTCGTGCCCCGGTCCGGGAAGATCCCACATGCCGCGGACCGGCTGGGCCCCGTGAGCCATGGCCGCTGAGCCTGCGCGTCCGGAGCCTGTGCCCCGCAACGGGAGAGGCCACAGCAGTGAGAGGTCCACGTACCGCAAAAAAAAAAAAAAAATTGTTGCTGAATTAAAAACACCTTGTCGTGCTGGAACATGTGGAGACAAATACCCACAGACGTTGGCCTGAAGGTTCAAGCATATTTAAAGGCAGCTTAATTATAAGACACTATGAAGTTCTCCCAATTAATCTGGAGCTAAATATTCTACATCTGCTAAGTATTTTTAAAAAGTTAAAGAAATCTTTATTTTCACATAATTATGGATTTGGTCAGAGGTTAAAATTGATGTATGTTGTCATTTTGAAACTAAATTACACCAAGTTATTTGCTTTGATAGTGTTTACTATAACATTAAAAAACACATTTCTGCTAATATTCTCTATTTTGTCATCTATTTATTTCATGCTGCATTTGCATATACTCCTTAACTTCTTAGAAATAAATACTTAGAAACAGCTTCAAATTTCTTAGAAATAACACTGTCTTAATAATGAAATTCAAATGGTGACTTTTCCTCCCAAGACACACAATTTTCTCTCTTGGTTCTTTGCCTTTGTGAATGACACAAATTCTGTCTGGATCACTTTTCCATATTATCACTTTAAATTATTTGACCTTTTGATCAATTTTTTCTCTTTTTCTGCACAACGGATATTCTAAACATTCACCCACTTTTCAGATAACCCAGTCCACACTTGATCCTCTTATCCTTAGCAGAAGGATTTTGTCTTCTATTTTCCAGCATAATGTTAATTTCCTCATTTTATAATTGCAGACTTGAATTTGTATCAGTTCTTAGCTTTTTCCTTTGCATCTCATAGGAAGAGATGACACAGGAAAATCTTTTCTCCCATGCTTTCATCAGATACTCCTCTGCCCAGGCAGATAGATGGAAGTTCTAGAGAAGTGTGTGAACACTTCACTTACATGGAGCGACCTTCTCAGACATAAAATATCCTCATTTTTTACCTAGAGAGTTACATAGCATATGTGACATTTTCCAGGGAGCCATGTCCCATAAACACATGGATCCCTGCTTTGTTAACCAAAGCAATCCTAAACAACCAGGCACATTCTGCTAAAATTATTGCATAGGTAATCACTCTCCTGCTAGCAAAAAATATATATATATATCAGATTGATTTCAGGATCTCTGTTAGTACGTTTACACATTCATACTGGGTCACGTGCTTTCTTTGTGTGCTGAGAAGGCCTCTCCTCAATAACAGGAGAGAATCACAGACTAGCTGTTAGAATTTTTATTTCCTCATCCATCTTCTGACGTTGGTAAACATCTCGGTGGCAAATATTTGTGGTATATTTTCACTATTTATCTTACAAAATTTTCTGCAATATTTCACTTAGGCAGACTAACACTCTGACTTTTATTAAAATTAATTTTTATTGGAGTATAGTTGATTTACAATGTTGTGTTAGTTTCTGCTGTACAGCAAAGTGAATCGGTTATACATATACATACATCCAATCTTTTTTAGATTGCCTTCCCATTTAGGTCACCACAGAGTACTGAGTAGAGTTCCCTGTGCTATACAGTAGGTCCTTATCAGCTATCTATTTTATATATAGTAGTGTGTATATATCAATCCCAATCTCCCAATTTATCCCTCCCCTGCTTCCCCCCAGTGACCATAAGTCTGTTTTCTACATCTGTGATGCTATTTCTGTTTTGTAAATAAGTTCATTTGTACCATTTTTTTTTAATTCCACATACAGGTGATATTGTATGATATTTGTCTTTCTCTTTCTGACTTACTTCACTCAGTATGACAATCTCTGGGTGCATCCATGTTCCTGCAAATGGCGTTATTTCATTATTTTATACAGCTGAGTAATATTCCATTGGATATATGTACCACATCTTCTTTATCCATTCATCTGTCGATGGATGTTTAGGTTGCTTCCATGTCCTGGCTATTGTAAATAGTGCTGCAATGAACACTGCAGTGCATGTATCTTTTCAAATTATGGTTTTCTCCTGACATATGCCCAGGAGTGGGATTGCTGGATCATATAGTAGCTCTATGTTTAGTTTTTTAAGGAACCTCCATACTGTTCTCCATAGTGGCTGTACCAGTTTACATTCCCACCAACAGTGCAGGAGGGTTCCCTTTTCTCCACACCCTCCCCAGCATATATTGTTTGTAGACTTTTTGATGATGGCCATTCTGACCCGTGTGAGGTGATACCTCACTGTAGTTTTGATTTGCATTTCTCTAATAATTATGATGTCAAGCATCTTTTTATATGCTTTTTGGCCATCTGCATGTCTTCTTTGGAGAAATGTCTACTTAGATCTTCTGCCCATTTTTTGACTGGATTGTTTGATTTTTTGATATTGAGCTTCATGAGCTGTTTGTATATTTTTAACACTCTGACTTTGATTTGAACCATTCAATAGAGAGTAGGAAATCCTTCTGTAAAATATATTATCTGTTAACATCTTCCTTTATAGGTCTTGTGATGTTCATTTAGCAACTCAGTTACTTTTTTCCTCCATCAACTTTAATTATTTGCATCATTCTCTATATGTACGTGGGCTTATTTAATTGAATATTTAATTTTTCTCAACTTTTTTCTGAAAAAATAGTTTCTATTGATTCCATTTTAATCGGGGGGTCTTCATATCAGCTTCCACAACATTTTCTCATTCAGAGATCATCTTCTACATAAATGTATTATGCATTTAATTCTGTAAGTGAAATTATGAGCTCTTACTTAGCTGCAACAAAAATATTATGGTAATGTTTGACATACCTTACATAAGTGAAAATGATATTTTTTCCAGGCAAAAATGTTTTTCTTATACATCATATATTTCCAGTTACTGGAGTGGTAATTACAAGTTCATATTCAAAAAACAAAAAAGGTCCTTGTTCAGTAAACTGTATTTCATATGATTCTTGGACATAACCATATCCTAGATATATTCCAGGTCTTTACAGACACTGATTGTCATTAATCTTTCTGTAATAGAGCCCATCTACTCCCCATCCACAGTCCATGGATATCAGAGAATAATACTTTATCCATCCAATTTCAACCAATTCATAACATGGAAGACAAACTTTTTTTTTATTTGTATGATATCCATATTCTCTGTTAGAGAATAATGCTGAAGGTCACACTGTTTAGTGATTTCTAGCCACAACTTACACTATGTATAGTTTTTCTGTAATTTTACTTCTTTAGCTTGGCTCTGTAGAAATTCCTGCCACTGAAATTTAAAGACATAATATTCTGTACTGATTAAAATATCCAATAGTCTTTCTGAGGTAAAGGTTCAAGCTTATTTCTAGCATTGTTAATGAGTATGGAAGAGTCATTATTCATTTGGTGCATTCAATTAGAGCTTTGTCTTCTACCCAGGTTGATTTCCAGCAGCACCTAGTTGTCTAAAAGCAAGCTCTGTCTATTGTCCCTATTTGAACTGCTAAGTCTTTTGTAGGCTCCAAAACTGTGATAGAGTGAATTTCTGTTGTTTCAAGCTACACAGTTTATGGAAATTTGTTATAGCAGCCCTAGGAGAGTAATACAGTGCCGAATTCACATTCCAGAATTATTTCCAGTAAACAGGGGTAAACAAGATTCTAACATGAGGAATAGCCCTGTCAGTCTCTGAGTTTATTGCTTAATGGCAGGTTCTGTGAGGGAGAAATTACTTCTCACAGTTGAAGGAATGTTCCTGGTTTCCTCATAATAATTCCCAGGAATTTTACACATTGGGCTGGACTTTAGCTGGATTTATTAGCCAGCTTCTATCTGTAATATAGGTGACTAAGGTCCTTAACACCTCTCCCACTTCTTTCTCTGAGAAGAAAATCATCATGATAGCATCAGTGTAGTGTATGAACATTTTTAAATAGGTTTTTAGTCCCACCTTACTAGATTAAAGCAAATAATGCTGAATTAAAGCAAATCTGTGTTCAGACAGTAAATGTGCATTTGCTTCCATTCCACAAGATTCAAATTGTGCCTAGTTGGAATTCAAAATTGAGATAGGAAAGAAGACCTTAGGAAGATCTGTAATGATGTATAAGGTCAGCTTCAGGTTTATGCAACTCCTTGTGGAGTCATACAGGGCCTTGAGACTGGTTCAATACTTGGTTGTAGCTATCTTAAAATTCTTAACAATTTTTGAGCATGGGGCCTTGTATTTTCATTTTTCACTCAGCCCCATGAATTATATACCCAGTCCTGATGACATATCAATCCTTCTTTGCCTACTTCATTTTCTGTTCACTTTTCATCACATCAGGTGCAGATGAGAAACATTCAAATGAACCACCTCCATGGTCTCCTGTTAACATCCAGGAATAGTCTGCCTTATTTATTGACCAATCAGAAATATTAAGAGGGAGTATATGGAAGAAAAGCTTCCTTCTCAACCACTTTCTTAGAACAGTAGTAACTTATGGCCCCCTGGAAGTCTGCATCGCTCAGTGTTTGCTACTGAGGAGAGTTTGGGCAATTCCAAAGGATCCCACTTATCATAGCTAATTAAAACTTGATGAGAAATGGACTTAGTCACTATGCTCAGTGAAAAGGGCAAAGACAACAATGTTCAGTTCATATACAGTATCGGTGCTAATTTTGCATTCATGTAAAGGCAGCACAACCACATAATAGTCCCTGCAATCACGCATACCAATTTGTAACCCCACCCTCACCTAGGTTTCTGCCCTTGTGTTCTCTCCATACACTCCAACTTTTACCTTAGAACCTTGTAAGCACCATCCCTATCTTCCATAAGCGTTATTGTACATTCTGCTCTCCATTCTAACAATCTTAAGACAGTCTGTATACCATCCTAGGCAACTTTACCCAAATTATTGCATATGGTTTTAGATCCCAGACTGGGGATTGAGTGAACAGATCTCAGCCCTCCTTCAGTCTTTCTCAGATTCTATGGCTTTAACTAAGGGGATAAATCCTACCCCCTGTTCAAGTATATTTCAATGAATGGTCTTGGACTTTAGAACTCCCTTCCTCCAATTCAAAAGTTGATAATGCAGTTCAGTTTCTTATTGGGAATCCTACCAAGGTCCACTTTTTTAACCCTATTCACCTTTTCCTCAAAAGCACATTTGTTCAGGTGAGCTTTCTTTTACTTCCTTCTCTTATTTTTGATTTCTTCCCACTGTGCTTATAACAGGGAAGCTTTTCCTCCACATAGTCCCAGGTGTAGTAACGAAGTCTGTATCTCTGTCACTGCCTTTTGATTTTTTTTCCCAAGGATACATAAGGCTCCTAAGGCAGAGGAGTGTCACCTGGCCCCCATTCATTACATTGTCAATGTCAATAGTGTTAACTAAGATATCTCTGGATAATATAAAGTCTGTCTAAGGTTACCTGCACTTGTCCCATTCCTTTCATATGAAAATGAGTATACCGCTGTCGATTTGGGGCGGGGTTGCAGCAGTTCTCCCGTCATCATAGGCCTGCCAAACCCTGCCTGAACCGTAGCAGCAGATGGGCTGACATAATATCTGGAAGTGTCTTTTCAAAAGTTCGCAACCACTTAATGAGTAGTCACTAACCTGAGCAATCCCTTCCATTTGAAAATAACAGAATTGCAACACATCCTTCCATCATTAATTTGAAGAACCCATGCCAATAACAATACACCAATCTTCTGCTGGTAAATGTGCATTTCTTTAACAAAATACCCTTAATATTCAGTCATCACCTGATCTTGGCCTCCAGTTTCATGAACAGTTTTTCAAGTAATCAATGACTTGAATCATTTCCAAGGGGGTATGGGATTTCTCCAAGAAGCCACAGAGATACAAGAAGGCCTTCAAGTGAAGAAGTCTAATCTTACAGATTTTCCCACAATACTACTATTAAAGGTTGGACTTTTACAGATGTGCTAGCAAGAGCCAGTAATAGAATTTTCCAGCTTCCCTTTGTCCTTGTACTCGGTTCCTGTGCTTCCAGATCTCAGTCTATTTCCTTTACTTCCTTTTCGTGGTGAGACTTACCCCCTTCATATGCTTCAAAATGTTCACCATGTCACACTGCCAATGGGTAGCCAACAGTTTTGGAATCAAAGTCTCACTGTATTTTTCCATTATCTCCTTTTACATAGAAAAAGAAAATTCCTTAAGCATTACTATTTGGGGTTCTTAACAATCCTATCCACAAAACCAATCTGAACTCACACAAACTATTTGTTTGTCAAATCTGACTCACAAATCAGAGATCTTGTTCAGTATGAAGTTTTACTAATAATTTCAAGGATACCTTGGTGAAGTAGGGAAAGGTTTGGGGTGTAGTACAGAAGCCTGCGTCCTTTCTTGGTCATTGAATGGGCTCTGCCACACGGTTCCAGATTCAGTTTCTGAGTAAAATGTTCAGTGGCCTTACTTACACAGATGGACTTTTCTTAATCACACAACGTCTCCTCATACTCAGATAGTGGCATAGCTAACATGACATTTTCCTGGGAATCGTGACCTTAAATATATGGATTCCTGGTTTGTTTATCATAAGCAATTCTGGACAACTATGACAATCTGCTAACAACATTTTATAGATAAGGACTCTCGTGCTACCAAAAATTATTTATTTTCCAGAATCCCTGAGTTAGTATGTTTACAAAAAGATTAGACCAAAACACCTGCCTTCTTTGTTTCCCAGGATTTTCTCCCCACTCCTGCTGCCATCAGGGGAGACAATTGATCAAGAGATGCCATCCTTCCTCTTATGACTCTCGAACCTATACCTTCTGTACAGAAGTCTCTTACATGCTTCTTTTACAGAAGCAATGTTTTTAAAGTTAAATATTTTATTTCTACTTATTTTTCTTATACATTGAAAACTGCATCATTCTATATTGACTAGAAATCATATATTCCTTATTTAATATAATATGTAATGAAGCTAAAAACCCAATTGAGTCCACGCAATAAATGTCTCTCCAATCTCTGTCCTCATCTATATTACTATTGTCACTGCTACAGTTAAGCCTTCCGTAAATTCACACTTGGACTAATGTATTAAACACTGGCTTCCTTTTTAAACTTAACACCGTCAATCTTTTCTTCACCGTAGCGCAATTCTGATTATTCTAAGGAGATAATCTGATTGTTGAGCCCAGGTTCAACATCATTTACTCTGCCCACTTCATAAATACAAAATGAATTCACAGTCGTTACTTCTTCTCCAGGATGCATTAAATGATCACCGCTACAAAAGATTATTTGCTGTTTCTTAAATATGCTTCATTATTTCATACATTCAGTTCTTCAAATATTTTGTTCTACCTTTAGTCATCAAATAATTTTTATCTACCAACAATGACTCACTTGGCAAAACTAAGTTGTTTCATGAATGTCTCCACTAATTCCAGAATTGCTTTCATGCACCTGAATGCAGTTGGAGAAAAATGCACAACTGTATCATGCTGATTGTTAACCACTTTAAAACTATGACCTTGAAAATCAAGTGTGCCCTTAATGCTGCCAAATAAGCCCACTACTCTTCCATAAGCCATCACTTTCTTTCTCTCATATAAGATTAGTTTACAGATTCTTTTCTCATTTCAAATCTCTCACGTCTTCTTCCCCAATCTCACTGCCAGCTGATGATCTTGTTTCTTATGTCACTGAAAAAAATTAAAGCTATCTGGAGGAAAAGTGCACAGGATCACACTGCCACATATACTTAATATCAGTCAGTATCTTAGCTTCCATATTACTCATCTTGCATATTACCATAGAGCAGTGTTTCCCAACCTTGTTTCTATTGACGTATTGAGCCAGACAATGCTTCTTCGTTGAGCAGGGCCAGAGAGAGAGTGGGAGCTGTCCTGTGCATTGTAGGATGTGATTCACCATCCCTGACCTCTATTTCATGTCAAGTAGCTCCTTCTTCCCCATTCACCAGTTGTGACAACCAAAAATGTCTCCAAACATTGCCAATTTTTGCAAAACTTCCCCCTGTGGAGAACCATTGCCAGAAAGGAAATATTCATGCCAACCACTGAGGTTAATTAACCACTGAGGCCAGCCTCTTTGTTTATTCATTAACTCTCTCTGGCTGCACACAGACTCCTTTCAAGGAATGCTTCTCTCTCTCTTAATCAATGTTTTCCTCCTTACTGGGTCATTTCACAGTCATACACATATGCTATTATTTCTCCCAGCTTAGAAAACAAAAGCAAATAATCAACTAAAAACCTTTGCATATCAGGTTTTCCTTGCCAGACACCCCCAGGGAACTTAATCCCTTTTCCACCAATACTCAAAAGAATCATTTATACTCACTGTCTCCATGGCTGCTCATTTCATTCTCCTTTAAATCTCCTCCATACCAGTTTTTGCCCCCAGCACAATAATTAAACTTCTCTTCCGCTCTTAATGGCTCTTTTCCTCTTTTACTCACCTTACCTGATCTATTAGCAGCATCTGAAGTAGTTTATCACTACCTTCTCCTTCATTTAGCTTCTCTACTTTCCTATTATTTCTCTAGTCTTTTTTTTTTTTCTAATTCTCTCTCAGTCTCTTTCACTGGTTTCTCCTCCTTTCCTAGGCTTCTTCATGTGGGTATGCCCTAGGTCTCAGCACCTGATTTTTTCCCCCTCATCTTTCTTTGCACTTACTTCCTTGGTGGTCTCATGCCATCTCACGGCTTTATGTGCAATCTAAATGCTAATGAATCCCAAATTTGTATTTCCATGCCATATCTCTATCCAGAATTCGACACAGAACAAATTCAATTACATTTTTTTTACACTTCTACTTAAATGTTGTGACTATAATGGGTCTCTTTTTCCTGTAATTCATTCCTCACTCTCCCCTATGCAGTTCATAACACAGAGGACCTGACCTCTGTAGGCTGTGTATCTCAGCATTTCCTGTAAGCTGGCTTCCAGGTGGGATCAAACCATGGGAGACACATGTAGAAAGATGAAAAGAGAAGAAAGGAAGGATATAATTATTCTCTCAATCCCTCTCTGTCTTGGTGTCACCTCTCATAACAGCTGCATTTCTTCCATGGCTCCAGCTCCTTTTACACAGGCCCACTGTGGTTCCAGTTTCCATCAGCAACCCCTCTCCTCAACTCCAGTAATGCAGTCCCTTTTCTCCCTCCATCCAAGTGGTAGCAGCCTCCTGTTGCTGCTAATTCTGAGTTGCCTCACTACCTCCTGATTGGCTTTTTTAAAGCTATTTTGAACCAACTGCCTGCACTAATTCCCTTTGTTTTAAATTCGCAATGACTTCTGTTTCCTGGGTTGGGCTTTCACTGCTTCAGATATCTAATAGACATGTCAGAACCAACATTCCTCAAAATAAATTGCTGATCTTCATTTCCCTGACCCTGCCATATCTGTTCATGTTTCTCCATCAAAGGTAACAACTTGGTTTTACTCAAGATGGGCTATTACAACAAATAACTTCTTATTTTTACGTTTGCCGGGGGAAGTTTTAAGAGGAACACCTGAAAATGGTTTGCGTGATTTCATCCCCATCTTATGGCCCAGAACTTGCTCACCGACCCTGAACATAACTGCATATGTCACTGTCATTCCATGTTAATATTACCCAAGCCAGATACCTAAGACACAGTCCTGGACCTTTCACTCTCCTTAACTTAGTCACCAATTTTGATTCAGCCCACCTGAGTAAACTAGCTCTGACTTCCATCTAATTCTCACTTAGATCACTGCTAAAGACTTTTATTTTACTTCCTTACCTGCAGGGTCAAACTTCTCTGATCCATTCTTTAAATGTTGGTTAAGTTATTTCTTGAAAAGTGCAATCTCATCATTATCAGTCCCCTGCTTAAAAGTACCAACAGCTTCTATTAACCCAACCAGAAGCTCAGATTCCTTTAACTGTAACATTTTATATGAACTAGCCTCCTATCTAGTCTATGTCCTTATTCTCATCTTTCATTTATTACTGTAGCCCCTGCCTCACGCAACATATATTTACTTAGCTCAGCTTGTATTTACTTCCCTACTGGTAAAGTATACGTGTGTTTATGTTATCTCAAAGTTTCTCATATTTGGGGCTTCCCTGGTGGCACAGTGGTTGAGAATCCACCTGCCGATGCAGGGGACACGGGTTCGTGCCTCGGTCCTGGAAGATCCCACATGCCGCGGAGCAGCTGGGCCTGTGAGCCATGGCCACTGGGCCTGCACATCCGGAGCCTGTGCTCTACAACGGGAGAGGCCACAATAGTGAGAGGCCCGCGTACCGCAATAAAGTTTCTCATATTTTAAATTTAACTTTAATTGTCACACTTTATTTGCTTACATTACTTTTCATCTATATTCACTTCAAACACTGTGCTCTTTGAAGGCATACTTTGTTCAATGCTATATAAGTAAAGCTCAGGAAAAGATTAATATGTAAAAATAGCTTAAGTAAATAACTTTGCTTCCAATTAATTATGTATCTATCAATTCAAGGTGTTTATGTTTCTCTTTTTCTGTGGAATTTAAACATTTCCCATTTTTATTATATGATTATTACATAATATATTTTCCACCTCTAATATAGTGTTATTATTATACTATTAATATTATACTAGATATTATACTCATTTCCACAATCAATCATAGGGTCTATTTTATCCTTTCTATTGCACTTGATTATAGAGGAGATTGAAGAGTTAGGAACCATGTACTTGAAACCAATAATGAGAACACTGTGAAGGATATCAAAATCTGGAAATATCATGAGGTAACTTAGAGAAAGAGAAATGGGTACTGCTGTCATTTTTTTATTTAGTAGATTAGTTGAGAAGGTAAAATTATTCACTGAGCATGACTTTTGGTTCAAATATATTTTTTCCAAATCATGTTCTCAAATATATAATAAAAAAATATATAGTAAGTATGGCTCATTAAAAACAAACATTTGAACTGTGCTGCATTAAAGGAAATTAACATTCTCTTTTAAAAATGCATTACTAACTATCTGTATTTTCTGAAAATGCACCCTTAATTATGTAGGTATGAAATGGCATGCTGGGATATGATTTGAAAATAATTTAGCAAAAAACAGAAAGGGAATACATTAAGCAGGTATGGCAAAACCATGGTAACTGCCGCATTTGAGAGATGGTCATGTGGACTTTAATAAATTATTTAGTATGTGTATGAAAATACAATACTAAAACGGAAACAAAAAGGGAAATATATACAACTTTTACTTTTTTAGGAGTTAGTACAGGGTCGATATACATTGCTTATAGTACTATACTTGATCAGAACCAAAGACTGTGTGACATTTGATGAAATAAGATTAAGTGTCGGATCTCATGGGGAGTTACTTCAAGGCAACAAAGACCCATGTTACACGGATGTTATATTTAATGAGCAATTACACTGAGTGGTGTGTTTATTTATGTCTTTAATTATACAATATCTTTTCTTTGTTACCCTTAACGTAGCTATTAAGCTTATGCAAGTACACTTGCACCATATTGCAGGATCTATAAATTCAATTGTGTGTATGTATATATATATGAACCACATGATTTAAAAAAATAAAAGATCCAGACTTCCCTGGCGGCCCAGTGGTTAAGAATCCTCCTGCCAATGCAGGGGTCACAGGTTCAAGCCCTGGTCCAGGAAGATCCTACATGCCGCAGAGCAACTAAGCCCGTGTGCCACAACTACTGAGCCTGCACTCTAGAGCCCACAGGCCACAACTACTGAAGCCTGCGCACCTAGAGCCCGTGCTCTGCAACAAGAGAAGCCACCGCAATGAGAAGCCCGCGCACCGCAATGAAGAGTAGCTCCCACTCGCCGTAACTAGAGAAAGCCCGCGCGCAGCAACGAAGACCCAACACAGCTATAAATAAATAAATAAATTTAAAAAAATAAAAATAAAGGATCAATGCATACTGCTGACTTACACATTGATTACTCACCTGGAATTTTATTATGGTTTTACATCTCCATCATAACCAATTATTATTATACAAATAAAAGTAAAAAAATATATTATTAAGGTGAAATTTTAATGTGCTTGGTAATGAATAATAATAATAATCCAGGTAGTTCTAAACTTACAAAAATTAAATATACCTAGTGAACAAAAGATATTCAACTTAAATAAAATTATCTGTGCTTGCCTAATTTTATTTCTTATAGATTTAGGACTTCTAATTTTATTATTCATTTATTTATTTTCCTATGTGATATGATAAGTTGGCTTCAGGAGACCTTTGTTTACAATTAATTTATTCCATCACACCCTTTTGGGCCTAAAAAAGTATGGGTTTTGTGATTTCCTGGACTAAAAGTTATCTATTTACATAGTGAAAGGTCAGGCCATAAAAAACTTTGCCTGTACTAAATTATATTTTTGTTTTATGTTGCAATGTGTTGCAAGTTATCTCATTTAATTATATTTTATTTCTATTATTTAATATTTGATTAAAATACATAACTTATTAGACATATTAATAGAATGAATGCATGTGAGCACACAGTCTAATTTAAAAACCGGAACAGTATCAATAATTTTGCAGCTATTTTTCATTCATTATCTGCCACAGAGAGGCAGTTACACTTTTGCATTTTATGCTTAGAATTCCCTTGGTTTCTTAATAGATAACATGTTATTAGAAGTCTATTTTTGGATCCAGACAGCCTATATTTGGATCTTGTTTCCTTATTTTCCCAGTCTCTTTTGAGTCTATTCCTAATCTTTATCCCTGGTTCCTTTCTGGAAACTTAAGTAATTTTGGAAAGAGTAGGAAAAAGTGAAATGATGAAATATAGTGTTTTCAGTTTACAAATTTCTCCCACAAATCACTTCAGCAAAACAAGAAGTCTTTTGCTATAAAGGATATTTAACTGATAAATTCTAAGTGGAACCAACATTGTATATCATGTTATGCAAAGAAAGACTGTAGGTGATCTACCTCATTCTATCAATAATCTCAGGAAGAGATGATTAATCTTAGATCAATGGGTATGTGTAAAACACCATGGGCCATGGGAAGAAAAGAACTTGTACATGGCTGCTTACTCAATAGGCTATATTTAAAGAGCAGCACCTGGCCTGGTAATGGGCACTGATTAGCCACAAATGGAGTCTCAAACATGAAACTGAAAGACTGGTAAGATCTTACTGGTGTTTTCAGTTAATAAAAATGTAACTAACCAAAATCCATCAGAAAAATAAAAGCACAAGTGAAGAAGGCCCTGTGTTTTACTTATCCTTAAGCCATTTCAGAGACCATACCTGCAAAACTAGGAAGAAACTTCTACGTGTGAAAAGCCCCATGGGAATATTTTTAGCAAATGCTGTTAGTAATTATCTTGAAAGAACCCAGAGAATGCAGATCAGCCTTGTGGGTAAAATTTGACAGAGACGGAATTTGCTACAGTTGTCATCCTTTTCAAAGGTACCCAGTCAACAAACCAATTCCCATGAGACTGACTGATCTTACCATTTATCTAATTGTTGCTATTCATCCTAAAACAGGTCACCTTTCCCTCCCATCCCATCCATGCAATAGTCACTCAAAGGTTCTATCCACTTCAATACTTGCTGCCAGGTAGTTCTTTTCTCTCAAAAGCAGCCAGAGTGGTTTTTTCATTGCTAACTTAATCATGCCATTTTAGATTAACTGGAGGATAAATCCAGATGGTTCAACATTCATTGAACGTGAGCTCTGAACACAGAAAGAATAAAGAATATGTAGGGTTGCAAATGCTAAATAAATAAAAGAAGATCTCCTACACTAAATACATTTATAAGGAATCAAGTAAAAGTTTTTATTGAGTACTAGTACCCTTATCTTAATACATCTTGGTGATATTTTAAAGAAATAGAAAGATTGCCAATGGGAAATAAAAACAGTTACCTAAATAGGAAAAAAACCTATATTGCTATCAGATCTCTCATCAGTAACATTAGATACCAGTTGACAGTAGAACAGTTTCTTTACAGGTATAGGGGAATTCTCCTTTATTAGAATTCTATAAGGAAGCAAAACAATGGATAATGTATTTAACTAACAAATAAATTTTCATAAATATTAAAAATAACCAAAGTTAATTCCCAGACTCCTCTTCTGAAAAAAAAATTACTTGAGATGTTCTTTAGCAAAATGAAAAATTGAGATAAAAAAGTTAATATATAGCATCCAAGAAACAGAATTAATCTAGAAGCAAAAAGAAAATAAACTCTATGCTGACCACTGCGCCGCAGACTGAAAGAGTATGTCAGAATTAGATCCAAAGACTTTCTTAGATTTGACTTCAACAAGAAAGTAGATGCCATCTCATAAATTGCGTCATTAAGGGTCCAGATGATCTTAAAGAGCTAACAGATACATTATACCCTCCATCATTAAGAACATACAGAAATCAAGAACACTGGGGGAAAGCCATAACTAAATTTATATTGGAAATCATTCTACTTTATTTGGTTTTGGAAAAGTCTTCCAGCCTAGTCTACCAGGTTGCTCCTCATATACTCTCCTGAAATGCTTTTCTAGTGTGACTTACCATCTGCTGCCTTTCAAATGAATGCTACTTCAGTCAGATTAGTATTTATACAATCTGTAAGCCTGAGAACTTCTTTCCATCCCATTCATCAGCACATTGAACAGAACTTAACCTCAAGCTTGTGATTAATACATTTTGTTTCAGTGAATGAATAAATGGACAAAGTTATGCATTTTTACAGTCTCTTTTTCAGATGTTTGCTCTGGATGGGAGTTGTAGGTATGAAGAGTAGACATGTGGAGTGGAGTAGCTCAAAGAGGCAAGCACTTGTTAAACCTAATCTTTCCGCTTGGCCCTATAATGCTTTCTCTTTAGCATTACACCTTTCAATATCATGGGGCACCCTGAAGGTCCAGCACCGGCAGGCACCTGCTCTGGGACACACTGCCAAGCCAAGGGACAGGAGTAGGGTCTGAACAGACTCTGTCTTCCAGGGGCACTTCAGTCTGACCCCGCCCGCCCAAACGTCCGCGGGGTTGTGGGGAGAGAAGAGGGGCCCGGCAACGGCCAGCTGGGGTCTGCTGCCACCTCTCCACCCACCTGGCAATCGTCCTGGAACACACCTCCCGCCGCGCGTGCCCTCCCCCAGCCGATGGGCCCTGCCCCACCCGCTAGTCCCCCGTCCCACCCCCATGGGCAGCAGGGGCCTTTCCCTGGCCGCCGTGTCTCCTCCTGCCACCGCTGGCCCCCTTTTCTCCGACCTGTCTGCATCCCCTCGCCGCCTCGGCCTCGCCTCGGCCTTTTCCAGCCAGGCTCTGCCCTCACCCTTCTCAGGGTCACAGCCTTACCTGGGCGGAAAGCTGCTGATGCGGTCGACGAGGAAGTCCGGGCTGCGGAAGCGCCACAAGGTGTTATCAGGTGCCCAGGTCCGCAGGGGCGGGTCCGGTAGGGGCCACGGCTCGGAGGCCACTCGGCCAGGCGCCCGGCAAAGGAGGCCAGGGTCCGCCAACACGAGGCGACTTAAAAGCTCTGACGGAAACTTCCCAAATTAAAAAAAAAAAATTGTGCAAACCCTTCTCGGATGAGGGAAGTCGAAGTCTTTCCTAACCCTTTCACCCCCGGGGGCACCGATTTCTTGATTTCCTTTCCCCTTCTGTCTGCAAAGGCCTGCGCGGCACAGGGACCCCCAGGCCGGCTTCCTTCCTTCCTCGGCCTGGGCTGCACCTGGGGTCGAGGTGGGCTCAGGCCATCCTCTGCTCACCCCAGCGAGTTCTCGCCCACGTTGTAGAAGATGAGGGACGAGGCTGTCCAGTGGCTGAAGTCCTGCGAATTGCCAGGGGTGGTTGCGATTTCACGATCATCCCAGCTCTCCACATACCTGACCTGGGGCAGCAAGTCACTGCTGTCTGGTTGACCTGCTGCCCAGTCACGCTGCCCCTGACCCCGGGGTTGGCCTCTCAGAAGTCAGGTAGGCTTTCACACGGACTGACTTCCAAGGCTTTAACCGGAGAAAGCCTGGCGAGTGTCAGGCCTTCGAGGTGCAGAAATTCAAGGACACTCGCCAGTAGGTACTTCCTGACCAGTCCAAGGAACTGCACTTGGACCTTATTTCTTCCAGCTGCCCCTTCAGTTTGGACATCACGGTCTTTGCTTCGGAGCCTGGGGGACGGGCACCTGGGGGGCAGGGCAGCTTTGCCCGACCCTGCTCGGGCCCGGGCCCAGCGAGGCTACCTTCGTTCCGCGTCTCCTTCCGTAGGCGCTTCTGGTAGAGCTTCTGGAGAGTCTTCTGCAAGTTTCTCTTCTCTATCCCGAGCTGCCGTTCCGGCTCCTGGTGAGGAAAGAGCGGGGAGCCCAGGGCGCGGCCCTCCTCCAGGGCCCCGCGGTCTCAGGGAAAGCGGTGAGCGCGCGGGACGGGAGGCGGGTCCGGAGTGGAGACGAGGGAGGTCCCGGCGCGCAGGCTCACCGCGAGGAGGAAACCAGAGCTCAGCACGCAGACGAAGTAGCAAGCTTCTCAGTCAACGGGAAAGAAGCAGATTTGATGCATCCGCTTTAAAAAAATGAGTCCCCAAAGTGTGAGGCAACCAGAGGAGCGTCACCCTTTACTAACAGTCCTCCCAGGTCGCCCGGCCCCCTCCAGCCGCCCGAGAGGAAAGGCGGGCAGAACGGGGGGAGGCGTGTCCACTGCTAGGGGCGGATCCTGGCCGCGGAGGGCCGGCCCTTCTGGAGAGTTCTCCGGCACCACGACCACGGCTGGAGGAGGACGCTCCCAGCGGCGCATACTCCGGCTGACGCACCAAGCCAGACCCTCCCCGGATCCCGCCTTGCCGGCCCCCCTGAAGCCCTGCTGCCCGCACTGGGCTTCCGTCTAGCGCACGAAGACGGCTGGGGCTTCAGCCAGGCCACGTCTCCTGGAGGGAAGCGGGTCAAGATTCCCAGGCTGCAGGTGAGCCGAGGCCCCCTCAGTGTTGCTTCGTGTGTCCAACTCTCTCCTTGCTGGAGAACTTGGATCTTTAGAAGAGGATGGATGCCGCATCCTCCCAGGAGGATGCACAAGCTCAAGCTCGACTGGAGGGTCAGTGCCCCCATCCCGAAAGCCCCCCTCTGTCCTATGGAGGCAGTCCCCTCACGTGGGGGGCCGGGTGGAATGAGGGAAGCCCTGGGAACAGGGCCTGCTCCCTTCAAGAGGCGAGAGGACAGCCTCGCCCAACTGCCCTCACCTGCGAGCCCGTGATTCTTGGGCAGGCAGGGGGCTCCGGGAAGCCTTGTGTGTGTCCCTGGGAGCTGGGACTTGAGTTCCAGTGCGTCTTCAGCTGGGGAACCGTGAGGTTCCCTCGGAAGAGGATGGGCCGCAGTGAGGGGCTGGGCTGGGGGCAGAGGGAAGAGGCCAGAGGAGGGGCAGGCCCCGGCCCAGGGCGGTCTGGGGTGGGTAGAGGCCCAAGGATTCCTGCGGAAACCACTTCTGGTTAACGAGGGTGAAGGTGGCCCCCAGGCCCTGAAATGGCCACACCCACAGCAGCGTTACCCTGACAGCCCAGCATTTGGGTGTTCATTTTGGGGAAGTCTAATTAGATCAAATCCAAACAAGGTTTCCCCCAATCTCACCATGCTACAACAAGGGACTTTGCTTTTTTGAGAGCATATATTTCTAAACAATTTTGCAGAATTAAAAGTGCAGGTGACATTTTTACTTAATCATCTGAAAAAGAAAGACTGGTGTAAAATTAGGCTTCTTTATTAATTTACTTCTGTCTTATCTATTATTCATCCTAATTCTTTTTGCTGACTTTGGTGGTAACTGGTTTGACCACCTTCATCTGGTGAAAAACATACCTCTTTTATTTCTCCAAATAGTTGTTTAAGAACTCATTCTCCCTTATTGCCATAAATTCCAATATCTGAAAGCCATGCCTCTTCCTGTACTTATCAAGATGCTGGAAGATTAGTTATCACAGTAAGTTTGTTCCACTGGAATAAATGATCCTGCATGAACCTGAACCCTCTGTCCTTAGCCAAGGCTACTCCTGTCTTTTAGGTATATTTTCTTTGGGGTCACTTTTCCTCTTTTTTTCAACCAGGAAACATTGGTTTGAGAAACTCTAGCTTACCTTGATATATGTTCTGTATTTTAATACTTAGTAAGAAGGGTCTATGTGTTTTAAAAATTTCTATCAGCAGTTCTGGGATTTTCAAGTAATTTAGACATTGTTTTCCTCCCTAGGTGTATTGTGTAGAGTAAGACTTTAACCGGGCCACTACATAATCTAGTACAAGTCTCTGCGTGTTTAAATGGGATACAAATACTAAATGAACATATTTAATGGGGATCATTTAGGTAATCTCTGTCTGAGAAAGGAAAGTCTAATGCATAGGGATTCACTTAATCCAGTTTGATAGAGAAGGAATGATGCTTAGGCATCCAGTTAAATTTCAGGAAAGCAAAGTCCTTTAATCTTAAGTCAACTCAAGTTTTCCCCTTGGAAATGAACGAACACTTTCTTTGCCATGCAAATTTTGAGTCGCATCCCATTGTATTCTTAGATATTGATCATCTTTAGAATTATAGAGGTTTTTTACTTACCTCCCGTAATATGTCTTGACTGTCCTTCATCAGAGATAAAATTATTGTATCTGACCTACTTCCCATGATATTGGATGATGACTGTTATTCTTTATGGTATCGTACATCTATCATCTGTCAAAAAATGCTTTAAAAATTTAACTTACATTCAGGGCCCTAATTTCATAGTTTTTAAAATTCATACCTGTGAGCAAGAAGAGGACATTGGCAGAGTTTCAGTACCTCAGAGAAAGGAATCTGGCGATGAGAGTATTTAGAAGATTTTATGGTTGGCTCTCAAGTGGAATAATTGTGACCTTTCAGGGCAGGGAACTGTGAGCTAGTAGTTAAAGACATAAATAGAATGAGGTGAAAGTCTAGAAGCCAATTTTGATAAGCCATTGTTTGTTAAGGGAGCTGTTTACCCAGGTGAATAGAATATTGCTTCAGATAAATTGATCTGCAAGAATTTCCTGAAGCAAACAGTAAAGTTATTTATTGATTTACAGGTGGGGTTTTTTTTGAGCAAAAATTTTCTGGAACAAACAACCAATTCATTTTGACTCAGTTTTTCTGTTTCTTAGTTTTAAGAGCTGTAACACAGAACGCTGGGTTTTAGTACCAACTCACCACTGTCTGTGTTGTCTCAGTGTTTTGAATTTCGTAAGAGATTGGCAGACTTTTTCTGTAAAGTGCCAAACAGAAAGTGTTTCAGGCTTTGGGGTCCATACAGTCTCTTGCAACGATGTAATTTTACTTTTAGCCCCAAAGCAGGCATAGACCATATGTAAATAAATGTGCCTGTCTGTGTTCCAGAAAAGCTTTATTTAAAACAGTAGATAGGGCTTCCCTGGTGGCTCAGTGGTTGAGAGTCCACCTGCCGATGCAGGGGACACTGGTTTGTGCCCCGGTCCGGGAAGATCCCACATGCTGCGGGGCGGCTGGGCCCGTGAGCCATGGCCGCTGAGCCTGCGCGTCCAGAGCATGTGCTCCACAACGGAGAGGCCACAGCAGTGAGAGCCCCGTACCGCAAAAAAAAAAAAAAAAAAAAAAAAGGTAGATAAAAGGTAGCATTGCCCCAAGGCATCAAAATTCTAGAGGCAATTTTCATGACCTATGCATACATATATGATACACATGCATAACCACCCACCAAGTAGAGTACCTCTGGTTAAGTGTACATGCGTATTACTCATGGATTTAAGAAAATACTGCTTTGGCTGGCACTCACCTAAACCTCTCTTTAATCTACTTTCTTATCTGTAATAAAGCATAATAACTTTGTAGGATTTTTATGATGAGTAATTAAGATAATGTTAAAATATATGAATTAGTCTATAATTTTGGTATTATTTTTTCACATAAATCAATGGAAATGATTGAGATCAGTGGGTTTTGAATGTCTTAATGTAATCTACGTTTGTTTTTGATATGTAAATTGTGGGGAAAAGGTATTTTTACCTTAAATATTTTTCTTCACAAGAAGGAATATAAAATTTACCATAATCCTAATTTTCAATACAGTACTAGAGATAATATCTCTAAAGAGGTAATATTTAAAAATAAGTACTCTAATAATGACAATAATTATTAAGTATATATGTATATGTTTCATATCAGATAGTTTATTAGGTAAGACTTTCTGACACCAGGAAGTTACTGGTTGCACAAAAGATATAAGGGGGGAAATTCCTGTTAAGCATTGAGGAGAGAGCAGATATAAGTGTAGGGAGCCTTCAGTCGGCAGTGCAGTTCTGATCCTTGTGAAAGGAGAGGAAGAAGGAAGGATTGGGACAGATTTTCTTTCAACCTACAGCACAGCTCAGTTTTAGTTAGCTTTGGACAGACCAACGAGGAGTCCTCAACTTAAAGTCTTCTGCAGGAAGAGTCCTAGGGTTCCTAAGAATGTTTCTTGCACTAGTACCCTCACCAGTGGCCAGGAGCAGCCTGAGGAAACATGGCCTCAATGCAAACACAGTCATACAATCAGATGGGCCGCAGCTGGGGCTGCACACGGTCTTTGTTCCCTGAAGCAGGAGTTCTAAGTGGCTACCACAAAAACCGAATATTTACATATGAAAAAGGAGAAACAGAAAACAAACAAAACAAAACCCTGAAATGATAACCTTTAACATCCATTAGATGACGTGAGTGCTAGGTTTCATACTTTCCTAAAGACTTCATCATTGTATATACACAAATGGGTGCACATGTATGCATAATCTCTATTTAAGAATTCTTCTATAATAGTAACATTGTGTTTTACGTAATCCTGATTTTCTTTTTAAAAATCAACTTAAAAGGAGACGCTAAAATATTCAGCTTTAATTTTACCAGTAGATTTTTAATGTTCAGTAATCATAATGTTTAATTTGTGATGTTCTTAGAACTTTAATTATGAAGCTAAATTGTACTAATACCCATTAGGTATTTCTTAATTGAAGGCACATCATATGTCTGATGTGGCAGCACTAATTGGTGTAATTAAATTCTAATATGCATCAGTAGCCTAATTTTAAAAAGTGAATAAAAAGCAGATAGAAATAAGTCAGTTCTTGAAACTGCATAGCTGTAAAATACATAAATGCATTTGCATGTGTAACACACACATTTATTCAGAACAGACAACCCATCAATTATATTTCAACTTAATTTTACCAGATAATTTTACCAGAGTGAGAACAACTGGTCAGGTAAATATGCGTGTGAATTCAGAAAGACAGTCATTAAGTTCAAGAAAGACAATGATTTTTCTCTTTTACAAATTCTTATGTAGGTCAAACCCTGTGAGAGTAAGTACGTTT
This sequence comes from Delphinus delphis, assembly GCF_949987515.2. NCBI lineage: Eukaryota > Metazoa > Chordata > Mammalia > Artiodactyla > Delphinidae > Delphinus > Delphinus delphis. Next base: position 128,329,882 of record NC_082687.1, read on the forward strand.
CTTATTGTATGATGTTTTGGATGAAATTACAACCTACCTGCAAATCACATTACTGGGTTGTTCAAGCAGGAGGTGGATGGATCAGTGGTGAGCTCCTGCTCTGCTAAAACATGTTCCAGAAACATCCAGAATGAGCATTTTACGTGTTCAAAAATGCCCATTCATTTATGCTCTTAGATCTTGGGTTTTTTTTTTTTTGGCACGGCTTGCAGGATCTTTGTTCCTCAACCAGGAATTGAACCCAGGCCCTGGTAGTGAAAGCTCAGAGTCCTAACCACTGGACAGCCAGGGAATTCCCTTATGCTCTTAGATCTTAATTGTTCAATGCAATATATATAATTTTAAAATAAGTAGAGTAATTTCAACTATACATTTTCTCTTGATCACTTTATTTAAATTAGTAATGGAATATATATATATTTATTTAATTATATGACTTAAAATATAGAATTAAATTATAAATTATTTTAATTTCATTATTTCAGGAATCCTCTTCTTAGAAAAAAAAATTTTTTATTGTAAAAATTCATATAGAAATTTTTATTCAGATACAAACTGAGATTCTGAGCACAAATCCTAATTTCATTACCAATTTAATTCATAATCATTTAAATAACGGAGTACACACCTGGAATGCATTTTCTTTTTTATTCAGTTTGAGAATCTGTAAAATTAACCTAACTGGATATAGGCTCAGAGCCAGCTTCATGTTTGTGTGACCTGTGCAGTCACACAGGACATGATGGGTATAATGACCTCATATGTGGTTTAACGCTCTGCTGTCACCATCTTGAAATTCTTAATAGGTTTTGAGCAAGACACAATTGCTCATGTTCATTTTGCACTTGGCCCCAAAAACTGTATAGCTATTCCAGTATTTTCTTATAAACAGACATTTAAATGTAGTGAAGATATGGAATACTAATGCTTGAATACTCAAAAGAATTTTAAAGGGTATTTTATTTTGGAGAGGTAATAAACAAATTTAAAAAATTACAAGATAATACAACCATTCTTAAAGACATTTATTATTGTTAATTTTGTAAATACAGCGGCTCACTTTCAGAATGTTTGCAGAGAGAAGCACTGCCCATTTACTTTGCTACTGTACTTTGAATTGTTGATAATAATACATTTCAAAAGGAGGTTTTTTTTTTTTTTTGCGGTACGCGGGCCTCTCACTGCTGTGGCCTCTCCCGTTGCGGAGCACAGGCTCCGGACGCGCAGGCTCAGCGGCCATGGCTCACGGGCCCAGCCGCTCCTCAGCATGTGGGATCCTCCCGGACCGGGGCACGAACCTGTGTCCCCTGTATCGGCAGGCGGACTCTCAACCACTGCGCCACCAGGGAAGCCCCTCAAAAGGAGATTTTTAATGAATTTAGGTATACTAACAGTTATTAGTTCTCTCGTGGCTATCCAGAAGAAATAAATATTTTTCTTTGATTTGCAAAAATATCAAAGTAGTTCTAAACTAATCTGCATTTTGATATTGGTCAGAACAACTTACTGGAATCAGGAAATCACCAAAGCACCACACAAAATAAACCTATCACAGGTTACTGTTATCAGTAACTTGTAAGATTCTGGAAAAATAAAGATGCTCTGCTCTAATGACCAAGATATTTAAAAATGGAGTAAGTAAAGGAAACATACTTATAAATGAGGTACTACTGAATTAAAAATAAATAAATACCACAAACAGTACAATTACTAGGTAAATCTTTCTTGGTGGCTGATAGTTTTACTAGTGTTGCTGTTTATACTTCACCCATTTCATGCATATGTGAAGATAACATTCACAAAGATAACAAGTTCAGATGAATAAATCAATCCATTAATACATTAATCAGCTGAAGTCAGAGCAATGATAAGATGTTGACAAGGAAATAATTTGAGAAGAGAGTGAATATTAGTAATAGTTTTTTATTTTGGGGTTGCTTTTCACTTTGAAGAGTGGTTCAGGGAGTGTTAACATAGCAAAAGCAATATCATAGTTTTCTAATAAATTCCAAACATAAAATATATCTTAATTCTATGAAAGAAGTGAAATGTTCCATGGAAATACTTTAGAGATGGGAAAACCCAGACACAGATTGGAATAAAAGGACTGTTTATAGTAAGCTGGAGACAGGGCTTCATCTTTGAATGGAACACTCTTTCCAATAAGCCAGTGATTTTCACAATTTTCTAACACATTTTTTTAAACCATATTTAACCTAGAAGCAGAAACAAATAAAAGACACAAAATTAGAGCTAATTTTGTTGAATCTGGGTTGTCTCCACAGAGCACAGTTAGAAAATGATTACATTAAGCTAAACATATGCAGTATTCCTGTAAATTTCAACGCAGTAGAAAAAAATCTATAAATAATATGAAACAACTATGACATGTTAAGCATAACAAACATTCATTGTGTTTATTTAACAGAATAGTCCTCTATTAATTATTTGAATGTGTTAAAGTTTCACTTTAAAAATAAGAATGAAATTAGAACACTGCCTAACACCATATACAAAAATAAACTCAAAATGGATTAAAGACCTAAATGTAAGGCCAGACACTATAAAACTCTTAGAGGAAAACATAGGCAGAACACTCTATGACACATCACAGCAAGATCCTTTCTGACCCACCTCCTAGAGAAATGGAAATAAAACCAAAAATAAACAGATGGGACCTAATGAAACTTAAAACCTTTTGCACATCAAAGGAAACCATAAACAAGACCAAAAGACAACCCTCAGAATGGGAGAAAATATTTGCAAATGAAGCAACTGACAAAGGATTAATCTCCAAAATTTACAAGCAGCTCGTGCAGCTTAGTACCAGAAAAAACAAACAACCCAATCCAAAAATGAGCAGAAGACCTAAATAGACATTTCTCCAAAGAAGATATACAGATTGCCAACAAACACATGAAAGGATCCTCAACATCACTGATCATTAGAGAAATGTAAATCAAACTACAATGAGGTATCACCTCACACCAGTCAGAATGGCCATCATCAAAAAATCTACAAACAATAAATGCTGGAGAGGGTGTGGAGAAAAGGGAACCCTCTTGCGCTGTTGGTGGGAATGTAAATTGATAACAGCCACTATGGAGAACAGTATGGAGGTTCCTTAAAAAACGGAAACTAGAACTACCATACGACCCAGCAATCCCACTACTGGGCATATACCCTGAGAAAAACCATAATTCAAAATGAGTGATATACCACAATGTGCATTGCAGCTCTATTTACAATAGCCAGGACATGGAAGCAACCTAAGTGTCCATCAATAGATGAATGGATAAAGAGACTGTCAAACAGAGAGAAGTAAGTCAGAAAGAGAAAAACAAATACTGTATGCTAACACATATATATGGAATCTAAAAAAAAAAAAAAAAAAATGGTTCTGAAGGACTGAGGGGCAGGACAGGATAAAGACACAGACGTAGAGAATGGACATGAGGACATGGGGAAGGGGAAGGGTAAGTTGGGATGAAGTGAGAGAGTGGCATGTACATATATACTCTACCAAATGTAAAATAGATAGCTAGTGGGAAGCAGCCACATAGCACAGGAAGATCAGCTCTGTGCTTTGTGACCACCTAGAGGGGTGAGATAGGGAGGGTGGGAGGAAGATGCAAGAGGGAGGAGATATGAGGATATATTTATATGTATAGCTGATTCACTTTGTTATACAGCAGAAACTAACACACCATTGTAAAGCAATTATACTCCAATAAAAATATTAAAAAAAGATACCCATGGAATAAATTAATAAAATTATTATAGAATTTACCCTCAAAAAATAAATAAATATAAAGTGAAAGCAATATATTTCACTAAGAAAAAATTACAAATGTAGCAAAAAGATGAGATATATACCTGTAATCATAACTTCCAAGTACACCAATTTGGATTTATACAAGACAGTTTTCTATGTGTCCAAGCATTATGAGACTTTTCATTAAGTAAAATTCTTATAAGCTCTTACTTTGAATGATGTTCCAGGAAGTTGCAGTCCCTTAAGTCATCAAAATGATTCTTGAAGTTACTAAAAATATTAGGTGAAGTATAATATTTTAAAAGTCACAACTTCTTGTTCTCTTCAAAGAGCCTGTCAGGAATGAAACTCTGTGCATTGTGTTCCTGTTTATCTCTCACCTTCACATCATCTATTATTATACTTTTATTGCCACATGGCTTTGTATCTCCACCAGAATCACTCTCCTATCCTCCATCTCACATCTTGATAGGTCTTCTGGAATGCTTGTGCTCTGATTAACAAACGATTCCATATTTTCAGTGGAAACTGGAATCCAGTGTGCCTGGAAAATATAACCTCAGTGACCCTTTCAGCAAGATGCTGTGTTTTGCCCATCCCAGCTTCACATACCTAATGGGGAAGAGGTTGGGTATCTTATGTTTTTTATTTTAATTTGTAACTTCCAGGCTGTTATTGTTCTGTCTTTCTGCAAACAAACACACAAATATTGCCAATGAACTTTGTGCTCATATTGTTTATGACATTTATCTGTACCAAGCTTTCCATTTCTGTGTGGTCTTTCAAACTATTTGGTCTCTTTCCACAATGACACTTTTGCTTTTAGCTTTCAAAGACATTCCCTCAACTGAAACTGCATTATTTTCTACTAGTTTTAGTTTAATTCTCAACTTGATAACTCTTCAAAATCTTACCCCTCAATTTCTTGAACACCACATTTGTAATAACTTTCCTTCTTCCTTGTTTTGGAGAGCAAGTGTTTCTTGACATTTAAAAAATAATTTAAAATATTTTTACTCTTCGATCATCTCTACTGACCATTTCATCCATCACCGCTTGTTCAAGATTTGCACTAGCTCAGATTTTTGACCTCTTGACGATTGTCAGTCTATGGACTCCACTATCTTTTCTCTCTCCTGTAGACTTCTTATTATTTCTCTTCCCTACTTGTCCAGGAAAAGTTACATATTCCATCATCATAATTACCCGAATGATAGGGTCTTAGAAAAATAAATTTTTGTAGGATGTACATATCTAACGAGAATATGTTGCTAACTCCAGTGGTTTATTTTAGTCATTTTCATGTTTATTTCTCCAATGCAACTTTGTAAGTAGCTCTTACTTTGGATTCTGTGAATCTATCCCAGGTTACTTAATTTAATTCCTAGATGTACCTTTCATATGCAGTGAAACAAGTGCAATTTCTCAATTATTCCAGTTCAATCCAGTCCTAAGATTTTCTGCCTATATTGTGCTGAATTTTTTTCATATTTCTAGATTATAGCTTTCACTATTCTGTAATATTTATCTTCGACATATTTGTTACATCTGTGGGAATACACAGGCTATGTCATCCTCTTAAAACAATATCTAAACACTGCTAAAAATGTGTAACTTTTGAGTTGAATGCTTCATTTTTGGGGTAGAAAATTATTTATGTATTTTAAATATATTTTACAACATTATTGAAGACGATAGTCCAAATCTTCTTATTTCTATAAAATTAGATAAATGTCTATTAAGGTTTCTTCTTAATGTTAAATCTGAAATTGTAAAGAATTATTATTTATATTCAATCCTCCACTAATCATTAACTCAAAGAAAATTTACTTATTTTAGCATTGAAAGTCTGCCTTGCTTGTTAACTTTTATAAGTGGCTTGAAAATGGTAATTAAAATCTCATCTAAGCTCAGTTGTAAAGAATTCTGTAAGGTGACATTTAATTCTTACATTCTGAACATGACAGTGACTGTTGTTTTCTCTTGGAAGTTTTCAAGACCATTTTCAGAGGTACATGATAAAATGACAATATTTGAGAGAAAAAAGGAAAACAGCAAATCTCAAAGTTTAAAAGAGTGTGTTATTCCTCAAGTCCAGAATTGTTTATTTTATGTGTCTTTTTAAGTCTCTTACACGTTTCTATTAGACTTTTTTTTAATTGATTTTTTAAAACTCTGAGGCCATGAATATAACCTGTTATGTTATATTCTACAAGCTATTGTTTTGATTTTTAGATCCACAATATAGCATGGATTTGATTTTATGACAATATGTGTTAGGAGACGTAACAGGCTAATATGATTTTCTGCTGAAATTCGTTTGATTTACTATTATAAAAATATACTGAGTTGCCAAGATAAAAATCTTAACTTCTATAAATCTTACTATATAAAATAAAATATAACATCTCCCTCAATAAATTAATATCCCATATCAGTTTTAAAATATTTCCAAACAATTTTTATTTTTACCTTAGAAAATGTTAACTGGTATGATTTTTCCTATTTTATTTTTGTGTTTTCTTTCTTGTTTGTTTTTGTGTTTTCCCCAGATGTCTTTTTCTTTAAGCAAATGTAGGGAAGGTAGGCACCTCACATCCTAGAATTATGGTGTAAAAATAAACTTTGTGTTATTTTGTCAAAGCTTTTTATGTTGAGTTGATAGAAGACAGAAAGTGGGAAAAATGCAAAATTAGTTCAAGAGTTTTGAGGAAAAGTGTTCTGTCTAGTTATGTCAACCTTTTTATCTTAATTACCTGACAAGGCTGAATAGCTGGCAGAAGTCCTGGACTTTATATTAACTTTATGCCATATGATGTTTAGGCTGTTGACTCAAGTACTGGAATAAAGCCATTTGGAGTTTAGAGAATAATGATAAATTATATGAATTTATGCTTATAATTGTAATTTTATTGTCCACATGTAGGCACTGTAGGGATATACTTGCAACAGTAAAGCATTGGAAAATATGTGTGGGTTTGGATATTGACCTACTGTAGCAAAGCAGAGAAGTAACAGGTATAGACTACTTCCCTCTGCTTATTATTTAGAACAGATCAAAATCCCTTTGAAATGAGGAAACTCTAGAGATATTGAAACGATTAAATTGGTAAATATTTACATCTCAAAAGGAAGATGATGAGAAATTTATTACAAATAAGACAGGGAGGAGCAGACCCAAAGGTATAATTAGAATTTTTTAAATGATGGTATCCATTTGCAGCTTTAAGAAAAGTCTATACTACTGAAAGTTGTATGTTTCTGACCAAATTTTTCTATACCAGAATTTATTTTACTTCTAAATTTGATTTGATTTTTAAATCAATTACACAAGTTACCTCACAGTTGAATTAACAATTTATTGTTTTTTTCTCATTTGTATTTTTTTCTCTGCCAATCAAACTACAGATAGTCCATTTCCTAGCCCAGCTTTAGTCATAATATTGTAGGCAACTATTATACAATTTGCCAGTTAATCGATAAATTTATTTTACGACAAATACAAGATGAAACTTTGCAAAACAATCAAAAGAACGTAAGAAAGAAAACTTAAGCAGATTCATGATCAATGTGAAGTTTTTAAATATTCTCAACATTTTGTACACTTTTTCTCAACATTTTGTACATTTTGTACACTTCCTCAAATAAATACATCAGTGTTGAATGTATAAAATTAATGTGGAATAAATTACAAATAAAATTTTTACATCCAAATAATAAAAAGCAATTTAAGTCTAGTTCCTATTTAATCTTAACCATAAAACTTTGAAAATGTTGACAGCACATATTAATTTTTCAAATTTAAAATTAAGACAGATTGCATTAATACTATTATAATTTTGAACACTGGGCATTGTTAATTGAGCTTTATTGAGATATAATTCACATATAAAAACTAGGAAATGTTAAGAACTTTTTGCTTTTTGTACAAACCCTTTGAATAGAATTCCAATCTGCATTTAAATTTGACATGATTTTTAGCTGATACATGACTCTTTATGAATTATGGTTTTCTCAGGGTATATGCCCAGTAGTGGGATTGCTCGGTCGTATGGTAGTTCTATGTTTAGTTTTTTAAGGAACCTCCATACTGTTCTCCGTAGTGGCTGTATCAATTTACATTCCCACCAACAGCGCAAGAGGGTTCCCTTTTCTCCACACCCTCTCCAGCATTTATTGTTGGTAGATTTTTTGATGATGGCCATTCTGACCGGTGTGACATGATATCTCATTGTAGTTTTGATTTGCATTTCTCTAATGATTAATGATGTTGAGCATTCTTTCATGTGTTTGTTGGCAATCTGTATATCTTCCTTGGAGAAATGTCTATTTAGGTCTTCTGCTCATTTTTGGATTGGGTTGTTTGTTTCTTTGATATTGAGCTGTGTGAGCTGCTTGTAAATTTTGGAGATTAATCCTTTGTCAGTTGCTTCATTTGCAAATATTTTCTCACATTCTGAGGGTTGTCTTTTCGTCTTGTTTATGGTTTCCTTTGCTGTATGCTTAATATTTTATTAATATCAATGAATGCATTCATTTGGTAACAAGATTTTGACTTGATTTCTAAATCACTGACCTTAAATGAGAAATTTCAAAATAGGGACCTTCAGAAATATTATCATTTAGAGCACGCTTTGCTTTAAACAGTCTTCTAAAGTTGTTCATAATGTTCACTCCATCATATTCTGGCCTTCTCCATAGGAAAAGCAAATGTAAATCTCCCAGACAGCGGAGAACAAACTTAGAAAAATGAAACTATTTTATAGTAGCTGTACTTCTACAATGCAGCTCTAAACCAAACTGTCACTTCAGTTGCTTCACATTCTTAGCAGAAAATATTTACCTTCTAGCTTTGAGCATGAGAAAAAAATAAGTTTATCAGTTTTCATAAGGAGGAAATCCATGTATTAGTCAGGTTCATTAAAATAAACTAACGGTACAATTAAATAAAGGTTTAAATACTGTTTACAATGTTGTTGAAGGGGTGAGAAAACACAAGAGAGAGTACAGAATGCTTGGTTAGTGAGAGTGGATGTTTTTAATCCCCCCTTGGCTTACAGGGCCACTGGCAGGGCAAGTTAACTGAACTGCAGAAGGAGACAGTAAGCCATTTTGAGAGGAACAAAAATCTATACTTTAGGGACAAAGCTAGTCACTTGTTGGGAGCCAGAGTTTAAAATATCCTAATCTTGATCTCTGCCTTCCCTCAAATTTAATCATATGCTCTACCCCATTGAATTTACCAGGCAGCCAGAGGAAAAGGGAGCGCCTGTTGATAGAGTCCATACCAAGCAGCTTCCAGGACAGAAAGTACAGGGAGAAGTGAAGACTAGAACTGGGGGGGCAAGCAGGTGTCCAGGAAGAATGATATTTGTGGTGTTCATTTGACCTCATTTATTTTAGTGTGCTTATTTTACGTTTAAGAATATTTCAGCTTTCTTCTTCTATATATTCATTTAGTCATTATTCAGTGAGAGATGATCACATATGTATTATTTATTTCAGTGATGTCATTTTTAGCTTTTCTCTTTTATTTTTCTAAGGAATCAACAACTTCTTGCATCCCTTCAGGATACTAATTATACTCATTTGGAAGTCCTCTTACTGCTCTTTACTGTCATTCCTCTGCTTTTGTATACATCCTTCATTTGTTTTATTTTATCATTTTAGTTTTAAATTTTGCCCTCTGTACTTATAATGTTGACGTGTCTCAAGATAACTGTTGATTTTTCTTTTAGACTTTGCGTTTACTTTAAAAGGTGAATTTCTGCCAGACTCCTTGTTTTTACTGAGCAGTGTGCTTGATGGAGGACAGATTTTCATGCTTTTGTAGCCCACACTTTGCCTCATTTTCAGTAGGAGCTTTTTCTGTCAAGGAAGGAGGCCATGCCCTTTAGGCAATGTATATCTATATACATTGCCTGCTGATAACTGCTCTTTATTTCTGACCCAAGTTCCCACACTCAGTACACCTATGTAATATATGACTAACACTTTCTTAAACAAAACTCAAAAATCAATAGGCATAAGAAAAATCTGATTCATTTGACTGTATTCATTTAAAGTCTTCTCTATTAGTAAAAAAAATCATAAACAGATTTCAAAGAGAGTTGATAGACTAGGAGAAAATAATTAGAACATGTGACAAAGGATTATAGTAGGACATCTACACATCATTTAGGAAAATAAAAATATTTGAATAGAAAAATGGTAAAAGCATATGAATGGAAGAATCAAAGCAGTAGGTTCAAAGACCTCTAAGTGTATCAACCATCAGGTAAAGCAAATTAAACTTCTGAGGTACAACATTTTAATTGGGTATGCAAAAGAACAGATCACTATGCATATGGCTGATTCGCTTTGTTGTGCAACAGAAACTAACACAGTATTGTGAAGCAACTATACTCCAATAAAGATCTATTAAAAATAAAATTAAAAGAATTCTTGTCAAAAAATATACTAATTATAAAATTGATCATGTAAAACACATTAGAACACAGATTTCTTTTATTTGACATATATTTATGAGAGAAATTCTTGTTATTGCAATAGCTGTAGTTTATTTGTTCACTGCTCTGTAGTATTCCATAATTTATATTAATTACAGTTTTTCTATTTTATTTTTATACACGTTTGGGTTGTCTGCAACGTTGAATGCTTAGGAACAAAGTCGATATGAAAATACTTGGCCATATGATCTGAAGAATTTATGCATACATTTACCTAGGGCATATAACTATCCAAGGAAGTTTAGAGGCAAAGACATGTGGATGTTTATTTAATTAGAGACTGATAAATTCTCTTTTCAAATCAGTTATATCAATTTATACTTCTTCCTATGGTATATGAGATTTCACAAAATCATATTTTTCATCCATCAGCTTAGCAAAAAATGTAAAGTTTAATAATATCAAATTGCCATCTATAATGGAAAACCATTTTAAGTGGCAATTTTAGACATCTATTAAATTTTACAACAGGTGTATCTTATAAATGCAGCTTCCTTTAAGGCACCGTCTGTCTTAGAGAAATGCTAACTCATGTGCCCATAAAATGTTTTACAAGGATGTCTATTGCAGTTTTTTTGGTAATACTCAAATCCTTGTAAATATGTTAAATGTCCATCAACAGAGAACTGTCTAACTAAATAATGACATATGGAAGGGTTAACAGAATGATATAGGTTAACATGTGCTGAATCAATAAGATTTAGATAGCATATTAAATTAAAAAATAAAACTACATTTATGCTTAAAAATACACAAAATATTGATTATCAAATCTGACATGCATCAAAGATCTTACGCAAACTTAACTATTGCAAAGGCACAGGTAAAGCGAGATGAGTTTGGGTCATATGAGGCTCCCTAATCCACTTCTTCCCATGTTAGATGTGCTCTGGTCAAGTATAACAGTGTTCAGCCACCTCACTTAGCTGAAGGAGACATTTAGATCATAAAATACCTATTTGTTTTTGGATGGTCCACAAAAGTATGCTTCATAAGTCAAAGGATTTTACGTTTACCGTAAATAATCCTAGAAATAAATGTACATTTTGCTAAAAGAATTCCATAGGTAAGGAATTCACGCCTGAAAAATCATCAGTTTGTTTGCCAGGAGGTCTGTCAGTACCATATTTACAAAGAAATCTGCCCTCTTTCCTTGTCTCCAGCATGTTCCCTCTTAAAAAGAATGGATAGGGCTTCCCTGGTGGCGCAGTGGTTGAGAGTCCGCCTGCCGATGCAGGGGACACGGGTTCGTGCCCCGGTCCGGGAAGATCCCACGTGCCGCGGAGCAGCTGGGCCCGTGAGCCGTGGCCGCTGAGCCTGCTCGTCCGGAGCCTGTGCTCCACAATGTGAGAGGCCACAACAGTGAGAGGCCCGCATACTGCAAAAAAAAAAAAAAAAGAAAAGAATGGATGAATTGACGACTTATTGTTTATCCATTTTCTTTATAGATTGTTTATAGGTAAAACATGTGATGGTACGTTTTTCCATAAACTTACGTGATTGCTTTGGAAAATGGAAGTACAAACCATGCCAACAGCAGTGACTGGGGATGAACTGCCACACAATAGCTTTCTTTATAATTCGTTGATATTTTTTCAAGGATAATACTATACATTCCTGTATTATTTGTATAATTTCATTGTATTTAATATAATTTCAACATGTGATAATTATATTGTGTATAAGTAGGACACTGCCCTTGGTTTTAGGAGACACACGTAGTAGTATTTACAGGTGAAGCACAGGGGTCAGCAATCTGCAGCCCATCCATTGAATCTGTACTGCTGCTTGTTTTTATACAGCATGCAAGCTAAGAATGATTTTTACATTTTTAAATGGTTGGAAAAAAGTCAACAGAAGAATAATATTTCATGACGTCTAAAAACTATGAAACTGTCAGTTAGCCAAAAAGTTCTTCTGGGTTTTTCCATAAGCGCTTACGGAAGTACCCGAACAAACTTTTTAGCCAACCCCGTAATTTAGTTTTATCACAGCCAAGCCCATTCATTTACATATTGTCTGTGGTTGCTTTAGCTCTGCATCAGAAGAGTTTAGAAGTTGCAACAGAGGCTACACAATAAGGCTCACAAAGCCTAAAATAGGTACTACGTTGCCATTCCTAGAAGTAATAAATAATTTGCTGACCCCGGTGAATCATCATGTTGTTTACAAGCAATTTTTGAATCAGTTTAACAAAATTCACATACACACACATATACAGATTGAGTTACAAGCATATCAATATTCATTTTATTATTCTTGCAACTCTTCATGTGATTTGACATATTTTCTAAATTGTAGTGAGGAAATTTTGGCAACTGATAAATTGCTAGATATTGTAGTCTCAGCTCATATTATATAATAACTTTTGGTGTTGATATAGTCATAAAATCTTAAGAGGGAATCTATCTCTAGGAAATAATTACTTGAACAAGGAGGGGGAAAAAAGACAGAAAATAGTGTAAAATAGAAGATGGAATAAACTAAAGACTGGAGTACAATGCCATAGTAGGGTGGGGATTTGGATAAGTTCCAAAAATCATTTGGGTAGAAAGGAGACCATATATTTTTCTGCAATATCCAGCTGCATTTTTAATTCTGTTTTGTTTCATGTTCATGTACCATAGCGTTTTCCAACCTTTTCATTCCAATTATCTTTTGTAACTTATGATGAATTTAGCTCTATAGACTCTATCATTTAGACTAAAATTTAATTTACTTGAAGGTAAGAGCTATCATACTCTTAGTTCTTTTTCAGAGTTGGGAGCATATTTGAAAGGCATTATCCATGTGATAAATTGAGTTAGATGGCCGGTGAAAGCTTAGATAATACAAAGATGATTGAATCATGTATCTTAAAACTTTTCAGAGACTAAGAAAAAAGGATTAGTGAAAATATAGGAGAAGACAAGTTATAAATATAAAGATAATTAGACCTCGAACTTTAAGGAGGCAGGGAGTATATTCTTTAATATACTGTGTATTCTAACTAAGGTTTAGTTTAGTGCCATGCATACCACACATTCCTTTGAGTAAACTATTCAATAAATGGTAGAATGTCATTGTGGGATAACTTGAGAAGAAAAACTCGAGGAAAATCAGTTTGAAGAGTAAGATTAATTGGCATACAGTCAGTAAATTCAAGTGGGCAATGAGCTGAAAAAGGGCTCATTAAAACAATGAGCTAAAAAATAAATAGCAAACAATTTCAATGGATAGAAATGTAATTGTTATTCTCTTTTTGAAGTTTATCCATTCAAGTACTACTTCTAGTGTGTAACTTTCTAGTCTTGCTTTTGTATCTGCACCAAACTCAAATAATTGTGACCTTTTTTCTAAATATCATTCTGGGGACCTTTCAAAGCTAATTTCTATGTTGGAATGCTATAGATGAATGAATCTCAATGCTTACTTATAACCAATATATTTTACTTCTTTTCCTGAGGAATAGAAGCTTTTTACCTTCAACCCAGGAGAGCTGTGGAATAAGCTCTCCATCTATTTCCAACCTAAACATATTTGATAAGACAGGCAGAGGAATTTTGATCAAACATGTACTTTATATTTTCATGACTATTGCTCAAGAGTTTGCACACATCTTTATACTTTTGTAAGTTTAAATTTTGCTGAAAAATAAAGTGGCAATTTAAATGTTTTAACTTATTCTTCTTATATCTTTGTTTTTATTCTCTGAAGATTTCTCGCTATTTTTCCTTTTTCTGGAATGATTCAAGAAAAAATTAGCTGACATACCAAGAAATATCAACACAGAGTCCTTTACCTGTACAGCACCTCTTCTAAGTAACAGAGAGGTTATAATTCCAATGTATTAAAACTCTGAATTGTTTATATGTGTGGTATTGAAAAATGTAGCTATCGGTCTTAACAGATTTTCTCCTGACATTTCAGGGGACAGCTAATAATCTCTTTTTAAGGATTAGGATAATTTTTAGATAGAATGGAAAGAAAAAATATTGAAGGTACATATTTTTCTTTCTAGTATTCTGAGGATTATAAAGTCTTACTCATTATAGCATGTCTACCTATAGTTTTTAAGATACATGGAAATGTTCTCTATTAGAAATAAATGGCATGAAAGTACTTGTTTGGTGTTTCCTTTGAAAGACACATTAAAAAAATTTTTATTCATTACCACTAAGGTCATCACATGTATCTTGGTATTGCTTAAGTAAAGTTGGTATCTGAAAAACTATACCTATGAATCGTGTACTGGGTTCAATCTTTATAGATTAAAAAAAGAAGCATGATAGTAACGTAGAATGGAGAGGGAGTTGGGGGAATACAGCACTTTCCAAAATTAATAACAGATTCAGGCATTCATTAGACAGCCTGAAGTATTCTAACTTAATGAAATTATTTGTTTTAAATTCTTTATTCTGGGTTATTAAAAACAGTAAAGTATTTATGTATCCCTCTCCATGTTAGTATAATTTGGGAATTATGATAAAGTATAAATAGATAAGCAACCAAACCCATTCTTTTGTTGTTTAGAAGGTAGTTTGATACTATGAGAGAAACTAGGTTCTAGTACAATCTTAATTAGACTATCTGATTCATTTCAGTTACACTATCCTTTTTGTAACTAATCCATCTTGTTAGTAATACTTATAAGAATCGTGTGTGGATAAATGAGATAAGGTGTGTCATAGTTATCCAGTACATCCAGTTACCACACATGTAATGGCAAGCTGATGACCTTTCTCACTTTTAAATAAATAGACCTCATCAGGCAGGAACAACCTCATTTTTCCATCACAAGTTTTGCAACTTGTCTACATGTGCTCCTCTTTTTTCTTTCTTCTTGTTTTCATAACAGAACTGTTCCTTCTATCAAATTCCAACCCCTCAACTCTGCCTCTTACTTTACTAGATTATTCTCATTAACAGGTATCTCCTTTCTTGCTGAAACTTTATATTGACCTTCTATTTCCCTCCAGTTACCACCTCATTTTTTAATCTTCCTTTCAAAGAAAATAACAACAAAATAATTATATAGAAAATCTCCTTTAGTATCTCCTGTGCTGTCTTTAATCCACCTAGTCAACTTCTTTCTTTTTTCTCTGTTGAAAGTGTTTCTTCTCTATACAGCTTTTCTCCCTTAATGTTCTCTTGCATTCCCATAGGTTTAAAGACTATTTATATAATGATGACTCCTGAGAATATTCCAAACTCTGATAAATTCTCTGATATAGTCATCTACTTACTCAATATCTCACCTGGAATGTTTCATGGACGACTCAAATTCATACTTGTTCAAACAGAATTTTGGTTCTCTGCTTCAAAGTTGTTTTTTTTTTCAACCTCAGCTGGTATTATTATTGATTCTGTCATTTCTAATGCTCCCCAATCCTGCCCATCAGTACTTCTTGTTCTTCAAACATCAACATCTCTTAAATATATTTTTCATTATCCTTCACAAAGACTCCATCTTCTCATGCTTTTACTTAAATAGTTTCCTCACCAGTTTTACTGTGTTTATTCTCATTCCCGTGAAAATAATTCTCAGCTAAAAGACTTTTTTTTTTTTAATGTAACTAAGATACTTTTCCTCCTCTGCCTCAAATCCTTAAATTACATTACATTTGGAATACAGTTGAAAATCCTTTTCAAGGATGGAAAAATCCCTCCATGATTTGAGCCCTTCTCTACTCTGTACCCACAAGCACACTCACCACCCTGACTCTTTGTGAATCAAGCGTCTTTTGAGTCTTAGAGCACACTTTTTCCCATGGTAGAGATCTTGCACAAGGGAAAACCTTGTCTTAGAAGACTCATTGTTTGGCTCCTCAATAAAGTAATTCCTTTCCATCTTAGGTGATAGTTTTACATTTTGTTTTCTCAGAGAGGCCTCACCGGACTCCAGGATATCACCAGTTATTTGTTACAACAAACATGATTTATCTTATAGTTTTTGTCATATTCTGTCACTTTCTTGCTTATTTGTTTATACTTATTTGTATTTTAGACATTGTAATATAAGAGCCCTCAGGGATGGAACGTAAATTTTATAATTTAGTACTATGCGTAAAAAGATTAAGAAATACTGGTTTTTCTGAATTACTTTACAATTTTCATCTTGAAATAATTTCAGACTTGCAAAAATTCACAAAACTACTGCAAAGAATTCCTATGTATTCTTCACCTAGTTTCCCCCAATATTAACATCATACAAAGCAACTACTGAAATTAGGAAATTGATATGGTATTAGGTATTAATCTACAGTCTTTATTCACATATTTTGTTAATGCTTCCACTAATATCTTTGATGAGAATCAAAACCAGGTCATCTGTCACATTTAGTTGCTACATTTCTTTGGTCTTTTTTATTCTAGGACAATCCCTCAGTTTTTCTCTGTCTTTCATGAACTTGATAGTACTAGCAAGTTATTTTGTAGATTATCCTGAAATTTGAGTTTTTCTGGTATTTCCTTATAGTTAAATTCAAATAAGGTTTTTTTTTTTTTTTTTTTTTTTTTTTTGCAGTATGCGGGCCTCTCACTGTTGTGTCCTCTCCCGTTGCGGAACACAGGCTCCGGATGCACAGGCTCAGCGGCCATGGCTCACAGGCCCAGCCACTCCACAGCATGTGGTATCTTCCCGGACCGGGGCATGAACCCATATCCCCTGCATCGGCAGGTGGACTCTCAACCACTGCGCCACCAGGGAAGCCCCCAAATAAGGTATTTTGACAAAAGTACCACAATGTTGAGCTTGCCTTTCTTGGTGCATCATATCAGGGGGCACATGACATCACCATGTCCCATTTCTGGTGATGTTAACTCTAATCATTTGGTTAAGATGTTGTCTATCAGGTTTCTCAGTTTTAAAGTTATTATTTTTAAATAAGTATTTTGTTGGGAGATACTTAGGAGATTATGTAAACATCCTGTTTCTCATCATAATATCACCCACTAATTTTAGCACTCTTCCCTGAAACAATTATATGGTATTTTCCAATTACTGAGTTTCTATTTCTATTACTTCTTCTATATTTATTCTTTAGAACTCTACTGTGTGGGAGAGCTTTCCCTTTTCCCCTTTCATTTATTTATTCAATTATTAAATTACATCAGTATGGATTTATGTGTATTTGGTTTGCTTAATCTTAGTAATACATTACCATCTTTTTTTTTTCCTGCTCAAATTATTTTAATTTTGGCTACTGAGAGCCACTTCAAGTTAGCTCCAGTGTTCATTATGACATATTTTCATTATTTCTTGAGACCTTCTCATTTTCTTACATCAAAAAATGTTCCACACTCATCTTGTTTTTTTTATGCTCCAGCAATGGAATCAGCTGTTGCTTCAAGGAGTCTTAGTTCCTTTAATAGGAGAATAATGTGAATCCAGAGTGCTAGGTATGCTCATTGCTATTAGAGTTTTACTGCTTCTAGGTCTTCTCAGTGGTTAAAGCTAAGAAATATGTATGTATATATACAGACACATAAACATGTCTGCTTATGTCTATTTCTTTATATATTCATTTCTCTTTTTATCTTAGGGAAAAAAAACACACATGTGAAAATTGGTATCTCTGATTCTATCCAACACCACAAGGTTTATTCTAGTCTACCCTTCATTCTTACTGTAATTTTTCTCTCTAATACCAACACACATAGCTTTTTCTCTAAGAGTGAGATACTTGTTATACTCAGTATACTCAATATATCTATGCATTTGCTTTGTATTCCTATGGCACATTTCACTTTTTGGCAGATTGGTTAAGCATCTATAATAATGACATATATTTAGTACTCAAAGAGTATATGTTAAATAAATAGACAAGTGTATCAATAAATAAATGAGTGAAAACTATGAAATATACTTCACATATAATGTCATTCCAAAGGAGAAATCTTTTGTGGTCATGCTCACTTGGCTTACAATTCTGATTTACTGTTTCCCTAAAATCCATATTAAGTCATTATTTTTTTGGAATTTTGCTTTTGTTGTCAATAAACAAAAAAATATGGATCATATCATAGTTCTTTAACTGCATTCATTTCTTGAGAAAAATGAATGTCTTGGAGATCTTTGCCTGCCATGTATTTTATCTTATTGCAGTTTTTGTTATTTAGATAAGAACTGGGAAGGGAGTAGAAGAGAGATTTTAATTACATTAGAGATTATGAAAGGATGATTACAATATAACTTCCTTTAAGATGAAAACCACCCCAAAATTCATCATGCTATAGTATTTTTTAAATAGAGTGCTTAATTTTTATTTTATAGAGAATAGTTTTGTTTGGGTAGTCAGAATATTTTGTGATAAACTCTTACAGGATATTCTAATAATACTACTTGTGTAAAAAGTATTTAAGAGGTTTTAGGACCAAAGAATATTTGTTTAATAGTGTCAGAATTCATTTTAACACCATGAAAGAGTATGTATTTGCTCAATTTTCACTCACTGCACAAAGCATTAGATAAAAGAAGATTTTCAGTAATAGCATTTCATTTTGAGTCTTACCAATCCTTTTAGTTTTGGTATAACAAAAAGGCTATTAGCTTTTACTCTGTTGTGTTGAATTTTGATGATTTTTGACAGTCTTCACTGAGACACTCAAAGGAATGGGACTTGCCAGTCGAATAACATAAGATTTCATTAAATTTACCAGCAACAAAAAGCTGTATCTGTCTTTTAACTTTTTGACATGTTGGCTTTTTCTAATCCTCTTTTTAGGCTCTATAAAAAAGGCAATAAAAATGCTATTTTTGCGTGTTCAAAAGTTTCACCATAATCAAGATAATATAGGTAAGTTTTAACTTTAGAAGTATTTCATTTATAAATAAGCACAAAATTATTAAAGCCATCAATCAAATTTTTGTATTAGCATACAGTAACAGTAACAAAAATATTTTGTATGGTATTTTATAGCATTTATATAGAAGATATAATATCCTGTTTACATTTTGTCACAAAAGTGACAAATTTTCAGAGGTAAAAAAACTGGCTTGTGATAAAGTAAACATCTTTCTCCAGATTATGTGCTAGTGAGTAGCTGAGATATTAACAACTCTAAATATTGTAAAATTTCCATTTTCAAATGAAGCCTTCCTTCTTCTTCATATTGTATTGGTTAACAAATGTGTGTTTTGTTACCTATGATAATTTGAACTGGTTATCTATACAGTGTTACTGAAAAAAACTTTACATTAAGCATATGGGAAGAGTGTGAAAGCATTTTTATTTCCTAAACTTTAGAGGATAAGTTTTGAAAAACTGAGTTTCCATGAAATAGCTCATTACGATCTTGTTCTCCAGCATTCCCGGATATAGAAATGTATACTTAAAATGACCTGAAGGAAGAAAATTAAACTTGTTTTCCTTTTCTGCAAATCAGCATTATATTAGATTATGAAAATATATTTTAAAATATGAAGAATAAAGTTATCAAGTGAAGGAAACTAGGGAATCGTATAATACCTATTATAACTATTACACGTAAACTATTTTATTGCAAAAACTGTTTTAAAGGATGTGAAAGACAAAATGCACAGATATGTTTCCAAGAAGCACTCATAACACATAATTTTTTTGTATGTGTGCAGCTGGGGCTTGCTGTTTTTTATTATTCCCATGTTATAGATGAAGAGCTCAAGACTCATATTAGTGTCATTTAACCATGTCATACAGCCAATTCCCAGAGATCTTACTTCTGCTTCTTTTTGTCATGAAAAAAAGAGAAATAAAATCAGCATCAAGTGTGTGCTAAGCAAAGAGCCTAATAAGAAAACACAGTAAATGCTGACTAGGGACTGTAAGAATATTTTTGTTTTCAGGCTACCAAATTAAGATATAATATGGGAGCCAATAAAAGCAGATAATTATATGAATGAGGACCTAGGATATAAACAAGCCAGTGAGAAATAAGATCCATTTCTTATTTAAACCTAGAGGGAGATAAATTCATTCAGTCTATAGATATTTATTTTGCTACTACATTAGAGATAAATATCTTCTCTGAGAAAGGCCAATTTTATTTAATTTTTGTTACATTATCTAAAAAATAATAGTGTACTAAGGCAGATACCAACCAAAAGTGTTTCACAATTATTCATGTTCAGGTAAAATATAACATCAAGTATACTGAGATATTAGCTGCACTATATTTTGTAGATTACTGCCTGAAAGCGAGGTTATTTTATTGTTGCAGAGCATAGTTTCTTGTTAATGAGAAAATTAAGTAAGATAAAACTGGAGAGACTTTCAACAGCACACTATGGTATCAATATTTATATATATCTTTTTCTTTAACGTATGCCTGGATCAACTCAAAACACCAGGCAGAGTTGTTAAGAGACATAATGGAAAAACCCAGGGTAACATCATCAACAAAAGCAGATGACAAGTAATCAACATAAAATTCAGAATACAAGAGTAATTAGCCATATACTTAGTAGAATGGGGCAGCACTGGGCTGGGCTAATGGCAAAGATAAAATGAAGATAAAGGGAAGTATTGAAAGGTCCCACAATCCATAGACCACAACCAGAAATCACCACAATTAGTCACCCTCCCCGCACAAAAAAAAACTACTCTGAGAAAAAAACACTTGGGAACACAATCAAAATTAATCAGAGAACCAGAGAGAGAGTGAGAAAAGAGAGAGAGGAATAGTCTGGTGGAGGATGAGAAGAGGAGAGATAAGAGAGGAAGATAATTTTCAGAAATAAAGATTTATTTAAAAGGAACATCAAATTAAATCAAATGGAAATGATGCAAAACATAATAAGAGATAGGAGAAAAATATGAGCAAATAGGTAAACCCGAAATGGAGAGATTAAAAAAATTGAGAAGAACATTCTAAATATAGAACTTAGGCAAAAGAGGACAACACATATGTAATAATGTCTTCTTTATGAAGAAGAAAATTGAGTTAGAGAGATAAATTACTTGAGTATGTGGGTCAAAAGGTAGGAAATTAATATTGACAACAGACTTCTTGACAACAGCATTTTATATAGGAAGATAATGAAGAATTGTTTTAATGATTGTGAAAGAAAGAACACAGAAGCCGAATTATATGTCATTCACTTAAACCGTGCATCATGTCTAAGGAACACAGAGCATCATGGACATTTGGGAACTCTGGAAATACAGTTCCTATGATCACTCCCTGAGTAATCTCCTAGTTACAGACAACAAATAGTTCAAACATAGCATGAAGCCTGTGGATAATTATTACATATATTAAATTTTGAATTAAGACTAAGTTATGCTGCTAATAAATGTACTAAAAAGGTAGAGATACTACAATTCACAAAAAATTGAAGAAAAGGGAAAGATAAGTGAAAAAAGAATATTAATGAATGTTTCGATAGTGTCTAACTGTCAATAAAAGGACAGTAGTGAATAAAAGTAAATGTTAGTCAAAAAGAGAGGAGGGAGAGAAAAGAGGTTACTAGAGATCATTATCATTACTCATTGAAGAAATCAATAGAGAATATTAAAATGCATTGGAGGACTAGTATATTTTATTATATAAGGTTATATAAGATAATGACATGAATAGATATAGGAACATTTATAAATACCAAACAAATCCCCCCAAAATTGAACAAAAGTAAATATAGTGTAAGATTTTATATATATAGTTTATATAGTAAAAATATCATGACAGAACTGAAAACCAACATACTAAGTATATCAAAGATATAAATGGGTTAACTCATCATTCAGTAAAGTATTTTCAGATTGGCTAATGAAGCAGAATCTAATTCATTCTGTGTACAAGAGACATACCTACACACAGCAATTCAGGAAGGCTTAAAATAAAAGGAGGATCAAATATTGCTCTTGTCTGATAGTAAGTTTGTGAAGCAGGTGTCACAATTTTGTTTGAGACATGGTAGAGTTTAGTACAAAATATATGTAACAAGGTAGGGAAGGAAAATTTATTATGCTAAAGGTTTCACTGTACAGTTAAAATATAATAGATATTAATAAAATGTGCAAAATTACCACTTTCAGAAAGCAGAAATGACAGGAGATGTATATATATCTATTCATATGTAGATATGTATTAAAACTGGATTTTAACATAGTTTACCCATGGCAAGAATTGGAGAATATAAATAAGCCTCACTTCGAAGTTTTAAAACTGTAGTTAGTGGTAAAGACTTTCTCTTTGACCAAACTTCACCTTCTTCTCTATTAGGCTTTGATTTTGCACTTCCTTGCCAAGTCCACATAGCCCAGTTTTTGCCAGACTCCTACTAAGCCAGTTTAGAGAGAACGCCCCCACCTCTGATATCTGATCTCCTTTTATATCTGATTTCCCTGGCCAACCTTCAGCAAGAATTCTGTTAGTTGGTTTATCAAAAATCCTCCATCCCTTGATGCCTCTTGTTAACATTTTTCCATCCACTGGCCCCCTTACCCCCCACCCAAATGTTCTTTGGGTATCAGTTCCTGCTTTGCTTTGTTGTATTTGGAGTTTAGCTCATTTCTATACTGAAGTCTTTTTTACCCTATTGCAGTCATTTCTGAATAAAAGCTATCTTTACCCAAGTTAACTACTGTCTGGCTCTGGTTCTCTTTGACATTACTCTTTGGAGAATCAATTTTAAGGGAAAAAGAATGGATGCAAGAGTCTGTTGTCCCATTCTAGAACGGAGATGATGATACCTTTTATAGTAACAGTGGCAATGGTGATAGAAAGGAGTGCACGTGTGTGGGATATACTTTGGAGAAAGAAATAACAGGTCTATCAGTTATTTACACGAGAAAAATGAAAGATCGTGAATAAACAATACTTTGAAGTCTGAAACTTAGAGAACAGTCAGAGGTAGAAATAAAACTATGGGAGTTATTAACATATAGGCATTTAAAATAATGATTTTTGGGGGATTAAATCACCCAAGCAAAGGTTTAGACAGCCAATAGAAATTAATAGAAAATAAGCCAAGTAAATAAACCTGTCCAAATTAAGCTGAGAATAAAAAATTCAGAGTGGTAAGGAGAAATCCGGAGTGGTGTATTTTTAAGAAAATGCATAAAGGAGACTGTTTTGAAGAGGAACGAGCTGTTAGTTATTTGAAATGCTGCTGAGACTGGGAAATGTGAGTAGTGCCCATATAGAAGTTATCAGCAGCCATTAAAAGAACACTTTCATTAAAATTATGGATAAGAAACTAGATTAGAATAAGATAAATGGGTCCTTAATTTCAGAATTGTGGCATAATAGAAAACCTAAAAACTCTCATTAGAAAAACAAGAAGTGCGACATAAACTATAGCAACTATCCACTTAAATACATATTAGAGGATTTCAGGTTCCGGCCCTGATAGAGTAGCTCACAGTGAACAAGCCCACATACTGAAGATAGCTATAAAATCTGGGCAATATTGTTTGAAGGCATTGGAGGATAACCAACCCATATGGGACTTGAGGGGGTTTATTATTAAGAAGAAATAAGCCCACAAGATAAATTACATGCCCAGCCTTTTTTTTTTTTTTTTTTCCCTGACAGGACTTCCCAAATATTGATGTGAAAAAGAGACCATAACCACAGAGAAGTTGACCAAGTATCTACGTAAAAGTCTCCTTATGTGTGGCCCACTTCAGACACATGCATGTACAAGGTAAGACTTCAGGAAGCTCCACAGGAAACAGTAGGTGGAAGGCTGAGTGCTGAGCTTATAATTCAGCTGGTGGTGCAGAGCAGTAAGTAGTGTGGCATGGAGGTGGGAAATTACACACTTGGGTGTGGTTATTCTCCAGGTTTTAGCTTTCATGTGAGGTGGTGCATTCTCGGTGCCTCTCACACTAGTAAAATAATTATTTAATCAACTGTATATAAAAGCTGACCTTGAATAGGCATGGGGAAAAAGCATGTCATACATTGAGGGTAATGATTAATCTAACTTTTATAACTGAGATCTAATTTAAATGTATGTTATTCACCATATTCTCAGTTTAAATGAAGAAAATCACATCATCTCAATATAGATGCATAAAATGTGTGTCTTAACAGCTATAGATACAGAAAAAAGTATTTGATAAAATTCATTATGAAGTCATTATATATAAATATATATATATGTACATTATTAACCAGATAAAAGGTATCTTTCGAAATCCTATAAGTGGCTTATGATATAATGTGAAATGTTAAAAGACCACCCTTTAAATCTATGAATAGGAAAAGGGTTACGTTAGTTTCCCATGGCTCTTGTAACAAATTAACACAAACTGGGTAATGCAAACTCATTTTTCTACAATCTGGAAGCCAGAAATCCAAAATCAGTTTCACCAGGTCAAAACCAAGGTGTCAGCGGGGCCGTGCTCCCTCCAGGGACTCCAGGGAGAATCTGTTTCCTTGCCTTTCCAACTCCTAGTGCTACATTTCTTGGCTTATAGTCCCTTCCTCTGTCTTCAGGGCAGCAGTGTATCATCTGCAGACCTCTCTCCACTTCCATCATCACATAACCTTCTGTCTTCTGTGTCAAACATTCCTCTCGCTTGCTCTTAGGACACTTATATTTGCATGTAAGTCTCACCGAGATAATCCATGATAATCTCCCATCTCAAGATGCTTAATTTAATCACATCTGCAAGTCTTTCACCATATAATGTAACACTTACCGACTCCAGGGATGACAAACCTGGATATCTTTGGAGGCTATCATTAAGCCTAACACAAATGCCCTCACTTGCTGCTTCTATTACTCATTGTACTTTCTGAATAACTTTTTAAAAGAAGGCTTGCTCTGAAGTAGAAGTAAGAAGTGGTTCAGTATTTGTGGAAATGTGGGATAAGGGGAAGTTTTATTTTTGGAAGGTGGTGTATAAAAACATATGAGGATAGTAATGACAAATAGAAGAAAAATGGAAATAATGATGCAGAGGGGAGAAAGATTGGCTATAGCAACCATGTAAATCCTGTGGGAGAAAAATTTGAATAAGATACTGAATAATAATTGCAGGATCGCCGTTTGATGGATACCTTGCACATTATTTTTCACAATATTTCCTGGGTTGACCTTAATTGCTTTACTGTCAATAGCTATTAATTTGAGTGAAAATTAATGACTGAGATAGGAAAAATGGAAAAGAAGACAGAGCACAGGGAATTCTTTAATAAGTGGAAAACAATAGTCAGTAGACACTGAATGGGAGCAGGCACTTGTTCATAAAAAGACATCCGTGGGCTTCCCTGGTGGCGCAGTGGTTGAGAGTCCGCCTGCCGATGCAGGGGACACGGGTTCGTGCCCCGGTCTGGGAAGATCCCACGTGCCGCGGAGCGGCTGGGCCCGTGAGCCATGGCCGCTGAGCCTGCGCGTCCGGAGGCTGTGCTCCGCAACGGGAGACGCCACAGCAGTGAGAGGCCCGCAAACCGCAAAAAAAAAAAAAAAAAAAAAAGACATCTGTATATATATGGGAAAAGAAGTTGTAAAATTTATGTATTATTTATTTCCCAAATTTCTATCGTAAAGAAATTACATGTTCATAAAATGACAAAGGGGCTCACATTAAGAAAATAATTCATATATTCTATTACTTATGTACTTAATCTCTTCCTTACTTATTTTTGGGTGGGTCATACCGTACAGTTTAAATGTGGCCACTACTATCTTTTATTAAC
Organism: Delphinus delphis; assembly: GCF_949987515.2. Lineage (NCBI taxonomy): Eukaryota > Metazoa > Chordata > Mammalia > Artiodactyla > Delphinidae > Delphinus > Delphinus delphis. The sequence continues at coordinate 128,355,778 of NC_082687.1, forward strand.
ATTTACGAAAACAAGCACCTTTTCATAGTGTCTAAGTCTCTGTGTAACCTAAAGCTTAATATCTCAAAAATGCTAAATTATAAAGAGAAAGGAAAATGTGTGTTAAATACATTTCAGTGTAACTTATTAGAATATTGTATATGATAAGGGTGCTTAAAACTTAAGCATCAAGGTCGAGAGATGAGAACAGGAACCTAGATTGCCGTACTAGAAAATCTAGAAATATAGCAAAGATGAGTTCAGTAATTTGATCCAACGCTGAAGGTCATCGAACTACAGACAACAGGGTTAACCAGACCCATGTCCTGTTTTGGTAAATGAAATTTTATTGGAATAGAGCAGCAGCATTATTTTTACATACTGTCTATAGCTAGTTACATGCTGCAATGACAGATTAGAATAATTGTGACAGAGACCATACGGCACACATAGTCTAAAATATTTAGTAGCTGACCCTTTACAGAATGGGTTGTGAATGACTGCCCTGGTTATTCTCAGGTTCAATGTCATTTGTGAAACAGTTTTGTTTAGTGTGGCCATGTTTCATTCCCTTTCTAATGACAATAATTATTACAGCCTCTAGGCAGAAGATACCAATTATTTTAAGATTTCATTATTAAGAATGGTGCACTTAATTAAGCCATAGTTGTTACTTCAAGTATAATTAATTAGTGAAGGTATATTGCTTTTATAGGGTATAATTAATAGGCAGGTAGGTTCTGCTCTGTAACATAGTTATAATTTCAATGCTCATGGCTTTATAGAATTTAAGGATAGAGTCTGTTTATTATTAATTATATTTCACATCATCTAGCTCATGTGATGTAGCTATCATGTAGCACATTATTTATGTGGTTGATAATTTATTTTAGATATAATAATTGGATGAGAGAATTCACGGTGATTAAGGAAGAATTCATGGAAATACGGCTGATAGGGTGTTCGAGAAGACAAATCAATACATTCATTTACTAAGTTATGTTGTCATTCAAGCAAATAAAAATAGTTTTCGCTATCAACATCCATATAAATCTGTCAAATAATTGATCCTATACTTCTGAATGAAATGAATGAAAACATAGTTTGCATTGGTTTGATGGAATTTTAGACATTATTTCTTTAAAATTTAGCCTGAAAACTGATACTTGGTTTTACTAGCAAGAAATTCCAAACTTGGCATGTATTAGTAAATACAGAACTCTAGAAGAACTCTAGATCAAAAGACCCTGAAATGTAGGGTCTCAAGCATTATTTTAATTATTTGCATTGCATATTTAAGTTTATTTGTTATTATAACTTAATAACTTGATAAAGGGGGTTTTATATACCTTCTGTGTCTGTTTACACAAGTTTGAATACAGTGAAGTGTCAAATTCTTCAGTATAAGAGATTTGAGCCAGAGAAGACAAACAATTACAGGGACAAACAACATAAACTGCACATAGACTGTAAAGCATATTCGGGTTCTTGTAGTTAGTCTTTGTTTCCAAAAGAAAAACAACTTGGAAAGGAGAAGTGGTATGAATCTTAAGTACAAGTACTTTCTTCAGCCTTTCAGTTTTAGGAAAGAACAAACTGGAAACATGGAAATATATTTCTTGAGAGATAATTCTCAGTTGGCCTCTAGTGTTTCTGTGTATTTTCTGAGCAGAATACTAGCTGTAGTTTTTCTATACCATCTTTTCCAAGGTTTCTAAGTAGTAGTCAGCCTTGGAAGACCAAGATAGTGTTTATAGACCAGAGAACAAATTTTCCTTTTTTTCCAGTATAAAATATATAGTGTCTCCCTTTATAGGAAACGTCAGACAGGTTTGCTTACTGCTGTGTATTAAAGATTTGGGTTGCCTATACTTGAGGTGCCTCAGCTGTAACTGTGTGTACAGCATTCACTAGAGCCCCTCGGCATCATCTCCATCAGGCTTGAGGAAAGAGGAACCAACATGAACATGAAGCTCATGCATCTGCGTGCCTTGCTGCAAATAATAAAGTCCTTCATTTTTGACCAAGGAGTCACATGTCATCTGCCAGAATCCATGAGGCAGGCTACCTTGTAAGCTTGCTAGTAGGGTGTAATCTCAGATCCGTCACAGTTCCTGAAATATTCCTTTACAACTATCTATGGATGTATACCCCTTGGAAAAATTATGCATACTTTTAAGGATGTGTGATATTCCAGTTAAATGACAACTATATGAAAGGAAACATCACTTTAAGCTTCCTCCTAGATTACTACATCTTTTAGGTAAATAAGGTATGTGCAAAATTCTCTGACTATTTAGTCATGTTCTATATTGAAAAGAACCTCATATAAAGTCATATGAGATAAGCCAAAAATAGTCATTAATTCACTTTTATTTTTCAAAACAACTTTATTGCTTTTGTATCATCAGCATTACCTTGAAAAAGACCAAGTTTAAAGTACTAATGTGGTTCAAATACACTTTGCCCATCGATTACAAATTAGGAATTAAGAGGTGGCATATTTTAAAAGAATCTTGGATAATCCTGTTTGGAATTGGGTTATGTGATGTTTATTTCTCTCTTTGAAAATATGCATGGTTAATAAACTGTTGATAAATATTCTTCAATATTTCTTATAAATTTATTTATTTAATTTATTTATTTATTTTTGGCTGCATGGGGTCTTCATTGCTGGGCGTGGGCTTTCTCTAGTTGCGGTGAGCGGGAGCTACTCTGTTGGGGTGCACAGGCTTCTCATTGCGATGGCTTCTCTTGTTGTGGAGCATGGGCTCTTAAGCGTGCGGGCTTCGGTAGTTGTGGCACACAGGCTCAGTAGTTGCGACACACGGGCTTAGTTGCTCCACGGCATGTGGGATCTTCCTGGACCAGGGCTCAAACCCATGTGCCCTGCAATGGCAGGTGGATTCTTAACCACTGCACCACCAGGGAAGCCCAATATTCTTCACTATTTTTGATGTTAGTGCATGAAATAAATTACAGATATTGCAGCAAGGTAAGGAAATGGAAGAATGTAAGTCTTTGAAAATACTGTGGTAACCCTCTCAGTCTGGAAATTAGATAATCTAGGTTTTGTTTGTTTGGCTTTTTTTGTTTGCTTTTGCTATTTCTTTTCCTTTTGGAGAATAAACAAAGTCTGCCTCTCAGCAACTTGTGGGAGAAAAAAATATAGTTAGATATAATTGTCATCTCTTACTCAAGAATGACTATTACAAGAAATGGCACTTAATGCAGTGTTTTGTGTCTCTCCAACAATCAAAAGAGCTGGTAGAGATTATCTTTTCCATGAGTTCATTCTGGGCCCTATATGACTTCTGTCTTGTTGCTCTCGATAACCCTGTCTTCCAGTGTCATCCTTACGGTTGAAGCAGTTTAGCAGCACTTCTGCATTCCTGCCCAGGGAGAACTATAAGAAAAAGTCTAACACAATCAGCTTTGTATTTAGGAAATTACCTGGAATTTATGCCCATGGTATCATTCATATTATGCATGATAAAAATTAATCATTGGATAGGAAGCTATGAAATGTAATCTGCTTATGGTCATATGTATTTAAGGTCCTATTAATAAAGAAAGAAAGAAAGAAAGCATATTAGGGACAATTAGTAGTCTCTACTTTGAAGAAGTTGCCAAGTCCTTTCCAACTATGAATATTGAAAAGGTTTATCTGCGACTACACTTTCAACTTGGAAATACCTGTGCAGGCATTCAATAATAAGAAAAATATGAATAACAATAATAATGAAATGTCTCATAACAGAGACATGAAGAGCATTATGTTTAAAATTTGATTGTTGCTTTATCTTGCCCTTGGTAGATAATAAATGAACTAGAGAAAAATCAAATTTGATTTATGTGAGTTACATGGATTTGTAAAATTTATAAGTCACTGAAATATTTTTAAAGATAAATTAATTGGAACCTAGCCAAAAGAAATAAATATTTACATATTTTGGTAAATTATTTTTATTTAATTCTTTTCCAATCAAGGCGAGATAATAGGTACTATATTCCCTACAAATTTAAATGCTCCTAAGTTCTGAAATTCTATCTAGAGAAAATAGAGACATAGGTTTAACTTAAATCATGTTTGAATAATGGATGTAGAAACATATGTGTAACAGTTAGTGAGAGTGGAAAGGGCCCAGGATAAAATAGCATAACAAACTATAGCCAATGGTCTTCCTATAATGTTAGTAAACTTATTATGATCTGTTGTAAGGATACTGTTTTACCTTCCTTGATTCTACTCTCCCAAGTCCCTAAATATTAATTCAATGGAAAAGAAACTTCAGCTATAGTTTCAGTTTAATTTCTCTGCTCAAGATATGCAGTGCAGTTAATTAGAATCATATAATCTTAGAACAAAAAGTATCCTTAGAGATTGTCTAATGCTATTCTCTCATTTAAGCATGTGGAAAAGGGTTTAGCAATCTTACTAAGGTCAAATTCAGAAAACACATAGAAAGTCTTTAGTTAAAAGTATAACTTAGTTTTTAGTTAAAAAATTAGAAGTATAAAACAGGGCTTCCCTGTTGGCGCAATGGTTAAGAATCCTTCCGCCAATGCAGGGCACATGGGTTCGAGCCCTGGTCCGGGAAGATCCCACATGCCATGGAGCAACTAAGCCACAACTACTGAGCCCACGTGCCACAGCTACTGAAGCCTGTGTGCCTAAAGCCCGTGCTCCGCAACAAGAGAAACCACCGCAGTGAGAAGCCCGCACACAGCAACGAAGACCCAGTGCAGGCAAAAATAAAATAAAATAAATAAATTTTAAAAAATAAAAGTATAAAACAAATGGTATTATTTATTTATGAGCATGTATAAGAAAATTTAAGTCTTTTAAAATTATTTGTCCCTTATGACATGATTCTGGTAAGTACTTTTACTAACCTGTAGTCTCTTTTCACATAGCAGTCATAAGTGATACTGCTAAATCTTTAAAGAGGTTATTACTTTTTTTTTTAACATCTTTATTGGGGTATAATTGCTTTACAATGGTGTGTTGTTTTCTGCTTTATAACAAAGTGAATCAGTTATACATATATATATGTTCCCATATCTCTTCCCTCTTGCATCTCCCTCCCTCCCACCCTCCCTATCCCACCCCTCTAGGTGGTCACAAAGCACCGAGCTGATCTCCCTGTGCTATGCGGCTGCTTCCCACTAGCTATCTACCTTACGTTTGTTAGTGTGTATATGTCCATGACTCTCTCTCGCCCTGTCACAGCTCACCCTTCCCCCTCTCCATATCCTCAAGTCCGTTCTCCAGTAGGTCTGTGTCTTTATTCAAAGAGGTTATTACTTTTACTTGTCATAACCCTTAATTGGGCGCCCATCAAATAAGAAGGTCAAATCTTTACCATTTCTTAAGAAGCCTATGTTCCCTTACCCCTACTACATCTCTGACCCCATCCCTGATCTATCGCATGGGCATCCTTATGGGAACATCACAGGTACGTTCGCACCCCAGGCCTCATATGATGCTTCTGCTCTCTGAAAAATCCTCCCCTCAAATATGCTTCTGCTAACTCTCTTACTGTTCATTGTATTCAAATGGTACCACGCTGTGAGGTCTCCAGCAACCATCTTGTTCAGAATTTAACACCTCCTCATACTAGAACTTCCTAATCCCCTTCCCTGCTGTTTTTTGGTGGTAGAATTTAGCACCACCTGGCATAAAACACATTATACTTTGTGATACTATTTATTGTCTTTCTCATAATACTAGAACATAAACTCTATGAAGCCAATACAATTTCAAAGTTTTATTCATTGGTTTTGCCTCGTCCCCATATATGTACCTAACACATAGTAAATGCTCAATAAGTCTTTGTAGAATGAATGAAAAATGATCCTCGTTTATATTGTATGGGAGTTTGTTTTTGTTTTTGCCGCGCGGCTTGTGGGATCTTAGTTCCCCTACCAGGGATTGAACCTGGGCCCTTGGCAGTGAAAGCGTGGAGTCCTAACCACTGGACCACCAGGGAATTCCCTCATTTATTTATAATGGATATGCATGCCTCTTATGGTCAAGCCTTAATTTATTTCTCCATCTCTTATTTGCATACTTTTGCAAGGAAGAAGATCATTGTCATGAAAACAACTATATATGTACATATATGTGTTTTCATGGAAATTGTATACATATATACATAGATACTCTTGTCTAATATTTATAGGTATTTTTGTTTGTATTATGTAACATGTACAATTTCATAGTTAATGTCCTGCACGTTGATAAAACTTCAATAAAAAGGAACTAGTATTATAAAATACTTGTTAAAATAGCAGCAAAATACCTTTCCCCATAATATACCTCAGAGAATTCTGAAGAACTCTTCTCAGATTTCTGGGATAGTGCTTGTAATTCTTCCCAACTTTTTCTATGTTGCTTTACAAACAATTTTAATCTTCAAAATTTCAAATTTTGTGTATACATGTTGAAGCACTGTACTATTCATTTATGAGCCTGAAATGAGAATATATAGAAGCTCAATATGTTTCAATTATGTATCTATGTGATAGGCAGCATATATGAACAAAAAATATCGTTTGTTTTACTACATTAATAAAGTAGGATCAGAACTGCTTTTATTCTGTATCTTTTGATACAGAGTTGGAATTACTAACACAAGGTATGAATTTAGTAGTAAATTTGAGGTTAGAATGTAGGGAAGGTCAGTAGTTTTATTTTTCACAAGTTTATTTTGAAATGGATATTTAATTTTAATATGTTTTAAGTAAATTAATTATAAACATGAAATCCAGGCTACTTTTTATTTTTGCCTAAGATATAAATAAAATATGAAAATACATAAAGACCACAATAGCTGTTGTAGTTAGGTAGTAAGGTATCTTCTGATCCTATTGATATAATCTGTTGTTTAGATTTCTTTTTTTTTTATGCGGGCCTCTCACTGTTGTGGCCTCTCCCTCTGCGGAGCACAGGTTCCGGACGCACAGGCTCAGCGGCCATGGCTCACGGGCCCAGCCGCTCCGCGGCATGTGGGATCTTCCCGGACCGGGGCACAAACCCGTGTCCCCTGCATCAGCAGGCGGACTCTCAACCCCTGCGCCACCAGAGAAGCCCGTTTAGATTTTTAATAATGAAACTTCATTAATTTTATAATCTTCAAAGATGTTTTTAAAAGAAATAATTGTATTACTTTTTATCACTTATGCTGACATATTTCAATTGAGTTGACTGACAAAAAATAGCATTACAATTTATTAAAATATCTACAAGGTGTGCTTTACTTGCGCTGCTGATTCAGCTCCTTTTAAGCATGCCTTCTCATTCTCTAATTGATATAATTCAGAGGCTACCCTTGGACACAATTTAATGAATAAGCTAATGAGTTCCAGTTGTTCCAATGTAAAATTCCTTTTATTGGGTATTTCTGGAGATGTCGGTTAATTTGAACGTTTAATTTTGTGACTCAGTATGACCTATTTTATATTGTCTTGTAAATGTGTGAAAAATATAAGTGCTAGAATATTCAGAGAAAATTTGTCATCTGATTACATTTGGGAACATTATACCACTTCATTGTCTTGTGTCAGCATAAGACTCATTTTTAAAGATGATATTGCATATGTGTTTACTCCTTTAAAACTCTAAAAAGAATATGTTTCATTCACATAACATATGGAAGACACTAGAAATAAGTAAGAATAAATATGTTTCAGGACACAAACATTTACATGATTACACTTTTCTTTCCTTAAAATTAATATATTCTAATCTGTTGAGGGGGAAATTACAATTTTATAGTTAGAAAAAGCCTTTAATTCCAGTACTGTTATTGCATTAATCATGCACAAGCTCTGGAGAGGTGTCTCTCTGGTGGAGCCCCTCCCACCAGCATGCGATACCCCAGCATTTCCCTGACTCTTGCTCACCCACCCAACCCTGGCGAAATTCATTACACCAACTTTGTGCGTTAATATACCCTAACCGCAATTACCTCAAGGATTTGGGGTATTAGTTAATTGAATTGATATATTTGAACACATTTTATAAAAAAGAAAGTTCTAAACAACTGTTAAGTATACAGAGGGATTGGGCAGCAATCATACATACTACTCTGCTTTTTTAGTTGTTTTGCCATAGAAACATAAAGCAAATGAAATTTTATATGGAACTCCAATTCATAAAACCAGCAATAATGGAGATATTCTCAGTAAGTCAGGGACTAAACTGAGGTGTGTAGGGAACCATGAGTTCCAACTGCTTAGTATATTCTTTATCCTTCTGCCAATGTTAAGGCATCTCTATGCAAACCCAGTAGATGGGACAGGTGCATTTGAGCTCTGCAGTTCAGTTTACATCATGACTTTACCGATTAATTACTGCAAAATCTTAAGATATTTGAACGTTATGGAGTATCATAATAGAGATAAAACTATAGTCAGTAAATTATTAACAGGAAAAAAGCAACTATTTTTAAGTGGCTTTATGTGCTATTTAGACAATATGACCATTCTCTTAAATGGCGAGAATAAAGTTCAAGGGTTTCTCATTCAAATATATATTTCTAATATCCAGAAGCCTTTATCAGTGTAGGACCAAAATGTGAGTATATTATTATTTGAGCATAATAAAATCCTTTAAGATGTCTAAATCGCTGCATCCAATAGATTTTGGGTCGTGGTGTTTTCATTGTCATTTGTTTCTAGGTGTTTTTGATTTCCTCTTTGACTTCTTCAGTGATATCTTGGTTATTAAGTAGTGTATTGTTTAGCCTCCATGTGTTTGTATTTTTTACAGATTTTTTCCTGTAATTGATATCTAGTCTCATAGCGTTGTGGTCAGAAAAGATACTTGATACAATTTCAATTTTCTTAAATTTACCAAGGCTTGATTTATGACCCAAGATATGATCTATCCTGGAGAATATTCCATGAACACTTGAGACATTCTATGTGATTATGAAAATGTTAAGTTTTTTTTTGAAACCCAAAGGTTTAATATACATTACAACTAAATCAATAAACTTCTCCCATCATAACAATTAAATGTAAGGATAATTGGTGTTTCAGAAATAGAGTTTTATCAACTGAAAATATGAAAACATATTTAACAGTACAGTAGAAAAAATCTCTGTAATAAAGGACTATACATATTTCAAACACAATGATACATCATGTGCTTGGAAAATTAAATCAAGAATATAAAATAAGGCGCATACTGGTTATATTATTAAGCTTCAATGATTAAGAAGTAAAGCATCCTTATATGAAAACATGTAATATTCTTAAAAGAAAAAAATCAGCATGCAATAGATGTAACCATTAACAATTATTTACAGAAGAAAGGTGCAGTGTTTATAGAATAATGAGGGAAGAAACTTATGACCTAAAATTATATCCAAAGAATTTATTAAATTATTAAAAATTTAAAGTGGCAAATATTTTTGAACATAAATAAGGGGAAATAGGAACTATGCTCCCTTCTTTAGAAAAAAATGATGAAATGCAGCTATCCTAGAGATAAAAATGGAGATGCAGCAATCAAATGATTGACACTGAGTTTGACATACATTACATGAGAATAGAAAAAAAACTATGAGAGGTTAGAGTTACACCACATGAATATTATAAACTTTTAAAATATGTGAGAAGTATTTTTAAAATAAGGGACATATAGAAGGAAGTGTAAATGCATTAATCTTTTCTTACTTAGCATGGAATCAGTAGACATGCAAGTTTCATAATTCAAGAGACAGAGGAGAAATATATGATTTCATATGTAGTCATCTTATGTGGTAGATTTTAATCTCCCCAAATATTTTGAATAACAGAACTAATCTGTCAGAAAAAGCTAAAGAAAAAACAAAAAGAAAAAATCTACTAGGTGACATTTTAAACAAAACTGGATACCAGGTAATCTCCACAAACCTCATAATTCAGTTGAATTGTCCCAAACCCCAAAATAATGGTCTTATAGGAAATAGAATGATATATATCTAATAGAGCAGACAGTGAAACAGGGCTTTTAAATTACCAAGCTTTAGAAATGTTTTAAATGCTAAAAAAATAAAGTCATCTCTGAAAGATGAGGACCCTAAGAAGAAACCTGTATGGATAGATCTGAAAACCTGAAATCATAAGTTGGAAGAAAAATTTTCACAGGCTGTGAATTTCAAATAGTTTGAAAAACTGTGTATGGAGGAAATGGAACAATCAAAGAGGACCAAAGACAGTCAAGCCCTTAAACACTATGAAATATCCAGGAAGGCTGAAAATTTGATGGAGAACAACTAGGATATTAAACTAAATTGCAGGAATGCTGGGGAGAAAAGAAAGAAATTAAAGGAGTGGCACAAAAAGATCCCAGAAGAAGCAGATCACAGAAACCTCTGTAAAAACCAACATCTAACACTCAAAGCAGTGTTTCGAAAAGAAAGGAATCTCCAAGAGGGAACAAAAGGCAAAGAGGCAGAAATTCACTCTAAACCATTTCAGCCCTTAGAATCAGAAAGACTGTTCTGTAGATAGGTTAATTTGTGCCATATTTTAGATTACCCATATAAGTGATACCATCCAGACTTACAGACAGAGAGAACAGACTTGTGGTTGCCAAAGGGGAGGGAGTTGAGGGGGGCAAGCACTGGGAGTGTGGCATTAGCAGATGTAAACTATGATATATAAGGTGGATAAACAAAAAGTTCTTACTGTATAGCACAGGGCACTATATTCAATATCCTCTGATAAACCATGATGGAAAAGAATATGCTAAAAAATGTGTCTGTATGTGGATAACTGAGTCACTTTGCTGTACAGCAGAGATTGGCACAGCATTGTACATCAACTCTACTTCAATTAAAAAAAAAAAAAAAAAAGGACCAGAAAGCCTGTAATTTGAGGAGGCAGCCCTCAAGCCATGAAGCTGAGAAAGCTGTCTTACCCGTCCTCCACATAAACTGCTTCTAGTACTCCTGAAGAGTAACCTTGTCTAACCACGGGGAAAATAGAAATAGATTCTAAAGCCAGCAAGTATAGAAGAAGATAAACCATGAAAATGAACATCATAACGTACAAAGTAATAAATAAAACCCTCACAAAACAGAGGAGACCTCTAACCTCATATTTTAGCTAATGTTTATTTCTCATAGTTTATTTATTTATTTATTTATTTTTGCTTTATGCGGGCCTCTCACTGTTGTGGCCTCTCCTGTTGCGGACCACAGGCTCCGGACGCACAGGCTCAGCGGCCGTGGCTCATGGGCCCAGCCGCTCCACAGCATGTGGGATCCTCCTGGACCGGGGCACGAACCCGTGTCCCCTGCATTAGCAGGCGGACTCTCAACCACTGCGCCACCAGGGAAGCCCTCATAGTTTATTATTTTAAAATAATTTTAGATTTATAGAAAAAATGCAAAATGTTACAGAGAGCTCCAGTATACTTTCACCCAGCTTGCCTTAATGTTAACATTTTATAAGACCCTAGTTCAAGTATCAAACACAAGATATTAAATTTGGTACAACATTTAACTTAACTACAAACTCTATTCAAATTTGCCAGTTTTCCACTATCTCTTATCCATTCTAGGACACTGTCAAGGATCCAGTTGCATTTGGTTGTCATGTCACCTTAGAATCCTCCCATAGGCGACAGATAATCTTTCCTTGACTTTAATGACTCTATAACTTTGAACACTAGTGTTCAGGTATTTTGTAGAATGCACATTATTAGAGTTTGCCTAATAATTTCTCATGATGAAATTGAAGTTATATTTCTTTGGAAAGTGATATATCCTCAGTGCATCCTACTGCACTGAGGACATAAGATATAGATGTGTTTTATTGGGTGTGATGGTAATCTTTATTATTTAAAGTAGTGTCTGCCAGGTTTCCTTACTGTAAAGATATTATATTCCCTTTGTATTTAATAAATATCTTGAGGGAGATATTTTGAGACTATGCACATATCTTCTTTATCCTCAGAGTTTCTCTCATTAATTTTAGCAGCCACTGGTGCTAAAATAGCATCCTAGTCTCTCTTTCATTCTTCCTTTTACCATTCACCTTCTAAAGGAAACCAGTCTCATTATTTATGGATTATCTGTCCTGTGTCTTTCATACAAGTGAGCAGATTCATGTATATTTTCTTATATCTCCTTATTTCTTACATGCAGTGTAGCGAATTATAAACATTCTTTTGCACTTTGCTTTTTTCACCTTACAGTATATCCTGGAAATCATCAGTTTACCCCCTCACTCTTTCCTAGAAATGAATAATACTCCTTTGTGTGAGCATTTGTAAGTTATTCAAGCATTCTGCTATAGGTAGACATTTAGGCTGTTTCTAATATTTTGCAGCTACAACAATGCTACAAGGAATAATGTAGTGCATATATGTTTTCTTATAGTTGGGGGAGTATTTTCAGGTTAGATTTTTTTAAGTGGAATTGCTGTGTCAAAAGGTAAGTGCCTGTGTAGTTTCATTAGACTTTGCCAACTTCTCCTCCAGAAGAGTTGTATGAATAGAGTTTACATCCTTACCAGCAATGAATGAAAGTGCTGTTTCCTTACAGACTCACTAATGGAAGTGTTGTCATTCCTCATCATTTCAGTCTGATAGGTAAAAATGGTATCTGAGTGTTATTTTAATTGGCATTTCCCTGTGTATGTGAGTAGATAATTGAATATCAGACAGTGTACACAGAACTCATATAATAGTGGGACAAAATTGGTCCTAGTATAAAGGCTGCTTTTACCCAACCTAACAGAGCTTAAAAACACATCAGTCTGTTTCCAAGTAAATGAACTATGTTCCAAAACAAGGCTCAAGAATATTTATGAGTACAAAAATATCCATCACCTAACAAAATAAAATTCACTATGTTTACCATCAGAAATTATCAGGCAGGGCTTCCCTGGTGGCGCAGTGGTTGAGAGTCCGCCTGCTGATTCAGGGGACACGGGTTCATGCCCCGATCCGGGAAGATCTCACATGCCGCGGAGCGGCTGGGCCCGTGAGCCATGGCCGCTGAGCCTGTGCGTCCGGAGCCTGTGCTCCGCAACGGGAGAGGCCACAACAGTGAGAGGCCCGTGTGGGGTGTGCTTAGAAGATGAGGTGGGGAAATGGAGAAGACCTGGAGCACCTTTATACCTATTTCCTTTTCCTAATCAGACTTGATTTCTGAACTCCAACATAACATCAAAATAAGCATAATAATCTCATCTCAATTCTGGTTTCAAGACCTAATTGACTTTGTCCTAAAGACTAAAGGCAATTCAATCTTATCTACTTTCTATAAAATGTTCTACTTATTCATGATAATTTATTAAAACAGCTTTCAAAAGAACTTTCAAAATATTTTATTACTATCATAACCTCAGATAACCTTAAGTAAAGTCATACTACATGATAAACACTTGGCTAAACACCTCTCAGTAATCTATATTCTTAAAATGACAAGCTATAGCATCAAACTAAGTTCATATTCTCACTTAATCATTTACCATGTGAACCTTTCACAGACAAGGAAACTAAGGCACTTTATTTTTCCTGATAAACTAAGTTAGGGCTGATTTACTTATTTTTAGATTTGGTAAAAATTGTCAGATACTCTGTGCCTTAGTAGCACATACTTAAAATGAAACTCCTTGAAGTAACTCTTTTTGTGTGCTGTTTGTTAATAAAAATATATTGATTTTTTTGATACATGGTTCACTTGTGAAATGTTCTGTATTGGGAAATGGGTTAATTTTCTTGATAAAAATTGTTAAATTCTCAGTGATGATTTAAAACTAAGTATGTTGATTCTAGAACAACTGAAAAATCCTTACAGTATTAAAAATGTATATGCTATTATGCATTTTTTTTCTAATTTATTAAAGCCAAGCTTTCATAATCTGAACTTTTTACCAAAGCTTTTCAGGAACTTTTAAGAATTCAGTTTTTTCAAATACTATTTTTATGTAGCATTTTATTTTCATTCATTTTAAAGTAACATTTTTCTGTATTGAGATTGTGATAATTAGCTTATTTACATATATATCTGGTGACAGGATTGAACCTAGAAACAATTTTGGATATTTACTATGCCTCTATTTTCCTGACAGTATAAAATGACTTTTATTCCCGTCTCCCAATCTGCTTAATTTGTACATGTAATCAATATCTATAATCACTAAGCAAAAGACCAAACTACTACTTTTTCTATTTATTTTACTTTTTTTCAGTGAAACACTTTATTATAATTTGAATATGAAGGAGACCAACTATATCTCTTGCATATATTTATTTCTCAAAAGATATTTAGGAGAAGCAGGAATCTATATAGACAGATTAAAAAACCCAAGTATCCATTAATAAAATAGCTGAGATTTAAAATAATTGTCAAATGCTAGGGAGCACAGGATTTTTGGGAACTGGCAAATGTTGGCAAGAATTGCAAGGGAAAGAAAACCTCTCAAACACTGCTACTTGTCAATATCTTGCATAATTTACTGTATCTGTTTATGTCTCAGTATAAAATATAAATGATATATAATCTCAGCACTTCTGCGTATAAATAAATAAATACAATGTGTTAACACACACGAGTATATGTATTCAAAAGGGTACAGATGTAAGAATTTCAACTATAGCATGGCTTGTAATAGCACATAATATTGAAAACAATATTAAACTATATTGCTAAGAAGTAATTTTTGAAATAAACTTAGGATAGTTATAGAATATATAATTATTTCTATTTTTTTTTTTTTTTGAAGTGGGTTTAATGGGAAGATCCAACAGCAGGTTTACCTTAAATAAGGAAACTAAACTTTTAGGACCTCTCACATTTGACTCATTCTTCTCAAGATCATAAGATTTTTGAAAAATTTACTATGTAAGATGTTTTAAGTAAAAATAATAAAGGCTGCTGCATGCTCCCATTCCAACTTGTCTTTAGTCACTTATCCTCCTGGCAGGTAATCTGGCCCAGCCTATGGCATTTTTAAAATGTGGCTAAAGAGAAATTGAATGGGGATATATTTAATTTGGTTTTATTGAGGCCAATCTGTTTGATTTAGCTGCTTTTATGTAAAATTGTTATTTACAGCAGTCAAGATTCTTGCTACTGCTCACTCCACAGATTCACATGGTGTCATAACACAAAGGTGCAGAGCCAGAGATTGTTCTGAGATACAACCAAGTCACATGGTGTTTGATACCAGAGGGTGTAGAGAATAGAGAGAAACAGCTGCATTTAGCCTGGCTCCTCTTTGCCCCAGTTCTTATTCCTGTGATGATGCGATGAGAACCAGATGTCTTCCTACATGTAAAGGGGTCTCCTAGAGGCAAGGAAGCCTGCGAAGAAAGAATAGGGGTATTTATGTAGAAGAGTGACCAGCTGCTCTGGTGTGCTCTGAGAGTGTCTCCAAGGTGATATAATGGGAAGAATCCTGAGTTCTTACCTTAGTCCATTAGAATGCAAGTAAATCTCTCCAGGGGAAAACCAAAGCTAGAGTCTCCAGCTGTACAATCCCTGGGATGTCTCTACTGAGTCTCACTCTGTCTTGAAATGCAAACATGTTCCCCTGGGGAGGTAAGTCCCTGATGATGTTCTCTAACCGTCTTATCTCTCAGAATTAACTTCAGGGATTGTTCTTTTAGCCCAGATCCAAAGTTTTGGTAAAATTTGTTCAAAAATCTCTGACTGTGCATAAAAAAAATGTTTTATTCACAGCCTAACAATATCCATACACATCATTAAGAGAAAGGGAGATTAACTAATCCCAAATAACCTTTTTATAAATACAATTTTTTTAATTAATTTATTTATTTATTTATTTTTATTTTCTGGCCACATAGAATGTGGGATCTTAGTTCCCCTACCAGGGATGGAATCCGTGCCTCCTGCATTGGGAGCATGGAGTCTTAACCGCTGGTCTGCCAGGGAAGTTCCCCAAATAACCTTTTAACAGGAGTTTTCAAACAATGCTGCTTGACTATAAATTGCTGAAACTACTCTGGAAAGAATTTCACCCTATCTACTAAAGCTAAACATACGCTATCTTAATTCGTTTTTGCTTCTGTAACAAAAATAGGAGTAGCTTATAAACAGAAATTTATTTCTCCCAGTGCTGAAGGCTCAGAAATCCAAGATCAGAGTGCCAGAAGACCCCATGTGGTGGCTGGTCAGGACCCACTTCCTGGTTCATAGACGGTGCCTTCTCACTCTGTTCCTACATGATGGAAGGGGGATAAGGAGCTATGTGGGGTCCCTTTTACAAAGAACACTAATCCTATTCAGGAGGGCTCTGCCTTCATGACCTAAGCACCTTCCAAAGGCCCTACCTTGGACATTAGGATTTTAACATATGAATTGGGGGTGAGGGGGGCACAAATATTTAGACCAGAGCATTCTGCCCCTAGTTCCCCCAAATTCATGTCCATATGCCATGCAAAATATATTCATTCCATCCCAACAACCCCAAAAGTCTTAATTGGTTCCAACATCAATGCAAAAGTCCAAGTCCAAAGCCCTGAAAATCGTCTAAATCAATATGGATGAGATGATTCATCCTTACACAAATTGCTCTCCACCTGTGAATCTGTGAAATCTAATGTGATATATTGTACTTCCAAAATACTATAGTGGGACAGTCATAGAATAAGCACTCCCATTCCAAAAGGTGAAATAGGAAAAGAGAAAGGGGTAACAGTCCCCAGGCAAGTCCAAAACTAAGACCACCGGGGCAGCATTGGGCCTCAAGGCTCTAGGCAACCCTACCTCCATTGATTTGCTGGGTGAAGCCCACACCACAGCTCTCTTGAGCGGAAATTGCATGAAGGTAGCTCTGTAGATCTTGCATCTTGGGGCAGCCCATTGCTTAATGGCAGCTCTCTGCAGTGGCCCCACCCCCTCGGTGGCCCTCTGGCTAGGTCACTGGACTGATGATCTGTCCTTTGAGACCTAGGTGGGGGCAGCCACACCCTCTGTGCTCTGCTGGACTCAGAGCTGGCCACGCCAGGGCCCACAGAAGGTACGCCTTGGGCAGCTGAGTATCACAACACTGGACTCCAGCCACATTCTTTGCCATTTTATAATAAGGATCATCTTTCCTCTATTTTCCAATAACATGTCCCTCATTTCCATCTGAGACCTCATCAGAGTGACCCTTACCATCCATATTTTTACCAGTATTCTGTTCTGGACCACTTAGGTGTTGTCTAAGAAGACTGAGGCTTTCTTTACAGCTCTTTTCTTCTTCTGAGCCCTCATGGGAATCACCCTTAATAGTTTATTCACTGCAATGCAGGCTTTTTCTAGCAAGCACCTCCAAACTTTTCCACACTCTGCCCATTACCCACTTTCAAAGCTGTTGCTAAATGTTTAGGTATTTCTTACAGCAGTACCACTACTTTTAGGTTTGGGGGGAACATAGACAACCAGACCATAGTAAATGCATACCCTATGATCCAGTAATTCCATTTCTATAATTTTATATAATTTATAAATGTGTAATTTTAATTGCCAAAAGTTTTCATATTTTCCATTGCCCTTAGTGTATATAGTTATAAAACTAGTGTATACAGTTGTTATGGACTGAATTGCATTCGCTTAAAATTCATATCTTGAAGCCCTAATCCCCAATTTGACCATATTTGGAGATAGGGCCTTTAGGGATGTAATGAAGGTTAAATAAAGTCTTAGGAGTGAGGCCTTATTCTGATAATACCAGTGTCTTTTTAAGAAAAGGAAGAGATACCAGAGATCTTTATCTCTCCTAAAAAGCACAGAAGAAAGGCCATGTGAATACACAGCATCAGGAGGCTATCTGCACGCCAGACACTGACCCTGCTGACACCTTGATCTTGAACCTCCAGCTTCCAGAATTGTGTGAAAATAAATTTCTGTTGCTTAAGCTTTCCCAGTTTTTTGAGGTTTTTTTGACCTTTTTTGTTATGGCAACCATAGCAGACTAATAAATTAGTTATAATTGTAAAACTAGTGTACATAGTTATAATTATTAAAGAAGTTATAGTTAAAAAACCTAGAGAATGTTTACTTTTTTAAGGAATTTCTCTTTTGTATACTTTTTTTTTTCATTTTCTGTCAAATGTATTACTTCCTCCTTTTTCTTGCCATCCCCTTGGAATCTGTAGTAACATATTTCTCGATTTACTTATTAAATAATTTCTAGAATATCAAACCTGAATTTCAACAAACATGACCATTGCCTGTTAAATAGAAAAATGTTGAAATTTTTAGACTAATGTAATTCACGTTTTTCCTTTCTTAGTAATGAAAAATGTGCTTCGTGCCAATGATTTCTCCTCTGATATTGTACAGTTTCTGGGCCGCGCTCAAGAAAAACATGTCCACTTGCTGATTAGCAGGCAATAAGCTTTGTGACCTAAGTTCAGTAATGGAAAGTGATTAGTTTCTCTGGCAATTGGGCACAATATGCTTTATCTACTCCAAAATTAATAAGTTTTCTGGTCTGCTGAGGTCATCTTTTATTATTTTCAAGAGCTGCCACAGCTTATTTTGTTTATTCTTAATGCTGTTTTCTGTAGAATTATTAGAAAGGCACTTTGGCATTTTAAAACTATACAGTACTGCGTGTTTTTATTTCCAAAATAGGACAATGAAAACTTCACTTAAAAATCAGGGATATTATTAGTCTCATTTTAGATGAAAATGTTAAAAATTGGAAGCAAAAGGTAAAAGAAGATATTTTATTTTTTAATTTTTTTTATCAATTTACTTTTTTATTCTTCACTGTGTTGGGTCTTCATTGCTGCGCACTGGCTTTCTCTAGTTGCAGAGAGTGGGGGCTACTTTTCGTTGCAGTCTTCGGGCTTCTCATTGCAGTGCCTTCTCGTGTTGCTTCTCGGCATGTGGTATCTTCCCAGACCAGGGCTCGAACCTGTGTCCCCTGCATTGGCAGGCAGATTCTTAACCACTGTGCCACCAGGGAAGTCCAATGAAGATCTTTTAAATAAGAAGATAGATAATACAAAAAAAGAAAGGTAAAAAAGCCAAATCTTTTCAGTCATGCTAAGAAGTTACTGGTAATAGATCAAGGCTATCCAGTGACCCTTGCAAAAGGAGCCAAAGCAGATTTGGCTGAAAGGTGAATAACTAAAAGTATAACTTGCTATATTTTATTTAAAAATATGTCTTTTAGGGCTTCCCTGGTGGTGCAGTGGTTGAGGGTCCGCCTGCCGATGCAGGGCACACGGGTTCGTGCCCTGGTCCAGGAGGATCCCACGTGCCGCAGAGCGGCTGGGCCCGTGAGCCATGGCCGCTGAGCCTGCGTGTCCGGAGCCTGTGCTCCACAACGGGAGAGGCCACAACAGTGAGAGGCCCGCGTACCACAAAAAAAAAAAAAAAAAAAAAAAAAAAAAAAAAAAGTCTTTTATTGAATCTCCAATAAGTTTCCTTAAAATTATTTTACACAAAGTGAAGGAAAAATAGAATTTTATCATGTAAGTAGAAATTTTTAAAAGTACAATTGTTATTGGCCATTCTTTAAGCACTGTAAAGATAGATTTAAAAGCAGCTATCAAAAGATTCATTTATTCCTGAAAGTCAAAATTAAAGGTAGAGGGGGAACCAAGATGGCGGAATAGAAGGACGTGCTATCACTCCCTCTTGCGAGAACACCAGAATCACAACTAGCTGCTGGATAATCATCGGCAGGAAGACACTGGAACTCACCAAAAAAGATACCCCACATCCAAAGACAAAGGAGAAGCCACAGTGAGATGGTAGGAGGGGCCCAATCACAGTAAAATCAAATCCCATAACTGGTGGGTGAGTGACTCACAGACTGGTGAACACTTCTACCACAGAAGTCCACCCACTGGAGTGAAGGTTCTGAGCCCTACATCAGGCTTCCCAACCTGGGGGTCCAGCAACAGGAGGAGGAATTCCTAGAGAATCCGACTTTGAAGCTTAGTGGGAATTGATTCAGGACTTCCACAGTACTGGGGGAAACAGAGACTTCACTCTTGGAGGGCACACACAAAGTAGTGTGCGCATTGGGACCCAGGGGAAGGAGCAGTGACCTCAAGGGAGACTGAACCAGACCCACCTGCTACTGTTAGAGGGTCTCCTGCAGAGGTGGGGGGTGGCTCTGTTTCACCATGGGGACAAGGACACTGGCAGCAGAAGTTCTGGGAAGTACTCCTTGGCGTGAGCCCTCCCAGAGTCTGTCATTAGCCCCACCAAAGAGCCCAGGTAGACTCCAGTGTTGGGTTGCCTCAGGCCAAACAACCAACAGGGAGAGAACCCAGCCTCACCCATCAACGGTCAAGTGGATTAAAGTTTTACTGAGCTCTGCCCACCAGAGCAACAGTCAGCTCTACTCACCACCAGTCCCTCCCATCAAGCCTCTTAGATAGCCTCATCCACCAGAGGGCAGACAGCAGAAGCAAGAACAACAACAATCCTGCAGCCTGTGGAACAAAAACCACATTCACAGAAAGATAGACAAGATGAAAAGGCCAAGAGCTATATACCAGATGAAGGAACAAGATAAAACCCCAGAAAAACAACTAAATGACGTGGAGATAGGCAACCTTCCAGAAAAAGAATTCAGAATAATGATAGTGAAGATGATCCAGGAAGTCGGAAAAAGAATGGAGGCAAAGATCGAGAAGATGCAAGAAATGTTTCACAGAGACCTAGAAGAATTAAAGAACAAACAAACAATGATGAACAATACAATAATTGAAATGAAAACTAAACTAGAAGGAATCAATAGCAGAATAACTGAGGCAGAAGAACGGATAAGAGACCTGGAAGACAGAATGGTGGAATTCACTGCCACGGAACAGACTAAAGAAAAAAGAATGAAAAGGAATGAAGACAGCCTAAGAGACCTCTGGGACAACATTAAACGCAAAAACATTCACATTATAGGGGTCCCAGAAGGAGAAGAGAGAGAGAAAGGACCAGAGAAAATATTTGGAGAGATCATAGTTGAAAACTTCCCTAACATGGGAAAGGAAATAGCCACCTAAGTCTAGGAAGCACAGCGAGTCCCATATAGGATAAACCCAAGGAGAAACACGCCAAGACACATAGTAATCAAATTGGCAAAAATTAAAGACAAAGAAAAATTATTAAAAACAGCAAGGGAAAAATGACAAATAACATACAAGGGAACTCCCATAAGGTTAACAGCTGATTTCTCAGCAGAAACTCTACAAGCCAGAAGGGAGTGGCATGATATACTTAAAGTGATGAAAGGGAAGAACCTACAACCAAGATTACTCTACCCGGCAAGGATCTCATTCAGATTCAGTGGAGAAATCAAAAGCTTTACAGACAAGCAAAAGCTAAGAGAATTCAGGACCACCAAACCAGCTCTACAACAAATGCTAAAGGAACTTCTCTAAGTGGGAAACACAAGAGAAGAAAAAGACCTACAAAAACAAACCCAAAACAATTAAGAAAATGGTCATAGGAAAATACATATCAATAATTACCTTAAACGTGAGTGGATTAAATGCTCCAACCAAAAGACACAGGCTTGCTGAATGAATAAAACAACAAGACCCATATATATGCTGTCTATAAGAGACCCACTTCAGACCTAGGGGCACATACAGACTGAAAGTGAGAGGATGGAAAAAGCTATTCCATGCAAATGGAAATCAAAAGAAAGCTGGAGTAGCTATACTCATATCAGATAAAATAGACTTAAATATAAAGAATGTTACAAGAGACAAGAAAGGACACTACATAATGATGAAGGGATCAATCCAAGAAGAAGATATAACAATTATAAATATATATGCACCCAACATAGGAGCATCTCAATACATAATGCAACTGCTAACAGCTATAAAAGAGGAAATCAACAGTAGCACAGTAATAGTGGGGGACTTAAACACTTCACTTACACCAATGGACAGATAATCCAAAATGAAAATAAGGAAACAGAAGCTTTAAATGACACAATAGACCAGATAGATTTAATTGATATTTATAAGACATTCTATCCAAAAACAGCAGATTACACTTTCTTCTCAACTGCGCACGGAACATTCTCCAGGATAGACCACATCTTGGGTCACAAATCAAGCCTCAGTGAATTTAAGAAAATTGAAATCATATCAAGCATCTTTTCTGGCCACAACGCTATGAGATTAGAAATAAATTACAGGGAAAAAAATGTAAAAAACAAAAACACATGGAGGCTAAACAATACGTTACTAAATAACCAAGAGATGACTGAAGAAATGAAAGACGAAATCAAAAAATACCTACAGACAAATGACAGTGAAAACACGATGATCCAAAACCTATGGGATGCAGCAAAAGCAGTTCTAAGAGGGAAGTTTATAGCCATACAAGCCTACCTCAAGAAACAAGAAAAATCTCAATCTAACCTTACACCTAAAGGAACTAGAGAAAGAAGAACAAACATAACACAAAGTTAGCAGAAGGAAAAAAATCATAAAGGTTGAGCAGAAATAAATAGAAACAAAAAAACAATAGCAAAGGTCAATAAAACTAAAAGCTGTTTTTTTCAGAAGATAAACAAAATTGATAAACCATTAGCCAGACTCATCAAGAAAAAAAGGGAGAGGACTCAAATCAATAAAATTAGAAATGTAAAAGGAGAACTTACAACAGACACCGCAGAAATACAAAGCATCCTAAGAGACTACTACAAGCAACTCTATGCCAATAAAATGGACAACCTGGAGGAAATGGACAAATTCTTAGAAAGGTATAACTTCCAAAGCTGAACCAGGAAGAAACAGAAAATATGAACAGACCAATCACAAGTAATTAAATTGAAACTGTGATGAAAAATCTTCCAAGAAACAAAAGTCCAGGACCAGATGGCTTCACAGGTGAATTCTATCAAACATCTAGAGAAAAACTAGCACCCATCCTTCCTTCTCAAACTCTTCCAAAAAATTGCAGAGGAAGGAACACTCCCAAACTCATTCTATGAGGCCACCATCACCCTGATACCAAAACCAGACAAAGATACTACAAAAAAAGAAAATTACAGACAAATATTCCTGATGAATATAGATGCAAAAATCCTCAACAAAATACTAGCAAACAGAATTCAACAACACGTTAAAAGGATCATACACCACGATCGAGTGGATTTATCCCAGGGATGCAAGGATTCTTTAATATATGCACATCAATCAATGTGATACACCATATTAACAAATTGAAGAAGAAAAACCATATGATCATCTCAATAGATGCAGAAAAAGCTTTTGACAAAATTCAACATGCATTTATGATAAAAACTCTCCAGAAAGTGGGCATAGAGGGAAGCTACCTCAACATAATAAAGGCCATATATGACAAACCCACAACAAACGTCACTCTCAATGGTGAAAAACTAAAAGCATTTCCTCTAAGATCAGGAACGAGACAAGGATGCCCACTCTCACCACTGTTATTCAACATAGTTTTGGAAGTCCTAGCCACGGCAATCAGAGAATAAAAAGAAATAAAAGGAATACAAATTGGAAAAGAAAAAGTAAAACTGTCACTGTTTGCAGATGACATGATACTATACATAGAGAATCCTAAAAATGCCACCAGAAAGCTACTAGAGCTAATCAATTAATTTGGTAAAGTTGCAGGATACAAAATTAATGCACAGAAATCTCTTGCATTCCTATACACTAATGATGGAAAAATCTGAAAGAGAAATTATGGAAACACTCCCATTTACCATTGCAACAAAAAGAATAAAATACCTAGGAATAAACCTACCTAGGGAGACAAAAGACCTGTATGCAGAAAACTATAAGACACTGATTAAAGAAATTAAAGATGATACAAGCAAATGGAGAGATATACCATGTTCTTTGATTGGAAGAATCAATATTGTGAAAATGACTATACTACCCAAAGCAACCTACAGATTCAATGCAATCCCTATCAAATTACCAATGGCATTTTTTACGGAACTACAACAAATCATCTTAAAATTTGTATGGAGACACAAAAGACCCCGAATAGCTAAAGCAGTCTTGAGGGAAAAATACGGAGCTGGAGGAATCAGACTCTCTGACTTCAGACTACAAAGCTACAGTAATCAAGACAATATGGTACTGGCACAAAAACAGAAACATAGATCAATGGAACAAGATAGAAAGCCTAGAGATAAACCCATGCACCTGTTGTCAACTAATCTATGACAAAGGAGGCAAAGATATACAATGGAGAAAAGACAGTCTCTTCAGTAAGTGGTGCTCGGAAAACTGGATAGCTACATGTAAAAGAATGAAATTAAAACACTCCCTGACACCATACACAAAAATAAATTCAAAATGGATTCGAGATCTAAATGTAAGACTGGACACTATAAAACTCTTATAGGAAAACATAGGAAGAACACTCTTTGACATAAATCACAGCAAGATCTTTTTTGATCCACCTCCTTGAGTAATGGCAATAAAAGCAAAAATAAACAAATGGGACCTAAAGAAACTTCAAAGCTTTTGCACAGCTAAGGACACCATAAACAAGATGAAAAGACAACCCTCAGAATGGGAGAAAATATTTGCAAATGAATCAGTGGACAAAGGATTAACCTCCAAAATCTATAAACAGCTCATGCAGCTCAATATTAAAGAAAGAACCCAATCCAAAAATGAGCAGAAGACCTAAATAGACATTTCTCCAAAGAAGACATAAAGATGGCCAAGAAGCACATGAAAAGCTGCTCAACATCACTAATTATTAGAGAAATGCAAATCAAAACTACAGTGAGGTATCACCTCACACCAGTTAGAATGGGCATCATCAGAAAATCTACAAACAACAAATGCTGGATAGGGTGCAGAGAAAAGGGAACACTCTTGCACTGTTGGTGGGAATGTAAATTGATACAGCCACTATGGAGAACAGTATGGAGATTCCTTAAAAAACTAAAAATAGATTTACCATATGATCCAGCAATCCCACTACTGGGCATATACCCAGAGAAAACCATAATTCAAAAAGACACATGCACCCCAATGTTCATTACAGCACTATTTACAATAGCCAGGTCATGGAAGCAACCTAAATGCCCATCGACAGACTAATGGATAAAGAAGATGTGGTACATATATACAATGGAATATTACTCAGACATAAAAAGGAATGATATTGAGTCATTTGTTGAGATGTGGATGGATCTAGAGACTGTCATACAGAGTGAAGTAAGTCAGAAAGAGAAAAATAAATATCGTATATTAACGCACGTATGTGGAACCTAGAAAAATGGTACAGCTGAACCGGTTTGCAGGGCAGAAGTTGAGACTCAGATGTAGAGAACAGATGTGTGGACACCAAGGCGGGAAAACTGCGGTGTGCTGGGGATGGTGGTGTGCTGAATTGGGCAATTGGGATTGACATGTATACACTGATGTGTATAAAATTGATGACTAATAAGAACCTGCAGTATAAAAAACAAAACAACTAATACTAAACTTTCATTAGGTTATTTGTATGGAAATATGTTAATATAAATGTTTCAGACATTAAAAAAAATTTTAAGTTATAACTTAACACAACTAAATATTTTATGTAAATTTATTTTGATAGTTTTCCGTATAACTTTCTGTAATTCAGCAGTTTAATTTATTTCTAAACAAATGAGAAGAAAATAAATTCTGCCAAGTCTGAACTCTTGTGTTTATGTCACTCTTGTGAATATTTTCTCTCTGTATATTTCAGGCAGGTTAAGTGTTTGCAGTTGGTGCTTGCTGCATATAGCCATGGAGCTTAGCAATGATCATTGGTTCTTAATCTCACCCACATGTTAGAATAATGTGAGACATTTCAAACTATCCATATCCCTTCTTAAAAACTGAAGTTCTGTTTTCATAGAAGCTGAGTGAGACCAAGAAGAATTTTAAAACTCACCATATTGCTCACAACTAGAGAAAGCCCACGTGCAGCAATGAAGACCTAACCAAAAATAAATAAATAAATAAAATTGATTCTTTAAAAAAAAAAAACTCACCATGTGATTCTACTATGAAGCCAAGGTTTAGAGCCATGGGTTCTGTCTCTAAGATAAATACATATTATTAGTTAACGGGATTTTAAATTTGAATATTTGTAATCTTGATTGAAAGGGGAGTACTTATAACAGAACTTTGCCTTGGGCTTTCAAGTATTTATGATATTCTTCTGTTTTTATTCCATTAAATATAATCTGCCATTCATTTATTTTAACATTTATGATTTTAAAGCACATTACAAATTTCACAAAACTTGCATTTTCTAAATGTCAGCACTCTAAATATGCCATTCATTTCTTAAAATAGTATTTTTACTTAAAATTCAATTGCTATGTTGAATCAGTTGAACTTAAAAATAGAATTATTAGTTAGCAACAATAGGAAGATTTTTACCATGTCTAAAATATTTCAAGGCTAGATTTTTCTTTAAGTGTTATGCACAAGTTTGTCCTTTGCTTTCTTTTTTTTTCTTTGTGGTCTGTGTGTGTGAGGTTTAAATAAAGACTATGTTTAAAACTGCTCAAAGTAATTAATCATTTTTCTTATGAAATTATCAGGGTAAATTACGAATCTTATAATTAAAGAGTTTTCTCTCGTGTAAATGAAACATGCAAGAAACTGTGTTGGGAAATTAGTATTTCAAAAACCAATCAAATTAAGTCCTCATACCCCAGACTTTAAAAATATTTATATATTACACTTTTTTTTCTTATACAATTGTTGCATTTTTCTAATTACGAGTACCTGTTCTTGCATCAGATAATTTGTGCAATGTATTATTTGTAGTTCATTTTGTTAAAAATAAGCATCATTGGCATTTATCTCATGGTATATAATCAAATGAGACTGAGATTGATTATACAATCGAAATTCACGTCAGTAAATATTGTATAACCATATTTACTAAACACTTCCTTGAAACACTTTTCTAATGCTTATTATGAAGTTTGGGTTTTATGTCTGAAAAAATACATCTTGGATTTTAAAATTAGATTTCATCTATATGGCAAGTCAGTTTACCTGAAAAATCTCAATAACAAATGCTAATATCAGAAATTTTCTTATATATATATACTTCAAACTACAAGAAAACAGTCCCTACCAGAAGCACAAGTGAGACTTAATATCAGCATGATCAATTGCTCTGATTTTTCTGAGTAGCAGGAAAGATGGGCCCAGGAACTTACAAATTTGGGCCTTATCACTCATCAGTGAGTAGGTGATTAATAGCTACACCCATAATGAAATGGTAGACCAAAAATAAATTAACCAACACAGGTAATGAAGTGGAAGTTTGTCTATCAGTATTAGAATAATTGATAGGAATTGATAGGAGTGAATATATATATATTTACCCTGAGAATGTGTGATGTTACGGGTATACATCATGTGTTCTTTGTCTTCAAATTTATGAATTATATGGACTTGAACTATCAAATTAAAAATTAACATATGTATCTTTTTCTGACCAATGATACTTTGGGGGTTTTTCAGAGGAAATACAAAATCATTCTAGAGCAGTAGTTAGAAAACATCTTTTTTTGTAAAGGGCTAGAGAGTAAATATTTTAGACTTTGTTGGCTAGTGTAAAGAGCAGCTTACAGGAGAATATTAGCAAAAACGTAGAAAACATGAAAAGTCAGAAATCATGGAGGATAGAATAAAAAATCCAAGGAGCATCTAATAGAAGTTCTGGAATACAAAGAATGGAAACTGTGAAATAATAATGATTTGTTTCTGCTTCTGGAAAGGATGGAGTAGTTGGATAAGACCCATACTCCCATTGTAACGACAAGAAAAGGCTGAATTAATTTTTAAAGTCATATTTTTAAAGCATCAGAAAACTTTGGAAGCAATGATGAATAGATGAGTAGAATGCATGATCCATGGACACAAAATATTAATATATATGAACAGGTGGTTGAATCTAAAGAAAGCATTTGCTACGTAGAAGCAACAAAAATACAGTAAAACAAATACTTGAAAGCACTAAAATACCTGTAAAGTAGGACAAGGAATCAATATTCAGACATTATAAGGTATTATGTGTTAACAGGGAATAAACTAGTGATATTGATCTACTTTAAGTGAAGAATGTATGTAAGGAAATTAAAAGGGATTATTCAGTCAATCTAGTGAAAGTCAAAGGAAGAAAAAAGTCATGGGGAACACCTTGCAACAATTAGAGAAGAAGGATATCAGGGAGGACAATTAACACAGAATTGGGTGCGTGTTCCCATCCAGTCTGTGTGAACTTTTGGCCTGATGGAATCCTCAGATGAAAGAGACAGAAATTAAAGCCTATAGCTAACCTAAAATGGAGAGTCTAGCCAGAGACCTCTTTATGCTAAGCTAGAGTATTAAAAGCTAGTGGAGTCCATCGAAGGATAAAATAAGAATGAACCAGAATACCTGAAAATACCTGTAGACTGGGATAAAATTTAGGTTGTCCAGGGACTCTCAAATTTTGAGCTGGTTTTAAAGTGGTCTGACATGGGTAATGCCTACAGAAGCAAAGCTTCTGGAGGAAATGACCTCCACAGGAGGTCTCAAGGTATTATTAGAAATCATTTACACTAACTAACTGTGTGAATTTGGCCAAGTAATTTATTCTCTGAGATTCTCAGTTTCCTCAACTGTAAAGTGAATATAAGAAGAACTACTTGTAGGTATGTATTGAGAATTAAGTTAATTTTGAAATTATTTAGAATTGTGCCTGACACAAGCCTATGAAATATAATGTGTATGTGTATGTGTGTGTACATGTTGTTTTCCTGAGTGTATGCTCGAGTACATACGTACACAGGAGAGAGAGAGAAGGGTAGCATACTGTTAAGGATAACAGAATATTTGAAGACAAATCAACAGATAAGACAAACAGAATATAACTTTAAATCATAGAACTGTCAGACAGACCTTAAAGAATAGTTATGCTTACAATATTTAAAGGAACAAATAAAAGCTGGAAGATGCAGGTAGGAAAATATAAAAGTGAACCTGGCATATTTTAAAAAAAGAAATGCTGACTAGAAGATAACAGAGAACTACTAGGAAATAATCCAAGTTCAATAAGGAGAAATAAATGAAAGAAAGTATTGAAGATAAGTTAAAAGATACAGAGAATAGATGATAGAGTTTAAAGGACAAAGGCAATAACTAAAGAGATAATGGATAATACTCTTCAAGTACTGATTAAAGACAAATATAAACAGATTTAAGCAGGTCAACAAATTCTCAATAAGGTAAGAAAAGTGAACTGCAGAAAACAGAAGACAAGAGAAAAATCTTAAAAACTGCCTGAAAATAAAAAGATTAAAGAAGCAACAATTAGGCTGACAACTAATCTCTCACCAGAAAAAAATGAAATCACAGTAAGATGTGTAAAAAATTTAGTAAACAGAAACCTCAATTAAATAGAGTCTGGAGACCAGAAGGAGGATCTCGCACGTGCTGTGACAGTAGCAGAGTCTAACAGGAAGAAGAAAGACCGCTATTCTCTCCTGGCAAGAATTCAGCCAATAAAAAGCCATGGACATGGACTCTGTCCGTGGGAAGATGGGAAGCCCTCTCACATTACTTTTCTCTTTTATAAAAGTGTTCCCTTGCCATGTGGAGGCTTGCACGTGGATCACCATGGTTTCAGACCCTGAATTGCCATTCTCTCATGATCCCGAATAAGCTCATATTTGCTGCATAAACATCTGACAACCTGCTTCAGGTCAACAGATGGAATGATAACTTCAGCATGTTTAAAAAATGTGGAATTCTATATTTATTAAAAATATATTCCAATAATGAAAGTGAAATAACTATTTAAGATTTGGCATCAGTAGAACTTCACTAAATAAGATTCTAAAGGATATAATTCAAATTGAAGGAAGATAACCACTTTTTAGGCAAAAATTTACCTCTGAGTACCTTAAATAACACATAAGAAAATTAAGTTGCACAATTTTGTAAAAGTTGGTTCACTTATTTCTCATATAATTTAAGAGGAAGATACAAGTTTTGATAAAAATTAGAGTTAAATCTTAAAAATGCATTTAATTTCTAGAGCAACCAATAAAAGATAGAAATAGAAATGTAATTTCCAAACTAGCAAAAGGAATAAGAGAAATAAAAAAGAATGGATGAAAAGAGAGAATGAATTTCATCAAGCTGGATAAATAGTTATAACTTAAGAACAGAGATTTAACACACACAAACACACACAATTTAATTTATACAAATAGATAAAAATCTTCCATGAGTCACCCAAAGACAACAGACTTTAATGTAGAGGAACAAAACCTCCCTATAGTCTATTTATAATTAATAGATTTAAAGTACAGAAAAACAGAAGTTCAAAAATAAAACAATGAGAAAAAGGTATAATATGGGAATGCCAGCCAAAAGAGAGCTGGCATAACCATATTCATATAAGAAAAAACAGTCTTTGGGGTAAAATAATTATTAGAGATAATGAGGACATTTTGTAAAGAATATAATAATATAGTATCAAAATACACAATATAAAAGTTTTCATATTACAATGAAATTATAGTCACAGTAGGACATTTTAACACAGTTTCTCAGTCATTTATATAAGTAGGAGAAAAGATATTAGTAGAAATATGGAAAGGTTTGAGCTACCTTAAATGAACTTGATCTAATGGGCATAACTGCACATGACTACTGCAGAACGCACCTCCAATAAGAAAAAGCACATAGTGGTTCTACTTCTAATAATGGGGATGTAGTGTATAAGGATTATATCCTCCCACAGACAGCAACCATAAACTGCGCAAAATAGAAGCAACTGTTTGAAGGCACCAAAGACTGATAACAAGCTGATAGAAACTGTAGGGGAGTTAAAGTGGAAGAGGGCGAAAAGCAAGAGATGAGGTTTGCTCTAATATCACTTTTGACTTCCCCTTCTTTTGATACCAGCACCTCTTCTGACATGTTCTTTTCCTGGGCTTCTAGTCACAGATTCTTCTCTCTGATGACAAGGGTGAGGTCATTACCTAAGGCCAACTGAATTTGCTTCCCAGAAATTTGCATCTTTAGCCAGGCACACAAAGCCACAAGGGAATGAGAGGTATCATTATGTGATTCTAGCGCTGATGAGAGAAGCTCACTAGTTCTGTGGCTGATGCCTAATTCTTCCCTGGCTCCTGTTCTTCACATGACTTGGTTTTTCATCGTATTATTCAATTCTGTAAGCCTATCAGTATGTTTCCAATAAACTTATTTTGCTTCAGTTAGAGTTGGTTTCTACTGCTTGCAAATAAATAACTTTATAACAAAAAGGGGAGAAACATAGATTCCACATATTGTTCCTAATGGAAAATACCAGTAATAAATACTTTTATTAGTAAAGATAAGTAAAATTTCTGTCTGATGGAATACAAAAACAGTGCAAAAAGGGAAAAGGGAAAACATCCTAAAGAAGTCAGTGCCAATTATGACTCTGAAAGTAACCTGTTGACAATTCCAAATTTTGTTAAAAGACAGTTAGAAACCCATTTCAGTAGCTTGCGAAAAGAAGTGACTTGTATGAAACAGGAAGAAAAAAAAATATGAAGAATGGGCAGACATGGAAAGAAAACTTCAAAGTTGAAAGGCTGGAATTAAACTATACCTATGTGAGATAATACAGGATTTTAAGGAGTCAAAACAAATTAAGCTGACATTCATTTGGGATGGCAAATGTCAGAATTGCTATTGCAGAATATTGGAATAATAATATGTTACAAATGTGTGAAGCCCTCCAACATTGTGTATGAGGAAGACCTGGCCATTAAAATAATAAAAAATATGATGATAGCAGTCTAAAACCTTAATATAATCCAAGAATTTTGGCACTCTTGAGGAAGCAATGAGGAAAATTAATGCAGATAAATTAATAAAACAGAATATTAGAAAAATATACAAGATTAAAAAAATAAGTATATTGATTAAAGCTCACTAATTACTCCCAACAAAGTTTAAAAAGTTACTACACCTACAAATATTTTGCAAAATTTAAATTTCCAAAGAAAAAATTCTTAAAAGTAAGATGCAAAAAATGGCAATTTAAGTATAAAAAATGTTAGTATAACAAACTCTTATTTGCAGAACAGCAAACATCAGAACACGTTGTAGCAATTATTTATATATATTTGAAGAGAAATTTGTTACTTTTATGAGCATACTTAGAATTTCATTCTCAGCTCACCATTAGTGTGTATGTGAAAACAACATAATGCTATTCTCAGATAATCAGAGGTTTAGAATATTTACTCACTGCCCATCTTGAATATGAGCTTAAATGAAACATGGAGATTCCTGAGATAACTCAATACAAAAAAATTATGAAATAACTCGTTTTCCAAAGTTGCATACAGCACATTTTGACTTCCAAAAGTAATGCAGATTAAAAATAATATATACAGGTATGGTTGTGAACTATGCTTAGTATGAGAATTTCTTGGAGAAATTTTTAAATATTAAATGATAAAGTTAAAATAAAAATATCCATAAAGAATTAAAATGTGATATAGGGGAATAGGAGAAGAAAGATGTTCAAGTTTCCTTGTTTTATATAAGAGCTTAATTTTGTTTTTGGCTTTGATAATCAGAAAGTTATATACTAATAAATGTATCTTTTATAAACTTAAAGAGTCCAACAGGTAGATGATATCTCTACAGTGTATTGCATCCCCCCTTGACTGGAGATTCACAAAGTATATTAATATACAAAAGGCTGGAAGAATTCTTTTAACAAGGAAAGCAACTTAAATTTAGTTAATCCAGTACTTTAGCAATGTATTTGGCCTTTATTTTCGTTAGTGTTATTGGTTGAAAACACTAGAAATTGTTTGTAGTTTTAGCAAGCAAAAATAAATATATTGGAAAGGCATAGGACGGCTCTTAAAATTGACCAAAAAAAGCCAGAGAAATAGGCTTAGACATGAATCAGAAAGCAAATCAAAGCCTATATTGTAGTCTATTAAGTGTGCAATAATAGCATTTTGTCTAAAAAATGTACAAACCTTGATTAAATATACCTTATTGCTAAAAAATACTATCACCTGAGCCTTCAGTGAATCACAATCTTTTTGCTGGTAGAGGGTCCTGCCTCAATATTTATGGCTGCTGACTGATCAGGGTGGTGGTTGCTGAGGCTGGGGCGGGAGTGGCCATTTCTTAAGATAAGACAACAATGAAGTTTGCCACATCGATTGACTCTTCCTCTCTGTAGCATGCAATGCTGTTTGATAGCATTTTATCCACAGTAGAAGTTTCAAATTTGGATTCAGTCCTCTCCAACCCTGCTGCTGCTTTATCTTTAAGTTTCTGTAATATTCTAAATTCTTTGTTGTCATTTTAACAATCTTCACAACATCTTCACCAGGAGTAGAGTCCATCTCAAGAGAACATCTTCTTTGTTCATCCATGGGAAGCAACTCCTCATCCATTACACTTTTATGATGAGATTGCAGCAATTCTGTCACATCTTCAGACTCCACTTCTAATTCTACTTCTCCTGCTAATTCAACCACATCTGCAGTTACTCCCTCCACTGAAGTCTTAAAACCCTCCAAGTCATCCATGAAGGTTGGAATCAACTTCTCCCAAACTCCTGTTAATGTTGCTATTTTGACCTCTTCACAAGAATCACAAATGTCTTAAAGGCATCTAGAATCGTAAATTCTTTTCAGAAGGTTTTCAATTGACTTCGCCTGTATCCATCAGAAGAATCAGTATCTATGACAGCTATAGCCTTACAAAAAGCATTTTTTTTTTTTTCGGTACACGGGCCTCTGTTGTGGCCTCCCCCGTTGTGGAGCACAGGCTCCGGACTCACAGGCTCAGCGGCCATGGCTCACAGGCCCAGCCACTCCACGGCATGTGGGATCTTCCCAGACCAGGGCACGAACCCGTGTCCCCTGCATCGGCAGGCAGACTCTCAACCACTGCACCACCAGGGAAGCCCCACAAAAAGTATTTTTAAAATAATAATATATGAAAGTCAAATGGCTTCTTGACCCATGGGTTGCAGAATAAATGTTGTGTTAGCAAGGCATGAAAACAACATTAACCTTGTACATCTCCATCAGAATTCTTGGATGATGAAGTGCATTATCAATGAGCAGTAATATTTTGAAAGGTATTTTTTTTCTGAGCAGTAGATTTCAACAGGGGCATAAAATATTCAGTAAACCGTGTGTTAAACAGATGCGCTGTTATCTAAGCTTTGTTGTTCCATTGATAGAGCACAGAGTAGACTTAGCATAACTCTTAAGGGCTCCAGGATTTTCAGAATGGTAAATGAACGTTTCCCTCAATTTAAAGTTACCAGCTGCATGAGCCCCTAATGAGAGATTCAGCCTATGCTTTGAAGCCAGAGATTTACTTCTTTCTAGCTATGGAAGTCCTAGATGGTGTCTTCTTCCAGTAGAAGGCTGTTTCATCTACACTAAAAATCTATTGTTTAGTGTAGCTCTCTTCATTAGTTATCTTAGCTAGATCTTCTGGATAATTAGCTGCAGCTTCTATGTGGTACTTGCTGCTTCACCCTGCACTTTTATGGTATGCAGAAGGTTTCTTTCCTTAAACCTCAATAACCAACCTCTGCCGACTTCAAGCTTTTCTTTTGTAGCTTCCTCACCTCTCAGCCTTCACATCACTGAAGAGAGTTAGCACCTGCCTCTGGATTAGGCTTTGGCTTAAGGGAATCTTGTGGCTAGTTTGATCTTCTATCCAAACCACAGAGACTTTCTCCATATCAGCATTAAGGCTGTTTGACTTTCTTATCATTTATGTGTTTGTTGGAGTAGCACTTTAATTTCCTTCAAGAACTTTTCCTTTGCATCACAACTAGCTAACTGTTTGACAAAAAGGTTTAACTTTTAACGATCTCACCTTTCAACATCCTTCTTCACTAAGCTGAATCATTTCTGGCTTTTAATTTAAAGTGAGAGACCTGTTACTCATCCTTTCACTTGAGCTCTTAGGGGTCATTGTAGGGTTATTAACTGGTCTAAATTCAATATCGTTGTGTCTCAGGGAATAGGGGAAGAGAGAGAGAGAGAGAGACAGGGGAATGGCAGTCCATGGAGCAGTCGGAACACACTGTCAATTAAGTTCACCCTCTTTTATGCCCCTGGTTTGTGGCACCCCTAAACAATTGCAATAGTAACATCAAAGATCACTGGTCACAGATCACCATAACAAATATAATAATGAAAAAGTTGAAATAATGTGAGAACTACCAAATGGTAACAGACATGAAGTGAGCAAATGCTGTGGGAAAAATGGCGCCCTCAGGCTTGCTCAGGCCAGGGTAGCCACAAACCTTCTATTTGTGAAAAGGACAATAGCTATGAAGTGCAATAAAAGGAGGTATGCCTGTATTCATCTTCAGGTATAGGACTCTGGGTAAGGTATTCCTTTTCAACTTCTTTCATTTTCTTATTTCTTTATTCTGTAAACTCTGGCTTAAATTTGTAAATGTCTCGAATACATTCTATGGATTTTAGTGAAAAAAAGAGAAAAGAAAGAAAATGCAAATATTTCTGTAGACAAAGGAAGGGATACAGGTAGTTACTTTATTCCTAATTTCCTCCACTACAACAGATAATAGTTGATAGTTAACACTCCTTTTCTCCACTAAACTTTTTATGTTTGCTTTACCTACAAACAACTTTATACCTTTATTTCTGAATTATCAGAACTTTTGTAGTGCTCTCTGTTTTTCATTAACTTTTAACATTTGAGTAATACCTACTAAAATGTATTGAAACTGTAAAACACTGACACACACACGCCACTTAGAAAAATTATATGTGGGCATATAGTTAAAACTGTACGGTAGGAACTCAGATAATACAAATTTAAAATTGTACAAATCTTTAAAGTTCTATGGATGGAGTACAAAGGCTTTATGTTACATGCAGAAACATACACGTGCACACACACACACACACACACACAACACACACACAGATGTATATTTCCTATGTTTATTTCTCTTTTGTTTTCCCTTAGTGTCTAGATCTCAAATAAATTTCTTAAAGAGTTCCAGCCTGTCCTAGCTAAGTTAACAGAAACCAGAGGAAAGGTTCTCATTAAATGTTCCTATTAAAATATTTACAGACAGCAAAACACATGACTCTGCTGACTACTCAGGGTTCAAAATGTGAATCTGAATACTGAGTTTGTCTTCACAGTCAAGAGCATCCTTTTGAATTTGAGATTTGAGATTTCTCAAGCAACCACTTTTGTATGAAGAGTTACAGTTCAACAAATATATAGAAAGATGATATGTATGTGATACATAAAGAGTTTCACTTCTGATATATTTAATTACATTATATAAAATTAAAACCATGAAATAAAACCAAATTACACTTGAAAATTTTTTTGAAAAGAGAGATTGTAACTGACTCCTTGAGACTATTATGCAATGAAAAAATGTGATAACCCCAAGACTATTAGCCATGGAGCACCTTAGAAATAATATGAATGACTACTTCTGTTACTTCCTAATGTAGAAATTTCCTTTCCAAACTCAGCTATGGGGACTTTAGGGCTTACTTTATTTTTTGAGATTTTGTCTTTATGATACATTTAAATTAATAATAGTATGCTTGTATTTATATATATTATGCCATCCAATCTATTAAAAGCTATATGCAAATAGGTTTGGAAAATGTTTTAAAAGAGATTAAAAAATAGCTCTGCAGGAAAAAAAGAAAACTTTTTATTTTGAGTTCCTCAACTATCCACTGGTTGAAAATACAACTTTCCTATATACCCTCATGTGCCTTTATATATGATTTTAATGAAAATATCAGTAATAACCAGTTAATCTCACATTAATTAGTTCATCTTCTTAAGAATAATTGACTTTAAAACTAACTTAGAAGGAGATTTTAAGAAGCAAATATATAATTCAGCAATGGTTTAGAATAATCAGATAATAAACCATGGGAAATTTTATATTATAATTGCTGTTACTTTAATTTGTAGGACAATCTTTTAAATATACTATTAAACTTTAAATATATGATTGAAAATTTCATTAATTCTCTACAAAGCTAGTGGATACTTCAGAAAACAAGCAAAATATTGACTATTGAAGGTTTATAAGGAAAATTCACATTTTATATTACCTCTTATTATAAAGCTGTAAATTATTTTTAGATTTCACCAAGTTCTAAATGAATAAGTATCTAGTAGAAAAATATTAAGTTTTTCTAGAATAGGCAATATGTGAAATTACTATATTTGAAGAGACAACTAGAATACTCCTGTCCACTGAACTATGACCCATAGAATTGCTCAGAATTATAAATCAGATGCTCTAGACCAGCACTTTACTACCATTTTCAAATGTACTGCTTTCAAATAAGTTAATAATAGTTGTAGAGCACACTGTTTATGGCTGCAAACAAGTGACCTGAAGATCCTGGCTGCCCAGGGTCCACCTGATTGGCTAACAGCTATAAGGATCAGATGTCACGTCTCCTGTTAACATACCTTTCACATCAGTGTTCTACTGCAGACAACTGAGAAGTTTTGCTCTAAGCCACAGATACACTTGATAAGTAATATGTTAAGAGCAGAAATGTCAAAATGCTTTAGAGACAGACATCAGAAATTCTGCTCTTATTTTAACAAAAAGAAATGCTCAGATCATGTCCTGAAGAAGGAATTGTTTTATATTGACTTTTTTTTCTGATAACAATGGGTGTGGCATGCTTTGTTATTCATATATTGAAAGGAAATTTGTGTTCCAATAATGAAATGCAATTCCATCTTTTAAGCCTAATTAGGCCATAGAAAGTTACCTGTGTACCCATGAATCATTATCAATCTGGAAGCAAGACCATGAGCTGTTTGATGCTAAGTCTGTGTTTCCTATGGAAACTTTGAGCTAAAAAAGGGAAAGAGCTTTCCACGATTGCTGACCACAGATGGCCCATCTCTGCCCTTTGGGGTTGGGTGAGATTTCCCTGATTCACCCATGCTGCATGGGGGAAGGGCACATGCTTGCATAATATCAGGATTCCATTTAGAAGAAGAAAAGAGGAATGGATTGATAGGTAGGCAGTTAACACTGTTCATCCACTGCAAGATGAAGGGCAATGTCTTATTTCTTCTATTGTGATGGCTCTGAAATAGAACACATTAAGTTTTCCTTATTTTGATTAGATGTCTGCAGAAAACAGATTAAAAAAATACCCCTACAGTTTATCCATATCCCTTCTCCTCTACACTAAATATTCTTTGATTAGTTATTTTTCAACTATATTTGATTTCCTTATATAATTATCATTTTGCACCTTCAAACACATGCAAA
The DNA here is from genome assembly GCF_949987515.2 of Delphinus delphis. Classification (NCBI taxonomy): domain Eukaryota; kingdom Metazoa; phylum Chordata; class Mammalia; order Artiodactyla; family Delphinidae; genus Delphinus; species Delphinus delphis. Next base: position 128,394,051 of record NC_082687.1, read on the forward strand.
TATTGTGTTTTTCCCCTAAAGAGATTTTCCTTTTTTTTTAAACATAAAACTACTTTTCCAAAAAACGGTGACTTTCATAAGCTTATGACTTGTTAAATATGATGTCTTTATTAACATTAGAGTTTCTACCACAATTTAAAACATAAATATATACTATTTATAAGAAGTGGGTAATATTGTTTCAACTTAACCTTGAAAAAGTAGAAAAAAAAATTGAGAGTCTCAGTCCAATAACAGCCAAAGAGCTCAGAAACAGTAATCTTAGTGCTAGCCTGGCAGACACAATCTACACGGAACTTCATCAAAATAAGATTAAAAGTCCATAGCAATTTCCTTGAGTGGCCAGTCAGATATCCCCCATTATAGTCACCAACCAGTCTGCCCCTGGGGCCTATTTCAGAAATAAATTGGTTCGTAGATGAGCTGATGCAGAAGAAGGAAAAAAATGTTTTCTTGAGACTGTTCCCTAAGTTGTATCAAACAATACAGGAAATTTCAAAGTCTTTTTATCCTGAAATATTTTTTCCTGCTTTGTATCATCTTAAGTGTACTAGTATTTTATTAAATATTCACTTATGTAAGCTTATTATTCAACTTTGTATTTAATAGGTGATATTAAATATTTAATAAGATAGCAGTAGCAGTAACGCTTAAGCAGTTTAGAGGATGACTCTATTCAGTTATTAGAAGAAATGCTTGATTATTTTAATTAATATGGCTTAGCAATTATAAACATTGTATAATACCAGAGAAATCTGAAAGAGGCACCATTAACCTGGACCCTTAAAAAGAAACTATCAATCTGAGGGGTACTTCTAGACATATTCCTTAAAAGGAGAGTAGAATATTACTAATATATCACTGAAACTTCATATCTAGATGGAACGTCTTATTCTTACTATTAAAAATAATTAATCCAGATGTTTTTCATAGGGCAACTATCAATTAAAAAGAGATTACTAGCACCATACTGTATAAAATGTCTTATGGATTCTTTTTGCATTACATTTGTATGTATTGACACATTTGATTATCTCAAAAACTCAAATACCTCATGAAATACAGACAATTTATTGAAAAGAAAACTGTGGATAATAGAAGTTAAAAGATTTTTCTCAAGTGGATACAAGTATAGGATAGCAAACACCCTAAAACCCAGGTTTTATCATTCTAAGTTTAGATGGCTTGGCACCATGCCAGAATTGTCTCATCTTAGCAATGGCCCTTGTAAGGGCTTTGTTTTCTTTAGACAATATTCTCAAACTTAATTGTGCATGTGAGTCATCATGGGTTATTTATAACAGATGGACACTTTGGCCATGACCCCAGAAAGCCTGACTCTAAGTTTGGATTGGGATCCAGGTTGAATGATGCAGGTCATGGGGAGTTCTCTCAATTGTGTATAGAAGAGTTGGCCATGAAGACTTAAGAGGTCTCAAGAGTTCTCTATCTTTTATTTCAGACTCTTGGCTAATTTGCACAGAAATGCCACTTTTGAGTTTCAGTAAACACATGGAATTTGCCTGTTTTAATCTTTCAAGTAATAACAGCATTGGTCTTAAATCAACTTTGTTTTATATAAATTCTACCCTGACACATAATAAAGGAACAGTTATATGATCTGCATAGAAATTCCCCTTCCTAATGTCAATTATAACCTTTGCAGTCTGACACAGAAATATCAACACCATTTAAATTGGCCACACCAAAAAGATCCTCACATAAAGTAGTAAATTGTGGAAATAAGGCTTTATCTGGGCAACATAGAAAATGTTAACAAGGAAATAAGAAGATGCTCAAGGTAAAATTTACCCAAATGACAATTTTACCTGGACAAGAAATATTTCCATCCACTTGATATTTGGTTCACTAAGTTATAAGCTTAAGAATAATAAATAGCAGAAATTGACTACACCTTCCCCATGATAAAAAAAATTTTGATAAAATATTCCCTGCTTATATTTATTATATAATTTCATATATTAGTTTAAGACATATGGCTATTTCTATGCTTTCAGTGTTTAACAAATCTCTCACTTGTACATTTGACAATTGTCAAGCATTTTAATCTCTTGACTAGGCTATTTAATAAACATTTGTGCAAATAATTTTGGACCTCAATCTCAATGTTTCATAAAGATCAATCTTTCAGTATTTATATCTAAGAATTCATCTTCATTGACTGTCATATTCCAAATTTGAACATACTTCATTATTATTTACTCCTACATTTAAATTTTTACCTTGGCTAAAGATGTTTCATGATATTACAATCAAGAAATGCTTCAGAAGTACTTTATCTACTGGTATTATTTTAATTTATTCATTCAAAAATACCTTTGAACTACTAATAAATGTAATTCAACTCAACAATATTTAATGGGTGATTATTAATGTACAAAGCATCATGGTAGGTCTGTGAGGGGTATAAAAACAAGTGTAACTGTCCCATCAATCAAAATGTCTTTCAGTCAAATAGAGGAAAAGATGCCCTACTATAAAGAAAAAATATATTAAACAGCTCTAAGAAATGTAATACATTTTGACTGCCTTCAACTCTATTTGCTAAACTATGAGAGTTTATTTTTAGTTTAAGTATTTTCATCTGTCACTCCATCTGAGAAAGATAATTTTTTGTTTTTGTGTATCATCAACACTATACAACTGTACATACCTGGTGTGTCTGGTCTACAGTGGCTAATCATCACATAATAGTTTTTATGCCTTTTGGTCTGAGGTTAGTGAGTGTTTTAAGGCAAAACTGAATGAGTGTCCAGTAGCCAATCCAAAATTACAAGAAATACAGACACAGAATGCCTAAGGTTATCCTCAAATGAAGTTAGATTTGAGTTGTGTCCAATAGTCTTTATTACAATATGTAGATGCTCAAAGCAAATACAATAGTTTCTGCTTGCCTCTGTGACTTAAGTTCATAGTGTTGGGTTTAAATGTAGCTTTTGTAATATCTACTTCACTGAGGAAACTTGAAAAAATTTACACAGAACAACAATTTTCTGTAATAACCTATTAGAGGTTGATTTGTGAGGCAAAACAGGGACCTCAATGTAGTACCAATTGAATAATGAAATTTTATCAATTGGGGTTCCACTCATGAAGTATTTAAGTTGTTTAGATTAAAACGTATCACGTTACCATTAAATTAAAATCATAAACATGTTAGAGGAGGAGTAATTAAAATATCTTCAGAGAGTAAGTTGTTTTCAAGGATACAAGTATTAAAGTTGCTATATCTCATGTATGATCATTAAAAATGTAAACATACTATATTCATGTAATATTTTAAAGCTTTAATACATATTTACAAATAATTTCTTATTTTAGTAGGCAACTTATGTGATTGGTAGTCTAATGTGGTAAAAAGAACATAGTTATTGGTTTCAGACAGGATTATATTTGAATCTGGTGTTGTAACTTGCAGGTTACATTAACTTGATTAAATTATTTGAATTTCAGATTTCATTCTTATAAAGCAGTGATAATATTGACTCCCTCTAAAAATCTAAGAGTAGATTATAAACAGTCTCTATGACGTTCCTGGCAATATTTGTCTGTAAATAAATGACTGTTATTAGGTATCATTTCTAGGCTGGTTCTGGTTTCAAATAAAAAACATCAAATAAGTAGGTAAATAAATACACCAAGAATCATTTAAACAAAATCCACAATAGAATCTTTTCACTTATGGTGGCTGGTTTCTTTGTCAATTAGTCTGAATTGGCAAGGATTACTGATTTACCACAACATAAAATGCACACTTAGATTCTAAATGCATCTTCCTGAACTTCAAATTGGGCAACATTAGCCCTTGCCATACTTCTTCAGTGCCTGTAGAACCTACTTTTAACCAGCACAAAACAGAGTATGAGTTTACTGTGATCATGGCAGAGACTCTATGAACAAACTCAGAGGAGATGATACCATGAATCTGTCAAACGACTAAGAAATGCAATTTCATTCTCTTAAAAATATTTTTCTTATTAAATAATACTGAGTGAACACTGAACACTGCCCAAATACCGACTTTCATTCCTCCGATCATTTCTCTCAGAATTTCCCTCCTCCATAGTCTGAGGAAGTGAAATCCACTCCTATCACCTGCTTTCAGCTCAAACCTCCAATATTGTCCATCTTCCTCTTGTCTGCTTGGAGACATTTCTTATGATTTACTGACAAAATTAAAGCATTTAGAAGAGAACTTTGTAATATTCCTATCCACATATCTACCACCCTATTTGTGTCTGTACTTCTCCCCCGCCACACACACACACATTGCCTTTCTTCTTGTGATAGATTCGCTCTCCTTGCTCTAATCCAAGACCTTCCCTTGCACCTGGTATTGGTTAATATCCTCTCTTGCTCCATTCAAGGTCGTCTTCCATAAATTATTCTCCCACTCTTTTTTAAAAATTTATTTTATCTATTTATTTTTGGCTGCATTGGTTCTTCATTGCTGTACACGGGCTTTCTCTAGTCGCAGCAAACGGGGGCTACTCTTCGCTGCAGTGCGTGGGCTTCTCATTGCGGTGGCTTCTCTTGTTGTGGAGCATGGACTCTAGGCACGCGGGCTTCAGTAGTTCTGGCACTTTTTTTTTTTTTTCAGTAATTGTGGCTTGCGGGCTCTAGAGCGCAGGCTCAGCAGTTGTGGCACACGGGCTTAGTTGCTCTGTGGCATGTGGGGTCTTCCTGGACCAGGGCTCAAACCCATGTCCCCAGCATTGGCAGGCAGATTCCTAACCACTGCACCACCAGGGAAGCCCAATTATTCTCTCTTCATTCTGAATTATAAATTTTACTTTCCCTTGACCCCATGTTACCTAGTAACACACTTAAGAATTGTTTACAATTTGAAAAGATTAAACATGAAGTAGATATATCAAGAGGCTGAAGAACAAATGGAAAATGGAAAAGGTGGAAATCTCACATGTTCCCTTCACAAACTACTACAGATTTTAATGTAGGTAAGAATGAGATACACTAATCACATCAAGTACTAGTCGTAAGTACACATTTTCCTCTACCAGCAGCTGTCCTGAATCACCTATCAGTTGACTATTAACCTCTCAAAGTAATATACAAAGACCCAATTTGTGTTGGTTAAAATATCTTATACTTGTGTTGAACTGTTCCATTAGAGAATAATTTCAAAAACTTATGCAATCGATGTGATGTTCTCTATAATCTATATTAATTACATGCCATATTATTTAGTTTTACAATTACTTTTTCAGTAAATATTATTTACAGAGATATTTCTTAAAGTGTATTATGTCTCAAATGCCTTTGCTTTCATTATAAGAAATTCAATATTACAAAATTAATATATGCAGTTTTTAAAGGTAAACTCTATAGATTTCTTTTCATCTATAGCTGTCAGTTTCTTTATAAAGGTGTTCAAACATAGACCTTTTAAAATTCATATGTTTAAAAAATGTGTGACTGTTTACTCTCTAGTTCAATTTTTAAAAGATAACAGCACAATCTTTACCATAATAACAGCACATAATAACAGCACAATCTCTTTGTATAGATGGACCTCTGAATTTAAATCTCTCAGCAACTGGCAACTGGAAGCTCAGAGACATTCACCTCTTAATAGTTTATAAAACATACAATCATCTGAAATCACATACTGCTTTCCACTTCTTTTTCTAACTATGATTATATAAAAATATTTTACTTTCAAAAGTAGCTCTTTGCCTTTTTCCTAAGTTTTCTTTATTTTTTTTTTCTCCTTGGTTTAGAAATAGATTCTATTGTGAAGTAGTAAAATACATAGTCTCTAAAACAAGACATGTTTCTTTGTCAGCCAAAATATTTTTCCCTGAAATTTTCATTTGTTATGTGTCATAACCATTATACTCAATAATAATTTACCTAGAGTATTCCAAAATTATGTGACCATTTGCACTTCTAAAACAGTACAGTGTTTTCTGTCATGTATTACAGGACAGTCTATCTTGTATTATAGCTGAATTGATTATACTTAAAGAGTCTATGAGAATGAAATTTGTAGAACCAAGAAATTATGACCAAATATACATAGCACTATTCAACAAATTCTTGCCAATTATTCCAATACCATATTACTTTCTACTTAATTTTTCTCTTTTCACTTATTTCTTCCTCTTTTTTTTAATCTTAAAAACTGTAAATTAAGTATGATTTGAAATAATGGTAAATATCAATTTCAAGTGAATGGAAACAAAATGACACTTGTTTTTATCTTTAGGATTTTTTTAGGTCTGAAGAAACATTTAATTGAAAATAACATCTGAGAATGACACACAAAAGGGTTTTTTTATTTTTCCTTTCATTCCTTTTTTTGAAAGCTTTGACACAAAAGATTCCATTGTTATTAATATCTATGTGTTAGTCTTCTACTTGTTAACTTGCTATGTTAAAGTGAAGATAATTGGTAATTGAAGGATTGAAAAATCAAAGATCATCTCTGTTAGGTACTTTAACAAACGAATGTTCATTTCTAATATTTGACTCAGTAATATATGGCTGTTTTTTTAAAGAAAAATAGTTTTATGTGTTGTTTGTTATTTATATATACCCTCAGGTGCCTAGGTTTATCTCTTTACAAAAAGATAATTACTATTCTAAATAAGTCAGACTTTCCCACACCTTTGAAAGAACACTTTGGTCAAACAGAGCAATGGTAGGTAGGCAAACTATGGTATAATTGGCACCTATGGGCACTTGATGTAATTAATTGCTAAAAAAACAAGCATGACCCACACCATCAGTCTCTTGTTTTTCCAATTCATTTTATTACTCTCTGCTTTTTCTTGACTTCTGCTAAAATTTCCATTTTTTATAATATTATATGTATTTCCTTTATGTCTGCATCCAAGGTGGAAAGTACTGTAGAATGTCTTCCCAACCCCTGTTCAACAGCTGCTCTGGATTACCTGCTCCCTGACAGGGCCCATGTTTTGGGCTAGCGCTGTTAATGTGCTCACACATTTCTTCTCCCACTGCTTATCTGTATGCCAAAAGTTGAATGTTTTGTTTCCAAATACATTTATGTCAGATATAATTGTTACTGTAGCCAGATAATTTAAATAACTATCATGTAAAAGTGATAAATGAGTATAAAAGTTTTTAAAAAAAAGGATTTCTTAGGAAACAAATGAATGGTTCTGAAGGAAGTGATAAGCATAAGCTATTAAAAATGCCAACAAATTTGATTTGAGTCAGTCATCTGTAAGAGATTTTTTGGGGGGAGTGAAGTGTGTGAGTATCTGTATACATATTACTTTTTATGGCTTTTCAACTGATTGGTCTATTTTTAAAAAGCAACATTGGAAACCACAGACTATATGTTATGCAAAAAGAAACAATGCTAACAAACAAAGTTCAGCAGCACACTGAAAGGATCATACAAAATGAAGTGGGATTTATTCCAGGGATGCAAGGATGGATCAACATCCCCAAGTCAAGTAATGTGAAACACCACATTAACACAATTAAGGATAAAATTTATATGATTATCTCAGTAGATGCAGATAAAGCGTTTGACAAAATTCAACATCCATTTATGATAAAAACTCTCAACAGAGTGGTTATAGAGGGAACATACCTCAACATAATATAGGCCATGTATGACAAGCTTACAGCTAACATCATACTCAATGGTGAAAAAAATGAAAGCTTTTTCCTAAGATCAGATATAAGACGATGATGCACACTTCACCACTTTTAATCAACAGAGTACTGGAATTCCTATCCAAAGCTATTAAATAAAAGACATCTAAATGGGAAAGAAAGAAGTAAAAGTATCTCTATTTGCAGACGACATGATAGTATATATAGAAAACCCAAAGGACTATCAAAAACCTGTTAAAACTAATTTAAAAATTTAGTAAATTTATAGGACATAAATCAATATACATAAATCACTTGCATTTCAAAACACTGACAACAGACTATCAGAGAGAGAAATAAAGAAAACAGTCTCATTTACAATTGCATCAAAAAGAATAAAATACCTAAAAATAAATTTAACCATGGAGGTGAAAAGTTTATACATTGAAAACTACATGACATTGATGAAAAAAATTGAATAAGCTACAAATTAATAAAAAGATATTCCATGTTAATGGACTAGAAGAATTAATCTTGTTAAGATGTGCATACTACCCAAAGCAATCTATGGATTCAAGGCAATGCCTATCAAGATTCCAGTGGTATTTTTCACAGGAATAGGAAAAACAATCCTAATTTTGTACAGAATTACAAAAGACCCCCATAGCCAAATTTGCTGCTGATCGATTTCTGGGGGTAAAATCTCTATGTTATCAGGTAGGTGTATGTTTAATTAAGAAACAAATTAATTCTACTCCAAAATGGTTGTTAACATTTTATACTCATAAAAAATATCTGCAACTTCTAGTTTCGGCACATATTTGCCAGTATCAAGTGTCATTTTTTTGTGTGTGTTCTTTTGGTGGTGTGAAATAGGATCTTGTTGCATTTTTTGCATGCATTTTCATCTTATATAATGACATTGAGGAACATTTCATATTTTCACAAGCCACTAGCATGTCTTATATTGTGAAATATCTGTTTAAGAGTTTTGCGCATGGGTAGCAGGTTGCAAGAGTACTTTATTCCAAACATCAATTATTTGCCATACATATAGGGAATAATTTCTTCCAGCCTGTAGCTTAAAGTGTTATTTTTTATGTTTTGCAGTTTGATTAGGAGAAAATTTTCATTGATACTGTATTTCTTACAAATTGAAGACTTGTGGCAAGCCTAGATTGAGCAGGTCTATCAGCACCATTTTCTCAACAGTATTTGCTCACTTCATGTCTCTGTGTCACATTTTGGTAATTCTCACATTTCAAACTTTTTCATTACTGTTGTACTTGTATGGTAATCTTACATCAGTCTCTCAATTTTTTGCCTACAGGGTCTGGTGGAAGCAAGTGTAGTGAGAACTTTTCCCTTTTCTTTCTTTTTGTTTGAATTGAGATAACTCAGTACTGTTTCCCATAGTGGCTGCACCAATTTACATTCCCACCAACTGTGTACCAGAGTTTTCTTTTCTCCACATCCTCACCAACATTTGTTATTTGTGGCCTTTTTGATGACAGCCATTCTGACAGGTGGGGGGGTGATATGTCCTTGCGATTTTGATTTGCATTTCCCTTATGATTAGTGATGAGCATCTTTTCATGTGCCTGTTGACCATCTGTATGTCTTCTTTAGAAAAATGTTGATTCAGGTCTTCTGCCCATTTTTTTTATCAGGTTGATTTTTTTGGTATTGAGTTGTTTATGTATTTTGGATATTAACCCCTTACTGGTCATATCATTTGCAAGTATTTTTCTCCCATTCAGTGGGTTGTATTTTTGTTGATTTCCTTTGCTGTGCAAAAGCTTTTAAGTTTAATTAGGTCCCATTTGTTTATTTTTGCTTTCATTTCCTTTGCCTTATGATACAGTTCCAAAAACATATTGTTATGATTTATATCAAAAAGGTGACAAAAGCAGGAAAGTTTTATACCTTTTAGACAAAGAAACAATAAAGTTGTGAAGAATTGATAAGACATAAAGGTTTGGGCTTAGTGTAGTGAAGAGGTGAAGAAGTAACAAGGTTTATTTATGCAGACTTCTCAGCTCTAGATTCCCTGTCTCTGGTACTAAGGATGCCTTCTCCCCTCCTAGTGCAGGGAAAGTACCTTTCACATGGAAGATTTAGCTCTTGCTTTCAGGGACATAAAGGACAGTCAGAGTGCCCTTCTTGCATCATCTGTTTCTCAAACACATTTAATTCAAAATAATCAATATTCCAAAATGATATATTTTGGGGTGACATATTCTGAATGCCTACATCTAAAATTCAGACACAGCCTTTGAGCTCAACTATATATAGGATACTACAATAAAGTTAACTTTGTTATCTACCAGTGAATCAGTTTTTCAGTCATTCATAGATTTAACTTTGTGTCCTGAATGTGAGCTGTTACAAGGGTTATGTTTTGAGTTAATGCTGTTCAATGAATATAAATTGATAGAAATAAATTCTAGATATCTGCTATGCAGTGCAGTGTCTATAGTTAGCAGTATGGTGCAGTGCTGTGCACTAAAATGTTTGTTAAGAGGATGGATTTTATGTTAAGTATTCTTACCACACACACATGTACAAAGCAAAAGGACACAGAGAAACCTTTGGAGGGATGGATATGTTTGTTACCTTAATAATGGTGATAGTATCGCAAGTGTTTGCATATGTCCAAACCCATAAAGTAGTATACATTAAAGTGTGCAGTTTTTGTATATCAGTTATACTTCATTGAGGCTGTAAAAAATGACTCAAATGTGCATGTTATAAGACAGAGTAAAAAAAAGTGTCATATCTAAGGTAATAAATAGGGCAACTAGTATGAAGAACTCTTTGATTTTAATAAATCAGCATACCATGTACAGCATGAAGATAAACTTTTTTTATTCAACTTCTCAATATATTCCCCCTAATTTAGCAAGTTGTGATGCACCAAAATCAAATGTATTTGGAGTCTTCCAGAAATAAAGAGTACAGAAAAGATGACATGATTGAATAAACAAAAGATGGAAGAACACATAATTTTGTCCTCAAAAATAGAAGAAATACAAAGGTACAAATAAAAATGTCTTTAAATGATATGGAAAATTTATGAGTTAGGAAAAACACAGTTGTTTTGGAGAGACTAAATAGGTAAGGGGTTATATTTTAATTAGATGATTGGATTAATTAGATTAAGCCTCTGAGAGAGTCTTATTTGGGTTGAGAAGCTAAAGTTGAGAGGGGAGGAATGTGACACAGTATTGACTGCAGGTGGGATAGAAGACTGTACAAAAGAGTTCCTTGAGCAATAGAGTAGTAAATAAGTGGCTTCATAATGAGAATTTGTATTGATCCAGTTCTGCGAAGAATATGCAGGATTTGGACAGAGAAAAGGCAAGAGGGAGGGCTTCCCAAATTGGATCAATAATCTTAGCAGCATCAATCTGCCACAGGTATTCTTAAATAAAAGTATTTGTTCTACTTTCACTTTCATTTATCAAGTAATTTTCTACTCACCTAATGTTAAATTCTGCCAGTCACCTGATCTCCCTCAAGTTTGTCACATTCACTTTTGATGCCCTCTTAACTCATTAAGACAGCATCTAACACTGTGAGTTTAAGAATCTGACACAATTTCACTGCGGTCAGGCAAGATGCAAGGCTGGTCAGGCAAATGCACCTCCCTGTTTTTTTATGGGTTTGAAGTATCTTTTGTCTAGAAAGATGTATTATTATACAAAAGATCTATTTGGCAATTTATGGTTTTCTTTTTATCTATTCAATTGTTCTCTGGTATTCTTATAATAAAAAAGGGAACCTTTTAAGAATAATAACGTGCCAATTACCTTTAATTACTCGCTAGCTCTTACGGTTAAAAAACCCCTCATTTTAGGTTTAGTTTGTGTCTGAATAGAACATTTCATATTTGAACCCCTTAATAAAAAGGCTTTCTGATTTTCCATGATGTTCTTTTCTGTTTAATGTATTCTCTAAATTTAACACATTATTTAAAGTGCCATCCATCTACCTGATCAACTTAAAAAGATAGAGAAGCACACAAGTAAAGCTTATTATCTATATTTAATTCTGGTAACATTTCCATTTTCACCATCAAATAAATATTAACTGTAAAGTACATATTTTAAAATCACTCTATTTTATATAATACTTTCTATGGAAATAGGAATGAAGCAGTGATGTAAGCAAGATAGAGAGTACCATTATGTACATTATTTGCCTGATTTAAACTCTCGTACCCTTAAATAAAAAAGTGTAACAAATAGGAAAAAAAGAGCTATCAAATTTGAAGGACTAGAAAGAGAAAATGAAGGATAAAATAGAAAATAGGAATTTTAACTTTTTTTCAGAAATTTTGGGGATATTGAAACTTAGCCCATAACTTTTACATCATACATTTCATTTACTCCCAGGTATATGTTAAGTATTTATAAAATTAATAAGGTAAATTTGGATTTAAGCAGTATGTGTCTTTAAATGTAATATGTTCATTTGGGTTTTTCTGTAAGATGTTATGGAAAAACCCGAACGAACTTTTTGGCCAACCCAATATATGCTACTTGATTAATACAGAAAATGGACAATAGTTTCCTTATAGTCAAGTATTCTGCACACAAATTATTTTTTTAATTAAAGAAAGAATAAAAATTCTGAAAGCTTATTGTCTTAGCTTAAACTGCTATAAAAGCTATATACTAGGTGGCTTAAACAACAGAAATTTATTTCTTACAGTTCTAGACACTAGGAAATCCAAGATCAAGGTGCCAGCAGACTTGGCTCCTGGTGAGAGCTCACTTCCTGTTTTGCAGACAGCCATTTTTTTTTCTTTTTCTGGTATGCTCACATGTGGAGAGAGATCATCTCTCTCATGTCTCTTTTAATAAGGGCACCAATCCTATTCATGAGGGTTCCACCATCATGACTTAATTACCTCCTAAATGCCCTACCTCATTTGGGGATTGGGAGTACAATATATGAATTCTGGGGAGACACAAAATCCAGTCCACAACACTTAGGTAGCAAGATGTAGTCTAAATCCAAGAATTAGTGTTTTCTAATATTATATTTTTAAAAAGCTCTTAGAGTAAAATGCCATGTACATCTCATTTGGGGATTGATCTTGCTTAATTAATAGAATGATCTTAAGCCACATAGTTTGGGTCCTATTAAGGAGAACTGTTCTACAATTATTCCTAGTTCTACTGCTCACATGGAAATTCAGTTTTGTGTCTCCTCTTTCTGATCATGTGATTATATAAAACCATTAAAATGTGTTATTATTTTAATATGTGAAATGTACTGGTAGGTTATGTAAATGGTAAATGCTACTTTAAAATATAATACATTTCATAGAAGAAGTACTCAGATGTCATATTTATTGTGGAAAATTAAGAAATAGCTAAGGTTACAGTTGTCACCATCTAAATGAGTTATGAGGTAGCAATATATTATGTAAGAAAATAGAGAGGGAGTATAGTCAGAAAAAAATAAACAAAATTTGACATGGAGTGATTTTTATTAGACATACGTACTAAAAATGAAGAAAACCACAAATTTTGCCTTTTACCTCTATAGAAAAAATATAGAATATGATAGTACTGGATGAATACTACTTAGAAAATCTAATGCAAAACTAAGATATTCATCAAGTATAAAAATATAGTTAGGGCTTCCCTGGTGGTGCAGTGGTTGAGAGTCCGCCTGCCGATGCAGGGGACACAGGTTCGTGCCCCGGTCCAGGAAGATCCCACGTGCCGCGGAGCGGCTAGGCCCGCGTACAGAAGAAAAAAAAAAAAAAAAAAAAATATATATATATATATATATATATATATATATATATATATATATATATATATATGTTTCTAAGAAATAGTGAAACCCACACATAATAGTAGCAAATGACACAGAATCCAAAACTTTTCCCTGCAAAGATGGAGGGAAAAATTGCTGAACACTCAATTAAAATCAGGGAACTAGGATTGAATCTCAGTAAAATGGGATTGGAATACACCTGGGCTACCTTTCTGCAGCTGTATCACCTGCACAAAGTCTTACCTAAACTCTTCTAACAAGATTAAATATATCAACCCAACAGTTTTGTTCTGTTTTTGTTATTTACTAAATACTTTCACATCTCAATGTATGCAAAGAGAGACAGATCCAGAGAGGAATAAAGGAAGAATAAACTAGGTAATTATTATAAAGTGTTGTCAAGAGAAAGACACTGCATAGGGTAGTCACAGAGACATCTTTACTGATCATCTTGATTAAAGTGAATAATCACTGAATGTCATCAGCATTTTGTCCTTTAGCAGATCCCATGTTATATAAGAAAACTTTATATAAATGCTTGTATATATATAAAATATGTGTATGTCTGGTATGAGTGTATGTATATTCACACACATAATCATATAGTAGGTATATGATTAGCACTGATTTCAGCACTTCTTATATTACTGTTTCATCAGTTTTCATTCTATTCCAAAATGTGTTAAAATATATAGAGAATATAAGGAAATGAACTATCACTCAGAAATTAACTATTACTCAGAGATTCTAGTAGTCGAACGCAGTAACTTTTTCATAAGTGTTATAGTACATGCAATTAAAATATATAGAACCACTCTACCTGGAGTTTATTAAAGATGGATTGAAATAGATTGAGTTGACTTTAACATTTTGAGTCCTATAGCTTATGTCAAAATTTTCTTCAGAATTGAATTTTCTATTCTTGGTCAAAATGTCTATGTAAATCTTAATTTCAGATTCTTTCTTTACTTTTATTAGAATCTATTTCATATTGTTATAATTTAAAATTTTCTGAAAATTATGGGCAAAAATAGGGAAGCCATAAAAGTATATGTTCATCTTTGTAATATATACACCAAAACATCATTAAGATAGAGGTCATTACTACCTTGATCTGTTTAAGCAGTGATATTTAATAAAATTAAGTTATTCATCTTTTGAAGATAAAGTTATTTTATCTTTTGAAGATAAAATCCATCAAAGTAAACCATTAATCAAATTCAATAGATATGAAATTAAAAATAATAATATGTGGTCAGATATTGCTAACAAGTAGTAGTAATTTGATCTCTTAGGAAACTAAATTTATTTACCCAAAAGACCATAGTTAACATATGCTATGATGAAATTAAGAATGAGATTCTAGGCTATTAATCATGCAGAAGATTGCAATTATGTTTTGTTATTTTCCTGAAAGTTTCAAATTATACTATTTACTCCTCTTTCACTCAAGACTACAATATAACTTCAGTTATAAAACAAAAACAAATATTTATGATTATAAATACTTTGAAATAGACTTTGTGTCTATAAATGTAAAACAGTTTGAACAACTGAATTTCTAAACTATTGTAATAGTTACGTATGTAATTTCTCTGTGAATCCATAGTATGGTGTTTCACATACTATGGTTGTATTAAGACCGAAGCAAGGATATTTTTTAGCAGGATATTGAATAGTTGGGTGTCCAGAGACACAAGGGAATTTCTATTGAAACTTTGAATAGCAATATAATGCTTTAAAATTACCTACAGTATAGAAAAGTTTAACAAAAATTTAATCTACGTTACCATATATAAGGGAGATACCTCAACCATGGTTTTGATATAATGACTGGAGAATGGACTGACCTAGAGACAGTGACTACAGTTGCACTCTGACAATTTGAGGAGAAATTTAAAGATTGAACTGAGATTGAGAAAGGGATCCTAGACTCCCTTTCTTTCAGAATTCTATATATAACGTAGGATCTAAAGAAGTTTCTGATGAGAGATTTGAAACAAAAAATGTTCCAAGAGATATACTTAAGTAAAGGAGAAAAGCAGAAGAGGTCTCAGGTGAAATAAATGAATTTTCCATAATATAGGCGCCCAGAAATCTTAGCATCAACATATTACTTTATTTATTAGTTTTTCTAAATTACTAATATAGTTATTTGTCAAAAGATAGTGACTCATTTTTTAGCTAGTCTAAGGTTTTAAGCTGTAAGGTTAAGATGGTTATGATAGGACATAGAACATATAACCCAGGAATGTGCAGGAAACCAGTTATTTGAGAGGTGCATTAAATTATTTAATGAACATGAAAATATATATGTTTATTAATAGTAGAAGGATATGATATAAATAAACATGAAATGAAAAAGTATCTGTGTATTTGTTTTGCACTGTTGCATAACAAATTATTAAAAAGCTAGTGGCTTGAAAGAGCATACACACATTATTTCAATTTCCATAGGTCAGTAGTCTGAGCATTCTTGGCTGGGCCCTGTACTTAGGATTTTACAACTTTGCAATTAAGAGGTCGTCCAGGGCTAAGTCCTCATCTGAGGCTTGGGGCCTTCTTCCAAGCTTAATCATGCATGTGATATATCCTCATATTCACAGGTTTCTCCAAAATTAAGGAGAGGATGCTATACAGAATAATAATATGAGGAGGTGAGAATCTTGGGGACCATCTTATAATTTAAGCTAGGATATTCAGGAATTGTAGGGCAACTGAGATTTTATCCTAATTGTAAACTAATTGCTAACCTCCCACAGTTTTGTGATGCTGAGAGATGACACAAGATCCCTAAGTCAGAGATACAGGATGTTATTACTCACAAGCTAGAGATGGCTTGTGTTTTATGATTTTATTGGTTCCCCTTCAGTCCCAAAACAATTCAGGGTTACATGGGATGTTCTAGGTAGGTGCTGCACATACTATGGGTTTGTGCCATGGCTGAGGACTCTCTCATAGAAAGGCTACTAATACTCGTACCTAACTTTTGCCCTGTAAGAAGACATTATCTTCCCTATCCTGGTCAGGAAAAAATCCGTTCCTCTGCCCTGATGTAGGGCACTATCTCTCTCTTCCAAGGCTGTTTGCTATACAATCTCTTTGAAAAGATTGGACTAAAGTTGTGAATGTCCTATACTGTAAAGACATGCAGAAATGCAAGAGACCCATAGAGAATGCTTCCTCAACAGAAGTTCATCAACATAACAAAAGGATACCTACATTTCTCCAAAATTAATTTTTAGATTAAAAAACATAAAATGATTTGCAAGTTCGGTCCTGCACCAACCTCACGGACTTCCTCCCTGAACAACCTGTGAGCGACAACCCTTCCTCGCACCTGACTGGGCCTCCAGGGTGAGGGGGTGCTGCACAAAAGGAAATCTGAGGCACAGAGAAGTTAACTGCCTACTCCAAGAACACAGAACTACAGTATGGCTGACAGGGTCATGGTGCTCCGGCCAGGTGCCAGACCTGAGCCTTTGAGTGGGAGAGCCAAGTTCAGGACATTGGTACACCAGAGACCTCCTGGCCCCACATAATATCAAATGGCAAAAGCTCCCCCAGAGATCTCCATCTCAACGCTAATACCCAGCTCCACTCAATGACCAGCAGGCCACAGTGCTGGACACCCTATGCAAAGCACAGAAACACAACCCCACCCATTAGCAGAGAGGCTGCCTAAAATCATAATAAGGTCACAGACACCCCAAAACACACCACTGGATGAGTTCCTGCCCATCAGAAAGACAAGATCCAGCCTCATCCAGCAGAACACAGGCACCAGTTCCCTCCACCAAGAAGCCTACACAACCCACGGAACCAACCTTACCCACTGGAGGAAGACACCGAAAACAACAGGAACCATGAACCTTCAGCCTGTGAAAAGGAGACCCCAAACACAGTAAGCTAAGCAAAATGAAACGACAGAAAAATACACAGCAGATGAAACAGCAAGGTAAAAACCCACCAGACCAAACAAATGAAGAGGAAATAGGCAGTCTACCTGAAGAAGAATTCAGAGTAAAGATAGTAAAGATGATCTAAAATCTTGCAAGTAGAATAGAGAAAATACAAGAAATGTTTAACAAGGACATAGAAGAAATAAAGAGCAAACAAACTATGATGAACAACATGATAAATGAAATTTAAAATTCTCTAGAAGGAATCAATAGCAGAATAACTAAGGCAGAAGAACGGATAAGTGACCTGGAAGGTAAAACA
This sequence comes from Delphinus delphis, assembly GCF_949987515.2. Taxonomy (NCBI): domain Eukaryota; kingdom Metazoa; phylum Chordata; class Mammalia; order Artiodactyla; family Delphinidae; genus Delphinus; species Delphinus delphis. The sequence goes on from NC_082687.1 coordinate 128,411,685, forward strand.
GTGGAAATAACTACTACAGAGCATAATAAAGAAAAAAGAACGAAAAGAATTGAGGATAGTCTCCGAGACCTCTAGAACAACATTAAACACACCAACATTCAAATTATAGGGGTCCCAGAAGAAGAAGAGAAAAAGAAAGACACTGAGAAAATATTGGAATAGATTATAGTTGAAAACTTCCCTAATATGGGAAAGGAAGTAGTCAATCAAGTCCAGGAAGCACAGAGAGTCCCAAACAGGATAAATACAAGGAGAAACACACCAAGACACATATTAATCAAACTATCAAAAAATTAAATACAAAGAAAAAATATTATAAGCAGCAAGGGAAAAGCAACAAATAGCATACAAGGGAATCCCCATAAGGTTAACAGCTGATCTTTCAGCAGAAACTCTGCAAACCAGTAGGGAGTGGCAGGACATATTTACAGTGATGAAAGGGAAAGCCTACAACCAAGATTACTCTACACAGAAAGGATCTCATTCAGATTTGACAGAGAAATTAAAACCTTTACAGACAAGCAAAAGCTAAGAGAATTCAGAACCACTAAACCAGCTTTACAACAAATGCTAAAGGAGCTTCTCTGGGCAGGAAACACAAGAGAAGGAAAAGACTTACAATAACAAATCCAAAACAATTAAGAAAATGATAAAAGGAACATACAGATCAATAACTACCTAAAATGTAAATGGATTAAATGCTCCAACAAAAAGACATAGACTGGCTGAATGGATACAAAAACAAGACCCATATATATGGTGTCTACAAGACACCCACTTCAGACCTAGGGACACATAAAGACTGAAAGTGAAGGGATGGAAAAAGATATTCCATGCAAATGGAGATCAAAAGAAAGCTGGAGTAATAATTCTCTATCACACAAAATAGACTTTAAAATAAAGACTATTACAAGAGACAAAGAAGGACACTGCATAATGATCAAGGGATCAATCCAAGAAGAAGATATAACAATTGTAAATATTTATTCACCCAACAGAGGAGCACCTCAATATATAAGGCAAATGCTAACAGCTATAAAAAGGGAAATCGACAGTAACACAGTCATAGTAGGGGACTTTAACACTGCACTCTCACCAATGGACCAATGATCAAAAATGAGAATAAGGAAATACAAACTTTAAATGATGCATTAAACAAGATGGACTTAATTGATATTTATAGGACATTCCATCCAAAAACAACAGAATACACTTTCTTCTCAAGTGCTCATGGAACATTCTCCAGGATAGATCATATCTTGGGTCACAAATCAAACCTGGTAAATTTAAGAAAATTGAAATTGTATCAAGTATCTTTTCCAGCCACAATGCTTTGAGACTAGATATAAATTACAGGAAAAAACCTGTAAAAAATACAAACACATGGAGGCTAAACAATACACTACTAAAGAACCAAGAGATCACTGAAGAAATCAAAGAGGAAATCAAAAAATACCTAGAAACAAATGACAATGAAAACGCGATGACCCAAAATCTATGGGATGCAGCAAAAGCAGTTCTAAGAGGGAAGTTTATAGCAATACATTCCTACCGCAAGAAACAAGAAACATCTCAAATACACAACCTAACTGTACACCTAAAGCAATTAGAGAAAGAAGAACAAAAAAAAAACCTAATGTGGGCAAAAGGAAAGAAATCATAAATATCAGATCAGAAATAAAGGGAAAAAAATGAAGGAAATGATAGCAAAGATCAATAAAACTAAAAGCTGGTTCTTTGAGAAGATAAACAAAATTGATAAACCATTAGCCAGACTCATCAAGAAAAAAAGGGAGAATACTCAAATCAATAAATTAGAAACGAAAAAGGAGAAGCAACAACTGACACTGCATAAATACAAAGGATCATGAGAGATTACTACAAGCAACTATATGCCAATAAAATGGACAACCTGGAAGAAATGGACAAATTCTTAGTACAACCTTCCGAGACTGAACCAAGAAGAAATAGAAAATATAAACAGACCAATCATAAGCACTGAAATTGAAACTGTGATTAAAAAGCTTCCAACAAACAAAAGCCCAGGGCCCGATGGCTTCACAGGCGAATTCTATCAAATATTTAGAGAAGAGCGAATACCCATCCTTCTCAAACTCTTCCAAAATTTGCCAAGGAAGGAACACTTCCAAACTCATTCTATGAGGCCACCACACCCCTGATACCAAAACCAGACAAAGATGTCACAAAGAAAGAAAACTTTCTGGTGAACTGATGAACATAGATGCAAAAATCCTCAACAAAATACTAGCAAACAGAATGCAATAGCACATTAAAAGGATCACACAATATGATCAAGTGGGGTTTATCCCAGGAATGCAAGAATTCTTCAATATACACAAATCAATCAATGTGATAAACCATATTAACAAGTTGAAGGAGAAAAACCATATGATCCTCTCAATAGATGCTGAAAAAGCTTTCAACAAAATTTGACACCCATTTATGATAAAAACCCTGCAGAAAGTGGGCATAGAGGGAACTTACCTCAACATAATATGGGCCATATATGACAAACCCACAGCTAACATCATTCTTAATGGTGGAAAACTGAAACCATTTCCAGTAAGATCAGGAACAAGACAGGGTTGCCCACTCTCACCACTATTATTCAACATAGTTTTGGAAGTTTTAGCCACAGCAATCAGAGAAGAAAAAGAAATAAAAGGAATCCAAATAGGAAAAGAAGTAAAACTGTCACTGTGTGCCATGGTACTATACATAGAGAATCCTATAGATGCTACCAGAAAACTACTAGAGCTAATCAATGAATTTGTTAAAGTAGCAGGATACAAAATTAATGCACAGAAATCTCTTGCATTCCTGTACACTAATGATGAAAAATCTGAAAGAGATTAAGGAAACACTCCCATTTACCATTGCAACAAAAAGAATAAAATACCTAGGAATAAACCTACATAAGGAGACAAAAGACCCATATGCATAAAACTATAAGACACTGATGAAAGAAATTAAAGATGATACAAACAGATGGAGAGATATACCATGTTCTTGGATTGGAAGAATCAACATTGTGAAAATGAGTATACTACCCAAAGCAATCTACAGATTCAGTGCAATCTCTATCAAACTACCAATGACATTTTTCACAGAACTAGAACAAAAAATTTCACAGTTTGTGTGGAAACACAGATGACCCCGAATAGCCAAAGCAATCCTGAGAAAGAAAAACTGAGCTGGAGGAATCAGGCTCCTGGACTTCAGACTATACTACAAAGCTACAGTAATCAAGACAGTATGGTACTGGCACAAAAACAGAAATATAGATCAATGGAACAGGATAGAAAGCCCAGAGATAAACCCACACACATATGGTCACCTTATCTTTGATAAAGGGGCAAGAATATACAATGGAGAAAAGGCATCCTCTTCAATAAGTGGTGCTGGGAAAACTGGACAACTATATGTAAAAGCATGAATTTCTAACACTCTGTGACGTCATACACAAAAATAAAGTCAAAATGGATTAAAGACCAAAATGTAAGGCCAGACACTATCAAACTCTTAGCGGAAAACATAGGCAGAACATTCTATGACATAAATCACAGCAAGACCCTTTTTGACCCACCTCCTAGAGTAATGGAAATAAAAACAAAAGTAAAGAAATGGGACCTAATGAAACTTTAAAGTGTTTGCACAGCCAAGGAAACCATTAACTAGATGAAAAGACAACCCTCAGAATGGGAGAAAATATTTGCATATGAAGCAACTGACAAAGGATTAATCTCCAAAATTTGCAAGCAGCTCATGAAGCTCAATATCGAAAAAACAAACAACCAAATCCAAAAATGGGCAGAAGACCTAAATAGATATTTCTCCAAAGAAGATATGCAGATTGCCAACAAACACATGAAAGGATGCTCAACATCACTAATCATTAGAGAAATGCAAATCAAAACTACAATGAGGTATCACCTCACACCAGTTAAGATGGCCATCATCAAAAAATCTACAAACAATAAATGCTGGAGAGGATGTGGAGGAAAGGGAACCCTCTTGCTCTGTTGGTGGGAATTTGACTCAGCAATCTCACTACTGGGCATATACCCTGAGAAACCATAATTCAATAAGAGTCATGTACCACAATGTTCATTTCAGCTCTATTTACAATAACCAGGACTTAGAAGCAACCTAAGTGTCCATCAACAGATGAATGGATAAAGAAGAAGTGGCACATATATACAATGGAATATTACTCAGCCATAAAAGGAAACAAAATTGTTATTTGTAGTGAGGTGGATGGACCTAGAGTCTGTCATACAGATTGAAGTAAGTCAGTAAGTGAAAAGCAAATACCTTATGCTAATACATATATATGGAATCTTGAAAAAAAAAAGGTTTTGAAGAACCTAGGGGCAGGACAGGAATAAAGACATAGATGTAGAGAATGGACTTGAGGACACAGGGAGGGGGAAAGGTAAGCTGCGACGAAGTGAGAGAGTGACATGGACTTATATTCACTACCAAATGTGAAACAGATAGCTAGTGGGAAGCAGCCACATAGCACAGGGAGATCAGCTCGTGCTTTGTGTCCACCTAGATGGGTGGGATAGGGAGGGTGGGAGGGAGATGCAAGTCGGAGGAGATATGGTGATATATGTAAATGTATAGCTGATTCACTTTGTTATACAGTAGAAACTAACACACAATTGTAAAGCAATTATACTCCAATAAATATGTTAATAAAAATGATTTGCTTGCATTTTGTTTTATTTTAAAAAAGTAAGTTTTGTTTATGGTTTTTTTTTTTCCCACACGTTAAAACATTTCCTAGGAGAAGGGAACATGCTATATGAAAAACAACAAAATAGCCACAATTTTATCTTCAGTTGGTATTAACTTTGTGCTAATTGTAGTTATGAATGATTATACTTATGACCAATTATTACATCTGCTAAGCAGTGATGCTAGTATTCACATCAAGGTTTGTTCAATTATAAAACTGATGCTCTTTTTTTTGTTTTCCTGCTTCTACTCTGTAAACACCATGAATTTTTATATATGACACCAAGAAAACACACTGAAGATTAAAAAAATATCCCCCCAGACATTTCTTAACAAATTTCACAGTGCTGGGGGAATATGAATAAATTTTAAAAGCCTAAAAATAAAATCATAATGAATTCCTAGCAGTTCTTTTTTCATTTTTAAATACATCTTTTTCTGCTCACAGACTATTTCTAAAATCAGTAAGCTTTAGTTTTTAGGACAGTTTTAGGTTCACAGCAAAATTGATGTGGAAGTGCAGAGATTTTCCATATACCTCCTGCCCACACACAAAAATAGCCTTCCCCGTTAGCAACACCCCTCACCAGAGTGGTACATTTGCTACAACTGATGAGTCTACATTGACACACCATTATCATACCAAGTTCATAGTTTCCTTTAGCATTCACTCCTGGTGTTGGACATTCTGTGGTTTTGAACAAATGTGTAATGACATGGATCCATCATTATAGTATCATACAGAACAGTTTCACTCCTAACCACTGATCTTTTTACTGTTTCCAGAGCTCCTTTCCTTTCCAGAATGTCATATAGTTGTAATAATATAGTGTATAGCCTTTTCAGATTAGCTTCTTTGACTTAGCCATATGCCCTTATGGTTCCTCTGTATATTAACATAGCTTGATAGCTCATTTCTTTTTAGAGGAGAATGATATTTATAGTAATGGCTACATCATAGTTTATGCATTTTCCTATTGGAAGACATCTTGGTTGTTTCCAAATTTTCACAATTGTGATTAAAGCTGTTATAAATATTCATGTGCAGGTTACTTTGTGAAAGTAAGTTTTCAGCTCATCTGGGTAAGTACCAAGGAGTGAAATTGCTGGATCATAGGGTAAGAGTATGTTTAGTTTTGTAAGAAACTGCCAAAATATCTTCCGAAGTGGCTGCACCACCCAACAATGAATGAAAGTTCCTGTTGCTCCACATTCTTATCACAGATTTTAAAAGATAAACACATACACATATCAATGCAAAGCATTCTGTTGCTCTTTCATTACATAATGCACTTCACCAAAAGAATATAAAAAAGAAAATTGGTTAAAAATAAATATGCCAGTGTCTAAATTTTTGTTTGTTCATTATTTAATTTTATTTTAAAAGCATAGATAGAACATATAGATAGATAAGCTCTACTGAATGTTTTAATACATTCTCCCACAAATAAAAATAATGCACGTTTAGTCAAAATGTAGGTTAAATTTATTTTTAAAGTATGAATTATTATGAATATGTTATTCTCAATAAAATATAAATTGAAAAGAATGTATTTGCCACGCAGTTGCACACATCACTCCCAGAATAATTAGAAAATATTGCATTCAGAGCACTTTTTAATATACAGTTTCAAGAATAAGAGTCTAATTATTCACTTGGTCAGCTCATAACTATGTATTGAGCATCAGCTATGCTGTGCTTTTTAATCTTGAGTTATACAAACATGAACACTACTCAGAAATCCTAGTTAGTGACCTACTGCTTGAAATATATTTGTCACAGAAAAGTCTGCTTTAATTTATTATTTTAAAAAATCATTTGATACGAATTTGGTGGATCAGAATGTTAATCTGATATTACTTTTTCACTTGCTTTATGTTAATATTTATGTGAATTGTATCATGGTGACTTGACAATGTGACATAAAATTATTGACCATAATAAATTTTAGTTTAGGCTAAATGATTTATTTAAGTCTCTAAATGAAATTAAATACAAATTAGGTTACAAGCATTTGCAGACACTTGAACTAGTGAAAGACCATCACAACCATCTCTGTTTTATTTTGTTTTCTACTTTACAGAGCCAATTTTCACATGTTCATGCTTGATCTGATTGATCAGATTGGAGAAAAAATCTCTTTTAAATGATAGTACCAGTGTCTAGTTAACTAGCCCTGAACCAGTGGGATAAATTGGCATTTATATAAAGTACGGATAAATTATATTTGGACAAAAATATAGTATGATAATTTTACCACATGCTGCATGTTATATATTGACAAATTTGTTTGCTTTATCAATAACTAAGCTGACACTTTATTCACACAGACGAGGTCAAATATATATATGTATGTATATATATATATATATATTTGTGTTTTTAGAGTGTATGATCTACAAAATGTATTTCTTATTGTTACCTTCTAGTCACTACCTTCCAGCAGTTTTTTGGAATAAATAATTTATTTTTTACCAGAAGGGAAAAATGAAGAGAATAAAATAAGTTAAAAATAAATGTTAGAATGAACCCTGCGTGAAAATAGAATTTTGTCTCTGTTTTTCATTGATATGTCCCAAGTGCTATAATAGTGTCTGGGACATTATAGGTACGTACATGAATACTTCTTAGAGAATTTATTTAAAAAGTATTTTCCCAGAATAAAATATGTAAAATTTAATGGAACCAAGAAAAGAAACAAAGAATGATTTTTTTTTAAGGACTACACCTGGACATAGTCTAATAAAATATCATAATATTAAGGGAAAAAGAATACATCTTAAAAACTTTCAAAGAAAATTAAAGATTATCTACTACAGAGAAATGAGAAGTACAGTAGCATCAAATTTTTTGTATATGAGTGAGTATCATTTCTGTCTAAGCATGTTTAAAATGCTTGTGAAAATTTATCACATAGCAAGCTACAAAAATTCTAGTAAATTTAATAAAGTAGAAATATCACTTTATCTAACTTGATTTAAAAATATGTACCTAGTATATATGCTAACCATTGTTTGTACTTGACAAATAGCTAATAAATAAAAGTATATATGTTGTCTTTATCTCATATAATTAGTATTTGGTTTCTTAAGAAAAAACATAATTAAATATTTTATTTTTATTTAAACCATATGAATCTGTATTTATTTGAAGTCTCTGATGAATGGCCAAGGCATTTCTTTCAATACAGGTGTGCTGAACAGAACCCCACATCATCTTTCTTCCATCACCAAAAACCATGGTGCTTTATCATTGATTTCTAGTTTCAGCTTTCTTGGAGTACAAATAGATATTGAAGATACTTGTGAAGCAATCTTAAGGCAAAAATCCTAATGGAAGTTTAATTTTCTTCTTTTTTAATCTTCTAATGTTCTCCTTCATTCATTTTATCAAGTTAACTTTATTGAATGTTTCCAAAGTTTTCAGTTCACTTTTAGCATAAAAGTAATAGCTCTCTTCTCTTTACAGTCTTATATTTATGGGAGGATTCATTTGTCTATTGTCTGGCTAAATAACAAGCTTTGTGAGGGTAAATAAAATGACAGCTTAGTTCAGTGCTGTAAATCCAGTGACTAGTATAAGATCTCTCATATAATTAATTCAAAAATACTTTTTGAATAAATAAGTATATACATGGCACAAATAGAATCAAATTGGAATAAACCTACCAAACTATTTCTTTAGAGGAGGAAAAAGGGATTGGGGTTAGTAAATACGAATTTGGAGAGGATGACGAAACCAAGTAATATAGGGGTTAAGGGTAAGGGTCTACAGCCTCACTGATTATATTTGATTTCAGACACTTTTGCTTACTAGCCTTGTTATCTTTGGCAAATTTCCTAACCACTCTAGTCCCAATTTTCTAAACTATAAAGTGAGGATAGTAATAGTAACTAAAACATTGATGCATCATTAGCATTGAATGAATTAATTTATTTAAAGCGCTAAATCATGTTTAATGCATAATAAGTACTCAAAAAGGTTTGCTATTTCTATTTTAATATCAACTCTTTTTATATAACTTTTTATAAGTTGATTTTAAATCAGTTTTTTAAATTTGAGAATTAATTTTATAATTTAAAAAGTAATATTTAACTTTAACAAATTACAAGTAAATATTGTTAAAATTGGACACATCACCGCTACTGAATCATTTTAGATATTAATATATTGTGTAAAATTATTTTCAAATGTTCTATTATACTGACAGTTGTCTATATGTCAATTGATATATGTGTTATATCAGTGCATATTTTAGAGAAGATTAAGTAATCATAAACACAGAAAATTGCAAAGCTAAATAAAGAAGTTCATTTCCTGACTATATTAAGTATACCTATTAATCTCTCATCATATTTCTCAATACTAGTTGAAGTTTTGAAAATAAGTTACTTTGAAGAATGAGGAAGTTAAATGTAAATACACATAAATCCTACAAAATCTTATATAATCCTAAAGTAATTGGGAAAGGCACAGAATTTTTATTGCTTTTTTGTGGGTTGCACTGACTTTTTAAATCCATTTATTCAGTTTTTCCAAAGGGCAGCATTTCTCAATGTAAAAATATAATTTAGAAGTAAGCAAGAAGAAATGGACAAGTAATATCCATAATATAAACTAAACTTAAATCGTAGGGTATCTGGCAGATACATATACTTTTAGTATCTTAGGAAGCAAAGTGGAATGAAATTCTTTAATTGAATATATTTTACAAAGACAGAATAGGTGAATAGATTTTATATTTAATACTTGTTCCAGTGTGATTTATTTGCTGAAAATTGTTTCTGTGTTGAAAAAAGTTATCTTCAACATATTGCATATGAAAAATAGTGAATGAAAGGAAGATGCTGTCTAGACAGACAGTGCTGAAGTGGCTGTATGGCTAAAGTATTGCCTTTTGAAACCCTGAGTAACCTAGGTCAAATAGGAGAGGTGGAGAAAAGACATACTGATACTTTCTTTTTGCCTTTCCTCTTGGCCTGGCTCTTCTTTTTATGCAGCTCTCCAAAGAGAATCTGCCGCTTGCAACAGTCTCAGTTATATTCCTCTGTTTTCACTCAGTTAGTAGTAGTGTTATGGTGATGGTGGTGGTGTGTGTGTGTGTGCGCGCGCGCGCGTGCTTTCTGAGGTTATGACTATGTCTCAGTCTTAGGCAGGCACTGTAACCTGTGTTTTGGGGGTGTGGCCTTCACAGATGTGGATGTGGCTTTCACATTTCCTTCAGATGCAAAGATTATCTTAGCAGGTATTTCTATTCCTTGACCAGGGATAGAGCTATTTTGCTGTTGTTGTTTTCCCTTGTTTCCCTCTCCTAACTGCAGAGGGGTTTCACTGATGCCCTCCAACTTGAAGCCGAGAATTTTGTTGTTCTTCCTTTGATGATTAATTTTATGTGTCAACTTGTCTGACCACAGCGTGCCCAGATGTTTGGTCAAACATTATCCTGGGTGTGTCTATGAGGTTGTTCTTTTGAGTGAGATTAACTATTGAATTGGCAGAATGAGTAAAGCAGGTTGTTCTTCCTAATGTGAGTGACCCTTATTCAATCAGTAGAAGGCCTGAAGAAAACAAAAAGGCTGACCCTTCTGCAAGTAAGAAGGAATTCCTCCTTCCCAAGTGTGTGAGCTGGGTCATCAGTCTTTTCCTGCCTTTGGACTCAAAACATTGGACTTTCTTGGTCTCCAGACTGCCAGCTTCTGGACTGCAACTTAAGCCATCATCTGTCTTGATTCTCAGGCCTTCAACTTAGTCTGGAACAATATCATCAGCCCTCTGGGATCTCTAGCTTGCCAGTTGCAGACCTTGGAACTTTTCAGCCTCTCTATTATTTTTTAGTTGAAGTATAGTTGATTTACAATGTTTCAGGTGTACAGCAAAGTGATTCAGTTTTATATATATATATATATATGAATATATATATGATATTGAACATAGTTCCCTGTGCTATACAGTAGGTCCTTGTTGTTTATTTATATATAGTAGCAGTATGTATCTGTTAATCCCAAATTCTCAATTTATCCCTTCCCCTCCTTGCCCCTTTTGTAACTATAAGTTTGTTCTCTATGTCTATGAGTCTATTTCTGTTTTGTAGATAAGTTCGTTTGTATTATTTTCTTAAGATTCCACATATAAGTGATATCAAAAGATATTTGTCCTTCTCTGCCTGGCTTGCTTCACTTACTATGATAATCTTTAGGTCCATCCATGTTGCTGCAAATGGCGTTATTTTTCACTTTTTTATGTCTGAGTCATATTCCATTGTATGTATGTATGTGTATGTGTATATATATATATATATATATATATATATATATATACCACATCTTCTTTATCCATTCATCTATTGATGGACATTTAGGTTGCTTCCATGTCATGCCTATTGTAAGTAATGCTTCTATAAGCAGTGGGGTGCATGTATCTTCTCAAATTACAATATTAGCCTTTTCTGGATATATGCCCAGGAGTGGGATTGCTGGATCATATGGTAGCTCTATTTTTAGTTTTTTAAGGAATCTCCATACTGTTCTCCATAGTTCAGCCTCCATAACTGCATGAGTCAATTCCTTATATTCAATCAATCTCTCTCTCTCCCTCTCTCTCCATATATATATATACGATGTTGCTTCTGTTTCTCTGGAGAACTTTCACTGATATAGTAGATTAAGGCTTATGTTCCATATGGGAGGTAAGTAAGATGTATCTGGGTGGAGTTTCTGTAGTGGCTGCTGTTCTCCTTTCCCAGCCAGACCAGGGAGGTAGCTTCTCAGAATTACCCACAATTTTCCCTTAAGTGTCCAGTGAAGTTTTTGGAAGACTAGTCTGTGAGAGTGTGTGAGCGCTAAATGTCTGCAGTCCCTAGTGATACCCCAATGCTAGTAATTCATTTTAAATTCTACCTTCATATTCTTGTTGGTAGTTATGGCATTTGGCATGTCTGTCTCAGTTAAGCAATTATTCAGATCCTGTTTCTCCACTTGAATATTTCATGGACACTTCAAATGCAATGTGTCCACAATGAAATTATTTTATTTCTTCTTATCTCCACAAATGTTTTATTTGACTGCTCATTCCTATCTATATAAATGGCATCACCCTGTACCCAGAGGTCCAAGGTAAAAATATTTTACTCATGTTTGATACCTCTCTTTCCCTTAATCCAGTATCCAAAGTCACAGAAAAACATGTTTGTTCTTCCTGCCTGTAATACATTAAGGAGTATATTGCTAATTTCCTTCTTTCTCTGTTTTCTCTCCTAGTTTCTGTTGTCATTATGTCTCTCCTCCAAAATCCTACTTACGTTTTTTTTTTTTTTTTTTTTGCGGTACACGGGCCCCTCACTGTTGTGGCCTCTCCCGTTGTGGAGCACAGGCTCCGGACGTGCAGACTCAGCAGCCATGGCTCACGGGTCCAGCCGCTCCACGGCATGTGGAATCTTCCCGGACCGGGGCACGAACCCGCGTCCCCTACATCGCCAGGCGGACTCTCAACCACTGCGCCACCAGGGAAGCCCAATCCTACTTACTTTTATCTTCATCTGTTAAAATCCATTCTGCTGTTCAAAACATAAATCATGTCATCCCATTTCTCTGCCCACAACCTTTCAAGGACTTTGCCTTGCACTCAGGATAAACTCCTCCTCAAGGTCAAATAGGTCCTAAATCATTCCCCCCATCTGATCACTTCTCAAGCCATTCTGTCCCTCATACCGCACACCGTACATTCAAACCTCATGGTCGTTCTGGTCCTTCTTCTCTTTCCTGAAATATATCATCATTACTTCTCTTATGGACATTTGCACTTATGCTTTATCTTCATATATTTGTATGACCATTTCCCTCACGTCTTTGGGATCTCAAGTTAGGTATTTCCTTCAAAAGACCTCTCTAGATAATCCTACCTAGGGTTCTGCTTCTATCACAGTCACGCTTTATCTATCACATCATTTTATTATCTTCACAACATGTAATCCAATTAAAAACCAATTTCTATTTGCTTTTTGTTGTGGTGGTTGTTGTTTTTCTACCTCTGGAATATAGGCTTCATGAAGAAAATTATTTTATTGCTCTTGAAGTACATTAACTAATCAATAAATATGGACTAAAGGCATGGAATCAATGTGCCAGAAACTAGGTATTTCTGAATATGTAATTAGAATATAAAATGAGATGCAATATGAGATCCTTCTAGATGCCCTATTATTGGCTACTATGAATCCAAGTTAAAATTAAACTGACACTAAGGGCCACATTTTCCACAGGAAGTTGAAACAATTGGTAAGGAGATTCCCCGATCACCAGTTCAACTCCCCTATTTACTCATACCCAACTGAAAAGCAGAAAAGAGGAAAAGTGGAAAAGAATGTGAGGAAATTACACAAGCAAAGTGAAGAGGCTCAAAGAAAATAATTCATAGAGACTGGGGTGCCAGAACAAAGGAGAACCTGATGTCAAACTCTCAGACTTGAAGGCTGCTCATGTAGAGGACCAGCTACACTGATGTCCCATGTCTATTTGACCACAGAGAGAGCTGAGGAGAAAAATTAGGGAAGGTAAATGTTTCAGAAGTAGGGAAGCATGCATTCTCACATCTTGGTTTGGCAGGGATGAGTACATTTCTAGGAATGCCATGGAATTCAAAGACTTTTGAGCTGTCTTAGATGTTCCCCATCCAAAAAAACAGACAAAACAGCTTCCCAAACAAGCCTGTGAGGTGTACTTCTGCAATTGGAGCAAAAAGAAGAAAGGAAGGGCAAAAATACATTGAATCTAAACTGACATCATTCATTAAAACTGTGCAACAGGGAGATCCTCTCCACAGTATTCTGAAAAATTTATACTTGTAGTATTCAAAGTCATCTGGCCATTGCACATTTTCTATACAACAGGCACCTGACAGAGGCCAGCCAACATTACCTAGATACACACAGACTTCCTCAAGGAGTGTGTATGTTTACTAAGAGATGCTTGTCTCCTGCTTCTTCTCTCCTTTGGCTCCCAACACACTGGAGATCAGATAGTCCAATGGAAGAAGGAGAGACATCCACAGTCCATTTTTCCTCACAATTGCTTTAGGACAACAGCATTGATAGTCATAAAGGAGAGAGGACTTTTAATTGAAAATGAGATTGAAGTTTTAATTTTTTTTAAACGCTTGACAGTGGCTTGAAATCATGGAATCTGCTATACAAGATGATGTGAAAAGCAGAGAAAAGATACCTGATAGATGTCTTAAGCTAGTGATTGAGAAATAACTTAATTCATATGTGTAGCACACAGCATCAAACTGTTTAATAAATGGATTACATGTGCTTGGTATTAAACACAGATATATATTACACCTAATTGATGCATTATATGTCATATCTATCTGACTATTATTATTTTACTCTGATTCTGCACATTTCTTCACCATAAAACTGTGGTAACATGATTCCTACTTGCAAATGCAGCCACTGTCTAAGCTTCAGGATCAACTCAGATTCTAAGCAGAGGTTTAAAAAAATGTAACCAAATGCCTATTACTAGGTCACCTTTCTATGTGATAACTAAGAACCGTCACCTTATAAGTGTGTGTCTCTAGTTTTTTATTATATTATTTTCTCCATATTTCATTAGACCATCAGAATCCCTTTTTCACATCGAAACTCTGCCCTGTTTTCTCCATCTAGTGAATTTTTTAGTTATGATTCTCTTAGGAAAAAAATGTTTGCTTAATTAAACTCAAATCAGATATCCTCTCCTCTTGCTCTTTATTAATCAATGATTATAATAAGCACATTCCACTTCTTTACTTGGCTCTGAGGATCTGACTTTTTAATCCCATACCTCTCCCAGGCCTATTTTGCATTGCTATGTAGGTGGTATACTGTACAAAGGAGCTTCTGCTAAAGTTTCTCATCTGTTTACATAATAGATATCTTAATTACTTTGAAATTGTTTTGCTTATATAATCTAGGCAATTCTAAATGTGAATGATTTTCATATATATATTATAATGTTTCCAGCAGATATTAATATAGTGTCATTATAACCAAAATCAACATTTTGCAATTTTCTCACAAGGTGAAAGTCAAGCATATTGTCCCAATTTGGTTGATGTATTATTCTATAGCTTTGACTTACAAAAGAATACCAAACTTAAAAATCAAGAACACTGATCTAACAGCATGCTAAATAAAAACCTGTTTTATCAACTGACACATTGAAAGAGAAATATTTGAAAAAATTTTTAAATCCAATTTATTAGTCTCTCATTTAAATTAGATATTTATAAGGCATTTATTTTCATCTGTTGTGTTGAAAGTCTCAGCCAAATATGGCTGAAATTTCAATTTAAATCTACAACTATTTTTACTATGAAATGAATCACAAAGTAATAATGAATATTCTCCATTAAAAGACAAAAGTAAGTATGAAAACTTAATTAGAGATCACTATGTAATGAACCACTGATGATAACAACTATTTGCTGCTGTGGAAATTTTGAGAGTATCAAAATTAACTGCTGTTAAAATTTAGTACATGGTTTTATAATACTGATTTTATATGTTAAAACGTCTAAAATTAAATGTTAAGGGGTTTGTTATTTCTCCCCAGAAGTTGAAAAAATTAAAATTATCAAGACAAAAAAAAAAAAGAAGCAGAAAGCCATCAGAAAAGAAAATTAAATAATAATGTTTGTGTCATTGAATTCATTGGGGAAAAAGGGTGGAATGCTAGATGGAGTGGAAGGAAAGAGAAAACCCTGTAATTAAGATTTACACCAGTTTCTTACAGATAAGTTTTAGTTCTGTGTCAACCATAATTAATGAATTTCAAGAAAAACTGGAAAATTTTTATGAAGTACTAAAGAATCTATTAAAATGAAAATGAAACCTGATTTATAACAACAATTATTTATTTTTTTAAAGTTTTATCATTTGGGCAGGGCTTGAATAGACATGGTGTCATTGAGAATAGGTAATTTCCAGAGAGCCTGGAAATTTGGTTCCAAGGCAACCGACTCACAGGGCTGGTGGTTGATGCTAGGGAGCTGGGCTTAGCTCGGGCTGTCAACTGAATCACTTATGAAGGTGGTTTGTGTGCCTCACAGCTTGGTGGCATGGTATGAAAGAGAACATCTCATAGCAAGCATTTCAAGAAAGAAAATCAGTAGTCAGGGTCTAATAAGGAGTAGATCCATAACTGTCATTCAAGGAAAGTGTTGATTTCCTTGTATTTTATTGGCTAAAACAGTCAAAGACCCATCCATCATCAACATAGGAGGCAAGGTAAACCCCTTTATGATGGAGCGATATAAACTCTGCTTGAGAATAGTAACAAAAAATGTGTGGTCATCTTTGTTTCTCCTCACTTACTATGAGTCCATTTATGATACCAAACTATATGTCAGCATTATTTTTTTATTATTACATGAATCAATATTGTCTTTAAAGGCAGGTTCACAAAAATAAAAGAATACTTTTGTTCTAAATGACTTGTAATATTTAAAAAGTGGAATAAAAGTTAGCTTCAACAACCATACAAAATTTTTAAAGTTGAAAGTGACTGATGAACATACTAAGTGGTAATGCTATTGATGAAACATCAATGCATAAGAAGATTAAAAACATTGGTTTTATTTTCCCCTAAAATCTAGAATAATTCTCATTGAAGCATTGCAATATGTTTTATGCAATGATTTACTGGATACATTTTCATCTTTTTCAGAATATATTTATTTTCACCAATAACAGTTATAAGAAGATAACGTAAATTCTTAAATTAACATTACTCAAAACCACTTAATCTCATTTATAGTATAAAATATAGCAATCATGTCTATGAAAAACTGAGAAATAGGACAAGCAGTCATAAAATATAATTTTCATGAATGTATAACATACAATGGGTTTATTATAAATTATTTTCTAGTGAATTTGAGCCCCTAATTAATATGATTAAAATTATAATTTTCTATTATTACATATTCAATAATTAGATTGTATAATATATAATGAGTTAGTGGTTATGTTTATTTTTATTGAGAAGTAAATAGTATACTAACTTAATTTTTTCTTTTTAAGAAGGATTCCTTTTTTTATAATTCATATAAATGTAGCTTAGTGTTTATATAGTCCTGTCAATCTGCTTTGTCAGGCTAAAATTTTCAATTCATATTCAGTCATTCTTTGAAGAAAAATGAAGTACTACTGCTTATGAACAATATATTCTTAATGCTAGATGAATTGTAGAGTTGATGGATATGGATGTCAACTCCTCCATAAACAACAAAACTGCAGAAAAATAAAAGATTGAAAATCCAATCGTCAGCCCCTCTAGAACCCATCGGCAAAGAAAACAAATGGTGGCTTCCAATATAAGTGCTGATGGGCAAATTTGTGTATTGTTTCTCAGTATACAGAATGCATCAGAGATGTATTTATTAAATGATGGGATTAGTTTTACCAAATAACATAAAGAAGGCAACCTGGGAATAAATTCACTGTGGGTGAAATGGCATTAAAAGGACATTAACCAGGTATCCTAATCCTTCCCACCTCTGTTACATGTGCTTTCTGGAAGACATTTACATACTCTAGGCTTTATAATGGCATAGTTAAGAGCAAAATTATATCTAAGGTTATTTCAGCTTATAAAAATCAATGGTTTTTAAAACATGAGGGACTTCCCTGGCAGTCCAGTGGTTAAGACTCCACGCTTCCACTTCAGGGGGCGAGGGTTTGATCCCTGGTGGGGGAACTAGGATCCCGCAGGCTGTGCAGAGCGGCCAAAAAAAAAAAGAAAATTAGAGGACATTTATTTCTTTAACATATTTGTTAAAAAAAAGAAGCTAAGAAAAAATTTAAGAAGATGTAGAGTAGTATGAATTATTCCCCCAGGCAAAGTATATTCCTCCTTTGTCCTTTTTCAATACTATTTCTATATATTGTTTCTCATTCTGTTCAACATTTTCATTTTGAGGAATAAATGATCTATCAAATATCAAGTTAATATTGTAATTCTACTTAATTCCTTTTACTCAAGGAGATCAATTAAAATAAAACAATCTCATGGACATGCCAAAATTATATTTCTAAATTCATTTTGAAATGTATTTCTTCTTATAAATTAATTGGATAGAGCATAAAATGAAAATGAATTCAGTAGAAATAAAAATTTTTAAAATGACAGTTCTTTATTTGGGGATAAATTTCATTTGAAGTATATTACATGAACATGCCACTTATGTGATGACATTTAGGCTTTTTAGCAATTGAATCATCCCTTTCACTGGTGGCCGACAGATGGCATGGAGATAAATATGATCTAAAACTTAAGAAAAAATGGTACAGATACAAATGTAGATCTCATGTATGATATATTCTGAAATCCTGTTAGTAAAAGCAATCTGGTAGTAACAATGAATGCATTCTAAAGAAGAGAGTCCCAGAAAGTTGGATGCCAGAATATGCTTACTGTGAGCCTCCACTTTTCCTTTTGTCAAGTATTGATACTTGGCATGTTAAAGTCTGAATGCTGTCTCCAATTAATTATAAATAAAGTTAGTTTGAATATGAATTTAGCACCATGTAATTTAGTGTTAAGTCACAAATATTTATACTGTATCATGGAAGTTACAAATAATTTATCATGTCTGATGAAAAATGTAGAATTATTTTTATAACAAAATATTTCTTTTCTAATTTGGGGCAGTATAAGGTACATAAATTATAAACAAATGTAAAGTTGATACTTAAATGGAACTCTAAAATAGGTTACTTATGTTAATTTCTAAATATCGATCTTTAAATGACTACCGTTTACAAGAAATTATTTGAGTAAATATTTCTTGCCTGTGACCATTATTGCTTTGCGTTCATATGGGTACATAGAAACTTACTGTTAGGAGTTGCACCCCTACCTCTGAATCACTTTTCAGTGTTATGAGAAAACACTTTTCCTGACAATGGTTCAAAATATTGTCCAGGTATTCAATTATATTTGTAAGGCTCAGCATAAACAGTGTGAGTAGAATATTCAGCAGAAAATATCTTTCTTTTTTCATAGGTAGATTTAATATTTTTTTCCCTCAGCCTTAACTTTGTGAGAACCCAACCAACTATTCCACCTTAATTATTTTACCTTGTTTCCACAAATAACAATAATACTACGTTGATATTAAACCCCAAACAAAATGTATTCAATTGATAATCTTTAACATGTTTCATCATTCAACATACCATTGCCTTTCCTATATAGGACATAGGTAGTACCAAATAAGAAGCACAAAATATCTTTTATTCTTATCCTTTAGCGCGGAATATTGCCTTTGGTTCCTCATCACAGTAATTCCAGAAAATGATGATCCTTGAACGTAATCTACTTCTTGTATAAAACTGCCTTGATCCTTTGGGGTCCTTTTAGTATAATTTAGTGAACACTGTGAGACTTTTTAAACTTGTTAGATTATACTTTGCACTTCTATTTGAATTCTGAAATCCTTTAAATGCCAGCTGAAATGTGACCTTTCATGAAGCTTTCTTTGGCCAGTCTCTCTGAAATGATTTCTCCCTTTTCTGGTACCTTTCAGCATGTATTCTTGGTATTATTTTTTTTGGAACATACTATGTGTAACTTAGGGGTATTATTCATCTATACAATTTATAAACTCTTTAGGTATCAGAATTATAATTTATAGTTTTGTTTTTTTCCTTACTAGCTGAATACCATATCTCATATTGGGCCTACCAAAAGATAGGCATCAAAGAAACTCTTTTTTGGTCTCATTTCAAAGTATGGTTACTGTGACTCAAACCCATCAGAACCTTGACATAGTAGTCCCAAGAAGTTCAGAAAAGTTCTGTATATTTTGCAAAGCTTAGAGAGAGTAAGATAAGCACAAAGACTGTCCTAAAATGTGGGAGAAATCATCTGGAACAGTAGCCTTATTTATCATTTAAAATAAAAGTTTCACTTAGGAGAGGTTAGACTCCCTAGATGTGGGGTATAATTAAAGATATGGAAATTTGTTCTGTCAGGACTCATCTTTAGGTACCACCATTTGTGGATATTAGAACACCTGAGAGCACCCACTCTATGCTGACCCAAATTTAGAAGAAACGTGTTTCAGCAGTGGCATGCTAGGATCTGTTGCTGATATGGAAGAAGAATGTGAGAGTAGGTAGACTGAAAAGCAGGAGTCTTCTTGAAAGAGCATAACTGTGGGCCAGTATTACAAATACAGACCAGTAAAAATGGTAAACAGAAGGATTTCATAGACACCTTAGACAGTTTGGTAGTTGATGTATG
The DNA here is from genome assembly GCF_949987515.2 of Delphinus delphis. NCBI lineage: Eukaryota > Metazoa > Chordata > Mammalia > Artiodactyla > Delphinidae > Delphinus > Delphinus delphis. The sequence goes on from NC_082687.1 coordinate 128,431,740, forward strand.
GGAAAATTGAGAAGTAGAAGATAATTTAGAAGTAGAAGATAATTTTCACTAGAATAATTTAATAATAGTGTTGTCATTAAAGTAATAGAAACCATAAAAGAAGAAATGAGGATGTGGATGTAGAGAATTGTGGCAGAAACAACTTAACTTTAAAACTCAAATTAGACTATTAATATGGATCATATTATAAACATTATTTAATATAATATCAATAATATTAAAATATTATAACACTGATAATGCATTTTTGAAAACATTATTGTCCACATAGTTTGGACACATAGGTCTAATACAGACCAAAATGCCTAGAAATGCTGGCGTGGTAAATGATCATTAAGCTGTTGTTCAGTAGAGCTTGTGTGATGCAGTTCTGAATTAGACCAAGAGAGGAAAAATGTTATTACTTTGCTTCTTAGTGAAAACTAAGAATGAAACATTTAAAGATTCAGGTCAATAAAGTGAAATAAAATAAACAATTATTTATAGCATGGCCATGTTGCAGCAATTTGGAATTTTAGAATGTGTGACTGTTTTCATAAGAGTGTCTCAGACAGCATATGGGATTGAGAATCATGGCTCCCAAAACCCCAATCTGGCTTCAACACCAACATATTCATATTCTGTCTCATAAATAGTTAATAACATGTAATTCATATGTTGCTTTTGAAGATTAAATTAGATAATCTTTACACTTTTTAGAACTTTGCTGATGCCCAATGAATTTGAGTTTCATTTTCATTACCAGTTCACATTATGTGATGACTAAACAACTTGCCCAGAAGTCAACATTCTTGAGTAGTTTAATTCTCAATGAACGTGCATCCACTAGTGCTCTTCAGAAAAGAGGGACACAAAAATCCTCTAAGCTCCTGGACTATATAGTACCAAGAACATGAGAATATTATATAGTATAGGAATCGATATTGTGTGTTACATAAAATATACATTCAATAATAATTATAGCTATACCCATAAAATATACTACAGGTATTGAACAATTTTCAGTAATAGAAAATATGCTAAATACTTTAATCATATAAACCCAAATTTTATTTCTATTTTCTACCTTAAAAGGTAGGGCTTCCCTGGTGGCGCAGTGGTTGAGAGTCCGCCTGCCAATGCAGGCGACCCGGGTTTGTGCCCCGGTCCGGGAAGATCCCACATGCCACGGAGCGGCTGGACCCGTGAGCCATGGCCGCTGAGCCTGCGCATCCGGAGCCTGTGCTCCGCAATGCGAGAGGCCACAACAGTGTGAGGTCCGCGTACCGCAAAAAAAAAAAAAAAGAAAAAAATAAGAAAAGGTAAATGATGGCATTAGCCCCTTTAGAAACATAGGAAGGAAAGTAATTTGCCTGATGAAATACTAGAAAATGACAGAGTCAGACATAAACTTCAATGTTCTGGTTTCATTGCTGTCATTCTTAACCACTATACTACTTCCCCACTGCATCCAAATATGGTAATTATATGAATAACAGAATCAATTATTTGTTCAGTGTATAAAGAGGTTTAGGAGAAATTTTCTAAGGAAAAGCCGAAGCAAATCACTAAAACAGAAATAAAATGTTTACCTGTTTCATATTGTTTATTAACTTAAATGGAAAACTTGTGCCATTGAAAAGCAGCAAAATGGAAAATGTTGATGCTTCTAATTAAAATGCAGCCTACAATGAAAGGCTAATATAGGCTTTTAGGTGCTTAGTGAGAAGCAAAAAAAAAAGTATATATGCAATGCAATCAGTTAGCGTAAAGTAACTTATTATAGAAAGTGATTCTTAGAACATGTTCTGAAAAGAACTAGAAATATACTGCATGTGGGTGCAAAGAAATAGAGGGGGATTCATAAAAAAATTAGAAGTTGATGACACTATAAGCAGCAGCATGTGAGCAACTGAGGACAGAACCTTGGAAAATTCTCACCAATGATTTATTTTTAAGAGATATGAAAATCCAGAATTATAGAATGAATGGAGAAGAAGCTTAGGGATTAGTCATTCAAACAGGAAATATATATGTGTATATATATAGTCTACATATAAATATAAAATTAGTTCAGGATGGAGAGTTGTAGAAGGAAGAACTCTATTAGTGAAAAGATGGACATAGGTACCTAGGAGAAACAAAGCTAGTCAAAAGACACTCAGCAATGCAAGATGGAAAGTGAATACACTGAGTAAAACGACCTTAAAATGAATGTGAAAGCCATCTGCACGTATCTATAAATATCACGAAGTATCTTGCTTATGTGTTTTTTTTTTTAGTTGACATGATAGTATTTTAGGTGCATATTAATATGCATTGGCTTACCCACCATATGCAGCTCAAGCAAATCAAATGTTGAAATCGAAGATTTTATCTCAAAGTATCCTCAAACACATTCCATCTGGAAATCGTTTAAAGAATACCCACAATATTCATGACAGCACAAATTAATTTACTTGCATTTGCTAATGACATGATAAAAATAAGTAGTAGTATTTGCCCAAGTGAGAGTATTTTCATCTCTTTAATGGAAATTCCCATGTGATGGTATTAAATAAAAATAGTCCATTCATCTACCCTTTAGAATATATGTGTGTTGTTTTTTAAGTTAATGGACTGTATTTTAGAGTGTTATATTTACAGAAAAATTGAGCAAAAGTGTAAAGTTCCTATATATCCCCTTGCCATCTTTCACAGTTCCCTGTATTATTAACATCTCGCATTAGTGTTGTACGTTTGTCACAAGTGACAAACCAATATTGATGAACTAATGTTGACACATTATTACTAAAGTCAATGGTTTGCCTTAGGATTCACTCTGTATTGTACAGTTCTGTGGGTTTGACACATACTTAAAAGCATGTATCCACCGTTACGGTCTCATACAGAATAGTTTCAATGCCCTAAAAATCCCCTCTCCTACCTATTTATCCTCCCGTCCCTGTCCTGTAACCCCTGGCAAGTGCTGACCTTTGTACTGTTTCTATGGTTTTGCCTTTTCTAGAATGTCATGTAGATTGAATAATACAGTATATACCCTTTTCAAATTGGTTTCTTTCACCTAGCAATATGTATTTAAGGTTCCTGGTGACATTCCATGGCTCCATCTTGTCTCTACATGGCCTGATAGTTCATTTCTTTCTTTTTATAAGCAGAAAATTTTAATGATAGAGACATTCATTCACTTCTGTGACCTCTGCGTAGAGAAGAATACAAACATATTTTTCTCCTAGAGAAATTAAGGGAAAACTAGAGCCGAATTTTCTATTTGAAAGGTAAATTATACTATTTCATGCTCTTTTGAGCAACTTATTTGTATCAAGGGGAGTGGAATTATTAAGCACTTCAAGGGGATAACATTAAATTGTCTTAATTCACTTATTAGATGTTGAATTTTGTTAAATGAACAGTCTCATAGATTGCTTTTTATTATTTATTATTATTATATTTTAACATTTATATAAAGTAAAATTCATTTTCTGATGGCGTACAGAACTATTTATCTTCCTTGATACATGTAGCTCTGTCTCATTTGTTTTCATTCCTATATAGTGCTCCATTTTATTTATAGAACTGTAAATTCATCCTTCTTTTAATTGAATTTTTCCTTGTTTGCTATTAAAAATGCTTCAGTGAACACATATATCATTTTTTTCTTGTAAGAATGTGAGCATATCCCTTGAAGTGGAATTGATTTGCCAGACATTTCAATGTGTTTTTCAGCTGGAAGTGTACAGTTACATTCCATCATGATTGAAATGTGTATTTACCTGATCCTTATATTATTGGTAATTTGGATTTCCTCTTTTAGTGATTTTGGGCTCTTATGGGTATTTTTAACATGTGTTTTATGTAATGATTCTTTGTTGGTTCAAGATAATGGAGAAAAATATTCATCAGATTAAGGAATTTTCTTCTATTCCTAGCTTGCTAAAAGTCTTTCATAAATAAATAGAGTATCTTTGCTGGATTTTCTTTGCAATGTATACAAGACATAGAAAAGAGATAATCATCTGTGAGATTAGCTTAAATTTTTTTTTGTACTTTTCTTACTTGGTTTTGGTCTCAAAGTTATATAGTATCAAAAAAAATATTGAAGAGAATTTTCTGTCTTTCCAGTCCCCAGATTTGCTTTTTAAGTAGGAATTCCTTGACTATTTGGAAATCTGCTTTGTTAAATATTTAGACCAGTTGTTTGTGTTTGTGTATGTGTATGTGTGTGTGTGTGTGTGTGTGTGTGTGTGTGTATTTTAAAAATTCATTTAGTTACATTAATAGTTATATTTCTATTTTAGTTTTCTACATATTCTTTCAGCTTTGACAGGAAGTGTTGTTCCTTAAAATGATGAATTTCAATTAAGTTTTCCATTTATTTCCAAATACTACATATAGTTTTGTATTTATTTTAAAGTCCTCTGTGATTCTTACTATGTCCATTTTTATTCCCGATATTGTTTACTTGTACATTTCCTTTTCTTCTTGTCCTCCTTTGCCAGAATTTTGTCTATGTTTAGTCTTTGCCTAGATAAGTTGTTATTTTTTCTTTTAATTGTATTATGATTTGTATTGTTTTCTTTTTGTATTATTTTTCATTCATCACTATCCCTACCATCCTCCCAATTAATTCAAGGAAATTAAAATGCTTTAGCTCTGACAATATTTCAACATGTTTTTCCCTACTATTTGAATTTCATCTTATTTTTAAACCCTCTGAAGTAGCCATTTTTTTTTCAGCAGTTCACACAGTCACACTGAATTGCAGAATAAGAGTTATTTTCTCTTATACTTTGGAGATGCAATTTAATTTTTTTCCAGCTAATATTATTGCTATTGCAAAGTTTCTAAGTAATACAAATATCATTTTTCTTGCAATTCCCTCTCGTTTTTTCTCTGGATGCATATGAGATTTTCTTTTTGTCTTTGGTGCTCTACAATTTTATAATGTTATAGTGAGGTACCCTTTGATTTTTATTTATACTGTATGCTTGTAATATAGTTGTTTGTTTATTTGTTTGTTTTAATTCTGTGTTAACTGTCAATTTTGAGTTCCTGGTGAGAGGCCAGTCCGTTCCCTTGAGCAGCTGATTAAGTCTACACTTTTAACCACTTCCCTTATTGGATTCCCATACTCTGGCCATGGTACCACTGCCTTAATCACCACAAGGGTCAACTACCAGACAACAAGAGACAGGCCCTGTGGCCCAGTGACCAACAAAGTTATTTAAATTAGCCAATCGTAAGGGTTTTTACCCTGTCTTGACCCCTCCTGGTTGTAGAAACCACAATGAAAGAACATGTCCACAGTTCTTTTCTCTCCCTCTGCTTTGTAATCAATCCCAGTGCTTTCCCTAACTGGTCCTGTTTATGTGCTGTGTTCTCCATGGGGAACTCTGAGTAACAAAGTTGTAAAACTTGTTCTGGTTTCCATCTCTGATCCGTGTCTGGCCTCATTATACCTCACCCAAAGTATCATGGTTAAAACTTGTATTCTCGCATACATATATTAATAAATTTTATATATCCTGAAAGCCTCAAAGATAGAGACAAAATTTCTGCTGTTTTCCTGTCTCTGTGTATGAGTCAGTCAGTCTCTCCTTCCAGTAACCAATTAGGCCTTGGAAGGTCAAGGTTTTATTTTGTAGTCTTGGTTCCAGCCTCCTCCATTGGTAAACTTCATCTGATTTACTCATATGGCTCTCAACTTCCAAGCCTCTTGGCTACTAAAAAAGCCAAACCCAACTTCTAGCCCCATCCCTGAACAGCTCAAACATCAGCTTCCACTTAGTTCTAGGATATGCTTTGCTTTCTTGCAATGATATGGTTGCCATCAGCTATTCATTTAAGAGAAGCTTGTTGTCTTTTTAATTGCAACTGCTATGTATTGTATACAAAGGAGTATTTCAGTTTATCTGTTCTGCATAATTTCAGAAAGAAATGTACCACGTCTACTATTTAAACCACTGAAATGTGTCATCAATCTGCAAAACTCCCCTTGAACTGTTCTTATCAATGTTGCTATTGATCTCCATAGCACAATAACATCTTCAAAGAAATGTTGTTTTCTTGTATTATTTCACCTTTCCTCCTAGCTCATCATTCACTCCATCTCAATCATGTCTTCCCTATCTTCTCTGAACAGTCCTTTTTGGACTCTCCTGTCCAACCTCCTTGAGCTTTTCTCCTAGTATCTCTTCTTACTCTGTTCCTGAATTAAGTAAAGATTTTCCTCCCTTTGTCCATTGTGCTGGCTGTTTATGTTGCTTGGAAAGTTCCATGTGCAATTTTTCATGTGACTGAGTGATCTTATTTACTCTTCAGTTCTCAGAGTATTTGTCAAGTCCTCAGAGGTTCTCTACCTTATTGTTCAACCCTAAAAACTCACCCTCTTCCCTCATTCTTGTCATCATACACCCTGTTGTTTTCCTTTAGAATCCTAATAAGCCTCCAGTTATATTACACAATAGTTGTACATTTTTATTCATTTAGTAACCTATTGGTTAATTTATTTAGATGTAAATATAAATGGGAGGCTTGATTTTAATTATTCCCATTATTGGTAAATAAGTGTCTGAAGCCTAAATACTATGATCAAGATCTTCCAGCTACAATAACAGAGCTGAGACTCATAACCAGGCTGATTTTTTTCAAGCCTGGTGTTCTTTTTACCATTTTGACCTTTCTTACATGAGATTATACCTTAAATCTTAGAAAGATTTGCCTAATGGGTAACTGTGATTGCCTACCAAATATTCTTCACCAAGCATCCGTCTGGATAATTGTAACTTCAATTTATTAAGATTCTAATACAGTAAAGTAATTACTGTATTCTATGCTAATTTCCTACTTTAATTCACTTGAAAAGGCTGTTCCATATTAAATCACCTGACTCTTATTAGAAATTATAAATAAAATTAAGCCCATTTAAGCATCACGCTCTTAATGGTATCAATATTCAAGGAAATAATAGAAGTCATTATTTCACTGACACCTGTTAATCCTTATTAAACACCCACAGAGTTCCTGGCACTATACAGAATGCAGAAGAAAAAGTATGTAGTGAAAAGCTAAAAACTAAAACTAAACATAAAACTAAACACTATGAAGTGTTAAATAGTATCATGAAAAGAAAGTGCCATGCTCAATTTAGGTCTAGAATTGCGAGAAGGTAAAATATTTTGAAAAATGCAAGTATTTTTCAAATCGCATTTTTTTCATAGTTCAGATAAATCCTGTGTCAAAATTTATCACTGGATTATGTATACTATGAAAGTGCTTAGTTAAACATAGATATTTGAACCAAAAAAATATCACCTGTCAACTTTAATTTGAAATATGGTACATCAAAAGTTTTATATTAAGCTGAAAATTATCTGTAATAACAGTTAAATCATATAAAATAATAGCTATGAATCCTTTGAGTTAGATCAAGATTTAAGTTCTGCTTTTCCAATTTCTCAATATGTCTTAGTCTGATTTTACACATCTGGAAAATAATATTCATAACAATCCTTATTTCATGTGGATGTTAATCAGATTTAATTATGTATAAAATGGTATTTAGCCATTTGTGCTTGGTAATGAGTGTGTCTGTATACATTACCTATTGTTTTAGTTGCCCAATAGCTGTTCAAACTGAATTCGGTCAGAAATTATATGCTTACTTTCGCCTTTATCATTTTAAATGAGCAGAGAGTAATCATAGATTTATTTTTGTTATTGTTTGTTTGGATTTGGTTTTGAACTTTCTAAGTCATTTTGATTCAGGTGATATTTTTATCTATCAGTTTTTGCTGTTTAAGCAATCTAAGGAAAAGTTTAAATGAATTGTTTTAATTTCATTTTTCGTGATTGACTCCACAAATATATCTGTTTCTAATTCATTGCTTTTAATTTTTGATACCCTCTTCCTCATATTTTTTTCATATTTAAACTGTGGCAGATTTTATTTTTCAAATATAACTGCATCATCATATTTTATTTCTTCTTACAATGCGACATTGACACTGTTTTGCTGAGAGCGGAGATCTAATCTCCTCCAAGTTCGGGCTGGGCTTGGTGACTTGTTTCTATTAAATAGAATGCAATGGAAGCCTAGGCCATAAAAGGAAAGTCAGGTTTCAGCCGACTCTCTTTCAAGAAATGTTCCCATTGTGAGTAAACTTTAGTAACCTGCAGAGACCATGTGTAAGTGTAGGTATTCTTCCCAACCAGCCAGCTAGATTCAGGACCAACCTCTTAACATGTGAGCTAAACTTCACGATTCCAGCTTCCAGCCTTTCATGTACAAAAGAGAAAGTAGTGAAGCAAAGAAAAAACATCCCTACTATATCCCACCAGAATTCCTGACCTTTAGAATCAGTGAGTATATTACTTTTTGACATTTGAGGTAATTTGCTCTACATTAGTAAATGGGATAAATAGCTTTTAAAATTATTTTAAAAATTTTTTCTGTCCACCTGTATTATATTTTCAATGTATGATTTTGGTAATGGCAATTTTGTTTGTTTGTTAGTTGTTTGTTTCTATTTATTTGTACATATGTATATACTCTGTTTCCTGGGGTATTTCTAATCTTTAATTTTTCTGTAAGCTCACTTCACACGTTTTTGTAATACATTTAGCCCTCCATTGCTTGGTTAATTAAATTCAGACAGTACTCATAGAAATTCTATTATGAAAAAATGAAAAAACAAATGCTTATTTCCTTAGTAGCTATTATTCATGCTCCCTCTCAATCTTGGTTATTTATATTATTATATATCTTAAATATTCTGATAGTTCCCTTTATTATTTTCAATAAAATTCTGAAATGAAGTTTTATTTATTTACATATTTCATATGCATTTAAGACTTGGTTTCCATATTATAAAAAGATGGCGGTGATTTCCTTGATATCAGTTGTTCCTTATAGAATTAAATTATTTTATATTCTGATGCTACTACAAAAAAAATATTGGAATAAGACACAACTACAGGTCTCTGAAGAGTTTGATTTCTGTAAAGACTTCTTAAATTTGTGAACATAAAATGTGTTTATTTTCTAAAATATCAATGTTAACACTTTATTTTTAAGAAACAGAGACTATGTACAATACTGTTTGAATGACAGGAAAATAAGATTAAGGATATTTATTTTGAAAAACTATTTTCTGAGTATTGGAGAAATAAAAAGCTTTTCCATAAATAGAATGAATTTTAGGTTCTCTGTATGTTGAGCATTATGTTTTAATCACAGGGAGCTTTGCGTGATTTTTTCGTGCTAAAAGATTGTAAAATAAAAGCAGCAGTATTGTTTATAGAAAATGTTTAAAAGCCAGAAAGAGCATTTATGTCGCTGACAAAAGGTTCTTTCTTCCCATAAAAACACTTGAAACTTCCAAAAGAGTATACATACAAAGTGAAAGTTAATATACTTAAAGTGTCTTTATTTATGAGATTAAAAAATAAACTTCTTTTATGGTGTTTCCATAAAATGTTGTAAGACGTGAGAAATAATTTCTGAGATATGATTGATATTTTAGATTCCATAAATATAAACTGTGTCATATACATCTGATTAAACATACTTGAAGTGTTAAGTTTAAATAGATCAATTTTTTCTCTATATTAAAATAACTTATTGGTCATAACTTAGGACATTCTCCTTATATCTTTACATAAAATGATATAATAAGAATAGTAGGTTAACAAAACTGTAAGACAAGCAATAATTCATATGAGAAGACTTCTGCAAAATTACAAAAGCCATGATTAGAGAAAATTTATTTGTCAAAGGAATCTCAAAGATGGATTACCCTTGTTCAAGATTTCTCTCTCTCTCTTTTGTAATAGAATAAATTTCTATTAATCATTTCAATTTATCATGTCAAAATTTATTCTTAATTTTTTTACTAAACATGTAAAATATAATTTCTTTCAAATTTGTAAAATTATACCTGCACCATTCAGTGAAGTATTCTGATTGTGTTTTGATTTTTATCAGAGTGAGTTTTATTCAGCTTCAATCGTTTAACTTTTAAAATATACTTCCATAAAAGCTTTCATAAAAAACTACTATCAAGAAACTGCTTCTGTTTTTTTTTTTTTTTTTGCGGTACGGGAGCCTCTCACCGTTGTGGCCTCTCCCGTTGCAGAGCACAGGCTCCAGACGCGCAGGCTCAGCGGCCATGGCTCACGGGCCCAGCCGCTCCACACCATGTGGGATCTTCCCGGACCGAGGCACGAACCCTTGTCCCCTGCATTGGCAGGCGGATTCTCAACCACTGCGCCACCAGGGAAGCCCTGCTTCTTATTTTAATTAATAGAAAAATACTGCATCTAGGCAGAATATTTCAATGTACAGGAAACATGTTTTCCTCTAGCAGGTGTCTGGTTTTCATTTATATTTCCTTTACATCATCATTATTAAGCGAAATAATAACAACAGTATTTAATAAGTGTTTATCTCCTCATAGCACTCTCACAGGAGGCTGAATAAAGTAAATAAAGTATTTATGATTCCTGTCCTCTGAATAAAATTTAATATAAGCAACACTGTTATGAAAATGTGTATGAACATACATACACACAATGAAGAGGTTAAGATTAACCTAAATGTTTATATGAAATGCCAGCAGCTAAACTAATATTATTTTGAGGGAACTGGTTAGAAACAGACTTCTTGGTATTTATTTCTGTATCAATCTTGCTCTTAGTTATAGGCTGTTGTTTGAACTTTGTTCATAAGGAAGAATGACTCCACTTTATTGAGTCAATAACATAAACCCTGTATTGTCCCAATGATCTACTGTTTATTGTTCATCAGATTTGGACAAATATTTGTGGGTTTGTTTTGTTTTTGATTAATGAATTTTGGTTGATTTATCTTCTTAGAATTTTAGTCATTATTTGTGTTTCTCACTAATACATTCCTGCCTGATATTGTGATAATACTATTTGACATTTAGTACAAATAATACTCGTGACTTCTGATTTACAATCACTGGCCTTGTGTCTCACTTCTTCCATGTTACAGCTCTGGTTCCTCTCAAAAATGCTGAACGGTTTATGGGGTTCTTGGGTTTAGAAAAAATAGGCTCAGAATTATGTAATTTTTACTTACAGGATTCAAAGTTTTGTTAGCTGACAAAATATGATATAGAAGGAGATTGATAAACTGGAAGAAATGGATTTCTCATTCCTTTAGAAAATGCTAATCTGAAGTAATGAGTGATATAGGTATTCTATATTTTTCTCTATTTTAGAATGGAAAAAATAGACTTCTATAGAAGTAATAAAAAAAGTCAATGTAAATTTTTATATTCCTAACAAATGTCCTTGAGAAATGGTACAAAGATTATAGTTTTACTAGCACACCTATTAAGATTTTTTTAACATCTTTATTGGAGTATAATTGCTTTACAATGGTGTGTTAGTTTCTGCTTTATAACAAAGTGAATCAGTTATACATATACATATGTTCCCATATCTCTTCCCTCTTGTGTCTCCCTTTAAATAGAGAAATGATGGTCAAAAATAACAGATTAAAATTTTAGAAGCCTTAGTTTTATAATCATTGAGAGAGATTAGGGATAGATAGTGTTCAATAAAGAGGGTTCTAGGCAACAATATTTCTAGAGAAAAAGAGATTTAGGGTGACAAAATATATAGATCAAATTTATGATATATAGTTATTAATTTAAAGAATTTTGTTATTTTATGCTCATGAAGTATTTTGACATAGCAATCCCTTGAGTTTAGATTATGGAAAAATACCATAATTTTCATATGTGTGAGCAATTTATTATGAATTGTAAGTTTTGTTGTCCTTTTTACAAAAGGTGACATTGTTGATTTTTATTGTCTGTCTCCAATGATACTTAGATAATTAGTGATATGTTCCTTTAGCAGTTAACAATAAACCAGAGGTTTAAGGGTCTATAAGCCCAGTTAAAGAGTATTTAAAATTGAATATGTCTCAAAGCTTATGAGATTCCATCCCAGAAGTGGATCCATAGAATTCAGTATATTCTGAAAATGGTCCTGCTTAAAAATTAAATTTGGACAGGTGCTTTAAAGAGTTCTTTGAAAAATTATAAGGGTATATTGCTATCTTTGAATTATTTAAAATAAAGATTTTTATAAAGGAAAGAAAATACCCCAGAAATCAAAAAGGTGTGTAATGAAATTAGAGCTACAAAATGTATCAAGAAAAATTTCTGGTTTCTGACAAAATAGAATTTCAGGAGAAAAGCAGGAAAGTTACAGAGAGGGAAATTTGAAAACAAAAAACAAGAAGATATCATAACCCAGAGTATAAATAACAAAATTGATTCAAAATTCATTGGGCAAACACTGACAAAATAACAGAAAGAACAAATCAGAGAGAAATTTAACACAAGTCTTGTAAAAGCTGGTACTTCAGGCAAATGAAACAAATAGTGAAACTAGGATTTTTGAATAAGGTTATTAGAAAGAATAATCTGCATATGAATATAATCTTATTCTCACATAATATAACTTGCATATTATTTTTAAGCCATCTAGAAAACTTACTTATATTGACAGGATTTTAGCCCTTCAGGGGTGAAAACAAATTTCAAAACATTGATATCAGACAAATTCTCAGAATACAAGATAAAATTTAAATAATAAAAAACCAGGGCTTCCCTGGTGACGCAGTGGTTGAGAATCTGCCTGCCAATGCAGGGGACACGGGTTCAAGCCCTGGTCTGGGAAGATCCCACATGCCACAGAGCGGCTGGGCCCGTGAGCCACAGTTACTGAGCCTGCGCATCTGGAGCCTGTGCTCCGCAACAAGGGAGGCCGCGATAGTGAGAGGCCCATGCACTGCGATGAAAAGTGGCCCCGAAATACATGAAAGAATGCTCAACATCATTAATCATTAGAGAAATGCAAATCAGAACTACAATGAGATACCGTCTCACACCAGTCAGATGGCCATCATCAAAAAATCTAGAAACAATAAATGCTGAAGAGGGTGTGGAGAAAAGGGAACACTCTTGCACTGCTGGTGGGAATGTGAATTGGTACAGCCACTATGGAGAACAGTATGGAGGTTCCTTAAAAAACTACAAATAGAACTACCATATGACCCAGCAATCCCACTACTGGGCATATACCCTGAGAAAACCATAATTCAAAAAGAGTCATGTACCAAAATGTTCATTGCAGCTCTATTTACAGTAGCCCAGAGATGGAAACAACCTAAGTGTCCATCATCGGATGAATGGATAAAGAAGATGTGGCACATATATACAATGGAATATTACTCAGCCATAAAAATAAACGAAATTGAGCTATTTGTAATGAGGTGGATAGACCTAGAGTCTGTCATACAGAGTGAAGTAAGTCAGAAAGAGAAAAACAAATACCGTATGCTAACACATATATATGGAATTTAAGAAAAAACAATGTCATGAAGAACCTAGGGGTAAGACAGGAATAAAGACACAGACCTACTAGAGAATGGACTTGAGAATATGGGGAGGGGGAAGGGTAAGCTGTGAGAAAGCGAGAGAGTGGCATGGACATATATACACTACCAAACGTAAGGTAGATAGCTAGTGGGAAACAGCCGCATAGCACAGGGAGATCAGCTCGGTGCTTTGTGACCGCCTGGAGGGGTGGGGTAGGGAGGGTGGGAGGGAGAGAGACGTAAGAGGGAAGAGATATGGGAACATATGTATATGTATAACTGATTCACTTTGTTATAAAGCAGAAACTAACACACCATTTTAAAGCAATTATACTCCAATAAAAAAAAAAAAAAAAGAGTGGCCCCTGCTCGCCGCAACTAGAGAAAGCCCTCGCACAGAAACAAAGACCCAACACAGCTGTAAATAAATAAATAAAATAAATAAAAATTTAAGAAAAAAACAGAAAATTTCATACTGAGTATTATGATACTTCTGTAACCAAATGAAAAAGATACTACACATTAAAATTAAAAAGGTACATATATAGTTATCACTCAGAAGGAACTTAAAGGCAATTATTGAAAAACACATTTTTTAAAAGTATATTAGCTAAAGTTTCAAGCAAAAGAGTAAAAAATGAAATATTTAAACATGTAAAAAAAGATTTTACTTAAATAATTAAAAGATGAAAAGAAAATAATAGAAATCATCAATAAAGTCAAACGTATGTTATTTGCAATGATTAATGAAATAAACAACACATTCAGCAAATATGCATGGGACAAAGAGGATCAAGACCAAGGAAGTACTACTAGGAATGGGTATATAATTGTGATATTCAGAATATGAATATCAGATATGAAGACATCCCAGAGATACCAATGAAAACAAATTGAGATACATTTTTTTTATTAATCATTTTGTTTAAAATATTTTATTAAATACAAGTGGCAGTATGAAAAATGATGAGGGTTTAATTTAGTACAATCTCTTTTGAGAGCAATCTGCAGTACATAGGAAATGGAAAGTTCATATACCTTAAAACCAGACATTTGTATTCTGAAGATGATGGATACCTATGTATATCTGGGGAGGATTCTCCCAGGCAGAGCGCTTGTCGATGCAACCCTGTGACCCATAACTGTCTGGAGGGTTAAAGCAAATGGCTAGCGCTGAGTGGGTATGATCAGTAGAGTAATAGGACATGAGATTAGTGAGGTGGAGGGAAAGGGGGTGGAGGGGGAGATCAGCTAGGCTATCAAAACATTTGACTTTTATTCTGAGCAAATGAAAAACACTGGAGGGTTTTGAGACGAAAATATTCATTTTAGGTTTTAAACAGGTCATTCTGGATACTGAGAACACACTTTAGTGAGCATGGCTAGAATGACCACAATGGAAAATTTAGGACTCCCTAACCCTTTATTAACTATGGCATAAAGATAATAATTGTAAACATAAATGCTATAAACGGATATTTCTTCCCTAGCTGAGTTGGTTACTGATGTTCTATTCATAACTTTAATTCGTGTAGCCTCTCACTACAGATACTTTTGTTAAAAAAATAATGTGTTTATTTGCAAAAAAATGTTCTTCAGAGGATAATCTACATCTGGAAATTCTACGTTATAAAATTATCTCACCTTGATTTAAATAATTTGAGCTAATCTTATATTAAGCTTTTAGGAGCAAAATACCAAACAATGTAAATTTTTAACATACAATTTCCTTAAATTATAAGAGTTTTATCTAATTTACATCTAAGTGGTGGGATAATTGGAAATATAAGATCATTTACATTTAGTGCTACATAAAATCTTATGTACAATTAATTCCCAACTGACAAATTTAAAATGAGCTCATCAAAGCTCATTATCTAGTAGCTTTTGAAAGGTGGCACTTCATCTAGAAAAACTCTTGCAGGAGAAAAAATAATTCCGTTTTTTTTCTGTTCTGTTGATTAATATTTGTTCAGTAAAATATGGACCCCCTAAGAAACTCATTCTTTTTTCTAATTCCTATGGTTCAGAGATTGGAGAAAAAGAAAGAGCCTTAGCTAGAAGAGCAGAGTCTGATATTCCTTTTGCACCTGCATGCTCTCTGAAGAAGGAAATTGTTTTGTGACCTCTCCTTCAGCCTGTTATCTCCCTCTTAAAAATATCTTTGTATATCTTCATTTTGCTTAGTGTTCTATTAATAATCATTGGCTAATTTTGCATATTTTGTAGGCAGAATGATTCTTCTATTCACATTGTTTATGACTGATAATTAGTTAACAGTACAGTAACCTTCACTATTCAAGTACAGGGCAGCCTTGAAGAATGGCTGGTCTATCATTTAAGAAATCTGTCTATTTCTGTCAGCTTATTTATCTGATGTCTGATGCTAAATCAGGTAAGAGAAATTGGTTATACTTTTATAATGGAAAAGCATGGCTGGCATGCTTAAGCATTTCATGGACTAGGAGTGTTTCTATCTATCTATCTATCAATCATCATCACCATGATGTACCATCTTTCATCACCTAGGAGACAACATAATCACCTACTTCTCTTCAATAAGCCAGTATGTCAACTTCCATATTCTAACTCTGATTATCCTTCTAGTTCCTTTTTGTAAGTACTCATTTTGTAGGTATATAAATAATGTTCAATCGTAAGACTCTTAGATTTAAACATTTAATATTAAACATTTATTCACATGTTGTATTCTTTTAAATAGTATTTAAACACAGGATGAGTAATTTTTCATATCTAAAAATGAATGTCAAGGTATAAAACTAAGTGATAGATCAGCTAAAATAACATACGGAAAGAACACTGAATACAGATTCATTACAGTCTATATAAATCATTCTATACATTCTGGGTTCCACATCAATGCATATATAAGATGAGAGAGTTGTCACTCCATTCTTGGTCATTGTTCAAAAATAATAACAAACTTCCTGAATATTGTTCACTTCTGATTTTATGTTTGTTCCTATTTGGGAGTTATTTGTCTAAGTTTATTTCCAACTACCAAGTGCTCTATATTACATAAACCTGAGTAAATTGTTGCAATAATTTTTGTATAACAAATTATGATGCAAAATGTTTAAAGAATCAATTTATCATTAATTTTCCTGTAGCAAAAAAATTGGGGTCCGTTTAAACTTCTAAAATTACACATAGTGTGCAAGAGATGTATATTTTAATTTTTTTAATGAAAGAACACTAATGTGTAAAATTAGTAGTTTAATCAATTTCAATAATGATATATTTTGGTAAAAAAAGAAATATTTATTTTATTATAATTTGGCATAAATAATTTGGATAAACACAAACAAACATTAGCTTCATTCTGACATAATTTATATATATAAATTTATATTTAGGAGGTGATGTTGAGAGGGAGGCAATAAAATATGGTTGTTAAAAGTATTTGAGCTCATATGCCTGCTTCCTCCTGGCATTTGTTTTTCTAGTTGTGAGAATTCAGGCAAGTAATTTTCTAAGTCAGTTTTCTTATATGTGAAAATGAAAAAGTAATCATCTTTACTGGACTAGTGGTGAGAATCAAATTAAGCAATCCAATTATAGCTCCGTGACAGTGCCTGGCATATATAGATCTTAATAAATTATCAACAGTGGTGATTATATAAATAAGTATAATTCAAATTACTGTGTATATGCCACCCATATCCTTAATTGCTATACATAAGCATTTATAATGAATGAGGGGTATAAATATAAATATGATTATCACATCTTATCTTCTGATTCTATACTCAAATAACTCATGTTAATCTCAAAAAAGCATTGAGATATACTTTATTGCTTTTATATTATTCTTAATAAAACTTATGAAGGAGACAAAAGAATTCCAAGTTTTTTAGAAAGGAAATTTTGATTCAGCTTCATTATAATCAATATGACATTACTTAACAAACATGCTTATTTATGATTTGAAGAGATCTGATTCTGCAAATGCTGCTTTACAATGGTTTTATGGTTAGTGTTGGTGGCTTAAATCATATATATATGATTATATATATATATATATATATATATATATATATATATATATATATATATATATATATCACAGGTGGGTACAAATTCAGCTGTTATTCATCCTGAATAAATCTTTGTTACTCATAAAGAGAAATCTCAGAAATTTTGAAAGGATAGAGGGGAATTAGGGAATGTTACGTATCAATAAAACAGATTATACAGGAATGTTTGCTTCCTGTCCTTTCCTTATGCATGGAAATTATACCCTAATTACAGTTTAGTAATATTCAGGCTTTTTCACCAATATTTTTTTTTTTTTTTTTTTTTGCGGTATGCGGGCCTCTCACTGTTGTGGCCTCTCCTGTTGTGGAGCACAGGCTCCGGACGCGCAGGCTCAGTGGCTGTGGCTCACGGGCCCAGCCACTCCGCGGCAGTGGGATCTTCCCGGACCGGGGCACGAACCCATGTCCCCTGCATCGGCAGGCGGACTCTCAACCACTGTGCCACCAGGGCAGCCCTTTTTCACCAATTTTTGATGGTAATTGCTCTTCTCAGATATCTAGGTGTTTCAGCCCGGGGTCTTTACAACTTTGGTGATGTATATTGAGGAGAGTTCCCAAGGTTCTCATCACTGCTAGTCCAGGTGAATTTAAGGAGAAAATGTGAAGAGGCTCACACACCACAGAAGAAAAGTGGCCATATCCACAGCACGGTAAACGTGGATGAGTGTTGGAGCTTCAGTGGGATGAGGAGAGTGACCCTATGCAAAGGAGATCTGACCTGGGATGTTGGCATACAGGCGGGGTGAGGAAGACATATGTCAGGAAAGTGGCCCAGTGCAGTGTTAGGACCCAAGTCGGGTAATAAGGACCTTTTTCAAAGAGGAGATTCTGTCAAGTGGTTTTGGACTTAGATAGAAAAAAATCTACTAGGTAAATTTCAAGATCCCCTTGTCCTTTTCTGGCCTGAGACTATATCCCACTAAGACATACAGTCAGTGACAGTGTACTATGTTCACTTCCAAGCTCTTTATATGTCAAAGCTGAAACAAGAAGTTGTGACTTGGTTTTAACCAACAGAATATGAGATTAGATTGGTCACCTGTGTCCTTACTCGCTGGTAGTCAGGAGAGAATGGATCTCAGGTTAGCTATTTTAACCCTCCCCTCCTCTATCTTCCAAGTGTACCCTCTTACCTTGGTTGAGATCACTTCACCACACATGTTTGTTGAGTATTTTCTTACTACATCTCTTGCAATATTTGAGGTAATACCTTATGCAAAGAAGAAGCCTGCTATTTAAAAAAACTAAATAAATAAGATTTTGAACCACCCTAGTGCAGAATAGGAATTCATTCTATAAAGCATCTTAATTGTGACCATATCCCTTCACAGCTGTTTTTTTCTACCATTTGAAATAGTCTTTTATATCCATTACCTACAGATATTTGTAACCATTTTTTACTGATGAATCTAATAGGCATATAATTTTTCTAAGGTCAAATTCATTTCATTTTCTAACCAGTTTCCATGATATCACATTAATTGAGGGCCTTAACTCAACTTACCAAAATATTTTCTCATATTGAGGATCATTGTTTTCATACATCTCATTTTCACCTAATTTTATCAATGAACTCTCAAACCCTTTGTTATACTGCATACCTATAGCAGAGACGTAATATTTGACACGTACTTCACTTAAAATTACCGCATCATTCTCCATTCCTTCCACCCAGAAAAGATCTTTTATCATGTACCTTATAGTTGCAGTGACTGGGATGGTTATTAGAAACAAATGCTCAATAAATTCTCAGTTATAGATGGTATGTTGACATAACCATATCACAGATCTCATGGCATAGATTTTTACAGATACCACCCGTCCCACAGAGATGACACAGTGTTATACCTTTATCTGTTTAATTTCATCAGTTGAACCTCAGAGAAGACAAATTATATCTTTACATGGTGATTGAGTAATAAATAAGGGTGATAAAGCCACAACTTGTTTCCTTCATTTCTTTGACTTGATTTTTCTCGCAGACTAATCCTCTAAAACTTAAAGATATCAAATTCCATATTGATTAAAATACCAATTCTCTTTACTGGCTGAGGCTGCGAGCCAGCTTCCAGTGCTGTTGATGGATACAAAGTTTCATTGATTCTCCATACAGACTTTTATTCACAGCCAGCCTCCTGGAAGAGAGTTCTGATGAGTGATCCTATTTTGGTTAGCAAGTCTTTTTTTTATCAGGATGATGAGTCTCTGGGAAATATCTGTATCTGCCTGACTCATTCCTGAAGATACTTGCAGAATGTTTGCAATGACAAACCCAGTGTTAATCAAATCACCATGTATGTTGTTGCAGACTGATGGAATATGTTCAGTTAGGAAAAATGATCTGTACCAAAACCACCATGTGCCATGAAGCTGCAACTGTGCATAGTCAACAGCCAATAAAGTTCTACTTACTGGACTGTGCCATAAATATTTCCATAGATGCATTTTGTCAGAATAATCTGTAATGTCCCATTGCTAAGTCTCCCTCTCTCAAGATTGCATTTCCATTTTCCTTAAATGATTTCATCCACATCCACATTTGACATATTTGAGGGAACATGTGAAGCTATGATGTACCAGATAGGCAGCAGCAATCTGTTTCCCATCTCATCCAGGCAGCTGTCTTAGCAACACATCATCTTGATTTATGGCCACAGAAAGTGCAGATCAACTCTTCAACTTCTTTTGCCCTATTGATATGATATATAGTATTTACTTCAGAACATCTTAAAATTAACCAGAAGTGTAAGCAAAGCTTATAAACCATGAACTGAGTGATCATTGCAGTCAAGTACCCATAAACTGAGTCATCGGGTTGTTCTGTGTCACTTCTTTTTTTAAGGAAGTCTTTAGGGAGAGCATAAAGATCAGTAGGAATCCAAATTTCTTCCTTAAAATTAAACCAGTTGGAGATTTAACCCAATACCAGCCAGTAGTACACACTCTTAGTTTTATCTCTTGTGTAGAGATGATGGCATGGAAATATCATGATTACACTGTACTCTCTAATTGACATCATTTGTGATCACATTATTCATCTGCTATGATTTATTCCTATTTCTATTGATTTTCTGTTTGAATTATATCATCTTCCTCCCCGGATTCCACCATGGCTATACTTTCTTAGCTCAGCAAAGGTGCTATCATCAACAGAGCTGTTAAGTATAGCAACATCACTAATATTTCTACTTTACACCACCCCAGGCAGATGTCACGGGATTAAACAGATAAATATGCACAGGATATATAAAAATAAAGAGGGCAATTATTTGAAAATCTACTAATACCATAGTAACAGGTTAAAATTTTCTATATGTTGTGCTCATTTAAGGTTTAATCGTTAATTGAGAAACTGAACATCAACTACTGATTTAAAGAAACTCAGTCTCTCGGTCTCTCTCTTTCCCTACCTGACTCCTCCCTAATTCCCTCCATTCATCTTGTCCTTCCTTTTCCTTCACACTTTCCCTCACTTGCACTTACTCTCTCATTCTGCAGCTCCCATCCTTCCATTTGTCTATGCATAAACCTAAAATTGAAGTCTAAATGTTGAAATACCAGATGCATGTCAGGATTAAATCAAACTAAAACAAGTAAGCTCAAAATCACCGCTCTCATTTACCATATTTTTTTTTTTCTGGAATTAGCAGCAAACTCAGCCGTTCAAGAAAAATAAATCAATTAAAATGATAGAAATGACACAGATTTGTCATTATTTTATACAAAGTAATTTAGTATTTGGAAAATCAATACTATAAATGAAAAAACTAATATGTACAATAACAAATAGATGTAAAATTAGTTGTTATGTAATTTACATACAAATAGCAATAGCTTTTATCTGCATCAACAATAACCCAAAAATTTAACAAGAGGAACTCTTAGTTACAATAACAATGAAAAAGATTAAAATAGTGACACAAAAGTAACAATGAAAACCTTAGAAGAAAAACTTTTAAATTCTATTGATTCAATGAAATAAAATATATAAATAAATAGAATGTAAAGTGTTTTTAGAAATAAAAGACAATACTTAAAATATATCAGTTCTAAAATTAATTAATTTAATGTAATTTTATTTACAAACTTTACTTTTTGTTTTGAACCTGGGAAGGCATATTATGTAACTCACATAAAAGAATAAAGTGCAGAAACAGAGGGAAAATGTAGACAATGGAACGTAAAAATGAAAGTCTAAGCTAATAATTTTGATTACTGGCAAACAAATAGATTGATTGTTCCAGGAAATAGAATACTGCCTAAAGCAATTCAAATATATTTGAAAAGAATAAAAATTTGGAAATCTTCCTCATTGCATATACCAAAATTAATTCCAAGTTGATTAAATATTTTATTAAGTTTTAAAAGTAAAATTAGTGTAATAAAATATTGGAAATATTTCCGTAATTTCAGAGTGGAACATTTTATTAATAGGTGATTCATAGAAGAAATAGCCAGGTAACAGTTAAAAAGATTCTCATTTTTAGTTGGAAACAAGACATTATAAGTTAAATCAGCTACATATCATCTTGGTCTGTCTTCTTTACAAACACTTCAAAGGCGCGGATGGTATGAATAATTTGGCTTTGATTACACATAAGCAGCCACCCTTATGCATTACTTATATCAACTTTAAGGACTTAAATGTAATACTTACCAATTTTTTAATCCAGTGTTTCTTTTTGTTAATTCATTTTTTTTAATTGAAGTATAATTGATTTACAATATTGTGTTAGTTTCAGGTATACAGCAAAGTGATTTGGTTATACATATGTATGAGTATATACCTATATTCTTTTTTTTTCAATTCTTTTCCATTATAGGTTATTACAAGATATTGAATATAGTTCCTTGTGCTATACAATAAATCCTTGTTTATCTATTTTATATATGGTAGTGTGTATCTGTTAGCCCCATACTCCTAATTTATTCCAGCCCTTCCCCCTTGGTAACCATAAATTTGTTTTCTATGTCTATGAGTCTGTTTCAGTTTCATAAATAAGTTCATTTGTATGATTTTTAAAAATTCCACATATAAATGATGTCATATGATGTTTTTCCTCTCTCTGACTTACTTCACTTAGTATGATAACCTCTAGGTACATTCATGCTGCTGAAAATGGCATTATTTCATTCTTTTTTATGTAATATTTCATTACAGATGTAATATTTCATTTTATATATGTTTCATTATATATATGTATATATTTCCATTCATCTGTTGATGGACACTTAGGTTGCTTCCATGTGTTGGCTGTTGTAAATAGTGCTTCTTCGAACATTGGGATGCATGTATCTTTTAGAACTAGAGTTTTTGTCTCTTCCGGTTAATCCAGTATTTCCATTCTAATAAATACACTAAAGAAATATTCACACACAGAAGTATATGTGTATATGTGCATGTATGTGTGTCTCTCTCTCTATATATATAGAAACATACATTTAAATACATAAATATAAATCTGTATTTAGACACACATGCACACATACATTCAATTCTAGTTTTTGGAAACAATCTAAATACTTAAACTTTTGAAGTTGAAGGTTGTCAGGAAGGTCTCTCTGATAAGGGGTATTTGAGCCAAACCTAAGAGAAGTAAGGGAACAGAGCATGTGGGTTTCAGCAGAGAGAATGACAGTTTCAAAGATTATGAGGCATAAGTATGCTTGGTGAATTTGGGAAACATTTTGGAGGCAAATGTAATTGGATCATAGTGAGCTGGGAAGAGATGGTTAAGCAAGTGAGTGAGTGGTAGAGGGATTCGACATCATCAGAAGCTTTTAAAGGTAAAAAGCGTTACCTTGCCTTTACTCTAAGAGAAAATACAGGCCACTGGAAAGTTTTGAATAACAGAGTGTTTAAGTATACCATCAACCATACTTTCAAGTCTGAAATAAAATTTTATTTTCACACCTTATTATATGGGCACAGAATTCTGAAGAAATTATCAGAATAACTGTAAATGGATGGTTTAGGTTACTACTGTATTATAATTTTTTATTACTTTTAAGTCTAAAGCAAGCATGATGCATAAAAATTAGTCTTTGATGACACGGAATATACATAAAATTAATTCTTTAAATTTTAACATTATTACCAACAACTTGCCTTATCCACTCAGTTTTATTTATGTAAAAATGTGGCTAATGTAGGATATTGGTATTCAATGAATTTATTTGCCGTTTGTTTGGAAGAAAGACTTCATGCTTTAGAATTAAGGATATGTTGATTCAAACTACTGCTTGTTATCTTTGGTAATTTATTTAAAGTCTTAGAGCCTCAGTAATATAAGGTAGGAATAGTAATAATGAGATCAAACTTACTACTGTAAGTAGCAGTAATTTGCCTTCTGCATGCTACCCCATGAATTTGCTAAAGTAGCAGGATACAAAATTAATGCACAGAAATCTCTTGCATTCCTGTAGATGAATGATGAAAAATCTGAAAGAGAAATTAAGGAAACACTGCCATTTACCATTGCAACAAAAAAAATAAAATGCCTAGGAATAAACCTACCTAAGGAGACAAAAGATCTGTATGCAGAAAACTATAAGACACTGATGAAAGAGATTAAAAATGATACAAACAGATGGAGAGATATACCATGTTCTTGGATTGGATGAATCAACATTGTGAAAATGAGTATACTATCCAAAGCAATCAACAGATTCAGTGCAATCCCTATCAAACTACCAATGGCATTTTTCACAGAACTAGAAATTTCACAATTTGTATGGAAACACAAAAGAACCCAAATAGAGAAAGCAATCTTGAGAAAGAAAAACGGAGCTGGAAGAATGAGGCTCTCAGAATTCAGACTATACGACAAAGCTACAGTAATCAAGACAGTATGATACTGGCACAAAAACAGAAATATTGATCAATAGAACAGGAGAGAAAACCCATAGAAAAACTCACACACATATGGTCACCTTATCTTTGATAAAGGAGGCAAGAATATTCAATGGAGAAAAGACAGCCTCTTCAGTAAGTGGTGCTCGGAAAACTGGACAGCTACACGTAAAAGAATGAAATTAGAACACTTCCTAACACCATACACAAAAATAAGCTCAAAATGGATTAAAGACGTAAATTTAAGCCCAGACACTATAAAACTCTTAGATAGGGGGGAGGAACGGTAAGCTGGGACTAAGTGAGAGAGTAGCATTGACATATATACACTACCAAATGTAAAATAGATAGCTAGTGGGAAGCATCTGCATCGCACGGGGAGATCAGCTTGGTGCTCTGTGACCACGTAGAGGGGTAGGATAGGGAGGGTGGGAGGGAGATGCAAGAGGGAGGCTTATGGGGTATATGTATACATATAGCTGATTCACTTTGTCATACAGCAGAAACTAACACAACATTGTAAAGCAATTATACTCCAATAAAGATGTTAAAAAAAGTCAGTATGCCTGGTTCTTTAAATTTGAATAACATTAAGTGGAAATTTGTTCTATCTACTTTTCTTTAAGAGACTGCAGCCCCTTTTTGTAGAGCAGATCTTGATGGGAAAATATAATACTTAAATAACTTAATATTTGGGGCTTTTGTGTTTTGCTTTATTTTGCTAACCTGTTGAGTTGTAACACAGATTCATAAAAGTACACAATTCACTTAATGTTCATTTTCTTTTTACATATTTTACACACCTGCATAATCAGAACCAGATTCGTAAATAGAATTTGACAACAATGCAGAAGCCCACCAAAATATCCTTCCGGTTCTCCTCCACCAATGGTAATCATCATTTTGATTCTCCATTTTAAAAAAGTAAACTAACTGAGTTTTAGAAGTGTTAAAACATTTGCCTAAGAGCATAGTATTTAAAGCAGAGTAGAAAGTCAACTCTAGGCCATTCCGAATTAACATCCTCATGGTTATGAAGAACCTGCTAGTAAACTAGTCAACTTCTGTTTCTTTACTGTTAGGGCTTCCCTGTTATTTGACACATTAGATTTGCCTTCCTTGCAACACTGTCCATTCCATCACCAGATAAATAGGAAATGGAAATAAAAGATTCTAAAACTGCTTAATTTTCCAACCACTCTGTTACCTGCTCTGGCACCCTAACTGTGGACACTATCCAATACTTCATACTCATTTCTAGATTTAAAATGCCCTAATGTGTTTTCTATCCAATTGTTGCCAAATTACAGAAATACAGATGAAATCAAAATATAATTATATCTCTCCTGGGTCTCCTCATTCCCTCTGATGCCTCTAGATAAAGGTGTCCCAACTGAGGCATGCCGATGATTCTCACTCCAGAAGCTTCTTACCTCCTGAAAATCATCTCTTTTGAATAAAAAAGGGAAGATCATGGGTCAAAGGTCATTCACCTTTAGATCTTATAGAGCTGAAATTGGATCTTCAGAAATCTGCATTTCCTTTACTGCTTCTTCTGCCTTATGATCTCTCACTAAATAGTTCCTAAAATGTTAATTCACAAACGGACAGTTCTAACTTCTCATTCAAGTACAAGTACATATCTTCAATTACACATTTAATCTTGGGTGACTAGCATAATTTCTAATTCAACATAGGTGAATCCAACTTCATATTTTTTCACCAGTCATTTCTAGCAATTCCCCTCAGTTTTTCTTTGGTTTTCAATGAGCACAAATATTTTCCTGGATATACACACTAGACAACTCAGAGATTTTTAAATTCCTTTGATCTTTATCTAGCATCAACTATTCAGCTACAATAACATCCTTTTGGGTAAAGATTTATACCTTTGTTTAGACTTTTATTTATTCACTGTTGCTTTACTTTTCTTGAAATCCAGTATACAAGTGCTGTATTTTTTAAGTAATATTTGCTGGTAATCACAAAAGGTAGATGATAAAAAAGTAAAATTTCTGCTAGACTCTTCAAGCCTCACAATATTTTTTTCGATTAAGAAAAATAAATAATTTTTATTCATTACATGTTATATATCAAGGGTTGTAATATACTATTAGTCTCACTAACTGATGTGTTACTCACTTCTTTATATTGCCTGCTGTAATTGATATAAAAATGATTTACTGCTTCTCTTATGTTCATGCTTTCACGTCTGCTCTATAATAAGTCCTTGAAAAATGTATAGTGGCAAATCCTATTATTCCTATTAATTGTTTTCTATTAGGAACAAACTCAGTAGTGTGGAAAGGCAACTTCTGTCTCCAAAGAGTAAAATAAATGACTCATATCAAGACTGATCATGAGAACAGCTCATCCCACCCAATCCAATAATAGGTGTCTAATGTTTTAAGATTAGAATAGGAAGGTTGAATTATTCTATGTGGGAGAATAAGGCTAAAGTTCTATTAAGAAGTTATTAAAGTGCAACATAAAAAGATGCAGAATAGATTTGATAGAAATAGAAGATTTAATCCATCCAAAAGAAGACAAGGAAAGGGAAACTGAACTCAAGTAATAACTACCATGATTGGCAGCTCCCTTGCCCTTCAGCTTCAAAGGCCTTGGGAAAGATAGAGACACTAGACACCCAGGAGATCTGAGAAGAGTGGATTCAGGTGGGTGGCCTGGCTCCCACAGCTATCAGACCAAGGATGGAGGTAGAATCTCCCCCTTTGATTATAGAGCAGTAATGCAGTAGTCATTTTCAAGTTGGATACAATTGATATATTAATTATGTAGCTGCTTTTTATAGGTTCTAGAAGAAATAAAAAGTAGTATGCAGAAGCTGCATGTGTTCTAAACAGTAGAGATAGGACTAAAACACGCAAGTGCTACCCTGAGTCTCTCTATTTACCACTGATTTTTTACCTTAGATTCCTCTACTAAACAACGCTCAGTTATGTGTGTTATGGAATCTTACTTTCTATCATTGATGTCTTTCAAATAATTTTATAATCTAAGTCATATCGCATTCATTCACCTTTATTTTATATTTTAAAAAGTTAGCTTATTCTATTGTCAGTCTTCTTACACTATCGTCTACTTTCCTTGAAAGTTTATCTATCTAAAATATCCTTTCCCATATTTATAATCTAAGCCATTTTTGCTGTCAATTGTATACATATTCTGTCATGTTAATTGGTCATTTCATACATACTTGTGCTTTATTCTAGAATATATTTAAAAGACTGAATATAAAATGTATATCTTATTCCTATTTTATATCTCTTCTAGTCATTCTGGGATTATAACAAATCTGAAGATTGATCATTTTAGTTGATTGACATTTTCCCCAAATGTCATCAGCCTATTTCTGCATGCAAAAGGAAGATTCTGAGTACCCATTTTGTTATTCTTTTACTTAGGTGCACAATTAATTAATGTGTATTCTAAGAAGAAGATATAAAATTATGTTGGATACATCTTTTCCTAAAATAGAATCATAAAATTAAATTGTTTTAATATTCTTTCTAAATATACAAGTGTTAGAATTCAGTGACTCATTTTTATTTAGTTAAATACTACTTAAAGCATAGTGCTAAAAGCAGAATAGATTAGGCAATAACTGATGCTATTTGTAAGACAAATAACATCATGATCTAAAGAGAAATAAAAACAAAGCTGTATTTTCTCTGTAGTGACATATCATCTATAAATCAAATAAACTGTATCTGGGAAAGTGCCACTTTTCCCAGTTTAATATCCTGGCTATTTTACAGGGAAAAATAAACTGATAAAAAGTGTATAAATATAATTATTTCATTAGATGCTCAGTGTGCTTTGATAGTTATATTGGTGCATAAAATTAAAGGAATTGTCCATTTTCATAAATCATCTGCCTAGATTAATCAATATGTTTGCTAACTATAACAGGTACCTTTTATGCACTGTTAGTTGAAAGGATTATAAAAATTACAGCAGTAAATTAAGTCTAGCTGTGTACTTCGCATTTGAAGATATAACTACGTTGGGTCTTTGTTGCTGTGCGCAGGCTTTCTCTAGCTGCAGTGAGTGGGGGCTACTCTTCGTTGAGGTGCACGGGCTTCTCATTGTGGTGGCTTCTCTTGTTGTGGAGCATGGGCTCTAGACGCGTGGGCTTCAGTAGTTGCAGTACGTGGGCTCAGTAGTTGTGGCACGTGGGCCCTAGAGCACGCGAGCTTCAATAGTTGTGGCATGCAGGCTTCAGTAGCTGTGGCTCGCAGGCTCTAGAGCGCAGGCTCAGTAGTTGTGACGCACGGGCTTAGTTGCTCCGCGGCATGTGGGATTCTTCCCAGACCAGGGCTCAAACCCTGGTCCCCTGCACTGGCAGGCGGATTCTTAACCACTGCGGGAAGCCCAAGAATGGTACATTTTTATATTAATGTATTTTCAATTTTACAATAGCAAATATTTCAGTAAAGTGTGAAACACTATGAAAGTAGAATATATTACTAACCATTATTAAAATAAAAATTAGAAAGATGAGAGACTTAGATATATGGAGTCAGAGGCAGAGAAACCAAGAACACTGTGATTGAAGGGATTGGTACATGGGTCAGCCTGCCTTTTTTGGACTTATATCTATGAACTTAAAGCATTTAAGTTCAATATAGACACTAAGAATGAGTTTCTGTAAAAACATTCAGAAGCTATCAACTCTATATATCCAATTTTATTCAACTATTAAATTCTGACTATATTGAGGCAGTAGTCATGAGTTGGAGGAGACTTGAGGAGAAGTCACCACTACAATAATTACAAGTTTCAGGGCTTCCCTGGTGGCGCAGTGGTTGGGAGTCTGCCTGCCGATGCTAGGGGACACGGGTTCGTGCCCCGGTTCGGGAAAATCCCACATGCCGCGGAGCAGCTGGGCCCGTGAGGCATGGCCGCTGAGCCTGCGCTCTGCGGCGGGAGAGACCACAGCAGTGAGAGGCCTGCGTACCGCAAAAACAAAAACAAACAAAAACAAAAACAAAAATAATTACAGGTTTCATGTTGCAGCATATTTCAAATCAAACCAAATATTTTATGACGTGGAAATCAGAATTTTGATCTAGCTCCCTCTCCCCCTTCCCCTATGGTAAACCTAAGTTTGTTTTCTGTGTCTGTGAGTCTGTTTCTGTTTCCTAAGGTTATTTGCATCATAGTTTAGATTCCACATATAAGTGATATCACATGGTATTTGTCTTTCTCTTCCTGACTTACTTTACTTAGTATGATAATCTCTAAGCCCATCTATGTTGCTTCAAATGGCATTATTTCATTCTCTTTTTATGGCTGAGTGGTGCTTGATTGTATATATATACCACATCTTTATTCACTAATCTGTCAATGGACTTTTAGGTTGCTTCCATGTCTTGGCTGTTGGAAACACTGATGCTATGAACATTGTGGTGCATGTATCTTTTCAAATTAGAGTTTTCTCTGGATATATGCCCAGGAGTGGGGTTGCTGGATCACATGGCAACTCTATTTTTAGTTTTTTAAGGAATCTCCATACTGTTTTCCATAGTGGTTGCACCAATTTACATTCCCACAACAATGTAGGAGAGTTCCCTTTTCTCCACATCCTCTCCAGCATTTATTATTTGTAGATTTTTTTATATGACTTTTATTGGGATATAGTTGATTTACAATGTTGTGTTAGTTTCAGGTGTACAGCAAATGAATCTGTTGTATATATACATATATCCATATAGGCCATTGCAGAGTATTGAGTAGAGTTTTTAATGATGGCCATTCTGACTGGTGTAAGGTGGCACCTCATTGTAGTTTTGGTTTTCATTTCTCTAATAATTAGCTATGTTGAGCATCTTTTCATGTACCTATTGGCCATATATATGTCCTCTTTGGATAAATGTCTATTTAGGACTTCTGCCCATTTTTTGGTTGGGTTGATTGTTTATTTGTTATTGAATTGTATGAGATGTTCTTATATTTTAGAAATTAAGCCCTTGTCAGTCACATCATTTGCAAATATTTTCTCCGTAGGTTGTCTTTTTGTTTTGTTTATGGTTTCCTTTGCTGTGCAAAAGCTTGTAAGTTTGCTTAGGTCTCATTTATTTATTTTTGTGTTTATTTCTATTGCCTTGGGAGACTGACCTAAGAAAAAAACATTGATATGATTAATGTCAGAAAATATTTTGCCTATGTCCTCTCCTAGAAGTTTTATGGTGTCATGTCTTATATTTAAGTCTTTAATCCATTTTGAGTTTATTCTTGCATATGGTGGGAGGGTGTGTTCTAACTTCATTGATTTACATGCAGCTGTCCAACTTTCCCAACACCACTTGCTGAAGAGACCGTCTTTTTCCCATTGTATAAGCTTGCATCCTTTGTTGAAGATTAATTGACTATAGGTGTGTGGGTTTATTTCTGGGCTCTCTATTCTGTTCCATTGATCCAGATTTCTGTTTTTGTGCCAATACCACACTGTTTTGATTACTGTAGCTTTGTAGTATTGTCTGAACTCTGGGAGGATTTGCCTCTGCTTTGCTCTTTTTCCTCAGGATTGCTTTGGCAATTCTGGGTCTTTTATGGTTCCATGCAAATTTTAGGATTATTTGTTCTAGTTCTGTGAAAAATGTCCTGCATAATTTGATAGGGATCACATCAAATCTGTAGATTGTTTTGCATAGTATGGCCATTTAAACAATATTAATTCTTCCAGTCCAAGAGCATGGAATAAGTTTCCATTTCTTTGAATCATCTTCAGTTTCTTCATCAATGTTTTAAAGTTTTCAGTATATAAGACTTTCTGTGGGACATATCAAAATGAATGCATAATGTAATTTAAATGACCTCAGTCCAAAATATTTTTATTTGAATATGTTAATATACCTGTTATGGGCTTCTCAGGTGGCGCAGTAGTTGAGAGTCCGCCTGCCGATGCAGGGGACATGGGTTTGTGCCCCAGTCCGGGAAGATCCCACATGCCGCGGAGCGGCTGGGCCTGTGAGCCATGGCCACTGAGCCTGCGCATCTGGAGCCTGTGCCCCACAACGGGAGAGGCCACAGCAGTGAGAGGCCCATGTACCGCAAAAAAAATTAATAAATAAATTAAAAAAAAAAAATATATATATATATATATACCTGTTACATGTATTTCATTATAAGGGCATGTTTTGAATGTTCTTAATGTTGACTGTTTTTTGGAGGTTTAGATATTCTTTGGATGGTAAAAGGAGGTAAACTGTAACTCATCATCCTGTAAATTTTGTCAAATGCATGACTGACTAACTCAGATATTGAGATTAAAGATATTTCAGTAGCCAGGCACTGAATATAAGCATAGATAGAATTTCTTCTTCTGATAGAGAATACACTTCAGTTAATACTAAATTTGACATTGTGTACACCTGAGAACCTTTGATAGCCAACTAATTTACAAAGATGATTTAACGAAGACAAATCAGAGAGTGAGTTTTTAAAGCAATTATCTATAAATGAGAAATTAGAAATCTTAAATCCCTTTTGTTCAAATCTCAAGTGGTTAATACATGATTCTGCATGAATCATAAAAATGATTCTCTGGATTTCCAAGCTGACCTTATCTGGAAAACTGAAGTTTTCATTTAAACATCCCATCTTCCTGAATACAAAGAACAACAATAACAAAAACACCCCAAAATGCCTATTGTTCCTTTTACATTTAGTCAGCATTTTTACATTAATATATAAAAGTACATGGAAGAATCACAGTTTGTAAATGATGCAAAGCAAGTTAGAATATAAAACTATTATAAATTTTGCCTTTGTTCTGATTTGTTCTGTAACATACAACCGATAAATTTTAATGGACTCAACCTCTGATTTTTTTTTAATATCTAGGGTCAAGGTTTGATTTCAAAGCTTTAATGAAGATTGTTAAATTGCTGTATTTATGTTTGAGATTATCCAGTAAGTTTATGCCATTTATAAACCTAAATATTTCATGAAATCTGGAAAAAATTGCATTATTTTCCCTAAAATTTAACTTCTTGACACCAATACATGTATTTTTCAGTATGTATTATTGTGAGCATTTCAAAGAGAGGTGAGGTTATCCACATGAACTTTTGTGCACATGAGGGTGAAATGGAGGAAGATGAGGGGAGGGGTAGGAGCTGTATCCTATATATCATGTGTGCCCTTTTTTTGTTAACCTTATAGTTGTCTCTCTGAGCTTCAGACTGTGCATTTTCTTCTGATTCCAGTCGACTAATTCTTTTTTCAGCTTTTTAAAATTTGCTGTAAAACCTACCCATTGAATTTTAAATTTCAGTTATTCTATCTTTAGTTTTGGAATTTCCACTTTATTGTTTTACAATTTCTTACTCTGCTGAAACACTTTACCTTGCCGTTTATTAGTATGAATCATACTAATAAAAATTATTTTGAGGTGTGTATCTGGTAAATATATGTCTGGATCTACCTTTGCGCTGATTTCATTTTTTCAGTTGGCTTAGTGTCAATTCATGTATATTTACATAATTTATTATTTGAATTATCAGAGTTTTGCATGAAAATGTAGACATAATTTGAGGTTTGGGATAACGCTATCTTACATGGAGATGGTTAGGGTAAATTAATCTTAGACAGTATGGTAGGAATATACTACCTGGATTTATTCAGGCACTGAACTAGTCTTTTGTTTTTTGTGGGGTTTTTTTTGTTTTTTTTTTTTGTTTGTTGTGTTTTTTTTGGTTGCGTCAGGTCTTAGTTGTGGCCCCAGGGTCTTCACGCATGGGGAGGCGTGCGGGATCTTTCATTGCCGTGTGTGGACTACTCTCTAGTTGTGGCATGTGGGTTTTCTCTCTCTAGTTGTGGCGCGTGGCCTCCAGGGCATGTGGGCTCTGTAGTTTGAGGCATGTGGGCTCTCTCGTTGAGGCACGTGAGCTCAGTAGTTGTGGCATGTGGGTTTAGCTGCCCCGCAGCATGTGGGATCTTAGTTCCCTGACCAGGGATCGAACCTGTGTCCCCTGCATTGGAAGGTGGATTCTCTACCACTGGACCACCAGAGAAGTCCCCAAGTTTGTTTGTTTGTTTGTTTGTTTGTTTAGTTAATTTTTATTGGATTATACTTGCTTTACTGAACTAGTTTTGAATCTTTAAGTCTTTGTGAAGTATTGTCTCAGTCTACTATACCTTTATCTTAGAGTGACTTTCTCCATATTCCCATTTTAAGCCTTTCTTGCAATAGTCTCTTCTCTTTGAAAGACACTAAACTTCAACTTTTCCTCTGCTTAGTGAGACTTCTGTAAGCTCTGTATAGCTATGTAGCCTCTTATTAACAGATTTTGGCTCAGTTTATCAGGCTTCAGCTACACTTTGTGAATCAAGTAATGTCTTAAGGAGCTAGCAGTGCCAAATATCAGGCTGACATTTCTTGGCTTCCCCTATTTCTTTCATTTTGATCCTATAAGTCTGCATTGATTGATAACTTTCTAGAGCCATCAAGCATATATTTAACACTCTTGAGATTTCAGAGTTTTCCTTACTAGCATTCTTAGTTCAAAACCTACGCCAGAAACAGAACTAATGAATTATAATATTTATTACCTGCAAGAAAGTGAGACAGGCAATTTACATTTTATAACAAATAATGCTCATAAGAACCCTACAAGTTATATAATTTTCACTATTATAGATCTTCACATTTACATTATCCAAAATCGTTTAAGTTAGAGAAAAACATACTCTTGAATAACTTGAATGGAAGCTTAAAATGTGACTATATACAAATACATGCTTCATTTTGGGTTTCAGTGGAATGCAGTTTGATAAGTGTTTACCATCAAAATAGACTTTGAAAAACTCATTTAGTGATTGAATGACTTGGTTTTATGAAAATTTCTGTGATACTTAAAAAAAAATACCCTTTTGCACATAAAAGAAGATTGTGTATTGATCAGTTAATGAAAAAGTTGAGACTAGAGGCTCACAAGGACCTAACTCTGTATTTCATTTAGTAGTAAGATTTCAGTATTTTCTGACTGTTTCTGGTTACTTTACAGTATATGCCTACCATAGCTAATGAGAATCAACTGTATGTGTGGCTTTGTGTGTGTGTGTGTGTGTCTGAGATATCTATCTATCAAGAGATATATTTAATATTATGTGAGGACAGCAGTCATCCGTTAACTACGTGAGCTATTCGGTTGAGAATGGGAGTATCAGTTTATTGCTGAAGACTGTTAGCCAGTTTACAACTTCACCTTTGATGCACAGGCCTGATATTTGTACAATAAATATTTCAGACTGTACATATAAAAATCTCGTTGATGTTTATTGACATTTTAGCCATCAGAGCTATTGCAAGAGTGATAGCTATTGTGTTTTAAACCACTTTTTCTCCCTTTTATCAGATGAAGAGTCATTTTTGTTATTTAAACTAAGATCTTCCTGTGTCTGAGGTTTAGTGACGGAAAGTGATCACAACTCTAAACTCTGAGTGAGCTCACAAACCAAAAGATTTTCACAGTGTCTGTTTACAAAATGCATTTAATAAACATCATTTTGTACATGTTAAGAATATATATATAATATTAGTAAATAATAATGCTATATATGTGTATGTAGATAGATAGATAGATAGATAGATATGGCAAGAGCTTTCATGAGAGACCTATTTTAATTTTGGAGTAAAGATTGGTGAATTTAACTTGCAATGGTACATTCTGATGACAGGTTTTATGATTTCAGAAAAAGTACATAATTCCTAAAAGTACGTGTCCCAATTTTAAATCAGCGATAATGATGCAATTTTTATTTAACTTTATTGAGGAATAAATTACACTCACTAAAACTCTTATATTTTAAACGTACACATCCTTGACTTGTGATAAATACATACACTTGTGTTCCACTCTCAGCTCCATAGCAGCTGTTACATGTGAAGCATTTGGTGGTCTCCCTCCGCGCATACAAACCCTAGTTCTCCCCAGATGACTTTCAGGGGATCCCCACATTAACTCCGCAGGTAACCTTTCTAAGCAGCTCCCTATTTTGGTGTGCTCCTGCGGATGACAATCAGTCTGCTTCCCTAGATTCTGATCTGTGCCTCTTCAGTTTAGTAGGACCACCATGCTGTGTTTGGAATCCAGTTGTCTGTGTTGTTATGGGAAAATTTTCCCAGGCATAGATCTGGCATGATCATGGAGCTTGACTTTTTGTTTCTCACCTCTCAGGGATTACAGTCTTGTATTGTCTTTCGTCACTGTCTTAAAGTAGTTGCTTCATATATTTCACGAGTTTTATAGTTTGTTGGGGGTAGGCATAATGTATATTCCATCTGTGATGGAAGCTGATGTAGGTTTTGCACCTGTATGGGGGAGGAGAAATCTGAAGAGGTTTGTACACTTATTTCTTCCTCTTTCTTTAGGTAAACACATTCTATTTCTTATAAGTGTCTTTGTACCCGATTCCCGCTCCCTCTAGAGATTTATGGTGCTTCAGGGGGATCTTGCTATGAAACACTTGCTATAACATGTCATTTTGCCTTGCCTATATATCAATACAAACTTCTCTATGAAATAGAGTTTGGGGAGGTGTTTGCTCTCTGCTAATTCTTGGCTTGTAACGTCTTCCACAATACGTGTAATTTATTTACATTCCATGAAAATAGTGATGGGCTTTCCCGCTCCCTTGTCATAATTTGGGCTCTCTGGAAAGAAGAGACGGATGTGGATTTAGGCATACACAATATTATTGGTAGTAACACCTGTGAAAAGAAAAGTGGGGGAGGGGGACTAGACAGGGTTAACCACATGCCTGCAGTGCAGATATGACTGGGAGCCCAGTGGGGAGGTCTGAAGCATGAATTGCCCATTAGAGGCGTGCCAGTGAGGGTGGAAATGAGAAGGCGATTGTACCACTTTTCTGCTTAGTCATTGGCTGGAGGTCACCCTGAGAAGAGAGAGTTCTCATAACTACTATCATGTTCATTCATTGGCTGAGGGTCACCCTGAGAATAGCATGTCCTTGGCTGGTCTGGGTCACGGTTTTGGAAGGTGTGCCAGAGTGGAGATTTCGAAGAATGCCCAGGACTGAACTTTCTGCTAATGTGGCAGAAAACTGAACAAATACAGTGGAGACTGAGCAAATAAGTAAATACTTATTGATTTGGAGCCAGATTTCTCACTATGCAAATACAGAAAAGTGGTTACTAGAATTAAGCCTGTGGTGTAGGATTAAAATTGGAGGGAGTAGGGTGAACTTACAATTTTTAAGATAGATACATAGATAGATAGATACATAGATACATAAGATAAATATAGAAATAAGTATGTGTGTGTACTTGGTTTCTAAACACCTTGACTTTAAAGAAAAGAAAGAAGTAAAGGTCTTAAGTGGCCAATTCCAGAACTAAGGCACAAGAAATACCAGACAAGACCAAAAGAAATTTTACTAAAGAGTAAGAAATTATTCAGAGAATGTTGGGAGTATGCGTGAAGAGCTTTAAGTTGCTCTTACTAAACAAGACTGGGAAATTTGAAAAAAAAATATATGTATACTTTAGACTGTAAATCGTGAGTTAACTAAGAACCCATTATTCTGAGCTGATATAAATAAGTGGAATAAAAAACAAATAAGGAAGAAAAGACAATTCTACTTTATGATAGAAGTGTCAACACCTCATAAAGTACTTGTTAATTGATTATTAATTAGTAATTTAATATACTTTTTATTAATTAACTTTACAGTGGAGAAACCAGGCAGATACCATTAACCAAGTGATGAAAGGTGGTATCCCCAGTAATGGGAGAAATTGTCATCATATGATTGCTGATATGATCCAATGAAAAGAACACTGCACCACTTTTGGTGTGTTCCTCATTCCTTATACACTGATTTTTTTATGCATAAGTTATGCATAAATTGTGAGGATATCTAGTAAAATCTAACTGAGGGAAATTCTATATTCTTTAAAAATATCAAAGTCATGAAAGACAAGGAATTACCAAGCCACTCTTCCAGACTGAAGGATATTAAGAGGACATGATGACCAAAATCAACACATAATTCTTGACTTTATAAACATAACTGAGACAACTGGTAAAATGTGAATGGTGTTGATGGATAAGATGGTAATATTTGATCAATTTTCTGATTTTGATAGGTGTACTGATATTATGAGGAGCATGTCTCTTTTTTTGCAAATATGCATTAAAGCATTAAAGGTTAATGGACATCATGCTTGTTGTTTACTCTCAAATGGTACAGAAGAAGAAAATGAAAATGACAGGGAAATGTTAACAATTGTGGAACCTTAGTAAAGGTTATATGGGAGCTTTATGTACTGTTGCAACTTTTCTGTGGATTGGAATTATTTTAAAACAAACAATTAAAATGAATAATATTGCTGAAAAAAAAATGGTGAGGCAACTCTGACAAAGAGCTGGAGGCTGCCAGCTAGCTACATTGCAGGCGATGGAAAAATGAGGATTTCTTGAAGGAACATTTGGTGGCACATCACATGTCTGCCATAGCCCTATTACAGGATGCTCACTACTTCAAGTGTTTATAAGGAAAATCAAATTAAATAAAATATGTCATGGTATAAACTATGAAGCACTCTATAAGTAATATTATTTAACAATATATTTTCATTAGTACAAATTCCTGCGTTCTTTCCTTTTTCTTCCTGGGTTTATGTTCACAGTACAGAATTTGGTCTTTGCACAAATCAATTTAGTACTTAATTTAATTTTTACGTTATGCTTGTTTTTATATTTCTGTTCTTTGAGTTTCTATAATGATTTTGATACAGTAACTTATTTGAAGTTTACTTAGTGTCTGGGAAAGTTAATTCAGTTTCTATGAAGTATTTCATTTACTATCAGTAGCTCTTTTAGGCCCTGGGAGAATCTACCTTATCTGTTATTTTCACTCTTTTCAAAGTAAACAGAGGCAGGTATTGTTATCACATCTTGGAAACAGGAAAATTGAACCCTGGAAATTTAATGGCTTGCCAAGGTCATTTTAACTTGAAAACACAGATGAATCCATATTTCATGTGTAGAATAACGATTAAAAAATAATTCAATATAATTATATATTTGGGTATTTGTAAAAGGTTACAATTTAAAAAAATCAACAGAAAGGTAAGCTATTTCGTGGCACCTAGGCAGTCAATGTAATGAATATTATGTAGATTTATGTGCAACAATGAGACAGCTGGGCAAGGTTTTGAAACATAAAAAATATACTATAATTTCTCATCTCCGTTTGTGCCATGAACTCATTGGGAAAATGAAGACCTCTTCTCTTTTTACAACTCTCAGTCCTACCCTAATGATATCTATTTCATTGCTTACACAGACTCTAATAAAAGTAACTACTAACCATATGATTGACAACCAAGCTTCTACTAGCTGATTTCATGGTAATCTATTTGCATTTGCCACGATAAAATTATTTCTATATCCATGCAAATTGTACTATTTTGTAAATTATATTGCAATTTTGACTGCCCTGTTAACATAATTTCTAGTATTTGTATTTTAAAACTCAGATTTTATGTAGATATTTAGATATATTTGTAAAATAATCACAAATATAGTATTTTCTGATTCTCACAATATTGAACATAAACTTTTGAAAATTATATTTTCCATTAACTATTTTCAAGTATTCCTTGCTATAACATATTTGACGTTTGAAGTATATTCACATTATTGTTTGACTGATTGATGCCTGCTAAAGAGACCTAGAAGTAATTTCTGACCCACTTTAAAAGATATGTCTTTAAGTATATGTATTTTATGGAAAATTACAAATTGCAGAGAATTATAGCTATTTACTGCTGTGTTTCCATGTAATGGTTATGTGATGTTTAAGATGTTACTAAAAACAAATTATCTCTTTCTATACCAGTTTTATTGACCTTGCAAGTGTGATAAACTGTTGTTTACTGTATTAGGCTGAAGCATTTTAGAGGGCAGGCTAGGTCATTTTACAATACATTTTACAAAAATATACCATTTTAATGACCAAGCAGTTACCCCTCCTTTAACAGTATTCTTTTTCCTTTATGTCAATATTCTTGGAAATTTCATGGTCAGAATTAGAATGAAGAGGCAGTCTATTATAAGCAAAACATTGATTAAGTATTTTCCCTTTCCGAAAATATTAAGTAAAAATTTTTAACAAAATTTTTAAACAAAATTACAAGTGTTCTGTATTAGTCAAGGTTCTCCAGAGAAACAGAACCAATATAGGTAGATGATACGTAGATAGATAGATAGATAGATAGATAGATAGATAGATAGATAGATAGATAGATAGATTTCAAGAGATTATGAAGAATTGACTCACATGATTATGGAGGCTGAGAAATTTCACAATCTGCCATCTGCAATCTGGAGACCCAGGAGAGCCAATGTTGTTACTTCTAGTCTGAGTTTGAGAGTCTGAGTACTAGGAGAGCTGATGGTGTAAGTCTTGTTCAAGGGCAGGAGAAGACTGATGTCGCAGCTCAGTATTCAGGCAGAGAGAGTCAATTCTCCCTACCTCCACCTTTTTGTTCTCTTCAGATCCTCAATGGATTAGATGATGCTCACCCACCTTGAGGGCCATCCGCTTTACTCAGTCTATGGATTTGAATGCTAATCTCTTCCTGACACACCCTCACAGACAAACACAGACATAATTTTTTGCTAGATATCAGGGAATCCTGTGACCCAGTCAAGCTGAAATAAATAATTACACATTTTCTATATTTCAAAACTTATATAATTCAAGTTGCAGTTCAATGTTCCTTAGTGCCTTCTGCATAGAATAAATGCTGTCTCCATGGTATATGCAAAAATATGCTTTTATATTTAATGTACAAAAAGAAAATTATGTTAACAAGGTATCCAATCAAGAACTTTAATGTAAAATAAAGTTTGACCTTGTAACTCAGGTAATTTTAGCATTCTGAGTTTGCCCTAATTATGTGATTGATGAATAGGAAATGTGGTTCACGTAAATATGCCTTCTATAAAACCAGCAGACAAAATCTAATCATGGCAACATATGGATGCTAACCCTGGTGGCCCAAATTAACAGCTGACCCTGTGCTCTAATAAATGTCAGGTAATCAAGGGCAACTTTATTCTTTTAGATAGGTGTAATTGAGGAGCATAAATTTTTCACAATAAAGTTGTCTAATATATAATTTATATATAATAAATAAAACATAATATATAATAAAATGCATCTGATATTAAAAAGTAATATTGCCATGACTAGATATATTTATTTAATATGATAAAGCCAATTGATAGAAAACTTTGGAAGTATGCATTTTTCTCCTTCCTGCTAATACAGTATCTTTTTCTGTTGTTTACTTCTGTAATTCTTCTGACTTGAAATAAAATCTTCACTTGTTTTCTTTCCTCATAGTCCAAGAGCTTAAAATTCTCATTCATTCTGGTACCACTGCATACAGCTCAGTTGGGGTGAATTTTGTATCTTGGGCTTCTTTTCCTGCTCCTCCTAAGAATTTAATTAGCTAATTATCTTTCTCAGGTATAAGCAACAGATGCCTCACATCTGCTCATAATATGTGACTAGCCAGGAGCACTTTTCCCTGGACTTTAGACTGAAGAAATTCATTGTGTCTCTTTAGTTGGCTTTTTCTCGCACACATGATTCCCGCTGGTCCTGAAGCTAATATGTTGGTCCTTAATATTATTTCTCCCCAAGGAAATCAATCTACTTTGTCCCTTCAGTTGTGCTGTACAATCAATTATTGTTCCTCTCTTTCTATCCCTGTCTAGGATCCTAGCTTTTGCCTATGTCTTCATACAACTTGCTGATAAAGAATAAGTCTTTTTGTCCTGATGTAGTTTGACTTTTACGGAATGGATATTTTCTCACTATTTCTTGGAACATGTGTGGACTTTTTTTTTCCTACTACAGAGAAATACAGATTTATTTATATGATTTGGTGTCCTTAAAAGCCAGCAACAAAATGACTGGCTGATCTGACTCAAAATTATTTTATGGACTTCAGTTAGCTTAGAGAATCATCCAGAACAATAGAGGGATCTGTCTGGAAATAGAAGGAAACAAAGGGAGGCCACGAAGTCAGAACTAAGGCAAAATCATAGGACAGAACATTCTGAGTAAAAGTCATCCTGATTGCCCACCAGCACTGCCGGCACTTAAGTCCCAGTGGCTATACTGCTATCTCTGGAAAATGCATGTTGCCGCTTTTACTGCAGCTATTAGTATGGGATCTTCACTTTTTTGTCACCCTAGCTCCCAGTTCAAGATCTGGTGCTGAAGCCATCAATTATCTGGGCCTGGATCACAAGTTCACATGCACTAATTTTCAGCTTCCACAAAAGAAGTTAAAAACCAGTCTTTTACTAGAAATTCACAGTAAAAAACAACCCAAATATGAGGAAATAGGTAGCTATACAAATGCAGAAGTCTACTACTTCAGTGCAGGAAAATGGATATCATAGAATCACCAATACAAATACCTGAAATCACACAACATTCATCTGCAATGTTTTTGTTGAAAAACTTTCTAGGGTGATGAAAAGGTTGCATATTTTGGTTGATAAATGGTTAAGTATTTGCCCAAATCGATCAAATCTGTGCTACGTGTGTGTGTGTGTATGCACACACGTTAATAAACAGCATGTGAAAAATTACATTGTGTTAGAATTTCTATCTGTGTAATCTACTTTGATATATAGTACTGAGTATATCTGATACAATCCCATTTCTAATATAAACATTTAATATATAGATGATATATATAATACATATGTATTAGATATTAAATAAATGTAATTCACATTTACACACACACCAATGTACAAATATCCATGAGAATAAGACCCAATAGAAAGCAAAATCAGAATTTGCAAATATCCTATTTAATGAATAAAAATGTGCTGTTCTTACTGTGATCCACATATACACTTCAAGTACAAATTTATGCTGTACTTAATTTTTTTTAATTTCATAATCTGTTTCAGAGCCAACTAGATAGTTTTGTCAACATCTTTTGAGCCAAAATATCTTTATTATTTCTAAATTTTATTCTTGTTTCTTAAGTTAAAACTATAAAGCAATTGTCAGCAATTTCCTAAGATAAAATAAAGTAGTAATAATTAGGCGGCAATTCAAGTCTTATAGTGTCACATTTACACCACTATAATTAAAGGTCTTCAAGCTTTTCAATTACACTCTTCTTATATATTTTGTTATTTATAATTATACTTCAAGAAAATCACTTCTCAATTTTTCAAAATTGAGGGGAAAATCAAACCTTATTTTTGAACTAGAATACTTGAAAAATTTTACAAAGGAGTAAATAATTTCTTCTTCAAATGTTACAAACTATTCCCCTTTTTCAACACTGTTACCTTGGCCAACAATTATTTTGTTTGACAGTCCTAGAATATTAACTGTTCAAAAACACTATACAAAAATTACATCAACTAAATAACAATTTATGAGCATTTCCTACACATAAGTGGATTAAATCGGCAAAATATCTTTATGCAGATATAAAAAATTAATGATTTAAAAAAAGAAAAATCATCTTAAGACAATGTATTACCATGAGTTACATCACACATATAGTACACATATATATATTCACATTTTTAAAACTATGTATTAAAGTTCTATAAAGACTTCAAAATGTTTTGTAGAGTAAGTTCATACAAGAGAGCTGCAGAATTTTAATACTAAGTTAATGGCACAGAGCACTCAGGCATGTATGAAACAGTATGAATCTTTCTCAGACTGAGCCCCTACCCCATCCACAATTGCGTTATATTCCTGCCTGTGGGGAGATTCTTTTTCATCTTTACCCAAACCTTTTCTGTTTCTTACACTTGGATCTGAGGTGGGAAGTTT
The DNA here is from genome assembly GCF_949987515.2 of Delphinus delphis. Lineage (NCBI taxonomy): Eukaryota > Metazoa > Chordata > Mammalia > Artiodactyla > Delphinidae > Delphinus > Delphinus delphis. The sequence goes on from NC_082687.1 coordinate 128,474,938, forward strand.
TATTTTACCAGTTCATTGTATGCTTTAGGTAATAAAGTGTAGACTTCTCGCTACTGCTTTGAAACTAAATGAAACTATAAACCTGAATGGGGAATAAAATTAAAGGTTTATCATGTTAGTACTGGAAACAGGTTTCAGATGTGACTTGCAGATTTCTCTTTTTGTGTAAGGGGATGTATAGTGAGAGGTAGGGATGCTGATGAAAGCCTTCACTGACAAATTGCTTGTAAGCTGAACATTATTATAGTAGCAACATTCTGAAGCAGTTGTCAAATATGCTTGCTCTCCAGAAATTTAGATCTTCAAAGAAGTTTTTAAAAAGTCCCTGAAAGTCTCAAGATGAGATAACATTTTTTAAATGCTTATTTTTTAATTAAACATCTTTTGTACAACTTTTAATGTTTGAACTATTTCAGGTATGTATTCTGGCTTACTAATTAATTATCAGTCTTATGAAGGACAGTATCCAGTCAAATAATTTTTCTTCATTGCAAATTGCACAATGCAATAATTCAAATACAAACCAATTAATAATACCTAATTACTTAGAATTTAATTATTTTCAAATGCAGCTAAATTTTTAAGGTTAATTCAAACAAACTGATTTGGTGTGTGAACAATTGATTAAATTTTACTTTCCCAAAACTCAAATATTTGTAGTTATGCCTTAAACCTTTGTTTTTATGATATTGAGTCAATTTCTAGGGAGTCAAAAAAAGTGTAGCTAATACCTATGAAACTAAACAAAAATTACTGTTTTTTTCCACTGATTACTGCTGTTTCCACTGACAAATATTTTTAAGGTTTTACAGCCATTATGTGTGTAATTTGTAAACTATAGCAACATAAACATTTATTAAATTATATTAAATAATTCAATTTAAAAATAACTTAACATTTTCCTCATTAGTCTCAGCATAGGTTTTTAAAATAATTTATTATATATTATTAATAATTGATACACATCAAAAACATACTACATGCTTTACTATTAAGTTGTATCTGATGAGTGTATCTTCAAAGCAATATTTTCATATTGTGCATTAAAATTGTGCATTAAAATGTGACTGTTGCTATGTAATTTCAACATTATTTGACATATGATATAAAAAGAAAAAAATGATTCAAAGCTCGCAGTGTTACAAACACACACACACACACACACACACACACACACACGCACACTGAGAACTAAAGTATGCATACCTATTGTAAGTCTTTATTTCCTGAGAAAACAATAGTCTAACTGTATAAAGTTTGGACATATACTTAGAAAGGGTTACAATATGTATGTATTTCTGAAATGTCAGCTACCCAGTGACAAAAATACAAACAAATGAACAAACAGTTTTTAGCATAAAGCACAGACATGCTAATTCTAAGCCATAAACCAACAATAAAGCAAAGAATGAGAATCTGGAATTACCACTGTCTTATTGTTCCTTGTGGTGATTGAGTAAATGAAGTTATTCAGTTTCCGTAAAGAAAGTTGGTATCTTCAGGGAAGCTAGGTAGAAATCAGAAAAGAAAATAAATATTTATGCTATAATAAGTACTAAAATTATCACTAGATTTTCTGTTTCAAACTAGTTTTCTCAATGTAAATACACATACAAATATATATCTTCAGTTCTTCAGTAATAATAATAATACAATAATAAATATTTTCATAGGTAAATAAGTATTGAATTATGAGCTTCTCTACCCAAACTGTATCGTCTATATTATTTCTCTATTTTTAAAAGATTTTGTTCTTTAATTTATAAGTATATCTCTGTGGAAAAGGAGAACTGTATTGTTTACAGGTAAGGATAGTTCAATGGTAGGATGATTAAGTAATTATAGATCTGTGACAGTTCCAGTAAGTGAAATGATGAAATCAGGATTAGAATATTACAAAACTTCTGACACCACAGGCTTCTGATTCATAGATTCAATTTCTTTGCATTGGATAAATTCTCTCATTTTATGGAAAACTCTGTGCCAGAACCTTTTGGGAAGTCTCAAAATTGTTAGTGAAGCAATTTTATTGACTTTGCATTACCTGTATATGACCCTAAGGATATTTTTTAGGGTGTTCTCTTTTCTCAATACCCAAAGAGGCATATTTATATTACAGATCACACAACACAAAATGTAAAATAACATACCTCAATATTTTATTAAATGTATCCAGTTTTCCATTGGCATCCAAGTTACTATAAGTCTTTTGTGGATAGATTATTCCCTTTGCTCATTGAAAGAAGAATACAAATAAAGCATTAAAAAAATTCCAATAGTAGAAGCTTAGAAGATTTGTTTTAGCAAATATTAAAACAATAGCTGTCGGACTAAAGGTTTCAGGGTGGGATAAATTCTTCCTGAGACCAAAAATATATATTACTTTATGATCTCATAAAATCATATGTTGTACAGCCAAGTGGGAAAAGAGAAAGAAAGAACTTTTCTCTTAATAGGAAGATTGGAAATCATTTCAAAGTAAATATCCTATAACCTTCAATATTCATTGAATTTAACTCTTTTTCCTAAAGTTTAGAGAAAGGAGACTATTAGATTATTTATTCATGGATTTAACATTTATTGAGTGCATATTATTTATTGGGAGAATTTTCGGTATCAGAGATACAGTAGGTTAAAATCAGAACAATTTTCTGCTTTTTGGAGAGTGCATCTAGAGGAGAAAATATAACAGGTGAATAAACAAACGCATAATACAATATCAAGTGTAAGCTCTGTGAAGGAAAATCATGCACACCATGTGGACTGAGTGCTTGTTTAAATAGAAGAGATGGTATTTGACCTGACTAGAATCAAACAAGAGTTCCAGCCTTGTGTGTAACTTAGGGGAGCACATTCCAGGAAGCTGGGAGGATGGGTGGGGGGCAGCCTAAAATTCTTGAACGTCATGCTTGCGTGGAGAATTTGATGACCAAACTGCTTGTGGCTAATGAGTGGAAAAGTGGGGCATACAAAGTAAAGAATTCATCCTATATGGGAAAATAATCTAAAAAAAGAGTGGACTTATAATATGTATACGTATAACTGATTTACTTTGCTGTACACCTGAAACTAACACAACATTGTAAATCAACTATACTCCAATAAAATTTTTTTAAAAAGTGTATTCACCATTTTACTCCAAGTGGAAGAAAAGACTTTCAAATATAAGAGCAGAGAAGTGACATACTATAATTTTTTTTTAAGTTTTCTCTTGTTTTATGGAAAATGGATTTGGAGATCCAATGGGGAAATAGGCAAAAGCAGAAGCAAGAAATCAGTAGTTATTTTGGTAGCCTAGGGGAGCAATCTTAGTTTTGGTGGTAATGATTAAAATTTGTTTAGGATGAGGCCATATTTTCAATATATTTACATCTAAAAGACTTTTCTAAATGATTGAAGATGAATTTAAAGTAAATGATTGAAGATGAATTTAAAGAGAGAGGATTAAAAGATGATGGTGGGAAATTACAGTACTATAGCTTCTTGAAAATTGCCCTAAAATATCCCTAAAGACAGTGATTCTCAATATGTGTGTGAGAGTGGGAGAGGAAGACAGTTTCCTTGTCCTATGGAACATTTGGAAATTTAAGTTTGTATTTTGTTGTCCTAATGATTGAAGGGGCCCAACTAAAATTTATTCTGGTGGATGTTCATCTTTGATGTATTAGATGTCTTGGGTTTGGACAATTCCACATAATGAATTGTCCTGTGCCTTGAACAAATGATCAGAGCCTAAAGTAACTCTTTTCCTAGATCCAAACATAACATATTTTAAACAGGTTTAATATTCACTGATATTTCCAGAATTATACCTAATATGCAAAATAAGATTTACCAAGAATTGCTCACTATTTTGGAAAAATCATACCATCAAAAATAATTCTACTTATGACCAATTGGAATCACAAATACAATAAAGATGTATCAGTCTGCATTTGTATCTATTGCCTACAAATATGCACCAGAAATTTTGAGGGTCCTTTTAACAGATTCAAAACCAAATCATTGTGATATTTGAAACATAAAATGAAGGAATCTCTTTAGATTGTATCAAAAGAGGTTATATTCATAATAATTTATATAGTTGTCATTTTATATAATTTATAGTAGAGCAATGTCACTAGATGATCACCTTAGTAGTAATGTTAAGAACAATGTTATAAAATTATATATTGAAATTAGTTTTTTCTTGTACTGATAAATATTAACATTGCCCAAAGAAATGAAGGCACTTTCCAATATCTTCCTCTGAAAGCATCGCTATTTTTCCTGATACATTAAGAATAGTCTCTCTAGATTTGACTTATACCATTTCCCACATATCATATTCCTTTCTTACATTTTTTTTTCTTTCTTTCAATTTGGATTATTTTCTATTTATCTAACTTTAGTTTCAATAATTCTATTTTTATTCCCTAATCTTTCACTAACTCTCTTTTTTGAATTTTGATTCTGAAATACATATTTTTCAAATCTAGAACTTCCATGTATACTTTTAATGCATTCCTATCTCATATTTCTCCATATTTTTAACTAGCTTTAAAGCGACACCTCTTCTATTTTCTTTAACATGTTAACTGTATTTAAAAATCTTGGATGCTAACTTTCAAACTGTATGATGCGTGGATCTATTTTTAGGGGTTTCTTCTTCCCCTTAACTTATGGTCATATGACCCTTGTTGGCACATTGAATAATTTTTTATTTTGTGTCATTTGCCTTTTATAAATCTATTGGTCCTAGATGAAGTGATCTTCCTCCAAAGATGATTCTTTATTTCCTTTACTAAATAGAAACATTTGGGAGCTTATTTCCTTAAGCTAATTAGTGATAAAAATGAGAGAAGTTTAGGTAGCTCTCAGAGTTCTAGCTGAGATCCTAGTGTATACACCTGGGCCATTCCCTTAGGGATGTTCTGATTTCTAGTCTTTGTCTCTTTAGTGCTACAAGCCTGTCAAAATTTCACTCAGCTTAGATTTTAGACCTCCATGCTACACAGAATTTAACTGCAAGACTTCAAAAATGTCTTGTTTTCTCTGTCCCTGCAGGAGTGGTCTCTGCTTAGACAAAGCCTAATCCCTTAGCCACCATGAACATTCAGAATTGGAGAAGCCACTAGGGACTGTCAGGATGTGCAAGATTAACTCACCACTGTAACCTTCTTCTCTCTCTAGAATCCTAGCCCTTTTCGTCAGTCTTGAGTTAGCCACCTCTGACACCTGTAAAGAATTTTTTGGTGTTTTGCATTTATCTGTTTTTTGTTTATTTGGGTTTTGTCTTTGTTTGTTAGCCTTTTCTATACTGCAGGGAAGAATAAACATATAACCAAGCATAGTTCTCAAAATTACAACATAAATTTTCCACATTATAAGCATATATTTATTAGGAGACACTATTGTGAAAACATAAATATTGCATTGTATTTCATGAAATATCTCTTCAATTTTAACATAAAAGTGATACTTTACCAAAATTTTGTCTAAAATTAACATTGCAGGAAAATAAACTTCTTTGCCTTTTTCTTCTACCTACTTCCACTCATCAAACCGTTGACTACTAACTGGGATGTATATGTACCCATTTGAGAAGCCCAAAATGTGAACAGTATTTGAACATAATTCAATACGTTTGAAAAATGGGGTAAACCTTTGTGTTTTTAATGTGCCAAAATGGTAAAGTAGTAAAGTTAAATCCTGAGTAGGAAATTTTAAACAGGAATTTGAACTGTGATCAAAGTTGATTTCATATGTTTCCTGGAAAGCAAACACCTCTTTCTTCTCTTTTATGTTAGTTATCTTTGCTTAAAAAATAATTGTATGTATAATTCACAGTTTTTCCAATAAAAGGAAATATTAATAGATAATTTATATTTGATTAAATTATAAGAAAAATGAATAAATCTCAATTGTAGCATAATAACATGTATCGGGAAGATCTGGGTTTAAATTTAAGCTCTGCCATTTTAGATTTTTGCCACTAACACTTAGTGTCAACTATTATTTACATAACAATTTATAACATATATTGGGTATTACAAAGACGTCTCACAATTTTTAAAAAAACAAAAGGAAAAGTAGAATTGAAATGATTTTTAAAATGGCATATCTATTCATATGAAGGGATTATTATCAGAATCATTAAAACACTCTGTATTGATATTTATAATTTACTGTAATGGTTTCCCAAAGATGTCTACATCCTAATTCCCAGAACCTATGAATGCATTGAATTAGATGGCAGAAGAGGAATATAAGCGATATAAAACACGTAAATAATAACTTTCCTGATATTTATTGTCCTTTCTATGTGTTACACTGTGTTATGTCATTTTTATCTAGTTTAATCCTCACAAGAACCCTCTAAAAAAAATACTCTTTATATCTCAGTGTCATAGGTAAGGAAGCAGAAGCTGAGGGAGGATAAATTGCCCAAGTAACTTGCCCAGTGTAAAACAAACAGCAAGGCTAACGTTTAATAAATGTCAGCATTGTGCCTTCCTATGTGTTCAATCCTGTACTACTCTGAATGTTATTTCATCTATACTGGAAGTGTAAGTAAATCATGGCCACTTTAGTCAGAATTCCATTTGTTTTAAATATGAAATGACTTCACAAACACTAACATGTTGACCTTTTTACTTTTAAAAAATTAATTAATTAAATGTATTTACTTTTGGCTGCATTGGGTCCTTGCTGCTGCACTCAGGCTTTCTCTAGTTGTGAGCAGGGGCTTCTCTTCTTGTGGAGCATGGGCTCTAGGAGTGCGGGCTTCAGTAGTTGTGGCACGCAGGCTCTAGAGTGCAGGCTCAGTAGTTGTGGCGCACGGGCTTAGTTGCTCCGTGGCATGGGGGTCTTCCCAGACCAGGGCTCGAACCCATGTCCCCTGCATTGGCAGGCGGATTCTTAACCATTGTGCCACCAGGGAAGCCCTTACTTTTCTTCTGTGGAAGAACTCTGATAAATTACATTTGCAATTCACTATTGAATATCTACTCTTTCTAAAGGCTCTTCTAGAAAATTTAAACTGTTCCTTTTAGAAGGTCACGTATTCAATTTGAATGGTCATTCAGAAGAAGGGAAATCAGAAACAAGATGAAAGAGGTATTTCCCAGTATAGTAGAAATACATTTTTTTTGGCAGGATATTGGATGTTGGTGTCTCAATTCTTACCTCTACTTTTACAAGGTTATATCTTCTCATATAGGCTGTCAGTTGGGTTCTCATTTCATAGAAACAAAGTTTATTTCTCATGATTTTATTCCCTCTCTGTTTTCTGGACATTTTAGTAGCCTCTTAACTGGCTTCCCTCACTCCTCAAACTCTCACAGACTATGCTCACAGATTAGTTACAGAAATTTTCTTAAAATGTAAATTAAATCAAGTAATATACTTGCTTAAAACCTTTTCCTCATGGCTTCCTTGTGTAATTTGAATGCAATCGTACCACATACTTTGAGTGCAAATGCAACATGCCTTTCTGATGCTATGTAAACTGGTCCACATCATCATTTCTGAGCTTTCTTTCTCTCCCTTGCTATGTTCCAGTCCAAACACTCCATTGGTTTGATTTGCCTTGTTATTTTTTAGCCAGTGTGTGGTTCTTGCCTCTTCCTATAAACTACTTCCATGAATAGCCTTTGTATCCCTTCCACGCTGTTTTTATTCATTATAAAATGTATGAGAAATGACATTATCTTTTTTTATTTACCTTCTCCATTTGAGTGTTAGTTCCACTTACAATAACCATGACAGTAAGTTTGTCTGCTGTGTGCTTTACAAATGTTTGTTGAGGGGGCTTCCCTGGTGGTGCAGTGGTTGACAGTCCGCCTGCCGATGCAGGGGACACGGGTTCGTGCCCCGGTCCGGGAAGATCCCACGTGCCGCGGAGCGGCTAGGCCCGTGAGCCATGGCCACTGAGCCTGCACGTCCGGAGCCTGTGCTCCGCAATGGGAGAGGCCACAACAGTGAGAGGCCCGTGTACTGCAAAAAACAAAAACAAAAACAAAAAAAAACAGTTTGTTGAATTACTGATTATTAACCTTGAGTCCATTTTAGTGACCAGGGACATCAATGCCTCAAGCTCTTTTTTTAGAGATACGCATTGAACACATTGAATATTTTCTACTGTTAAACTTGTACATGTGTGAATAAAACAAAACTAAGAAGTATATTCATAGTTCTAGTCTATATTATTGATATTTTTAAATTCGGTTTTACTAATTTAGTATTGAGGAAAGTGATCTTGAAAAATATATCAATTTAATATATTAGTAATTATATCATGTTATACATTATATATAAATGTATTATGCTGTTATGTAAATGTATTATGCATTATCAAATAGGCCTCCTAAAACTCAAGAAAGGAATAGGTAAATAAGTATAGTATTGTTTTCATGTCTGCAGAAAGATTAAAGTTACATTTTACCACTATTGTTTAGGCTCATTTTAAATATAATCTATATATAAACACTTCAATATTAATGTGAAATCTTATCTTAGATTTAATGTATCTCTCTTAGATATTTTATATAGCCCTTCAAAATTGAGCAGTTTGAAATAAAAATAAGATTGGAGAATGTAATTCATGAGAAACTGGATATATAACATTTCTTTTTAAATTTGGTATTTTATAAAACTAACATATATATGTTTATCTTTAGTTCCTTTACTAATTCTTATTATAAATTTAAATATTTAAATACAAAATGTAGTTTATCAGGAAAATATGGGACTATATAGATAGCATATTAATTTATATTCCCACTAAAAATTCTGAATTTCACAATTTTAGTATCAGGATAGAAATATATTTAGTTCCAATTTTATTGTGAAAGCAGTATGAAACAATTCTCATTTAAAAGCCATGTGGACTTAAATTCAAACCCTGGCTGTGAAATTGCTTCAATATTAAGATAAGCTCCAGGGATGGGTTTTAAATTCCAATCTTTTAAAAAATTTTATATGTCTTTGGTGAGCAATTTCTCATGTTCATTCCAATGAACAATAATGTCAGGGTAATCAAAAACAAGAATTTCAATTCCAAACATATCCCTAGAGATGGCATCAATATAAAAGTAATTTTTATCTGGATAGGTTTTGAATTTTACTATTCTAGGGAATTTGTGCTCTTTATTGATGGTAAATAGCACAGTAATAGTTATTTTGATACTAAGACAGATTAATGTATTATGCCACATCATAATGGTTTCATATGCCACTCTAGTGCAGAAAATATGATTTTTAAATTCTTTTTATCTATTCATTTATCAATTTATCACTATGTACATTTAATACTTGTTTCAACTGCTATTTTGTATTGTTTTAGTCCTCTATTACAAAATAGCTTATGACAGCTTTTATTTATTATGTGTTTATACTGTTCTGAAGACTTAATGTGTATTAACTCAATTCTCGCAATAACTCAATAAAGAACCAAGTCATTGAGAGAACATATAGAAACTTCTAGATTAAAGAGCAAGTGAGGATCAGGACCAAGATTTTAGGCTAATAGTGTTATTCTAGAGTCTGTGCTTCTAATCACTAATGGACAGGCTCTAAACAAACATTTCTCAGGAACTAATTTAGTGACTGAATATATATGACTTTGCATTTTATACATAAAATGACATATAATTTTATCATTTAAAAATTTTAAAGAATATTCTTGAATATTTATTATAAGTATATATTTGGCATTTAAAGGATGCCAAATATATACTGTCTATGAATACATTTAAATATTAGTATATTGAGTAAAATAGTACAAAGAAACGTAAAGTTTATCTTTTTTCTTGAATAAGGAAATATTAATAGAAAAGTCAAAGATAGCTTTAAATATTCTTTTAAAAAGTTAAAAATAATTTATTTTACTTCTGTAATTTTCTACCTAAGCTAATTCTAATACAGTTTTCAATAAGAATAACATTATATAAATTAGATAGATAGATAGACAGGTAGATAGATAGCTGATAGATAAGTGGGACAAGGAGTGGAGGAAGTGTAGGACTTTCAAAAGAGAAGGAAGGCATACAAAGGAGACTAAAACCAGAAACAACACGGATTTAAATGGCAGCCAATTTTGCTTGGTCAGAGTCAGTGTTTGTAATAGGTTCATGAGATGACATGATTATTAACAAGAATATAGTCAGATTTGTATGCCTAGTTTAGTCATATTTGAATGAAATTCTTTTTTTTTTTGAAGGTTTATGAGACAGTAAATTTTGTATCCACCTTCTCAGTATGTTTGATATTTAGGTGTAACATAGATATTCTACCCTTATAAAGGTATAGTTGTATTAGCATCAGTAACCACTTTCCTTTAACACAATTTTAACTTTTTATTTTTTTTTTGGCCATGCCCTGTGGCATGTGGGATCTTAGTTCCCCAACCAGGGATCAAACCTGTGCCCCCTACAGTGGAAGCTCCAAGTCTTAACCACTGGACCACCAGGGAAGTCCCTAACTCAATTTTACTTTATTTTATTTTATTTCATTTCATTTTATTTTATTTTATTATTTATATATTTATTTTCTTAACATCTTTATTGGAGTATAATTGCTTTTCAATGGTATGTTAGTTTCTGCTTTATAACAAAGTGAATCAGTTATACATATACATATGTTCCCATATCTCTTCCCTCTTGCATCTCCCTCCCTCCCACCCTTCCTATCCCACCCCTCTAAGTGGTCACAAAGCACTGGGCTGATCTCCCTGTGCTATGGGGCTGCTTCCCACTAGCTATTTATTTTACGTTTGGTAGTGTATATATGTCCATGCCATTCTTTCACTTTGTCCCAGCTTACCTTTACCCTTCCCTGTATCCTCAAGCCCATTCTCTAGTAGGTCTGCATCTTTATTCCCGTTTGGCCCCTAGGTTCTTCATGACAATTTTTTTGTTGTTGTTTTTTAGATTCCATATATATGTGTTAGCATACGGTATATGTTTTTCTTTTTCTGACTTACTTCACTCTGTATGACAATCTCTAGGTCCATCCACCTCACTACAAATAACTCAGTTTCGTTCCTTTTTATGGCTGAGAAACAGTCCATTGTATATATGTGCTACAACGTCTTTATCCATTCATCTGTTGATGGACATCTAGGTTGCTTCCATGACCTGGCTATTGTAAATAGAGCTGCAGTGAACATTTTGGTACATGACTCTTTATGAATTATGGTTTTCTCAGGTTATATGCTGTAGTGGGTTTTCTGGGTCGTATCGTAGTTCTATTTTTAGGTTTTTAAGGAACCTCCATACTGTTCTCCATAGTGGCTGTATCAGTTGACATTCCCACGAACAGTGCAAGAGGGTTCCCTTTTATCCACACCCTCTCCAGCTTTTATTATTTGTAGAGTTTTTGATGATGGCCATTCTGAACGGTGACATGTGACATGATACCACAATGTAGTTTTTTTTTGTTTGTTTGTTTTTGTTTCTTGCGGTACGCAGGCATCTCACCGCTGCAGCCTACTCCCGTTGCGGAGCACAGGCTCCAGACGCGAAGGCTCAGCGGCCATGGCTCACGGGCCCAGTCGCTCCACGGCACGTGGGAACCTCCCGGACCGGGGCACGAACCCGTGTCCCCTGCATCGGCAGGCAGACTCTCAACCGCTGCGCCACCAGGGAAGCCCCACAATCTAGTTTTGATTTGCATTTCTCTAATGATTAATCATGTTGAGCATTCTTTCGTTTGTTTGTTGGCAATCTGTATATCTTCTTGCAGAAATGTCCATTTAGGTCTTCTGCCCATTTTTGGATTGGGTTGTTTGGTTTTTTGATATTGATCTCCATGAGCTGCTTGTAAATTTTGGAGATTAATCCTTTGTCAGTTGCTTCATTTGCAATTACAGTCTCATATTCTGGGGGTTGTCTTCTCATCTTGTTTATGGTTTCCTTTGCTATGCAAAACCTTTTAAGTTTCATTAGGTCCCATTTGTTTATTTTTGTTTTTATTTCCATTTCTCTAGGAGGTGGGTCATAAAGGATCTTGCTGTGATTTATGTCATAGAGCGTTGTGCCTATGTTTTCTGCTAAGAGTTTGATAGTGTCTGGCCTTACATTTAGGTCTTTAGTCCATTTTGAGTTTATTTTTGCGTATGGTGTTACGGAGTTTTCTAATTTCATTCTTTTATATGTAGTTGTCCAGTTTTCCCAGCACCACTTATTGAAGAGGCTGTCTTTTCTCCACTGTATATTCTTGCTTCCTTTACCAAGGATATGGTGACCATATGTGCGTGGGTTTATCTCTGGGCTTTCGATCCTGTTCCATTGATCTATATTTCTGTTTTTGTGCCAGTACCATACTGTCTTGATTACTGTAGCTTTGTAGTGTAGTCTGAAGTCAGGGAGCCTGATTCCTCCAGCTCCATTTTTCTTTCTCAAGATTGCTTTGGCTATTCGGGGTCTTTTGTGTTTCCATACAAATTGTGGAAGTTTTTGTTCTAGTTCTGTGAAAAATGCCATAGGTAGTTTGATAGGAATTGCATTGAATCTGTAGATTGCTTTGGGTAGTAGAGTAATTTTCACAATATTGATTCTTCCAATCCAAGAACATGATATATCTCTCCATCTGTTTGTATCATCTTTAATTTCTTTCATCAGTGTCTTATAATTTTCTGCATACAGGTCTTTTGTCTCCTTAGGTAGGTTTATTCATAGAAATTTTTTTCTTTTTGTTACAACGGTAAATGGGAGTGTTTTCTCAATTTCACTTACAGATTTTTCATCATTAATGTATAGGAATGGAAGAGATTTCTGTGCATTAATTTTTTATCCTGCTGCTTTACCAAATTCATTGATTAGGTCTAGTAGTTTTCTGGTAGCATCCTTCGGATTCTCTATGTATAGTATCATGTCATCTGCAGTGACAGATTTACTTCTTCTTTTCTGATTTGGATTCCTTTTATTTCCTTTTCTTCTCCGATTGCTGTGGCTAAAACTTCCAAAACTATGTTGAATAATAGTGGTGAGAGTGGGCAACCTCGACCTTTCATGATGTTAGTGGAAATGGTTTCAATTCTTCACCATTGAGAACAGTGTTGGCTGTGGGTTTGTCTTATATGGCCTTTATTATGTTGAGGTAAGTTCCCTCTATGCCTACTCTCTGGAGGGTTTTTATCATAAATCGGTGTTTAATTTTGTCGAAAACTTTCTCTAGACCTATTGAGATGATCATATGGTTTTTCTCCTTCAATTTGTTAATATGGTGTATCACATTGATTGATTTGCATATATTGAAGATTCCCTGCATTCCTGGCATAAACCCCACTTGATCATGGTGTATGATCCTTTTAATGTGCTGTTCGGTTCTCTTTGCTAGTATTTTGTTGAGGATTTTTGCATCTATGTTCATCAGTGATATTGGCCTGTAGTTTTCTTTCTTTGTGACATCTGTGTCTGGTTTTGGTATCAGGGTGATGGTGACCTCGTAGAATGAGTTTGGGAGTGTTCCTCCCTCTGCTATATTTTGGAAGACTTTGACAAGTATAGGTGTTATCTCTTCTCTAAATGTTTGATAGAATTCGCCTGTGAGGCCATCTGTTCCTGGGCTTTTGTTTGTTGGAAGATTTTTAATCACAGTTTCAATTTCATTGCTTGTGATTGGTCTGTTCATATTTTCTATTCCTTCCTGGTTCAGTCTCGGAAGGTTGTGCATTTCTAAGAATTTGTCCATTTCTTGCAGGTAGTCCATTTTATTCGCATATAGTTGCTTGTGTAATCTCTCATGATCCTTTGTATTTCTGCAGTGTCAGTGTTACATCTCCTTTTTCATTTCGAATTCTATTGATTGGAGTCTTCCTTTTTTTCTTGATGCATCTGGCTAATGATTTATCAATTTTGTTTATCTTCTCAAAGAACCAGCTTTAGTTTTATTGATCTTTGCTATTGTTACCTTCATTTCTCTTTCATTTATTTCTGATCTGATGTTTATGATTTCTTTCCTTCTGCTAACTTTGGGTTTTTTGTTGTTGTTGTTGTTGTTCTTCTTTCTCTAATTGCTTTAGGTGTAAGTTTAGGTTGTTTACTTGAGATGTTTCTTGTTTCTTGAGGTAGGATTGTATTGCTATAAACTTCCCTCTTAGAACTGCTTTTGCTGCATCCCATAGGTTTTGGGTCATCGTGTTTTCATTGTCATTTGTTTCTAGGTATTTTTTGATTTCCTCAGTGACCTCTTGGTTATTAAGTAGTGTATTTTTTAACCTCCATGTATTTGTATTTTTTTTAGTTTTTTTCCTGTAATTGATATCTATTCTCATAGTGTTGTTGTCAGAAAAGATACTTGATATGATTTCAATTTTCTTAAATTTACCAAGGCTTGATTTGTGGCCCAAGATATGATCTATCCTGGAGAATGTTCCATCAGCACTTGAGAAGAAAGTGTATTCTGTTGTTTTTGGATGGAATGTCCTATAAATATCAATTAAGTCCATCTTGTTTAATGTATCATTTAAAGCTTGTGTTTCCTTATTGTCATTTTTGATCATCAGTCCATTGGTGAGAGTGCAGTGTTAAAATCCCCTACTATGACTGTGTTACTGTCAATTTCCCCTATTATAGCTGTTAGCATTTGCCTTATGTATTGAGGTGCTCCTCTGTTGGGTAAATAAATATTTACAATTGTTACATCTTCTTCTTGGATTGATCCCTTGATCATTATGCAGTGTCCTTCTTTGTCTCTTGTAATAGTCTGTATTTTAGAGTCTATTTTGTCTGATATGAGAATTGCTACTCCAGCTTTCTTTTGAATCCATTTGCATGGAATATTTTTTCCATCCTCTCACTTTCAGTCTGTATGTGTCCCTAGGTCTGAAGTGGGTGTCTTGTAGACACCATATATATGGGTCTTGTTTTTGTATCCATTCAGCCAGTCTATGTCTTTTGGTTGGAGCATTTAATCCATTTACATTTAATGAAATTATCGATATGTATGTTCGTATTACGATTTTCTTAGTTGTTTTGGGTTTGTTATTGTAAGTCTTTTCCTTCTCTTGTGTTTCCTGCCTAGAGAAGTTCCTTTAGCATTTGTTGTAGAGCTGGTTTGGTGGTGCTGAATTCTCTTAGCTTTTCCTTGTCTGTAAAGGTTTTAATTTCTCTGTCAAATCTGAATGAGATCCTTGCTGGGTAGAGTAATCTTGGTTGTAGGTTTTTCCCCTTCATCACTTTAAATATGTCCTCCCACTCCCTCTGGCTTGCAGAGTTTCTGCTGAAAGATCCGCCGTTAACCTTATAGGGATTCCCTTTTGTGTTATTTGTTGTTTTTCCCTTGCTGTTTTTTTGTTTTGTTTTTGTTTTTTGCGGTATGTGGGCCTCTCACTGTTGTGGCCTCTCCTGTTGCAGAGCACAGGCACCGGACGCACAGGCTCCGGACATGCAGGCTCAGTGGCCATGGCTCATGGACACAGCTGCTCCGCAGCATGTGGGATCTTCCCGGACCATGGCATGAGCCCGTGTCCCCTGCATCGGCAGGCAGACTCACAACCACTGCACCACCAGAGAAGCCCTCCCTTGCTGTTTTTAATATTTTTTCTTTGTATTTAATTTTTGATAGTTTGATTAATATGTGTCTTGGCATGTTTCTCCTTGCATTTATGCTCTACGGGACTCTCTGTGCTTCCTGGACTTAATTAACTACTTCCTTTCCCATATTAGGGAAGTTTTCAACTATAATCTCTTGAAATTTTTTCTCAGTCCCTTTCTTTTTCTCTTCTTCTTCTGGGACCCCTATAATTCAAATGTTGGTGTTTTTAATGTTGTCCCAGAGGTCTCTGAGACTGTCCTCAATTATTTTCATTCTTTTTTCTTTATTCTGCTCTGCAGTAGTTATTTACACTATTTTATATTCCAGGTCACTTATCCATTCTTCTGCCTCAGTTATTGTGCTATTGATCCCTTCTAGAGAATTTTTAATTTCCTTTATTGTTTTGTTCATCACTGTTTCTTTGCTGTTTAGTTCTTCTATGTCCTTATTAAACATTTCTTGTATTTTCTCTGTTCTGTTTCCAAGATATTGGATCATCTTTACTATCATTATTCTGAATTCTTTTTCAGGTAGACTACCTATTTCCTCTTCATTTGTTAGGTCTGGTGGGTTTTTACCTTGCTCCTTCATCTTCTGTGTGTTTCTCTATCTTCTCATTTTGTTTAACTTACTGGGTTTGGGGTCTCCTTTCACAGGCTGCCTGTTCATAGTTCTCATTGTTTTTGGTTTGACTGAAATTCTGCCAGAGAAAATAAGAAATTAAATTACAGTCACTTATTTTAGAAAAGTGAAAACTAGGAAGAGAGAGAAGGTATAAATTAAATGAAAGAGATCAATATTTGGTTACTTATACATGTAGGAATTGGTATAAATGTTAACAAATGAGCATGTCAGCAACATTACATCTCTCTGACAGTTGCTTCCTTCTGACCACAGTCTGGAAAGGTTCTGAGTTTTTAGAGATACATGTGATTGGATTGAGCCCACCTAAATAATCCAGGATTAAATCTGCATCTCAAGGCCCTTAACTTAATCATCCCGGAAAAATCTTTTGACCTTGTGACGTTTTGGTTTCTAATAAGAAATATATATATATACAAACACACACACACATATATATATATATATATATATATATATATATATATATATATATATATATATAATTATGTATATGTTATTGGTCTTTGTTCCTGTTCCTGGCACAAAGCTCCTAAAACTCTTAGAGTTCCTAAGTGATAGGGTGGGGGAGGCATCTTTTGTTATGTTAACATAAGGTGACTTTTGGAAATTCCCGAGGTAACTTAAGGTTGGGGGCTTGTTCCCTGCCAAGGACACCAACCTTGTGATTAGTGGATGGGAACTTTTAGTCCCACTCCTGGACCTTCTCCAGGGGAGAGTGGTTGGAGATTGAATTCAACCACCAATGGCCAATCATACCTCTGTAATTCAGGCTCCATAAAATTCCCAAAAGACAAGTTTCTGAGAACTCTGAGACCCTTCCCAAATGCTTAGCTTTATGTATCTCTTCCATCTGCCTGTTCCTGTTATATCTTTTTATAATAAACTGATAATCTAGTAAATAATATGTTTCTCAGTTCTGTGAGCTGCTCTAGTAAATAAATTTTATCCAAGGAGGGGGTTGTTGGAACCTCTGATCTATAGCCTACAAGTCAGAAGAACAGGCACAACCTGGACTTGAGATTGGCTTCTGAAGTAGAAGGGGATCAGTCTGCTAGAACTGAGCCCTAAGCCTGTGGGATCTGACACTATCTCCAAGTAGATAGTCTCAGACTTGAATTAAATTGTAGGACACCCAGTTGGTTTCAGAGATTTGCTTGATGTGGGGGGAAAAACTCACACATTGGAATTGGTGTCAGAATCGTAGAAGTATCAGTCAGAATCATAAACAAATATGTTGACATATCAACAAGTTCTGACATTAAGAAGTGGACATTTTAGGGGGCTAATATTCTGCCTACCAAAAGTTTCCTACCTTTCGGTAAATTATTGGCAAAAAGATTGCTTTGTTATGATAAATTATTTTTCTAAACCCTGACATTTAGACATTATCATACCTTTTAAAGTATCTGTTGCTTGTCTAATCACACTGTCAAATTATATATATATATTTCTTGAAAACCTATTGTGGGTAATACATTTAGCGTTTATATAAGGATACAAGTAGCTTAAGACAAATTAAAATATTTAAACAGTTATTCTAAACAATTCATCATGTAAGAAAATATAACATTATTTATGCATAAATAAACTATTTATGTTTAAGGAATATTTAAACATATCATTTCCTACAGGAATTCAGGCAGGAAAAAATACATATAATTAGACTGTGACAACA
Organism: Delphinus delphis; assembly: GCF_949987515.2. Classification (NCBI taxonomy): domain Eukaryota; kingdom Metazoa; phylum Chordata; class Mammalia; order Artiodactyla; family Delphinidae; genus Delphinus; species Delphinus delphis. The sequence continues at coordinate 128,492,777 of NC_082687.1, forward strand.
TGGGAGGAGTTAAGGTGGAATTCCAAATAAGCCTTGAAATATATTAAACAATAGGGAGGAAAAAAAAAAAACTAGAAAAATATAAGGCAACACCCAACAAAATTATATAGAAAGCGTAAGGAATTCCAGATAAGAAGTACATAAATAAATGTTTGATAGGAAACACTTTCAAGTAGACAGAGGTTCTCTCCATGTGCTCTAAGAGAGAGTTCCATGTGAATGACACTTACCAGCCAAACTGTGGGACTTCAACTTCAGCTTAAATTCCCTTTCCTTATTTTCTGTGAATCCTCCTTCTGCTGCTGCTTTTCTTTTCATGTAATACTTGAGCTCATAGATTTATCTGACCAAGCTCTCTCTAGTTTAGAGTCAGATGAGAGGGCTGGCTAATTTCAGGACAAATTTAGTTTCTTTCTTTCCCATATAATGTGCTTGAATCCTTGTTAAAGCTTTATCATTCTAATCTCTTAAGTGATGGCACAGTAATTTTCATTTGCACCGTCTAACACGGGCTATTCTCTTTTAGGAAGAAGTCATAATTATTTGTAACAGAAAATATAAATATACCTTTGACTCCCTAGTCTTCCAGATACTTGTATAACTATAGTGTCCAAATATACTTTCTGAGTCTGTTTTGGTGCCATTGTTTGCTTTGAAACATACCAGCCAGTGCCAGTTGTGGTTAGCAAATGCTCTATAAGGACAAAGGTAAGAGAGACTGCATAGCTTCCTGGGTGAGTGGGCCTATCGTACTCTGTACTCTGCAGTAAGCCTGTCCAGGTTTGGATCCAGGCTGACCACATATCAGTTTTGTGATCTTGGACAACTTTGACTTGTGATCTTGGACAACTTTGACTTCTCAGTTCTTTATTTTTCTTATCTGTAAAAAAACATACAGTAATAATAATGACTTAATTCCTATAGTTGTCATATGGAATAAATGAGTTAGTATTTGTAAAGCAAATAGTGTCTAATGCATAACAGATTCTACATAAATGTTAAATAAACAAACTTGATCATGTAGTTCAATAATATGATTCTTTCCAGGTATTCAATTTAAAGTTCACATCATTGATTTTTTTCTCTAAAGATTTAATTAGTCGATATTTATAATAAAGATAACACAGTGCTTGGTTCATAGAAGGTACTCATACATTGTATATGTTATTCATCTTGGTATTATTATGAGACAATAACTTAATTTTATTTACTAAAAATCAATCCCCAAAAAACCTAAGTTATGAAACATGGCACAAATGAGCAAATATATGTTTTAAATAATCATATCTTCAAAAAAATGCTGCTAAGGCTACGAAGGAAACAAAAGAAAGAAAGAATGTGTAAAAACAGGAGTTTATAATAGATAATTGAGAAATATGAAAAGAACAAATCACTAATTTCATCCTAACCCAATATTGTGCCAAAAAAAGGTCAAATGAGTTAAATGACTGAAGATCATCTACAAAATCATTATTTTGAATATGGTACAGTGAATAAAATAGATGAAGTGCTCTACGCAATGGAAATTATTTTTAGCTGGAAGTTAATTAGGAAAGAATTCCTTGACCAATGGAAAATGAATATCTACCTCGCTTTATCAAAGCATGGGTTGGGAACTCATCAGAGTGAAAGTTGCACAAAATCATGAAGGTCCAACTGGTAACATCAGCCAGCTTAAGCATAGTGGGCAGTAGTTACCTAGAAACAGAAATTACCCCTAGTTCATTAAGAGGAAAAGAACTTCTTATAAATTACATTAACATGTATTTAAAGAATTGTGGCACAAAATGACAAGCAGCAGATAACTTATAGCTTGTCATAGTAAAAAATTAGGCTGGAATATGTGGTGTAACTGTGTAACGCAAGGATATGGCATCTTTATGTCAAAAGACCACTTTTCACGTAAATGAAAAGGAAACTAGAGATCAAAATACTTAAGAAATTGACATCTACATGCTAAAAATCTGACAAAGATGTGATAACAATGAATGTAAGTCAATATTTATTTAAGAAAAAACCAAAAAACAACAGTAACAGCAATATAAAATCATGAGAACACAAAGCAAGTTTTATAATAGCTTCAGTCCCCCAGAAAATTTTGGGGGAACTTCCATCCATTTTTAGAATAAACACACTAGAGTCCTGCAATGTTATATGAAAAGGAGAAACTTAGCTAAATTCCTAAATTTAAAACGTTGGTGATCTTTAGTGTATACTTTTAACATGCTAATTTATGAAAATCAAATTTTTCTATCACTTAATAAGATTAGTAGATTTTTGTCCCATATGAATGGGCAGCGTACAAAAAGAGTTTGAGAAATACTTCCTTAGGTGTTCCTAAAAATCACCTAGTTGACGCTTTCTTGTAATTTCGTCACCTCTCATACTATCAAGTCAAGAAAGAAACAAAACGGGTACCATTTATCTGCTCTGAAAGTTTTTTAAAGCTGTTTGGAGTGACCCATCTTTGTAATCTGATGCCTAGCTAAAAGACATTGAGTTTCATTATATTCTTGTATTTCCGAGTACAGCAAGGATGTAATTTGTCTTTGATGCAAAACAGAAAGCAAAGAGCACATTTGGGCATTGTACAGAGAATAAAAAAGAATGGGCTGACCTGGTGAAAATTACGTATTCATGGAATATATTACACTAAATTGCTGTTTCTAAACACAATCCTATAATCTTTAAATGGAAAACCTCCTTTGGCTATAGTCAGTTTTTCTTGCATGTGGACTATAGTATTACATCTTTACTTGCTTATTAATGATATATGTTGTTCATTTTTCAAAAGCAAGCCATTTTGGAAAAAATATTTGCAAATAAAAACATAAAAGTAGGCAATATTTTCTTCAAATGGTTATTTATATAAATAGGTTGTAATCTGATTTTTTACTTAAAAAATTACAATGTCTAAGGACCACTATTGTTTTCGTCATGGTATTTTTAATAACTGAGCAGTATTTTTAATAATTGGGCTGACTGAATCTTTCAGTTTGGTGTTTCTTTTACTTCTAGGAGAGAAATTATAACTGCTATACTTTGCATCTTTTTAATGTACTTAAAAATCATTTAAAATATATATACCAGGTAATACTTAAGATTGTATTGTATCATAGGATTGTATATTGTTAAACCTCATATGATAAAATCATATATATTCATATATTATCTGTGTGCACATATAGGGAAATAGATTGATAGATATGGATCATAAATATATATTTATATGTACATACATGGACACATAATCATATTGATATACACAAATATATGCATCTGTATACACATATATACACACTGATATATATATATATATATATATATATATATATATACACAGCAGACCAGACCACCTCTGGGTCAGATATGATCTTTGAGGTTGAAATTGAAAAGCGTCAATATATACATAGTGTTTACACACACATCACACATAAATACACGTAATGCAAATATCTGACTTCTGGATTGGAGAAAGACATATTATTTACTAAGAGAGCAACTTGCATTTGATTCTGCTGTTGGCTTTAAATAAAAAGAAATAATGAGGTTAACTTAGAAATCCCTGGAATAATTTTAAAATGTTAATTCCCTTTCAAGATTTTTATTATTTTTCAATGTTAAGTTATATTAAAATGACATTAGAATGCAAATTGCATACTGGTAAACTTTGGAAAAAACAGTTAAAGTTACATATTCTCTTAAAAATATATTGTTTCTGAAAACCTCTCTCTCTCATGCAATTATTCATTTAAATTGTTAAGTAACAAACCTTTTTTCTCTATAACTAGACACTCAGATTAAAAATATTAGCAATCGGGGCTTCCCTGGTGGCGCAGTGGTTGAGAGTTTGCCTGCCGATGCAGGGGACATGGGTTCGTGCCCCCGGTCCGGTAAGATCCCACATGCCGCGGAGCGGCCGGGCCCGTGAGCCATGGCCGCTGAGCCTGCATGTCCGGAGCCTGTGCTCCACTAGGGGAGAGGCCACAGCAGTGAGAGGCCCGTGTACCGCAAAAAAAAAAAAAAAAAAAAATATTAGCAATCAGGTCAAGTTGTAATTTTTTCTACTTCAAAATGTTCCAGGTCTTAGTATCACTTAACTATTTAAACACTTGGTCCACATATAACAGAAATAAATGAAATAAACATCTAATCTAATTTAGCTGTATTGATGAAGATACAAGTGAATTATCAGATTTAATACTATATTAATTTAATGTCCCTCTAATGAGTACAGTTCCATGCTATTTCATGTTATAATAGAATAAAAAATTCACATGGGATTGTAAAGCCTAGGCATTACATTGAATTATGTAATTATCAGATCATGATAGTACCTGTACAAAATGTATCCCTTTTTCTGTATCCTAATAGACTGAAATATCACAGTAAAATTTTCCAGTACAGATAATGTGAAATTCCCACAAGTATCTATAATTTAAATACAAATATTACAAATATGTTTTCAGGATTAATAGAAATATTTAATTTATTATTCTCAAGACACAGTCCTAAGTCCTGCTTTCAGTGTCATTCAGTGAATGACAAAAAAATATCATTTGAAAATTAGATTATTGACACATCATAAGTCAGAAGCTTCTTTATCTCTCTGTTTCCAGGCTTAGCAAAGAAAACAGACAATTTATGCAAATACAACTTAATTTTAAATTAAAATCTAATTCCATCATGTATTTTAGGTTCATTTCAAGCAAAATCCTAATTAAAATATTCACAAAGAACCAGGCTTTCTATTAAAAAATAAAGTTACAAGATGAATTTCTTGTTTGTAAATTCCTTTGGCTTCCTATGTAAATGTCTTTTAGAGTATGATTTGTCTCAAATTCTAATTTTTATTGAAATTATGTTACAAAAAGTATTTCCTGTTTTTGAATTCCTGTGTACATCTACATCTTTATTCCCAAATTATAGGGTAAATTGACTGAGTTAGACAACATATTCTGTTTCCTCCAAAAACTCCATAGTGTTATAGAATGACTTGCAATGTTAATTAACTCCATAACATGAAATTTATTTCTCAATTATTTGCACGAATGTAGGAAGCATATATGAATAACCCCAAATCAATTTGTATTCCTCCATAGAGAATGTTTGAATTTATACTGGAATGTGAAAGTGTGGAAGATCTGGACACTTATTTAATACAATACAACTACATGAACAAAAACATGATTAGAAGTTGCTAAGTTGTCAAATATCCTCATCTTTCTCCAATACACAACTACTCCTTGAAATCTCCTCTCAGTAGGAAATGCTTTGTTTTCTGAATTTTTCTTGTAAAATTTTCTTGAAGTGAAGCCTTTAAGTATTTGTAATTTATATTCCCTCCTTGCCTGCAAAGAAAAACTTTTAAACTGCATATATTAAAGAGCAAGCAGAGGAATCTGAGATGTCTACAAATGAATACTAATCAGAGTACAAGTCTGGAAGCAATTGTAATGGAGAAATAAAACAGTGTGCTGTAACAAACTTTTTCTGTAAAACCCAGAGTGATAATATCCAGAGCAGTAACTAATGAATACAAAGATTTAAAAGGGTTTCCATGGAAGTGTGTCTTGCAACGTTAGAAACATGAATATACATACTACTAATTAACATTAACAATGTATATATTAGTTACTAAGAAGAGTAGAAAAAAGCGGAGAGGGTAGATAATATTAATTTCTATAATAAAGTTACCTAATAGAATATAATATTTTTAAATGCTTCAGGATGTAAATCCAACCTAAAATATCTCGTAGGGAGAAACAAAGTAAACAAAACTAATTACAACAATAACATCCAATAGAGATTAGACTCAGAAAGACCAGATTCTTAGCAACTTCACTAAGCATATTAGCCAGGTAGCGAATTAGCCAACTAGTCCTGAGTCTAGAAGGTACTAAGAAAAGAAAGAAAGAAAGAAGAAAGGAAGAAAGAAAAACAGGGAGGGAGGAAGGAAGGAAGGAAAGAAGGAAGGACAAAAGGAAAGGGAAAGCGAGAGAGAGGGAGGGAGGGAGGACGGAAGGGAGGAAGAAAATTGTTTCTTGGAGATGACAGCAGACTATTGTAAACTCAATAGTGTAGTAGCCCTATTTGTAATTGTGTGCCCTACGTGGTATCTTTTTTAGATCAACACAGACTCAGATACAGTGTGTGTCCTTTGATCCATCAGATATGTTTTCTATCTCCATCAGAAGGCCAGAAATAATTCACATTCACATGTTTTCTGTAACAGTATATATTTAGTCTTTCCACGAGGCTTTTATTTAACTTGTCCCATCTCCTCTCATGTATTCTGAAGGGACATGAAATATTTAGATATTACACAGAACATCATAACATATCATCAATAGTTCATCAACTATAATGACTCCAAAATGTTAATTGTACTGGATTAAAAGAAGTGTCAAGACAATTTGAGCATTTGGTAAAACACATATGCGCTAGAGAATAGGATATAAAAAACAAAAAAGGCTTACGTGCCTATCACATCAGTGAATGTTTTGGGGGATGATCTATTAAAAATGGGAATGCTGGGACAATCCTTGCAAAGTACAAATTATTACATCTTATACCTGCTGTCATTAGGAACAAACGAAAATGCCTCTTTCGAACCTGAATATAGTATATTCTACACTTAGCCTATCTATGATTAACAAAAAAATCTGGTAGCTTTCATTTGAGTCTAATCAGGAAAGTTGTCATATGCATGCCAAGGCCGCAGGGCTGAAATGGCAGAAGACACGTGGATCTTATGGCAATCCTTAGAAGAGGGATACCAGCAATATTTTGAGGTAAGCTCCTGCTACCTGCAACAGCTAATTATACACCACTGGAAAAACAGCTCCCTATGTGCTTCTGAGCTCTGGCAGAGATGGGGACCCTGACCATGGATATCAAGTAATCTTGCAGCCAGCCCAGGCCATAGTGAACTGGGTCTTATCACAGCTACTAAATCGTAGTTTAGTGGTCCCACAATGATCTGTCATAAAGTGAACATGATACACATGGGATCAGACACAAGTAAGCCCAAAGAGGAGAAATGTTACAAAAACACTCACTATATTGTTATTTTTATTTAAATATTCAATTATCTTTTAATAGATTTAAATAATAATAAAAAATCTTACTCAGATCTTCCTCGACTTATGATGTTGTTACATCTTGATAAACCTATCATTCAATTGAAAATATCGTACATGAAAAATGCATTTGCTACACCTAACCTAAGGAACGTCATAGGTTAGTCTCGCCTACCGCCTACCTTAAATGTGCTCAGAACACTTAATTTGCCAACAGTTGGGCAGAATCATCTAACACAAAACCTATTTTATAATAAAGTATTGAACATCTCATGTAATTTTTTGAGTTCTGTACTGAAAGTGAAAAACAGAATGGTTGTCTGGGTACAGAATAGTGTATCGGTTGTTTACCCCCCTGAATGCGTGGCTGACTGGGGGCTATGCTCGCTGCTGCTCTCCAGCTTTAGGAGAGATATCTTACAGCATATTGCTAACCCAGGAAAGGATCAACATTCAAAATATGGTTTCTCCTGAACGTGTAATGCTTTTGCAACATTGTAAAGTCAAAAAATCATAAATGGAACCATTATCAGTCAGGGACCATAAATATTTTTATCCAACTGGTTACTATTCTTGAAGTTCTTTATTTCTTTGTGTGGATCCAGATTGCCATCTGATATCCTATTTTTCTGTTGTATTTTCTTTAACTTTCTAGGGCTTAATAATTTCTTGTTATAGAGGCAAGATCATTATTTACACTCTACTATATGCCCAGTGAACAATGAGGTTTTCCAGCCAGGCAAGTGGGACCAGACACCATTCCCAGCCCTATGTGAATGCCAGGCACTGGCCTTTGGGTAGCTCTTTTTCTGTTCTCAAGTAAATTCCTTACAGCATGTGCTGGGCAGAGTTTCAGTTGAAGACTCATGGGAGATCCTTTGCATATTTCTGGATTTCTCTCTTCCTCTATGTGGCTTTCTTCTCTCTGATATTCTTTCTTGCTAATAACTGCCTCGGTCACTTTGCACTTTCAGCTCAGTCTCCACTACTCAGGGAATCCACCAGGTTCTGCCTGGCTTCTCCGTCCCTGCTCCATGGTCTGCAAACCCTTACAAGGTAGTAAGCAGAACTAGAAATTTGAATGACAAGAAAGAGCTAATAATATGGCCACAATCCAAAATATAACAATTTGAAGGGCATAACATCTGCTTGGATAAGTTAGCAATGAATTTGGTATATTCAAGAAACAGAGATATTAAAGTAAAAGGCAAGTTCAAATTAAGAAATATTATAGGGCTTCCCTGGTGGTGCAGTGGTTGAGAGTCCGCCTGCCGATGCAGGGGACACGGGTTCGTGCCCCGGTCCGGGAGGATCCCACATGCCACGGAGCAGCTGGGCCCGTGAGCCATGGCCGCTGAGCCTGCGCGTCCGGAGCCTGTGCTCTGCAACGGGAGAGGACACAACAGTGAGAGGCCAGCGTACCGCAAAAAAAAAAAAAAAAAAAAGAAAGAAATATTATAGAAATCCCCCCCTGAAGATTATTTACTGTAAGAATGTAGTTGGACACGTAATTCAGGGCACTATACAATTTTATTTTTCCAAAAAACTCAAAGGAGAAATTTTCTACCTTCTGGTTTTAATACCGAGAATAGTTTGGGCTCTCAAGAAAAGAAATATTATTGTTAGTTTATCACATAGCATTTTTCTCAGAAGATGGATATTTAAAAGCATAGTTCTAAAACCTCAAGTGTATATTGTATAATGTTATGTACTTGTGTGCAGAAACCTCATTGCTTGCTAATTATTTTTCATCTTTTTCCATTGTTTTTTCACTCTTCTCAGTTGAATGTGGGTTTTGTTGAAATGCTCCAAAAAGCCTTTTTCAAGATCCTCTATGTGCATGTTTCAACAATGCTTAGGACATGATTTGGGTGTATGTTGGTCCGTGTCTTTGTGCCTATGTATGAATAAATGTAAATAGCTTTGAAATGAAAAAGAGAAAATTACAGTGAGAACATATTTTCAGAGTATATGTAGGACTTCTTTTTAAATTAGTTGAAATTTCAAATGTGCTATATATCTAGAATCATTGGATTATTGCATTATTTTTTTTCAATTATAACTTTGAATATTTTGCTTCTGTTGTCAAGGTAAGCAAAATCATAATAGCTACCGGGCTGACATTTTGCGAACCAGACTATGCATGCAGTTTAACTTTCAATTATGAAACTAAGCAACTGTATTATTACAATTATAGTCTACAGTTTATAAGTTTTGTCATTTCAGATAGTTTAAAGGCAGTTAAAACTTCCTATACGTTTAATAGTGCATACTTTAAATTTAACATGGTGCCAGGAAAATGGTCATTATAAACAGACTTACAAAGGTTTCTTTTCCTTTTTTCTTTTTCATTTGTTTTGTTTTTTTTTTCTTTTGCCCATCAATAACAATAACAAAAAGTTTTTTAAAAATGTCTCACTTATAAGTGAGGCAATATCTAAACATAAATATTTTATAACTCATTAATAATGTTATATTGCTTATTTATTTGCCTTCTAAAAGCATCTATGAGGTTTAGTTCTAACCAATCTTTCTTTAGAATAGTTCCACTCAATAAAATTATTTTAAATTATCAAATTTTAGACTTAAATGGAAATATTTTGAAAAAAAATCCTCAAAATCTAAAAACCTTATAATATTTCTTAATGGCTCATGTGTTTACTATTACATTATGTATATGACACATTAATTTATTTTGACACTAACAATGAACTACCTCTTACACATATTTAACTTCTGTGCCTAAGAAATTGTACTACTTGATATCAGAAAGATCATCATTTCCAGAAAAGATGCTATAGGCCACTCACAAAATACGATTCTTATCAGGATGATTTTCTAAGCTACATTTCAAAAGGTGAGTGAAAAACAAAGCAGGATTCCCCCTCTGTGGTCATGTGGTTGGTTATTCAACAAGAGCAAATATTGGATTTTTCTTTCTTGGATTGCTGTATATCATTTTCTTGATTATGACAGGAAGTTTTGTCTTGGGGCACTCAAGATTTTCTTAAATGGAACATATTACTTAAAAATGTAAGCTATTATTTTTAATGGAAATCTTGTCTAATGAATTTCTCAGTGTCAAAGCCAGGTTTAGCTATAGTATATGGGTAAATTGATTGCACTTTATATTTTGCCTGGCATACCACTGGGCAGGTAGGACTGGAGATACAAAGTTAAGTACTGCATCCTTGTTTGTGTAACTTGTATGTAATTTATACATTGTCCTTTTTTAGATCATGTCAACTAGTCCTTAAAAAAAAGAAGAAATTGAGATGTTTTGATCATGATTTGCAAACCTATTTAATTTCTTTTCTGTGAATTCAAATTGATTTTTAAACTCCCACAGAGATATCTTCAAGATTTTCTCTCCATTAATCTAAATAATTAAATTTTTTTTTTTTTTTTTTGGCGGTATGCGGGCCTCTCACTGTTTTGGCCTCTCCCGTTGAGGAGCACAGGCTCCGGACGCGCAGGCTCAGCGGCCATGGCTCACGGGGCCCAGCTGCTCCGCGGCATGTGGGATCTTCCCGGACCGGGGCACGAACCCGTGTCCCCTGCATCGGCAGGCGGACTCTCAACCACTGCGCCACCAGGGAAGCCCAAAATTTTATTTTTTGATTTGAATATTTGCAGCATAGTTTCTCTTCAAACAAATTTGTTTTCATTATTATCGTGAGAGGAATGGAATTCCTATCGTGGCCTCCTCTCATTTTCCCTCAGCATTGGAAGCTACCAAATCTGGGCTTAACTAAAATATTTTTAAAACTGATAAGTTTTTAATCGTATATATTTCTTCTGTGAAAAATATCTGATTCCTAGCTTCTTTGCCTGAGTTGTGTCTTTAAGCTGATAGTATCAGTTATTTCTGTAATCTCTTAACTTATGTATGTTTTGGGTGCTTCTCCTCAAAAATTTTGCCCATTTTTGGTAACCAACTTAATTGGCTGAGTTTGTTGCAAAAAGAGGAAGTATTTTTCATTAAGTTCTGTTGAAAGAATTTCTGTTTAATGGAGGACGAACCTTCATCAAATCCATCTGAGTTACCTCTGACATTGTGTGAATTGCTTAATTTATTTTGTAGAAGTATTTAAAGATGGTTATATTGTGCACATTTGTCTTCCTCTGGTTTAAATGGGTGAAATTATTTCATTCCTAATGATTAGGCCTAAAAGAGGAATTCTTAATTTGGAGTCCAAAGGGATGTGTGCACATTTATCAGAGGTCTGTGAACATACATCTCTACTTTTATTATCTGCAATTGATGTTAAGCATTTCTTTTAATTAGGATATAAGCAACTGAATTACTTAGCTATTGCTGCATAACAATTAAAATTGTTAATCAGGAATCTAGGTGTGGCTTAGCTGAGTGTTTCAGGCTCAGGTATGAGCCTGGGCTGTCAGCATCTCAATGCTTAACTATGGGAGTATCTCCTTTTAAGCTCACTCACTTGCCTATTGGCAAGCTTCAAAAGGTAGACTTCTAAACTTACACATGGGGTATCTGCTTGGGGTACCTCATGACATGGTGCCTAACTTCCCCTAATGCCAGCAATCCAAGAAAGAGCAAGAGAGAGCACATCAAAGAGTGTAAGAGATCAACTAAGAAGAAACTATGGTCTTTTTATAACCTAATAGTGGAAGAGGTATCCCAGAACATCTGCTGTATTCTATTTGTTAGAAACAAATTACTCAGTCCAACCCATGCTCAAGAGGAGATTACACAAGGATATGAATACCAAGAGATGGGATCGTGGGGGAACATTTTAGAGGCTACCTACCACAGCAATAAACCCAGTGATATAAACTATATCTGTGCCTTTATGAATGTTAGAAATAAGAGATATTTTCAGTTCACATTATAATTATTGGAAAGTCACAATATTCTGTTTATGGTCATCACTGCCTTAAAATTAGGACATATAGAACTTGTTATGTAATGCTTTAATACTTTAACAAAGAAACATAAAAAGCAAAAATACTATTATGTTGTAACTTGATGGTTTATTAATATTTCAACAACTGTATTTTAATATTGCTGGTTTCTCATGCCTTTTCCATACTTTATTCTTTTAAAATATTCTTCTGAGAAGGGTTCCAAAAGCTTTGCCTGATAGAAAAGTCTGTAGTACATCAGAGAACCTTGGCTTAAAGAAAATCAAATAACACATTAAGTTGTCACTCATGTTCAATGGCATAAGAAAAGAAACAATTGCAAAACTCTCCTGATTTCACTAGCTAATTTCTACCACAAACCAGGTAATGAAGTAATAAGAACTTTCTGGTAAAACATTGGTGAAAGGGCACAAATATTCAGTTATCAGATGAGTGAAATCTGAGGATCTAATATATAACATGGTGACTATAAGTGAGGCAAAGAGAAACAATTAATTATACCAGGGTAAAAAAAGAAATGTTATTTCGAGAATTTTGTTACTCTCTAGAACTACAAAAGTTTGACAGTCTGGTAGCTTAATTATATAGGCAAAATTAATTGACTTTTTTTATCACTTTTTTTTCTTTCCCATTTTAAAAGTATAAATTTATTTCTAACATTTGTTTAAGATGAAAAACAAATGAAGCCAGAGTGGCAAAACAGAATGATGTAGGTCTCCTGACAACTATCATTCTTTAATTATAATTAGTTAATTAATATACAAATACATGTACTTATGTTCAACCACTCAACATAAAAATAAAACTGGTAATTCGTATATATGTGTGTGTGTATATGTGAGTGTGTGTGTGTTTGTGTGTGTGTATAAATACTGTTTGACAACACTTCTGGTTGAGAAGAGATCATGAAAATCATTTCAAATGCAAAAACTTAATGATAATTTAATACTTTTTGCCATAAAGCATTGTCAGATTTCAGAAATATAGAACTAAAGTTGCAACATATTATTTATTAAAGTATTCTGCATTTCTTTTACAATTAAAATATTATCACTGAAGTCAAATGTATGGATAGATATTCTTTAACTTAAAATATTTCTAAATAATGAATAAATATCTCCTTGACACTGAATTTGGCAATATCAACTTTTGTAAAGATACATGTTTTGTATATTTTGAAACTAGGTTCGTAAGTACATAAAGGGGCATGTCGTATCTTCTTGATGTTTTTTTTCATTTCTATAGAATACAGAATTTTCCTGTATTAGTGCCTTTCCCTCAAGTTATATTTTGTATATTATTAGTACAAAAACCATGTATAGTCGGGTTCTTTGGGAAACAGATACTGACACAAATTTAGCAGTGTGAAAAGCTTATTGCAGAGTAATGCTCATAAAAGTGAAAAGGCAAGGATGGGAGGTGGGGAAGGAAGAACTGAACATGGAGAGCGAGGAGACCATAATTTAGATTCACTAAAGTCTTTACCACGGCAGTGGTGAAAACAGAGCAAAGATTACTCAGTAAAGAGCCTGAAATTGAGATTCATTATTTGTATTTATTTTTACTAAATAATTATTTAATGATTTTGAACTAATTCCTGATTTGTAGACTCACTGTGGGCTAATTTTTTTCACTTCACCCTGTCCACCATTGAGGCATGAGCTGGATTTGAAAATAAACAAGCTAGGACACAGAAGGAGACCTAACTATATAACAAAGAGAAATTAGAGAATGTGAAGTTGCACAAGACCTCCCAGCCAAACAGTTAGCCTTCTATAGAGCAGGAGCACTGGGGAACTAAAATTGCACCAAGGAAATAGGATACTGTCTAGTGCTTAAAGCAATCAATCCGGTCTTGCCAGGGATGATGATAGTGTTACCCCAATAAGAATGCTGAGATTGCAGAACAATGAAGGAGACCATTCTGCCATGCTATAAAAAGTGTTCAACCCTAGACCCTGATCCTGCCGGGAGATGGGGCAATGCTTTTTATTTATTATCTTATAGCCCAAATGACAGAATCTCTCTCCTAATGTCCAGTCTCTGGTCCTGCAAAGTCCTGTGCTGCCTCTGTTGTGAAAAAGAAGCAAGGAAGACTTCCAACTTTAGAAAGATGCTCTATTCCCTATTCTCCCCCATAAGTACAACAAAAAATTCTAGAGATTACATTTATTTTTAAAAATTAATAATAACTAAAAGACTTTTTCTGAAAGACAGGGAGAAAAAGTAGGCCAAGAGGGGTACATGGATAACTGGCAGAAGTGAGGTGGCTGAAATGAGCTGGCAACGCTCCTCCTGCCTCAGTGCTGTCAAAGCAGGTCAGCTAAAACAGAAGGTGTTAAGTAAGATCCAAGCACTCCTAAAATGATACCCAGAGTGCCCAGGTCTCAGTCTTCAATCGGTTGTTATAGCAACAATCAGGAAGACCTCAAAGTGAGTGAAAAAAAGAAGAAAATCAATAGATGCAAACACTGAGATGGAAGAGGTTAGAATTATCTGACAAAGACTGTAAATCAGCTACCATAAAAATACTCTCATGAGCAATTACAAACATAAATGAAATACACTTTAAAATCTTAGCAAAGAAATTGAAAGTCTCAACAGAGAAATAAAAGATATAATAATGAAGAATCCAATGGAAATTTTAAAACTGAAAAATACTGTAGGAAAATAATCCTCAGTGGATAGACTCAACATCAGATGCAGGGGAGAGAATAACAGACCAGTGACCTGAAATATAGAAAAAAAAAATTGTCCAATCTAAGAAGGAGAGAAAATAGGCTGAAAGAAAAACTGGCAGAGCTCCATGGACTATAAAAAATATCTACCATTTGTGTAACTGTAGTCCTCTACAACTAATAATAATATAATTTATACTAAAATAATCATAATGTAGAGTTTTTTTTAACATCTTTATTGGAGTATAATTGCTTTACAATGGTGTTTTGGTTTCTGCTGTATCACAAAGTGAATCAGCCATACATATACATATACCCCCATATCTCCTCCCTCTTGTGTCTTCCTCCCACCCTCCCTATCCCACCTGTCTAGGTGGACACAAAGCACGGAGTTGATCTCCCTGTGCTATGCAGCTGCTTTCCACTAGCTATCTATTTTACATTTGGTAGTGTGTATATGTCCATGCCACTCTCTCATTTTGTCCCATCTTACCCTTCCCCCTCCCTGTGTCCTCAAGTCCATTCTCTACGACTGCATCTTTATTCCTGTCCTGTCCCCAGGTTCTTCAGAACCTTTTTTTTTTAGATTCCATATATATGTGTTAGCATATGACATTTGTTTTTCTCTTTCTGACTTCACTCTGTATGACAGATTCTAGGTCCACCCACCTCACTACAAATAACTCAATTTCGTTTCTTTTTATGGCTGAGTAATATTCCATTGTATATATGTGCCACATCTTCTTTATCCATTCATCTGTTGATGGATACTTAGGTTGCTTCCATGTCCTGGCTATTGTAAATAGAGCTGCAATGAACATTGTGGTACATGACTCTTTGAATTACGGTTTTCTCAGTGTATATGCCCAGTAGTGGGATTGCTGGGTCATATGGTAGTTCTATTTTCAGTTTTTTAAGGAACCTCCGTACTGTTCTCCATAGTGGCTGTATCAATTGACGTTCCCACCAACAGTGCAAGAGGGTTCCCTT
Source organism: Delphinus delphis (assembly GCF_949987515.2). Lineage (NCBI taxonomy): Eukaryota > Metazoa > Chordata > Mammalia > Artiodactyla > Delphinidae > Delphinus > Delphinus delphis. The sequence continues at coordinate 128,508,423 of NC_082687.1, forward strand.
TTCTCCACACTCACTTCAGCATTTATTGTTTGTAGATTTTTTGATGATGTCCATTCTGATACCTCATTGTAGTTTTGATTTGCATTTCTCTAATGATTAGTGATGTTGAGCATCCTTTCATGTGTTTGTTGGCAATCTGTACATAATGTAGTTTTAATTCTTCTATGAAATGAAATATATTTGTTCTAAGGTGCAAAGAGTTTCTTAAGGATTATCTTTAGAAAATGAGAATTATGATAAGGTGTTATTTATCTTTACCTTATCCTGTCTTCACATGCATTTAGCAGTTGGCATATTGACTCCATGGCAACTTGGCAGGAGTTTTGAGTTTCCAGACTTGTGGTTGAGTTGCCTCTTCCATCTGTCTAAAATTTAAGTTAGTCACTATGCTTTAAGCCTTTTGGACCAACTATTGCAATCTATAGTAACTTGTGTTTTTTTCCAATTGATGAGAAAAATGGAAGAAAGCACTGCAAAATGGGAGCTCTGGGGATTTTGTTACCTTCCCTTAAAAAAAATCAGATTCATTGAAAAAGAAAGAAATAAAAAGAGCAACATGAGTGACTTCCTACTTTCCTTCCCAACTTAAGAAACACAAATTTAAAAAAAAGAGATGAACAATACGGATAAGAGTGATGTTATTATAAGAGTTGCCTAAGTTGAAGTAATAGAAAAAAAATTTTGAAAACCAGTACAGATTTTTGTTTTGCAGTTTGGATTTCTTCTTATAACCAATGGTGAAGTCATAGGAAAGCCAAAGTATAACATAACAATTGTCACTGCCTGTGTCTAGGATATAATATTATGTGTAACATAATGTTTTACTATATACACCCTAAGGAGCTTTGATATTTTGGTTTTTCTTAGCTAAAGCTGTTGAAACTAACTTCTGATAAATGTTATTTTCAGTTTTCCTTAAAAATGAAAATAGAAATGTGTCTCAATTGTACTACTCTTTGCCGAGTACTCTGATTTGTTAAACTAACTTTAAGAGCTGAATCTCTGTTTATTGCTTGGTGGACAAATATGTTCGTGTTAAAAGAAATGTAATTACTCATACTGATGGTGCTGCTGTTTACCAGCTTGATAAGAAGGCAAGTTCTATACCCAAGAAAGAGTTAAATAACAGTATTGGCCAACATTTTTATAAATAATAAAGAGATTAATGTGACTTTTTGCCTTTGACAGTTTCTCTAAATACTTATCAGTCTGCACAATACATACTTTATAACACTTTATGTAAACCATTTGACATTCAATTGACTATTATTTTAATTATATTATCAATTAGGTATTTGTGTTTATTATCAATCTATAACCATTTTAGAAACATTTAATTATTACATTTTTGTCTATGTTATTTTATAACATTATAATAATTTACTTTTTTTACACAGCAAGTCTATTAAATTAAATCTTTTATTGAATATGTACAGCATCACCTGAATCTGTACCACACTAAGAATGCATGAATTGAGAAAGTTTTATTATTTCTCAATCCTCCCAATAACTTCATCATGTTTTAAATACGTGTATTAAATACCACACAAACACACGCATATATAATAAAACATTTTCATTAAAATTTGTAATGATAAATAACCATAATAATGAATGAAATATTTTCTTAATAGTAATAATTAGGGGTAGTTATTAAATTTTAAATAGTTTTAAATTCCAAACAAATACTTTATATTTAAAAGCAGCCAGGATGTCACCAATTATAAAACAAGGACACTGTAGGGACAGCTGTTATACACTCCATGTGCCAGGTGCAAGAACAATATACTTTTCTGGTTGTAATTAAAAACTGCAATAAATTATCTTTTAATACACTGAACATTATACATAAAATATTTCCAACTCAATTGTATTTTTATTATCCTTTTTATGCTATTTGAACACCATCTTCCTGTTCTATTTGAACATTAATTTGTAGGTAGAATGATTCCAAATTTTATATTAAATCAAAACATTTTTCCAAATATAAAGTTAATTAAACCAGAAAAATTCAATGGAAATATTATGTTATTTAGTCATCTAGAATGCCTAATTAACTAATTAATATTTCACAATACTGCTCTTAGGAAAACTTGCTAAGGAGGCTGGGAACATAGAAAGAGACACTTGTGCAAATATAATTTCAAGTCTTCTACGCAGTTGACCCGCAACTTATTTTACAGACATATGGGCATATGCAGACACAGACACAACACACACACAAACACACACACACACACACACACTCAATATTTTTCTCTCCTCTAATCTCTTATTTAGGAAAATTTAAAAGTTGCCTAACCAAGAGAATACATAACACTTTAAATAATACTCTGACAAAGGTGACTCAAACGCTCCCTTTACCCTTTTATCTCATAAGCATATTTAAATAGAAAATAACAATTCCTGGAACTGAACCACTAACTAAAATAAAATCGTGTGTATGCCCGGTCACACTTATTTCACACTTTTTTTTACAAAGTGCAAGATCAATTTTTCAAGTTAAAAAAATACTTGGATGCTGATTTTAAAATAGTCTTCTGGCCTCATCTGGTTTCACCCAGGCATTCATGGCCATTGTGGGTCAGGTAGCTTTTGCTCTGTTTGTCTTGGCTGGTCCTTGTCACTTGTTTGGGAAAAGGCTGCTCTAGACTCTATGGGAAGCCAAGAATGGGGAAAATGAGCTCTCTTTCAAATGGTATCTCATCTTTCGCCAGACTATTTTGGCTACTTTCCATGGCAGCGTCATGGTTCCAAGACAATGTGGTTGTCTCTTAAGACCTAGGCTCAAAACTTGCAAAAGATCACTTCTACCACATTCCCTTGGCAAATGCAAGTCACAAGCCTCAGGGAATATGGAACTGGACTTTTCTTCTTCAGTGGGAAGCTGCAAATTCACATTAGGAAGGACATTGGCATAAGGATAAATAATTGTGGGAAGTTTTGCAATTAATCTACCACAATCCCTCTCTAACTGAATGATCAGATTAAATTTCTTATATCAAATAACCCTCCCACACACTCACTACCATAGAAGGAAAAAAAAAATACTGCTTCTCTCTGAATCTCCCATATGGCTAATGTCAAAGAAAATTTTTACCAGACAAAGCTAAATAGGCAAGGAAGACACTCAAGACGGTCGCAATTCAACTCCAGTGAAACAGAAAGGCACTCTGAGTTATTTCTGAGTTTGCAAATGCTTCTCTCTAGGTTTAGGCCACCTGTGTTTGTTACTTGGCACCCAGGGAAGTTAGGCTCATACCTCCCACAGAGACTGGGATATAGGGGCTCTATCTTTCTCTAGGATTACCTTTCAAAGGGATGGCTCCTAGGTCCTAAAGAAAGACATTTCTTGGGTCCTAAACCTGGCAAGAAGAGATTTATATACATTTCAAAGAGAGGCAGAGGAAAAAAATTGCAATGGCAAGTCATCTAGTGCCAGTGCTATAAGAACTGGGAGGTCAGGGGCCCATAGTGAGGAAAAAAATTATCTAAAGTTTAGTCAACCTGAGAAGAATGTTAAGGCTATCTTGGTCACTAAATATATTTCATTCACCCAGTCACCTCTCAACTGCCTCCTCTAATTATATTATATGTTAAATTAATTCTATCACTTTAAAAGCAAGTAAAATTATTTTCTTTCTATCCTCATAGATTATATATATGATTGTATATATGTACATATATAAATCCTTATTTTTCCAAATCTATTAAAAATATTTTCTAAATCTATTTTATTGTTAGTGTTATATACTTAAATACCATAGGTAAAGTAAAATTATTTTACATTTTTATAGTTAATTTATTTTACATAAGTGACTTTTGAATTATTTACATTAAGAAAAAGAAAACCCTACTTTACTTCAATTGGATGTTTTTATCTTGAACTAAGTTAGCCAGCACTTTTACTATCACATGCTATTTCTTATAAGTGGAGTAACATTTATCCTCATGAACAAACTTGTAGAAGAAATAAGATTTTGCCATGTAGACTTTGCTCATGAATAAAATGCCTTTAGGGGAAAATAGAAATTACTTTCTTCTCCCCATTTTCTTACCCAGAGTAACAGCTCTGCTGACATAAATGAAATTTTATAAAAAGAGACACATTTTGTTTGGAGACAAGTATGAAATATTCCAAGTTTAAAGGTGGACTTTTTAGAAAATGGTGAACAGAGAAAAACAACGTTAATGGGAGAGCAGTTATAGGCTCATCTATGTTGTTAACATAAATTACATTGCCATAAAATTGTACCATCCTTTTCTACAGAGAATCAAGAGCATTTTATCATAACAAAAGACTATTCATTTTAAACTCAGTGGGAAATAGGCAGCAGTGGAATTCTTATTAGAATGTGCAGTGATAAAGAATTCAGCTCAGCTGTGTCTTATAAATGTACAAGTTAAAAAAAACTTTCTTATAAATGGACTGACCTTCAAAATAGTAATATCATACCTAAAACAAATATCTGTTGTGTTGCTTATGTACTTTGGGACTTATATATATATCTAAACAGGTAAAACATATCAGTACAATTTGGTGAAGTACCAATTTTGAAATAAAACAGGTCTTCAACTTTAGAAAAAACTTGAACAAATAATTTTCATCTATGTGTCATCAACTTCCAGGTCTTCAGAGTAATGGTGTTGTCCCTCCTCTCTATGTCTCTGATAGTTGAACTTCCCACAGACATCCATCCATGTTCCTGAGTAATCTCATCAGTAATCTATGAACCAGACTTTACATCATACGGCAAGACATGATCAACATCAGTGAGGTAGTGAAATGCAGTCAGTCCATCAGCCATTGATGTCATGTTAGCTGTGACCCAGCTCTACACTGCTGATCGTGTTCAGAAGATGGATGTACTTGAATTACATTAGCAGCTGCTGAAGGCAAATTAGAGCAAGGTGAATGTGGGCAAAGTGAAGAGAAGTGAAACGAAATTCACAATTGGTACCAAAATATCATTTCAGAGTGTGGAGGTGTTATTGAGTAAATTATTGAAAATATTTTACTTTTAATACTCTTATTTCTTCCTTTTTACATTTGATACATTGGTAGTGCTGCTGTAGACCCAAGAATAAAAAAATTGCAACCTGGCAATTTTATTTTATTATTTTATGATAATAATATTTATTTTATTTTATGGTCATGATAACATTTTTATTATAAAATCTGAAGCAATAGAAGAAAAAAAAGTTTTTTCTAATGTTGCTTGAGTTACTTCAATTATCAAATGAAGCTCCAAGTACAGTTTAACATTTCTATGATTCGGATGGTTCTCAATTCTCATACTTTTTTTTTTTAAGTGGTTAATTTTAAAAATTATTATTAATTAATTAATTTTTGCTGTGTTGCGTCTTCGTTTCTGTGCGAGGGCTTTCTCTAGTTGTGGCAAGCGGGGGCCACTCTTCATCGCGGTGCGCGGGCCTCTCACTATCGCAGCCTCTCTTGTTGCGGAGCACAGGCTCCAGACGCGCAGGCTCAGTAGTTGTGGCTCACGGGCCCAGTTACTCCGCGGCATGTGGGATCTTCCCAGACCGGGGCACGAACCCGTGTTCCCTGCATCGGCAGGAGGACTCTCAACCACTGCGCCACCAGGGAAGCCCTCACATGTTCTTATGTATTGTGTTGGGAGGAAAAAAAAGTTCCTTAAGCAACAATCAAAGGCAATCTCTTCTATAAACTATCCATGGTAAAATAAAGTTGTTTTCTTAAATTGAAGTATAGTTGATTTACAATGTTATATTAGTTTCTGGTGTACAGCAAAGTGATTCAGTCATATATATATTTTTTCTTTTTCAGATTCTTTTCCATTAATATAAGATATTGAATATAGTTTTCTGTGCTGTACAATAGGACTTTGTTATCTGTTTTATATATAGTAATGTATATCTGTTAATCCCAAACTCCTAATTTATTTCCCGCTTTCCCCATTGGAAACTATGTTTGTTTTCTATGTCTGTGAGCCTGCTTCTGTTTCATAAATTCACTTGTATCATTTTTTTAGATTCCACATGTAAGTGATATCATATGATATTTGTCTTTCTCTGTGTGACTGACTTCACTTAGTATGGTAATCTCTAGGTCCATCCATGTTGCTGCAAATAGCATTATTTCATTCTTTTTATGGCTGAGTAATATTCCATTACACACACACACACACACACACACACACACATATGTATAAAATCACATCTTCTTTATCCATTCATCTGTCAATGGGCACTTAAGTTGCTTCCATGTCTTGGCTATTGTAAATAGTGCTGCAGTGAACATTGTGGAGCATGTATCTTTTTGAATTAAGAGTTTTTGTCTTTTCTGGATATAGGCCCAGGAGTGTGATTGCAGGATCATATGGTAATTCTATTAATATTTTTTTAAGGAACCTCCATACTGTTCTCCATAGTGGCTATATCAATTAACATTCCCACCAACAGTGTTGGAGGGTTCCCTTTTTTCCACACCCTCTCCAGTATTTATTATTTGTAGACTCTTTGGTGATGGGCATAGAACTATTAATTCTCCTGTGAACTACAATACATGCTAATGAAAAAATCTTAAATATCTTACATGTTTTTATAAACTTTAATCAAATAAAATCATAGAATTTATATAATTTTTTGAATTGGCTTCTTCTACTAAACAGTATATATATATATATATATATATATGGGATTTATCTCTATTCTTCTTTATAATAGAATTTCATTTATTTTTATTATAATGTAATTTTTATTAAATAAATATAATATTTATTTGGCTTCCAAATTTTTGCTATCACAAAGTATAAATGAATGTTCTTATACATATCTTTTTGTAAAAATTCAATTACATGTAAGACCATGGTAATATAAATATAGAGTGGAATTTCTGGGTCATCAGAAATTACTTTATTTAGTTTTAACAGATCCTTCCAGTTTTTCTAATTGGATGTATAAATTGGTACTAATTATACCAATTTATACACCCACAAGTAATGTATGAGCATTCCAATTGCTCCAGGATGTCACCAACACAGGTTATTGAAAACCCTTCTCATATTAGCCATTCCAATGAGTGTATAGTGCTTGTATTATTTTGTATTATTCTTGGTGAACAATAAGGCACTATACCTATACCCATTTGTGTTTTTATTGACTATCTGAATATCTCTTTGTAAAATTATCTTCAAATTTCAGGTCATCTCTCTTTTATTAATTTGTATATTTTCTTATAGATTTGTATATTTTGGATATGAGAAATTTGCATGTTGTATGTATTGCAAATGATTTATCTAGTCTTTGATTTTACACTAATAATGGTGTTCTTACATGAACAGAATATGTCATACTAATGAACTTCTCATATTTACATCTACAATTTTTATTGATGAACTTTTCACATTTGGATTGAGTATTAATTTTTGCATATAGTGTTTGGTAAGGGTCATGAATAATTTTCTTCCGTGTCAATATTCACTTGACACCACCACTTATTGAAAAATGATCATTGCCAACCGTAAGCATTGCTATAAATCAAGTGTAGGTCTACATGTAGGTGTAGTTTTAGACTGTTTATTCCCCTGTACTGCTCCATTTGTCTTTCTTCATGCCAATACCACACTGTTCTAATTACCATGTTTGTCCTAATTACTTTATAATAAATGTTGATAACTGATCAAATTTGAGTAAGTCCACTAATTCCATTTTTAGTTTGTTTGCTTTCAAGAACGTCTTGTTGATATCACCTTAGCCATTTGTGTTACCACAAATATTATAAAGCCAGCTTTTCATTTTATATTCAAAATCCTGACAGGGTTGTGTTTGGGAATGTACTGGATTTATAGGTCAAATGCTGGAGCACTCACATCTTTACCTCTCCTGATACATGACTCAGTACATACAGATATACCTCAATTTATTTAGATTGCCTTTAATTTCTCTCAATAATGTTGTATAATTTGTTGGTACAGATCTTGCCCATGTTTGGTTGGGTTAACTTTGTTTTTTCGTTTGTTTTTTAAAATACATTTATTTATTTATTTATATTTTTATTTTTGGCTGCGTTGGGTCTTCGTTGCTACACGTGGGCTTTCTCTAGTTGTGGCGAGCAGGGGCTACTCTTCGTTTCCGTGCGTGGGGCTTCTCACTGCGGTGGCTTCTCTTATTGTGGAGCACGGGCTCTAGGTGCGCAGGCTTCAGTAGTTGTGGCTTGCGGGCTCTAGAGCGCAGGCTCAGTAGTTGTGGTGCACAGGCTTAGTTGCTCCGAAGCATGTGGGATCTTCCCTGACAAGGGCTTGAACCCATGCCCCCTGAACTGGCAGGCAGATTCTTAACCACTGCGCCACCAGGGAAGTCCAAGGTTGGGTTAACTTTGTAATGTAATATGGCATCCCCAAGTTATCAGCACAGTTTTTTAGTTCACAATTTTATGGGTTGGCAGTTAGTCTCAGTAGAGTGGTTCTACTGATGTGGGCTTTGCTCAGCTGATTTTTGTTGTGTTCACTTATGGGTCTATATTTTATGTAAGTCTCTAAATATACTAGATGAAAGGTCAGTGATTCCTGCAACTTTAAATCCTGGAGTCTAGGGGCCATAGACCCTATCCTATGCAGTGACATCTAGCCGGCCCGTTTTCTGTGATGGGCATAGGAAATGTTTCTTTAAATTTCCCCCAGTGAATGATTCTCAAACAGGTATAATAATTAAACCATATGACCATTTTCCATTTTGTGCACTATGATAGAACTCATATTTTATTTGTAGGATATCATGTCTTGGATATATTGTGAAGGGCCTGAATATATGAACACCTTGTGTATATCAATATTATATATGCCTTTCTGAAGATTACTTTAGAGTTTATTTTTACTTTCTGATGTTTGTACATATTTATTAGTGAATAGATAATTTTAAAATACAAACAGTTCAAGGTGAGTCCTATTTTTCCATCTCCTGATCCTGCCTCAGGACACGGAGCAAATGCCACAATAATATAATCATGAATGTCAGGAGTCTTTCTAGATGCTAATAGTGGATGACACGGAAAGTCAGGGACAGTATTGGGATTCAGTTCAGTCCAAGGAATTAAGGTAAGGAGAGGTGCAGGTATGGAAAAAAACCCTGTTTCTTCAATAACCCTCCCTATACACATACACAAATACTTCTGCAATTAAAAGGAACAATTTCATACACTAAGAGTGCAGTGTATTTTGATTAAAATTTGTCTGGTTGTTAAATATTTCAGAAAGAGAATTGTTTCTAAATATTTCAGTAACATTAAATTTTTCAATGGCATATTTTATTCTAATACTAATAATGACAAATTTAGGAACTTGGTTCTTATACACTTTAATTAGTTAACAAAGGAAGCAGGAAAGGAAGCTAATAGTCTTTAAACTTGACATTATAACAGATACTTTTCATGTCATTTTGCTTTTGTGTGTACATTTAGAAAAACATTGACATCAGTGGTCCAAAATGTAAAAATTGTATAAAGAATGTATATATAGGAAAATTGAGCTTTCAAATATAGCTTGGAAAAGTAATCAATTCTTTCAAAAATTGGAGAGTAACACAACATGATAATTATTCCAAATTTGACAGTCTTTATTATAATTATTATTAAAGAATTTGAAACTATGTAACAGAGAAGAGACCTTTTAAGGCAGTGAAACTATACAATGATTGATACCTGTCATTATATATTTGTCTAAAGCCTTAAAATGAACAACTCTAGGGATAAAAGAAGATTCAAGAGATGGTATTGAAGGAGCAATCTATTTTTTAATAATGGCTCCAGAAATAGAATGATAACCCTGAATAATATATTTGTCCTAAGAACAGAAAAAAAAATTATCCCTCAAATTGTCTAGGCTTTCTGATTAAGTAATACATATGAAAAGAAGAAAATTGTTTAGCTGAAACTTAATAACGGAGAACAACAGATAAAGAAGTGAAAAAAGGGAAGACAGAGATAAAAAATGATGAGGTTAAGTAGTTATTCTTTAGTAACTATTAAACTAGTATCCATTATTCATATGTTCTTTTGAAAGCATGATAGCTAGCTAGTAGCATATACATATCATTCTTCTTTCTCAGACATGCTGCAAAGTACTCTACAGTCATTTCACAAGTTTTCCTCATAAAAAAAAGTAGTGTCTCATCAAGGACCAGGTTAGTCATCATCAGCCAGGAAAATACACAATCTCAGTCCTGACTCCCAACCTACTGAATCAGAATCTGCACTTAGGGCTTCCCTGGTGGCGCAGTGGTTGAGAGTCCGCCTGCCGATGCAGGGGACACGGCTTCGTGCCCCGGTCCGGGAGGATCCCGCATGCCGCGGAGCGGCTGGGCCCGTGAGCCATGGCCGCTGAGCCTGCGCGTCTGGAGCCTGTGCTCCACAACGGCAGAGGCCACAACAGTGAGAGGCCTGCGTACCGCAAAAAAAAAAAAAAAAAAAAAAAAAGAATCTGCACTTAAACAAAGTCCTCAGGTGGTGTATGTGCATATTAAAGTTTGAGAAGACTGCCTTAAACTCAGAGACTTTTTCCAAGATCACACAGAGAGTAGAGCAGAACGTTAATTTGCCATCTTCTTAACCAAACATTACTGTGTGTATCACATAGATGTAAAATACAACCACAGCAGAATAAAAAACCGTGTGGGAAAAATCAAGATTGAGTATGTGTGATGCATTTATACATGTTCTTCCAGAGAAGGGACTTTATATTAGAAGAGTATCAGTCTCAGTGGAGATTATTCTGCCATTGCAATTATTCTGCAAGAAGGAGAGAAAATTGCCTCAAAAGATGAATGAAAATCCATTTAATCTTGATGATTTCTTTCATACAGTCTCCTGGTAGTCGAAATTATCAATTCAAATATTTTAAAATGATCGAGGTAATAGCTGGAGAGCCCTCTCAGATACATGGGAAGTGTGTTCAAAATGGTACAGTATAAGCACACTATAATAGTTTCATTGTATTTTTTCTTCAGTATTGACTAAAAGGATGTAAAAATTAGGTTCTGTACTCATAGAAACAAAATGCCTTCTTTAGTTTTTGGATGCATAACACGTCTATTGAATTTTTTCATTCTCTTAGGTCCTTCAACTAATGAGTGCCTACAGATAATTATTATTTTGAAGAAAATAAGAAAATAATCTGACCTGTATTCTGTTTTGAATTGTGGATGTGATAGTTGAACTATTATCTGTGATATGTTAGCTGAAGCAATTAAAGATAGATTAAAAAATGCAATTTTAGAATTAATTGTTTGAGGAATAGGTGCTTTTGTGTGTCTCTAGTTAGACTGTATTTAGATTTTCGATAGTTACAAGTGGTTTTGTAATGTGAATATTAGCAAAATTATATCGAGTCTATATGCAGATCATATGCTTTAAAGGACACCATCTGCTCTTTTACACTGTTTTATCATAACATTTACACATAGCTCTGAAAATAACCATTTAAGATGGAAATCTTAAAATACCCATAAAAATTAATTGATTTTTTTACTACCCTTCTTAGTTCATTGCATTACTGGTATGGATATATATTATGCTGTATTATGTTTTTTTCAGTACTCTTTTTGGCACCATAAGAACAGAATTTTTTAAGAATAAGAACGTTGTAGAATTTAAAACCCTGTGATAGCTCACTTTTATTAAAAAATGACTTTAAAAAATAAGTTAATTTTTCTGGATCTACATTAGTATGATAACTATAAAGCATCAAAATTTATCTAAATCATGCAAACAACTGACATTCATCCTTTGATATATTTACAAACCAATAAAACTAGTTAGTTATATAGTTTTCAAATTTAATTTACATAATAATTTTAAACATAAATATTTCTTTATTGCCAAATAAACCTTATTCAAATATACATTTTATTTATTATAACATTTTAGTATTGCATATTTTCATCTATTTAAAATACATGAAAAACTAAAGACTGACAATTAAATATTTTAATGAGACAGTGGAAGTCATCTTATTTCAGATGATCTCTGTTTCATTACTTGGGTTCCTCTCATTTTTCAGCTGCATCAGTGTAAATCTGCTGAGATCCCACTGACCTTTGCATTTATAAGTGTGTTAAATCCCTATTTCACAGACTCTGGAAAGCTTAATGTTGTTTCAAGACTTCTTGTCATTTCTGGAGTTTTATAATTTCACAATCACTTCTATTAATGGGTTTAGAGACTGTTGTCCTCCTGATGTTTAGTTCAGTGTCAAACCAGTTGCCATCTATTCATTACATCTGCAGTAGCTTTTACCTGCCTTGCCCATTGAAGCCAAGAGGATGCTTGTTACATAAAACTTACAATTGAGTATTGAAGGTATTGTTTCGAAAAATGTTAAGTGACATTTGACACACTCCGTCTACTATAGTTTTTATCCTATCTTTTTTTTTTTTCTCTACAACAGATTTTCTCAGCTTAGTGGTGTTGAAATTTGGGGACCAATGATTTTTTTGTTGTTGTAGGGGTCTCTGTTGTGCATTGCAACATGTTAGCAGCGCATCCCAGGCCTCTACCATGTAGGTGCCCTGGGCAGCCTCCACCAGATATGACCACCCAAAGTGTCTGCTGCATTGTCAAATATCCCCTGAGAGAGCCCTCCTTCCCCTGTTGAGAACAATTGCACTAGGAAAAAAGTTTTTTTCTTTATCTTCAATTTTTAAATATACAGTATTAAGCCTCTCCTTCACCTCTTCCCACCCATTTCTGAAAACTCAAATTAATAATTATTTTGTCAACATTGATCAACCATAGTTTCTGTCATGGAGAGTTAAGTTCATATTTTCATAAAAAATTGAGATAAATGATTTTTAATACATACGTGTGCATGTATATGAGTGTATTAGTGTACATCTGTGTTTACCATATTCATCAAAAGATTCTGAAGAGTTTATAAAATAATGAGATAATATCCCAAATAAATATCTATCTTTAATAAATACAGTAAATTTGAATATCCAAAGGTGTATAAAATGTAGCTACATAATTTTTATCTTTGAAATTTTTCCATTAAAATATCTCAATCATGCAATTTAAAGGTACCCAACTGTAATATTATTTTATGACATATTACATGTTTTTGTACACATTTAAGCAAATTATTTGGTAGCCATTTATATAAAAGTTTTTTAATCATACCTTATATGCATCAGTCACGTGCTTAAAAACGTAAAACACTTAGTACACACATCAAAGAAGAGTACACATTAGAAAATTTAAACAAAAAAATAGCTTAACATTAGTGTAAGCAAAACATACCAATTCTAAATACTTTTTCGTACTCTAAATACATTTGTCTTCCTCTTGTACACGTTACTCAATTTCAGTTTCCAAAATACCAAAATACCTGGTAATATTCTGTTTAAGGTAATGAGTTCAGTAACTGTGGCTTTAAGCATGTATATAACAAATTATCTATCTACCTATCTATCTATCTATCTTTCTATCTATCTATCTATCTCTGTCCATTTTTATTCTGACACTGGAAATCTTCAATGAGCTCTTATTATTATCTCTCAAAACCTGTGTTATACCCTCAATTGTTGCAAAACAATGAAATTGATAGAAGTGCTGGTGGTTAGAAGTTAGGCTGGTTTTCATTGGAATTCTTTTTGACCATATACCATTTGTTTCTTCCTAAGCAAATTACTTAACCTCTCCAAACCACAGCTTAGTCATCTGAAAAACAGAGATGACAGTAATTTCCTCATTGTACTGTTGGGCCAATTCTACAAATATCGTTGCAAAATTCTTTTGTTCCCAGTGTTCCAATGAAATCAAGCTATTGTGGAATATATTTCTACTGAAAATATTTTTTATTTTTCTAGATTAGCAAATATATTCATGGCACAGAGTACACCTTTGGATAGAATATATTAACTCTATGTAATTACAAAGCAGCATTTAAGTCAATGCAAAAATATTTAAATCACCAGAATGCTCTGAAAAGAATACTTATCCTTATTATGCAAATATTTAATTATGTTTTATTCTTGGACAGATTAAATCAGTGAACTCTTAAAACTAAAATAAGAACATTTTCGGACCTTGAGAACTTCTGCTTTAATCACTTAAACAGAGAAAAACTACCTAACCCAGACCTAGGAAATGTCATAATATGTGTTATTTTGTTTTGTTTGTGTCAGAGAAATGGCTCTAATGGTGAAATGGCTATCAGAACATTTGAAGGTGAGTTCTTTTCTGTGCAACGTTTTCATTTAGGAATCCTTATTCATAACATTATTTACCTGGTAATATATCAATATATACTACACTATAATTGGTAATATCCTATTCTGTTCTATTCTATCCTATCCTACCCTACCCTACCTGATCCGATCCTATCCTAGTCTGCTTTCCCTTATGGTTCTAATTAGTAGGTTCTGCAAAATGTTGACTAGATCAAGTGATTGAGGCCACATTAACTTACTCCTGCTTTAATGGTAATTCTTCTAATCTTTGACATAATGTTTTTTGTTTATTATAATGTTGTTTGCTTACCATGATATTATTGTGATAATTTTCTAACATATTTGTCATTCTATTAAGCAAGTTACTTTTTATTTACAGTTTACTAAAGATTTTCCATGGTTTGTATAATTTTTGAGCATCTCTTTGTTAAGCAGTATTTCCATGAATAACAGCTGATAAACATGACCCATAATATTTATTGGAATGGTTGAATATCAGTATTTCTCAGGCAAATAGGAATAGTTTCTGTCTAACAGAAGGAAATCCAGGAAGAATTTTCAAATACAACCTGTACTCCCATCAGTAATTCTAAAACTTACATTAGCTGTTTATTTAATAAATTTTACTCTTACTTTGGTAGTTCTTTACAACATGTAATTTTTAAATAGAAAATCTCACATGGATTACTTTATAGAAAAACAACATTAAATTATAATCAAAATGCACAACCTATAGTGTTGGAGAAAATATTTACAAGTCTTATATCTGATAAGGATTTAATATCTAGAATATACAAAGAACAGCTCAATGACAAGAAGACAAGCCAATTAGAAATAGGCAAAAGACTTGAATAGATATTTCTTCAAAGAATACATACAAATAATAACATACAATACAATACAATAAACACATGAAAAGATACTCAACATAATTAGTCATTAAGGGAATTAAAATCAATGAGTTACCACTTCATATCTACTATGATGTTTCTAATATTAATAACTGAAAAAGATGGAAAATAAGACATGTTGATGAAAATGTGAAAAAATTAGAACACTTGTGCATTGTTGGTAGTAATGTAAGATTGTGTAGCTGCTGTTGAAATGGTTTGGTGGTTCCACAAAATGTGAAGCATAGAATTACCATATGATCCAGCAGTTTGACTCTGAATTATATACTCCCATAATTTGAAAATAGAGATTTAAACTGATGCTTATATAAAAATGTTTATTGCAGAATTATTCACAATAGCCAAAAGCTAAAATCAATGTGTGCTTCAACTGATAAATGGATAAACAATAAATAGCATATGTATATTACTCAGCTATAAAAGGAATGAAGTTCTAATGCATGCTACAACATGGGTGAACCTCAAAATGTCATGTTAAATAAACCAGACACAAAAGGATAAATATTATATGATTCCACCTACATGAAATATCTAGGAGAGGCAAATTCATAGACTCAGAGTGTAGATTAAAGCTTACCAGGGACTAGGGAGGGGGGAAGTGGTGAGTGGTAAGTTATTGCTTATGGATACAGAGTTTCTCTTTAGTGTGATGAAGATTTTTGGAAATAAATAGTAATGATGGTTGCATAATACTGTGAATGTAATTATGCCATTGTAAAGCAATACTCCAATAAAGATGTTAAATAAATAAAACAGTTAAAATGTTAAATTTTATGCTATATATATTTTGCCATAATAAGAAAATCTATATGAAAAACACAAATGTCAATCGTGGTGATTTATGTTTACCAATTATAAATGCTTACACATTAAAGGTATAGGAGGAAGCCAGTCTGAACTTGGCAGGAGCTAAGTAATAAATCAGGTAATCAATCTTGGAAAGACAATGGTAAAAACTATCAATCTTGGAACTGAGACAGAATTTTCACATTTGCTAGATTTTTACCATATTATTAACTAATTCTAAAATATATTTTTAAAAATTTTTTAACATAGATCTTGAAATAATAATTAATAGTTGAATGACTGAAAATCAGGGTCTTTGGCACTAGTCTTAACATGGCATTAGTTCTAAGACCTTCTTTAAGTTGCTAAACCACTTGCAGCCCCGTTTTCTCACATCTGTAAAATGAGAGCATTCTAAAAGATGATTTTTGAGGATCCACAAACTCAAATTACTATGATTTTGTAGAACTTTTCTGTTCATCTTAACAAGTTGATATAAAGGGCATTAAAAACATGAACAATCTTTAAGATGAAAGTTACTATAGAAACCACTTCTATGATTGTATTGATTCCATCAGTTTCATGGAGTGTTAGACTGAGTAAGAGTATTGAGACTTTAACAGGTAATACAGAGGAAAACTAAAATTATTGGTATATCAACTTGGAAGTGTGTGGCTCTAGTCATATTGTGAATAAAGAGTTTCTTGTCATGTGAAATAAACGTGGGAAGCTCTATCTCCTTTCCGTGAATAAATGAAACCAGAACTTTCCGATTTGTTGGCTGACTGGATTGCTGATCATTTATAAATTGGCTCAGTGACCTGCACAGAAAGGTTGACTTCCTTTCTCAAAGTCTCAGACACTCAGAAAAATTCAATAATTATGACAGTAAGTTTTATTCTTCTTTATAAGAATAATCAAATATATTTATTATTTAATATATTTTTAAAATACTTAATACATTTTATATGTTGAAGGGATTCATATTAATTCTCACAAATGGAAAATGTATAAACAGCACTTATATCAGAGAATAAGCAAGGAATTAAATCTACCTTGAAATTTTGTAATGATTGTAGAAAGAGTTATTTCCTGTACTAGTTAAGAAATGAGGTTTATAGGACTATGTATTGGCATGTGAAAGTGTATAGACCAGGCTCAAGTATTTTCTTAATAATGCAATTTCACTATCAATCAATTCCCATTAAGCAATCATATTTAGTTTCATGAGCTTATGTTCAAAATATCTAAAATTGCTTTTGTATGACCTTATTATTTTGTAGATGAATAATTATTCTGCATGTTCAGGAATCGACTAAATTTGAAAAGTGAACTTAAAGAAGTGCAGCTTGATTTCAATTATTATTTAAATAAACTCAAGTATTTGGTATTTAGGTTCCAGGCTTCCTGATCCAGATTTTTGTCCTCCTTTCCTTTACTGTATCTGATTATAATCCTCTTTCCTCTCTCATAGATGTTGGTCACATCCTGCAGTGAGAAGCTTTCTTTACTCATAGGTTTGCTTTATGGAGGAAATGGTTAATGGCAGCAGGCAGGACTCCCTGCAGTAATCTGGGTCACTTATATTTTACAGATCAGTGATTTCTTTACCCAGAAGAATCTTAAATTCCAACCATGAATACACACACACACACACACACACACGCATGCACACATACACCATCCTTTCACTTTGTTCAAGAGTTAATGTGAACAGAATGCAATGTCTAATGGAACGTGAAAAATGAAAATTAAAAAAAGGGTAATACGATGGAGAGAATGTATATAACATTATGATTACTATTTCTATGCTACATTTTCTAGGATTTTCTCCTACTTTCAGCAGTCTTGTTTATGAAAAGATATATTCTCCAAGTGAAAATGGAATTCCATGGAAATTTCTCAGCTTTAAAAAAAGTTTTAATCCACAATCCATAGGTTCTATTATCATAACCATCATGGCCAAAGAAACTACTTCAAGCATACATATTAGTCTAGTAATAATTTTGTGATATATCAATATTACAACTCTTCCCACACCCACCACCCCAAAACTATAATTAAAGGCACATGAAACTTTAATTTCATTTAAGCCATCTTTTAATAATACCTAAGAATTAAAATAAGCAGTTTATTATTTTATGCTATTCTGTGATTATAAGCAAGTACTCTAAATAAGTAAACCTTCCATATGAATAACAAACTATCAAAGGTAATTCAAATATAAGATATTTTGATGTGTAAAGAAAATGAAAAGTCATTTACCACTGTAACAAAACTATTATAATTTTTATTCCTTAGGTTTATGCTTTTTTATTCATAGTATGCACAGGCAAAAGAATGTATTTTCTCTCTTTAACTGAAACATGTCTGTACACATAGACATTGTAAAAAAACCTGTACATTATTTTGCAAGATAGGAGTTCACATATTAAATGTGCAATGAGCATCTTTACATTATTAAACAATTTTACAATTCTATAATTTTTAATGATTGAACATTATTTTATGACTGACCATCATATAGATTTAACTTAATATTTTTAACCAGTCTTCTGGTTTTAGGAAATGTTCATTTATGTCATTTTAATAACCAATGTGATGACAAATAGGCATCTAGTTAAATATATACATAATTAATTATCATTTTATGGAAGAAATTTCTATAAGTGAAAACACAAAACTTTACAGTTTCTGATATATGTTGTGTAAGGTCTTCTAGAATACTGTTCTGATATACAGTCCTACAAACAATACATACAATTTCCTGTTTTCCCATGATTCTTGGTATCATTTTATAGGGCCATTTTATAAATTATTAATAATTTCGAAGTTGACACTATTTGAAAAATTAAAATTTATTTTATTTTTGTTCTTTTTAAAATTAGAGATTTGTTTACATTGGAAAAGTTTGGTTCTTCTTTTTGCAACTATCCTTATTATTGATCTCTTTTTACAATGATCTGGTGCTTGAAAAAATAGTTTTCCAATGTTGATATTAATCATATTATACTGTATTTATACATGAAATATGTGTTTCATCTGTAAAATTATAGTAACAGTCTACAGTTATTTCTTACAATTATTAAGTCACTAAAGTAACCAGTCTTTTTGTACAGATTAGAATTTGATGGATTCAATAATTAATAACTCCTCTCTAGAGGGAAATGAAAACAACTATGAACTCTTACCAGATAATTTCTTTGAATTATCATTATAAAATCTAATTAGAATACAGCCTTAACAAATTAAAAGATTTAGTAGAAGCACAAGTTTTAGTATGAAAGAGTATATCACTAATTGAATGTGAATTGGACCACATATTCCAATTACTATCTTTCATACTGGTGTGTTATGAAGTATAACATTAAAACTTCATTAAATCAAACTTAAAATCTATTAAAAGATAAATATACATGCACTTGCCTCAGTCTTACCAACAAGCACACAATTTTCACATCATTATTCTTGGTTGGATTTCTAAAGCAGGAAATTTTAATAAACTTAGATATTTCTTAGATATTAGTCCTTAATTTTAATCCAAAATGGAAACATATTTACTGTTTTAATAACTATGAAATTAAGGATATGTAGTTATTTTGCAAAATAATTTTGTTCAATTTCGAAGTGCATAAAAAGGGCAAAATCACTCATAATGTTAATACCTAAACATAATAAAATAATTGCATTGGTGTACATCTTTATAAATTTTGATTTAAATATGTGTGTGTGTGTGTGTGTGTGTGAAGGTTTTGTATGGGTGTCTATAATTATTTATAAAATAAGACCAATGTTATCAATATTGTAGACTGACCACAGCTCTATATCTAAGGATATGGACATTTTGTAAAACTAGTCCTGAATATTGAAAAGGTACACTTCTGAAACATATATGTTATCACAAATTCTAAAGAGTGAACTGAACCTCATCTTTCAATATTATCACTATTAATATCCTTCATCAACATACAAAATGAAATTTCTAAGTTGTAACATTATCTTGGATTGTGTTTCTATGAACACCAGTAAAATGAAACAATTTATGCTTATTTTTTGAGAATTTTTGTGTATATTCTGAACATACACTGACCTTTTCCTCCTTTGAGTTATTCATTTTATGTATTAATTAATAGGAGGTTTTCTCTATCACTGACATTGTTAATATCACTTATGTACAAATACTTTTTACATTTTGAAACATTGAGATAAATTTTGTGTTTGTTTTTATTTTAACTACCTTGAGTTATAATTTTTTATCTGTATTTTCCTTTATATAGGAAAATAAAAATTTTCTGTTTCTCTGTTTTCCTTGTTTCATGTTTGGTGCATAAATACCCAAGTGCACCAAAGCTAATTAAATATTACTTAGCTTTTTTTTTGTACTTTATAGTTTTATTGTAAATATATACCTTTAATTCATTTATGTTTTATATTAGATATAAAACATAAAATGTTGCATAATATTTTATGATAATCATACTCACCTTAAAGTTTTTTATATAATAGACACAATATTACATATCTACTATGTAATAGACAATATCTTGTCATTTTTAACTGTCTGTTTAGTAGAATTAAGTTTATTTTTGGTTGTGTTCTCCTAAACAGTATATATGATCCCATTGCCAAATACTTTTCAATATTGATGAAAATACATTGCAAATGAGAAAGTGATTAATAAATTAAATGAATGGTCTTGAATCTTAATATTAATAATATCTTTGTAATTGTTAAGTCTCTCCTATTTATTAGACCCTGAATAGGAAATTTGCATGTATAATCTCACTTGATCATCACCTATCTTTATGAAGAGTATTTTCTTAGCCACAGTTTACCGATGAGTAAATGTTTTTCAGAGCATTACAATAGCCTAATTAATGTCACAGAGTCAGAACAACCAGAAAACCTACTCCACAGAGAAGAACCTTAAAGACTACTATGTTGCTTATATGGTAGGGATTAGGCACTTGTTCTCAACAATGAGAAAGACTCAGGCTGCATTTTAGTTATATAATCCAGCATGTTAGCCTAAACAATGCTGCTACTTTAGTTTAATTGGGTAATTATGAAACCATGAAAAATAAACAGAGAAACTTTTTTTAGTGATATAAATTAAACCAGCCATAAAATAAAATCAAGTAGGCACCATGTAATAATTTAATAGCACATTTATTAATAGCACATTTATATTTTAACTTTATAAGTTATTTTTAAAAGTTCAACACTATGATTTCTTTTAAGGATACTTTATTTTACCAAATTCTGCAGTGTATGTCTACTCAGTTTCCATAACGTATGTTAATAAAAGTAATGACTGAAAATATTATACTTGGAGATTCCAATAATGACAGCAGCTAGCTAATATATATCTTGGAAAAATAAAATTTGTCACAGTTATTCACAGTACATTTTGTCCTTCCAGCTAAATTTTATTAATATTTTGAGATACTTCTTTTATTGAAATAGAAAATGAAAAAGTATTTTAGAAGTTATTGAAATGACAAAACTGCTATTTTTAAATTGAATGCCTATATTATTTGTCAGAGATATTATATTTTCAGATTAAGTTGTGAACACATTAACAACAATTTAATCACATTGTTTTGGAATCTGTAGGTAAAATATCTATGTTTTCCAGACAGTGATATTATATACACACCTACAGACACATTCACATATATGCATACCTGCATATGCTAATATATTTCTTCATTCTATATTATTACCTCCTCTTTATGTACTAATTCAAAACATTTCTCAACATTTGAATGATTCCTTATAATAGGAAGTTAAACATAAGAAGGAGAAAACAATCTTAAATATTCTAAGGCCTCGTTTATATGTAGGTTCTAGCAGAATAAAAAGATATTTAAGGTAAGTTTAAAAGCAAGTGACATTGTCCTTCCACTTTGCTGGAGGTGGGTAAGGAGGTTAGTCATAAGAGACATGTGAGGAGACAGGAGAAAAGGGGAGCCAGAAACCAACACCTCTTTTTAAAAAACATTTGGATAATCCTACTTGTAGTGTGGTCTTGGCAACTGTGTAAACTTTTTCTACATATGTCTAAAACTAATTTGTACTTACATTGTCAGTAAATACAATGTAATATGTAATATAGAAGAGGCTAAGGATTTCTCTGGAGATTCTTTTATAGGATACTAATCCAATAAAACTCTCCAATCGAAGAGAGTTTCACCCCTACAATTCAAGATATATAGATCTATCTATCTATATATATATATACACACACACTCTGCATAGAGATTAATCGGAATATAACTGACATTGACTATGTCAATTTCTTGCTTGCAAAATTTAACTGGCTTTCTGCCAGAGTACAGGAAAATTATTTTTACATACATTTCAGATACTCGGCAGTCTAACAAATTATACCTACGCTTTATTTTTCTTTTTCCTCTAGGTGTGTTCTCTGTTCCAAGTGTGTTTATAAGCAGCTGAGATATTTCTTGGCTAATTAAGTTGATGGTTGCAAACTAATAATATTAAAATAATTCTATCAAAATATATTTTCCTTTTATTACCAGAGTTACCTACTTAATAAAATAAATAAAAGCCAATTAGAAAACTTATGTAAGAATGATAAGACATAAATGAAATGCACTAAATTAACAACTGAGTCCTTAATAATCATTCCTATGTCTTTGATTTGTGGAATTTCACTTTGAGTAAGTGGAACTCAGAAAAGAAGAGGAACAACCTTATTCTTTTCCCTTTCCTCTTGTTCTAACATGCTCTATGGGGATGGATGTCTTAATTCCCCAGTACTTGGATGAGATCCAAGACAGGACCCATGACTTATCTTTTCAGACAATGACAACCCTCTAGTCACTTTAAGTCATAAAGTAATTATAATTGTCATTAAATATCCAGTCCCATTAAATAGTCAAAATTCTGCACTTTATTTAAAAATAATATATATCTCTTTCTGTAATTCAGAACTAGCTCTGGAAGCCTTTAATGGAAATGAGTACAGTTGGCTTCTCCATTTTTGTGCTTTGTACTTCTATCCCTCTCCCGCACTAACCATCTTTTCTAACCCTGCAGATCAAAGCAGGAAAAGGAAGGAAGATTAAAGAATCAAGATATGTCTTCCCTTACTGCTTCTGTGATTAATTTGAGTTTGATAGGAGTTGAAAACTGATTGTCTTCTGTGATGCCTTTCAGAGGCTATTGAAAACCCCCATCATTTGGCCTCTCAGAACAGCTCTTTCCTCTTTGAAGATTTGAGTAAGCACAATTTGTTTCTGCTGAATTCTCCTTACTGCTTCAGGCAGTTGTCATCTAAAAGAATGCCAGGACAATTCTCTCATCTGGTATGATGGAACTACAGAGATTTGTACTACTACAAATGGGTTTGCAGTTTTTTGCGTGGTCTGTGCAAAACGCAAAGACCACTTCATCCAGTCACTTGACTTTGAGATTTATTAGACATAATCTGTATAGCAGTCTTAGTGTGTTTTTCAAACTCTACAAAACATATTAAATTTTCTAAGGAGTACCCTTGAGGTAAAGGAGAGACTGTCCCCAATCTTTTATGTGCCAGTAAAGATGGACTCACAGCACTTATTGGTAACTAGTGCAAAAAAATCCTTCTAATCCAGTGCTTCTTTCTCAGATATTCCAAGACCTTTTTAACAGACTGGAGATTGTTGGTTACCTAATTGTCTCTGATTTGACTCTTGGATACCTCTTTGCAAGTCTTTAAGAGGTGATTTAGAACCTCAGTTTAGAATGTGAGAGTAGTTGACACTTTATTGGACCACAGCAAAAACTGTTAAAAAGTCCCAATTTAACATCCTGTAATATATATTTACTCTTTCTCTTACAGATTGATTTTGTTTTTCTTCCTTTGCATTCTATATGTTCATAGAAATTGACCAGGTAATATGATTTTGACTTAAAGACAATAAAAAAAGAGGTTGTTATAAATTTTTAGAAAAGGGAAAAATAAACTGTAGTGAAAATTATTCAAAGTATGAGGGCATATAAAGACAGCTGAGAAAAAAAGTTGATTAGTATAGAATCATTTGACCTCTAAAATGATATTTAACCTGTAATACTTAAAAATTTTTTTATTGAAGTATAGTTGATTTACAATGCTATGTTAATTTCTTTTGTACAGCAAAGTGATTTAGTTATATGTAAATATACACACTTTTCAATATTCTTTTCCATTATGGTTTATCACAGGATATTGAATATAGTTCCCTGTGCTATGCAGGAGAACCTTGTTGTTTATCCATTTTATACATAATAATTTGCATCTGCTAACCCCCAATTCCCAATCCATCCTTCCCTCATCTCCCTTGGAAACCACAAGTCTATTCTTCATGTCTGTGAGTCTGTTTCTGTTTTGTAGATATGTTCTTTTGTGTCATATTTTAGATTCCACATATAAATGATATCATATGGTATTTGTCTTTCTCTTTCTAACTTACTTCACTTAGCACGATAATCTCTAAGTCCATCCGTGTTGCTGCAAATGGCATTATTCCTTCTTTTTCCTGGCTGAGTAGTATTCCATTGTACATATGTACCACATCTTCTTTATCCATTCATCTGTCGATGGGCATTTAAGTTGTTTCCATGTCTTTGCTATTGTGAATAGTGATGCTGTGAACATAGGGGTACATTTATCTTTCTGAATTATAGTTTTGTCCATATGTATGCCTAGGAGTAGTATAGTTGGATCATATGGCAACTCTAGTTTTATGAGGAGCCTCCATACTGTTTTCCATAGTGACTGCATCAACTTATATTCTCACCAACAGTGTAGGAAGGTTCCCTTTTCTCCACACCCTCTCTAGCATTTGTTATTTGTAGACTTTTTAATGATGGCCATTCTAAGCGGTGTAAGGTGATACCTCACTGTAGTTTTGATTTGCATTTCTCTAATAATTAGTGATGTTGAGCCTCTTTTCATATGCCTGTTGGCCATCTGTATGTCTTCTTTGGAGAAATGTCTATTTAGGTCTTCTGTCCATTTATCAATTGGGTGGTTTGTTTTTTTTATTGTTGAGTTGTATGAGCTGTTTGTATATTTTGGAAATTAAGCCCTTGTCAGTCTTATTTTTATGAGATGTGAAAATTGTAGAAATACTAAAGTGAGTAATAACTAAACACATATCAATTATAGTAAAAATTTGATACAACTGAATGTCCTTATTGTGTATATAAATATATATATATATACAAATGCATATATATGTATATCTTATTGGAACATATATCTGACTCTTACCTCTAGATAATAAAGCCTTACTAGATTCATGTATACCAAAATGGAACCTGAAACTACATTTTTCAAAAAGTTAGCTGTCTACTCTTATTTACAAACAAAATTATTTTTCCTGTGATTAACCACAGTTTTCATGAAGTATTTCCGATAATTCCTTTTCTTTTTCCCTACTTGATCTCTGAAAACTACCCCTTTAGTTTTAGACATTACAGCAACCTCCAGATATGTCATATTGTCTTTATTATCTTAATCAATAAATCATGGCAAATGAACTTAAAAGGAAAATTCATTTCTTTTATTCAGAGCATTTATAATTTTAATACTAATAAAAATGATAAATTTCAGTCGAGGCTAATATATATGTGGAGTGAGTAGAGATATAGAAAATTAATGGAGTATTAATTTTAATATGACAACAAAAATGAAACACATTAATTTTAATATGACAGTAAAAAAAAAAAGATCATCGTGAATCTTGAATTCACTATGATTGTTTTAGTATAAGTTCTATATTTAGTTGGACTGAACACCAGAAGTCAGTATTAATGTACAGGAAAGGACACAGAACGGTATTTAAATTAATAGTTTGCTATTACATGATAGAAATGGAATACCATTCCTGTAATAGAAAAGCAAATATTATCTGGATTTTTAGAAATTTTAAGGCATCTTTTCTACAAAAGTATCATATTTGAACATAGTGTGGAAATTCCTTTTATAATTAAGAAAAATGGCACAGATGATTACACAAGCATTGTTATTTTATTATACTATCCTTTCAGACTGTGAATAATACCTTTCTATAATCACCTCATGAAGGTTTCACTTGAGTTAAGTATGCGTCAATTGAAGATAGCATATACACTAGACTTTATTTAAAAAACAAATAAATTTTAAAAATCACCCTTATTTTCAGATTGTGCTTTGAATTTGGCAGAACATATAGTACTTCATTTATATGTACTAGTAATTATGTAGGATGCAATTTTTCTTTTATCCCTTGTAATATTCCTATTGTGGGCAATATTTGGTACAGGCATAGTTTTAAAATCTGTAATGAGAAAATAAGTGGGGTTTTTTTTCCCCAAGAAAAACAAATTAGTGGACTCCATTGAGTCATTGCCACATGTGAGAGAGTTTTCATTAGAAATTATAGCTAATAACCCTGGAGAATAATTCTGACTAGAATTCGGGTCAAATTTTCCACTCTTTTTGTATTATATTTCTTCTATTGTTTTATCAAAGGCTCACATGCTAAAGGCAATGTAGATCATTGAAGAGTTGGGGAGATAGAAAAGAAAAAATCAGCTGTATGCATGCACCGTATATTGTGCATGATAGCATATACTGTCTAAAGGAATGTGTAGATTCCATTAAACTACCCTTATCCCACTGTATGGAGAACAAGTTAGACACAAAAAAGGTAAAAGTTCCTGCTGTGAGTTCAAAACTCATTTATTGGAGGAGAGAGCTCGGAGTTGCTGGTGAGATTAAAAGAAATATATTCAACAATCCAAAAGGATTTGTTACATTTTCAGCAAATAGATATTTATGAGATTATATGATTAAAAATAAAGAATAGAGAAAATAAAGAAACTCAGATGCTGCCTTTTTATAAGGCCATGGCCACCACAAACCAAAAAGCCTTTTAAAATGAAGGGTGGACACAGAGAAAGCACTGACTACATTTTTTTTTTTTAATTAAATCCCTTACAATTTAGCACATTCTTGAGTGGCAATAGTTTGATGAAAAACAAGAAGATTCTACCAGGATAGAATTGTATGGGGGGAAAAAATTGAAGGTTAGAAGAGCTACATGATCTCTTTCTTTTCCAAGACAGAATAACGCGTGTAACATATTAGCAAATATATTATGTATACATGTTTGTGCAAAAATGTTTCTTCAATATATTTTGTAGGAAAGAATAATATTAAATTATATTTTAGGATTTCTGTGATTTTTTTTTTTTTTTAAACCAACTGGAGTGAACACTCTTAAGTAGCAGAGAGCTCAATAATTTAAGTTAAAAATGTATCATGGGGCTTCCCTGGTGACGCAGTGGTTGAGAGTCCACCTGCCCATGCAGGGGACACGGGTTCCTGCCCTGGTCCGGGAAGATCCCACTGCCGCGGAGCGGCTGGGCCCGTGAGCCATGGCCGCTGAGCCTGCGCGTCCGGAGCCTGTGCTCCACAACGGGAGAGGCCACAGCAGTGAGAGGCCCGCGTACCGCAAAAAAAAAAAAAAAGTATCATGATTACAGCTCAAAGTAAAAAATCTGTTTGATAAAAAAAAAAAGAGGGGCAAAATGAGGTAGGGTTCAGAATATGAACTAAAGTCTTCTCATGTGAGAAAAGCTAAAGGTTTTATTGACTGTTTTCCTGACAGTGTGATATCTTATCCATATCTCTAATAAAAATCTCTCTGAACATTTCTTAGATGCGAACACTCAAAAACTTTTAAAATAAACTATGATTTAGGTTTCTAGCATGTGATCAGTCCAGATATATAAGGGTAACTATATTTTGATGCAATGCTATTTCAAAAGCCAAAGAAAATAAATGGAAAGTAAAATATCAATATTTTATAACTAATGCATATGTCAGATGTAATATGATCGTTGCTGTATGGGAGTTTGTGGTTCAATAAAACCTTTCCAGGTTTAATTATAATTTGAGCCTTTAAAATGCTTTTATTTTCTTTTGGCAGGGAATAGAAAACCTAGTTTCGTGTAACCTATCTTCTGATATCAAGCAGATAATTTAGAACGTAGTGATCTGCACTTTTATTGTGTATGTTATTATTTGTTATATGTTAGACAAAGATAATACATATATACATATCCATATTATTGCATGTGTATGACTATATATTGATATATTCATACGTATTTACATAAATGTGCACATGTGAGAACCTATCTTTATATATACACACATATATACTTGTATGTTTATTCTAGAAATTTAAAACAATAAATGTGTTAAATTTAAAAACCCAGCTCTCCAAAATTCAATAATACTTTTAACATTAATAGAAAATACTTTATGCGAATTTAACAATATAGCAACCTTTCCTTATACATTGTTGGGGGAGGTCATTAAGAGGACATGATGCTGGTTGACCCCTGAGCTGGACCCAGGCAATCAGAGGCTTTTTATCTCCTCCCCTGTCCTTGGAATGTGTGCTCTGCCTGCCTTCCCCACACTGGAAGCTGCCTTAGGATGTAACCTTGACAAAGTAATGTGGTGTTGAGAACTTCTGGACTGTTTATGTACCCTGTTAAGGCCTCTAGACAAACTTCTAAGATTTTGGTGGGTGGATGTGGAGATTTACTTGTTTTGCGGCCATAAGACGAGACTTGTATGTTAAGTTCCCTTACTTATTGAACCTGCCATCTACCAATCTGAAATGGCCTGCCTCTTTCTTTGGCCTCTCCTTGCCCTCGGTGTGTGGAGGCCAGTTTCAGATTTCACCAGAGAAGTTCCCATGACTGCAAATCAGCATACATGTAATGATTATATATAATTATTGAGGTAGCTGAGAGCAAAACTCTGGAAGATGAATGGAGGTCAAATATTGAAGTTAAAGATTTTAATGATGAATATAAAATAAATGCTAAAACAGATGCAGCCTGAGAATAAAAATATGCAAGGATAAGAAAATGTCATATTAACAATAACCCTATCTATAGTTTATTATGAGCTGTATACAGGGTGAACAATCTTATAAGGCATATTCATATGGTAGTACATATATAGATATGCAAATGTCTATGACCCAGCTGTATATATATATATATATATATATAAAATTTTTTTTTGCGGTACGTGGGCCTCTCACTGTTGTGGCCTCTTCCGTTGCGGAGCACAGGCTCCGGACGCGCAGGCTCAGCGGCCATGGCTCATGGGCCCAGCTGCTCCACGGCATGTGGGATCCTCCCGGACCGGGGCACGAACCCGTGTCCCCTGCATCGGCAGGCGGACTCTCAACCACTGCGCCACCAGGGAAGCCCCCCAGCTGTATTTTTTTAAAGGTAAGTCAATGTATCATGGGAGGCATCTGTTTATGTGATTTATGTCTTGGAAATGTTAGTAACTTTTTTATTGTGGGTATATTGATGATTGCTGAGAAAGATCCATGAAGAACTGAGAACACAAGGAAAATGGTGATTTCCTGGTATCAAAAACCTTCGTACTTCTTCTAATATATTAAAGGTTTCTAAAGTAACTAAAAACAAAGTCTAACATGTAGGTTTCTGGAAGTCTGGAGTTGATCTTTTTTCCTGATTTTTGCTTAGAATAATTTATAAGATGTATAAACTCTGAAACAGGGGTTTATATAAGTAATCTTCCCATCTATAAAGATCAAAATTATATAAATCCTTCAGGGAAAATATAGAGAAGCTTAGTTTCAAATCTACAAATTAACTATACCCAAGTTATAAAAAATAATAAGTAAGGAAGCATTCTAAGAAATCAGGTAATGTAGGGCTTCACTGGGTTGCATAATTTTACAGAAGTGTGGGATATTAAAGAGTTCTATTTCATAGTAAAAACAGCAATCTCCAAGAGGAAGAGAATAAAGGTGCGTTGATCATTTCATAATGTATAAAAATATCGAATCACTATGCCGCACTTCTGAAGCTAACATAATACTGTATGTTAATTGTAACTCAATAATAAGTAACTAAATTTATTTTGAGTGGGAAAAAAACACTTTGCTTTTTAATTCAGTGTCAGTAGATCTCACTCGATAAATATAAATAAGATGTACCCTGGAAAGGTGAAGGAAAGGAGCACAAGTGATGAATGGATCTTGAGGGACAAAAAGGCATACACAGAACTTCGCAAGTGGGAAGCAGCAGCAGGTTTTTTGTTCCATAGATGGGGAAGCAGCATTGATAGAAATTATCATCAAGCCATTTAGGGTGTTGTAGTGTATATTTCTTTCAATAAAACAGTGTCTCTTTTAGGGACACTTGCAGGCTTCATGAAAAACAATAGGATAATCAGATAACTAGTAGGTTCAAGCAAGCATGCAAGGAAACACTTATCAGTGACTAGGTAGAAATGAGTGGAGTGTGAATGTCCCGAAAATCTAGAAAGTCCATACTTCTCCACACTCATAATCAATTTACCTGGTCTATGGATTTTTAAATAGATAATATCTCTTGTTAAATAAGAATCTTAATTCTTATGGAAGATTTCTTCCATTAAGTTAGGCACACCAGGGTGCTGGGAATGGAGAAAATACCAAATAAAATAAATTAATGGTGAGCAGAAATATATCTTTAAAATGTGTATATGCAGGAGTCAAATTTGTAAAAATGATGTAAAATCAAATTGCAAGAGGTTTTAACTAAAAAAAAATCAGACAGAAACTAAGTCAAAAATAAGCAATTAGTATAAAATCTTAATTAACTTATCAAGAATAATTTAGGTTACGAGGTTAAGTAGATTGGCGAGCAATGTGTTGTAGGGATATAGAGACATATTTTAATTATCAAGTGTTTATAATGCAATCTAACAATACACTGCCACAAATGAGAATAAAAATAGATGCATAATTGCTGTGGGTATTTTTGACTTTGAGTCATGAAATTTATATTTATATCAGTGTTATAATTTCCCAATATGGAAAAGATAATTGAAATTTAATTTGTGTTAGTTTTGGCCTTCTGGAGACTTTTAGCAAGGACCAAAAGACCACATATTTCTGTGTGCAATACATCTGTCTTTCAGTTGCTATGCACATATCTTTCATATGCTATGCTATGACAAAGTACCATTAACTGTGTGGCTTATAAACAACAGAAATGTATTTCTCATAGTTCTGGAGGCTAGAAGTCTGAGATCAGGGTACCAGCATGGTCAGGATCTGGTGAGAGCCCTCCTCTGGGTTCATAGATGGCCATTTCGTATTCTATGCCCACATCCTAGAGCAGAGAGAGAGGAAGCAAGATCTCTTGTGACTCATAAGGGCACAAATTCCATTCAGAAGGGCTCCACCTTCATGATCTCATCAATCCTAGTTACCTAACAAAGGCTCCACCTCCTAATCCTATCACACTGGAGAGTAGGGTTTTAAAACATGAATTTCAGGGGGACACAAACACTCAGTCCACAAGAGCATTCCTCTATGTCCTCATAAGTGACTCAGAAAAATAGGAACTTTTAAAGGTGGATTGATTGCAGCGGAAAGAACAGTAATTAGCTGTATCAGTGTAGGGCTTTATATTCACAACAATTCTTAAATGATATGTATTGAGAAGTACACTTTCCTGAATAGTTATTATCAGCCTTACATATTCTGAGTAGAATGTTTTTGTACAGACTGGGCACGTATGTGATATAGTCTATAATTTATGGAATAGGATGAATAAATGCTAAGAGCATAGTTATCATCAGGGCACCTAGTATCCAGGAGAATTACATTTTAATTAGCAATGTTGGTCTCTTCAAGAATAGCATATCTAAATCCACAAAATTTCTTACACCCAAAAACAGTGAGGCAGCCACTAATTCTTTTTATCTTCCAGTGGATATGTATTTAGGGCATTCTTTGTGTGGGGCTTCTGTGCAGGTTCATGGCTATAAAGATACGAAGAAAATATAGAATCTGTCCTTAAAGAACTTGAATGGGGATAGGATAAAGGTACTATAATAGATTTAAAATATAATATGTTCAGTTAAATGAACTAACAATTCTAATCCTAACAGCTTTCTCTCTCTTTTCCCTGTCCAGGTCTTTTGGTATTGTTTCAATTTTTAAATAATTGAATACATCAAAGCTTAATAAATCCCTGGATCCAAGGGGCTTCTTCTGCTCTCTCCCTACATAAATCAGAACCACAGCCCTCTCTTCTTTAAAAATATAAGCATTATTGGGCTTCCCTGGTGGCGCAGTTGTTGAGAGTCCGCCTGCCGATGCAGGTGATACGGGTTCGTGCCCCGGTCCGGGAAGATCCCACATGCCGCAGAGCAGCTTGGGCCCGTGGGCCGTGGCCGTCCGAAACCTGTGCTCTGCAACGGTAGAGGCCACAACAGTGAGAGGCCCACGTACCGCAAAAAAAAAAAAAAAAAAAAAAAAAATATATATATATATATATATATATATATATATAAAAGCATTATCATAGTTGAAATTATTGTAAGTATTTTTTCTCTCATTTGATTTCCTAATCACACCATGTAATGAAGGATGAGGAGGGAAGATCTTGTCTATTTTACTCACCATTTTTCCATTGTCTGACCCATAATAGGTCCTCAATAAATAATTCTTGAATGAACTTCCAATATATTCTTCAAGTCTTCTGAAATCCCCTTAATGATGTTTTTATCCTTATTTTCTCTTCTAGAGTTTCCCTAAAGGCATATATACACTTTGCCGACTGACATAATGGACTCTTTTAGAAGACAAAGTCTTCCAAATAGTGTAAGTTTAGCAAGTTAAATTGTCCTTTGTGATGATTATATTATTTTCCACCATCTCGAAAGGAGCAGAGTTTCAAAAAATAGAGTAAATTATCTTATTTCTAAAATGTTATTAAAATTTCTCTACTCCCTCTGAATAAAGTTAAAATTATGAGTTTTATATTCTTATATAAAATCAATTAGTAATCATGGTATCTCTACTAAACTTTGTTGAAACATGCCCATCCGAACACTACCAGTTAAGGCATTTAAATTAACATTATTGATATTTCAATAATTACTTAAAGATGAATATTTTTAATTCAATAATCTAACATTTTTGTATTTATAATAAAGTGTTTGATTTAATAGATATGGTATCACACTGCATTTGCCATGAAAATTATGTTTAATTTTTTAAGTGGAAGAGGAGATATATGTATTTTTATCATGAATAATAAGTGGTGCTTACTCAACTGAGTTATTCAAATTCCAAAAGCCAGAGGGATCCACTCTTTCTTATATATGTATATAATTTTCATCACATGCTACTAGAAGTTATGTGTATTTAAAATAAGTTAATTAAACTCTAAAGGTCTAATTTAATACAGAATGGAGTATGATATGTGTGTCCAGGAAAGGAGGATTTAATCAAAATGCCTAATTTTAAGTTATTAAAAATAATTGAACATGCATTAGAGATGATAAGAAAATGTTATAATCTTTGTATGTCACTACTGGGAGATTCTTAAATATACCCTATTTTTATATAAATTGAAAGTTGTGTGAATGAGGTGTTTCTTTTCACTCATCCAATTAAATGAAGAAAAGGCATAAAACACCACAATCAACCTTCATATTATTATCATAAGGAAAGTGAGCTGTGGTGATGATATGCTTAATTAACACTTTTATAATAATTCCATTTTTTCTTTAAAATATGGAAGTTGTGTGCCTACTAGACAAATCAAGAACATTTAGACTCAGACAAGTAATATATATTTATAATGAAAATACAATTCTTTTTATTAAAATATTTAAATTCATAGTAATGAGTTAGTTACAAACATGGGTTGAATATTAAAGTCTCACTTGAAACTGAAGATAAAATAGCCACTACACTTTTATTCTCCTCAGTGTATAGCACCTACCACTGCAAGATAAGGAGAGAAAAAATATATAGAACTTTATTCTAGGAATTTTATAGAAGTGAATTATACCCATTATTCAAAAATAACATAAAATGTTAATACTCTCAAGTAACAGATTTTCTATTACACCTTGTCTTGAATATGTACATTGATTTTATGGGATTTGAACATGGCTTGTTTTATAAATATTTTCCTCACCATTAAAATAGTCAGTCATGTATAAGAAAGTATTTCATATTCATGCTCTTGTTTAAACAATATGTCAAATGTAGCTTAATACTTAATTTATCTTTCAAATTAATTGTAAAAGTAATCAGAGATTTGGAAATTAAACATTATATTGTATCTTTTTTTGAATTAGCGAAATATACTAATAGTAGAAAAGATAGAATATATATATATATATATATAGTCAAAGTAAAAAAATTACTTGTAATTGCATTACTACAATAGAAATATTGGCAACAATTTGATGGAAAAATCTTCCCATATATAATTCTATTTGCAAGTGAATATATATTGTTTTCTATGTTATAATTTGATTTTGGTGCTAAGATCTTTTTGCACTCTGTTTTGCATAGTTTCAACTCATTCAATTATTTAAGAATATTCAAGAATTATTCTTTTTTTTCTTTACTAGGGTTCAGTTAGGTTGTAGAAATTAGGCTTAGTGTTTACTGAGTGCTAAATACATGCCAGTCGTCCTCTAAGAGCTGGAGATATAGCAACGAACAGAAGGAACAAAGGTTCTGTCCTTGAGAAGTTGATGTGATAATGAGGTAGATTGACATTAGCACACAAGGAAAGAGTGGGGAAAAAAATCAAATAGAAAGGGCTCTGCAGTGCAAAATATGGAACAGAGTGTAATTTTCAATAGGATGGTGAAGAGAAACTTTATGGATAAGGTGATGTTTAAGTAGAAATGTAAATAAAATGTAGAAGTCATGGGAATATCTGAGGTAAAAGTTTTCCAAATGAAGATAAGAACAAATTCAAAAGTTCTGACATGAGAACATGCTTTCCTTATTCTGGTAAATAAGAGGACATCCACTGGAAATTCATTGAGACAGGTGTCCAGGGACCAATACACATCGGTTTTTGTAGCCCTAGATGAGATGCTTGAATTTTACCATAAATTTGATTAGAATCCATTGAGAAGGTTTTGATGCATTTTGAATGAAATAAACTACAAGTTGCTATCCCATCATACCATCTTGTGTACATCAAGGAAACTGCCCCGAGTTGGTGATAATTATCTCCTTGCTTTTTCTTTATATAATAATGTTGTCCAATAAAAATATGGTGTGACCCAAATATATAAACTTTCTGATGGCCAGAAACAGATCAAATTATTTTAAAATATTTTTTATTTAACCCAACATATCCAAAATACTATCATTTCAACATTTTATAATATTAATTAAATATTCCATATTCATTTTATAAATCAGTGATCCATCTGTTATCTAATTTGACACATCTTGCCTTAACAAAAATTTAAAACCACACATGCAAAACTCCACATATTAATTCAACATCAAAAAGATTAGTCCTATTTTACATTTTACCTATATGATCTTTGTAATGAAATAGTTCTGTCATTTAAAATATTTAAATATAATTTTTAGATTTCAAAAATATCTTCAGTAGTAACTAAGTATATTCTCTCTGAAATTATTTCTGACAATGTTATTTTTTAGAATGTGAATATATATATAGCTATAGTTGTGTGAATTTAAAGTTGAGCTTCTGATGTATTATGTACACACTTGTAAAAATATTGTGTAATTCTGTGATAATGTAGTTGCCAAAATATTTATCTGAAAAACACATGTTAATAGTAAATACAAACGTTTAAGGAGTTCAAAATATTTTTTGCAATTGCCATTAGAACTGTTTTCACTCTATATACCTTTCACTAGTCATTTCATATAAGATACTAAGCCTTTGATGTTGAGTGTTTATTTGATACTTAAAGCACATCGCAGTTCAAACTTGATACATGCCAAGTGCTCAAGAGCTGTATGTGGTTAGTAGCTACGATATTAGATAGCTTCCCTTTATATTTTATAAAATACATGTGTGTCTAAAAAATACATGTATATTTGTTTTGCATGTATGTTTTTGAGCTTTACAAAAGTGGCAATAAATTTGATGGATTTTTAAAATTTTAGGGGTTGTAATCTATTTGTAGTGTTGATACATTGCTGGATTGAAAATATTTTACATTATTCAAATGATAAAACCCAACAAATGACAGAACTTAAGTTGTGTTGGTGTTTTATTGAAGTTAGGCATAAGGTGCATGAATATTCATTGATTTCTTTGCACCTTACCTCTCATATCCATTACATAGTCTTTCCTATAAGGGACAGATATTTTATAATAAAAATATAAAAATAAATAAAAGGAAAAGGAACAACAGAAAAAAAATTCTTGTAGAAGTGTTAGTGGCAGAGACAGCAGCATCTATATCCTTGTGTCAAGGACAGCAGTGTCCTTGTAAGGACACTCCTTGTAAGCAACTTCTTTGTACTCTGCAAGTAGTGTTGGTGGCACTGTGTGTGGTATATCAGGCTCTGCAGCAGTAATAGTACTTTCAGAGGACCAGTTCTGAGGAGAGTATGCCCCTGATCACCAAACCTGATTACACAGCTATCCCAGTTGTTCTTTAAGTGATTAAATTCTTCCCAACAGATTTTATTTCTTCCCATTTATTTTAAAATTTGTATGTTTGTTTACTAACAAAAACATGCAAATAATACCAATGAGACTCATAAGAAAAATATGTTGACCGTGATCAAAACATTACATGCAAACTTTTTACAGGATAGAGATGAAAAAATTCAAGATAAAATACAAAACTTAAATATGTCAATAAGCATTTAATATATTAAAATGGTAAACATCATTTAATAGTAAAGAGATATACTTTCTTATCTGGTATTAAGGTGAGTTCTGACAAATACCCAAAATGATTTAACCCTCATATTATGGAGATTTTTCAAGAAACAAGATGGAAAGGGAGAAAATACTCAATTCTATAAGGTTAGTAGAGTTTTGCTGTCAATACTGAATAAGGAAAGTACAAAGGGGGTTATTGTTAAATTTTACTTATATTTGAATATAAATGCTAAATTCCTAAGCTGATTACCTAACTGCTCTCAACAGTATATTTTAAAACAATATGTCAGAATCAAGCAGTATATATTCCAGTGGGCAGTCATGTTTCAAAATCATTAATGTAATTAATTCAATGAACCAGAAGGAGTCAAGACATTTGCTCACACATTACTGTAGGTATGTCTGTGAGGGTGTTTCTGGATGAGATTAACACTTAGACTGAGTAAAGCAGATTGCTCTCCCTAATGTAAGTGGACCTCATCCAATCAGTTGAAGACCTGAATAGAACAAAAAAACTAACCTTCTCAGAAGTAGGAGGGAATTTCCTCCTGCTTGACTGCCTTTGAGCTGGGCCATAGGTTCTTTCTTGCTTTTGGACTCAAACTGAAAGATCTCTCTCTGGGTCTCAAGTTTACCAGCTGTTAGACTGGAGCTACACCATCCAATCACCTGGGTCTCTAGCTTACTGACTGTGGATCTGAGATTTTTCAGTCTCCATAATTGTATGAACCAATTCCTTATAATAAATATTTTTCTCCCTCTCTCTCTATATTTCTATTCTATTGGTTCTGTTTCTCTGGAACACTCTGACTAATACAGATGGTATTAGTCATATTAATATAATATTATATTGCATATATATCATTTATTATTTTTATATGTATAGATAACAAATCATTATGTTTTCTTTTTCTCCTTCCCTAGATCTCTCTCCTCGCTTTCTAATCTTTATCCCTGTGATCACCTCTCAAACAATCTGTATCTAGTACTTTATTGCAAGTTCTGTCTTCAAGGATACTGAAACTTAAGAATAACGATCAAGAATAATTGCAGGAAGAAGATCCATGTTTAGAGTCTGGAAGAGGAACTATCAGTAGCTGGATGGCAAGAAAGGTCACAATGTCAGGTGAATTGGGGATAACCCCTATTTTATTATAGCATCATAGCAGCTAAGGACTTCACCTGTGGCGAATTAGAACTAAGTACAAGCAAAAGGGAAAGCCCCAGGCTATGTAGCAGTTGTTTCACTGTATTTCTTGAGGTGTGGACCAAGCCTGAACTGACAGCATCAGCTTTACCAGGAAATTTGTTCAAAATGATATTTCTCAGATCCATTCCAGACCTACTGAATAAGAAACTTGGAGCTTTAGGGCCCAGCTATTTGTATTTTAATAAATCCTCCAGGGGGCGCTGATACTCAACCAGTGTTTGAGAATCAATGCTCTAGGATTTGGGAGCCATAATGATCATAAGAATTATAGAGTCAGTAGCATTTTTAATGCTTTATAAGCCTTGAAGAAAAAATGGCAGCCTCTTCTTTACAAAACAGAAACAGACTCAACAGACGAACTTACAGTTACCAAAGGGGAAAGGGGGGAAGTGGGGGGGAAGAGTAAATTAGGGATTTGGGATTAGCAGATACACACTACTATATATAAAACAGATAAACAACAAGGAACTACTGTATAGCACAGGGAACTATATTCAATATCTTGTAATAACCTATAATGGAAAAGAATCTGAAAAAGTATTATATATATAGATATATGATCTGAATCACTTTGCTGTACACCTGAAACTAATGCAACATTGTAAATAAACTATACTTCAATTTAAAAAAAATGACAGCCTCAGGTTACCTAAATCTCAACTCTGGGCATGTCATGAAAGCAAAAGTGATCTATAGCGGGCTTTGTGTGTCAGAATCAGTGCCCTGATTGGAAATGAGTGAATCTCTGAGTCTCAGGATGAGAACATTTGAATGGGTACATATGAGAACTTCAACACCAGATTGTCCTAAAACCTCTGGGGCAGGATATGCAGCCCATTGCCACTGGAGAGAGAGGTCTTGAAAGAAAGAAGGAAAGAAATAAAAGAAAGGAAGAAAGAGAGAGAAGAAGAGAAAGAGAGTAAGGGAGAGAGAGAGGGAGAGGGAAAGAAGGAGAGAGGAAGTAAGGAAGGAAGGGAGGGAGGGAGGGAGGAAGGGAGGAAGGGTGGGAGGAGGGAGGAAGCAAGGAAGGAAGGAAAAGAAAAACCAAGCAAACAAATAAAAATCCCATCTTATGTGGATACTTTACAATGTGTTGATGAGTTGATGAGTATCCTCCTAATTACTCCCCTTCTTTTCCCCTAACTGCTTCCATATCACTAGCAAAGGTGAGGTCACAGGATACTTTGAGTTGAGTAATACAGTCACTGTTCTAGGAAGAAAGAACTTACCCATTACATTAATTGTAGTGCTTGAGTTATAACACGTATGGGAGTGGCTCTTGAGGGTATTTGACCAGGAAGTAGAATACAAGGTTGGATAAAGAAGAGATTATTGAAATGGCAGCATGACATGGGATTTAAGATCCTGGCAAGAATAACATTAAATGGTCACACTAGTCTCATGGGATGATTCTTTGAAGTTTTGTGTGTCAGTGGCCTGAAGTAATGAAGTAGAGATGCCTGAACTGCCCTGCAGAGTGTGAGAAAGACTTTAGGATGTAAAGGGATGTGGTGTGGTCAAAATAAATGTATTACGTAAAACCAGGAATATACAAATGGCTGATGTTCCCCCAAAGGGCTAAGGAGATTTTCACTTTATTATTGCAAAAAAGAAAAATACACTAGTGTGGGTGCACCGACATCTTTGAGTAGCTAAGTGTTTGATTTCCTCAGAATGCCAGCATTGACCTTGACAGCCATGAAACAGGGCTTTCTTTGTTAATGTGAATGAGACGATTCTTGAATAGCAAAGGTCAGATAGTGACAATTAAACATCAAATACAAGGCAGAAATAATTATTGTGATGAACAATGAGGGTTAAGTGCCAGCCAAAGTCTCTATGTCTGTAGGGGTGTATAGGTTAATAGACCACAGTGTCCAAGAGTGAGAAATGTAACAGGTGATTTGATGGTTGCTTGAATTTTAGAACGGGAAAGTCAAGTCAAAACCTGGTGAAAATTACATCAACTTTCAAAATGGAAAATCATGATTGCTCATCCAGTTTCCAGATCTGAGCAGTTCTTAAGCCCAGAGCCCATGGATTGGAGTGGAGGCAATATTTCTTTGAGAATGACCCTGAAACATCACTACAAACAAGGACAATAAATATTTCCCCAACTCTTCCAAAAGGATTCAGTTATTTATTACATTAATTCACAGGGTTGGGGGCAAGGAGTAGAAACACCTAGACCTACTGAAAGTTGTAGAGCAGAAGTTCTGAGATGACACTGATATGTGGGGATAAGAAATGGACTTTGTAGGTAGGAAGTATAGGGACAGTAGATGGTCAATGTAGTTCATAGTGCACCTCAGCATTTCGGTAAATAGACCACAAGCTCTCACTTTTTTCATTCCCCTGATTCTCAAGTAGCTCCTTAGGAGAGATACATTTAGTAATTGACAGAGCTCTCATTTGGGTCCACTGACCCTTAATGACTTTAAGAGCCGTTAATGAAAGAAAGGGTGTAATTGGAGGCCTCTGAAATGAAAACCCTCCATCCTCTCCACCTTTAAGAGAATTAAGGATAGATGAGTAGTGATGCCCATCATGTCCACATTTATTTCAGATTTCTACTCCCATCCAAAGTGTCATACGACGCCAGAAAACTTAACAAAAGAGCAGTCCTAATTATAACTCAACCAAGCAGTCATCCCCTATCATAGCTTTTATGGTATCTACACTGGGGGAAAATTACAGCCTTTGGAAATTTTTATAAGTTATTGATCTGGATAGTGCTTTAGTTTCAATCCACATTAGTAAAGAAGGTAAAAATCCGTTCCTGTGCACATAAGAACAGCAACGAACATATATTTTGCACCAGAATTATGTTAACTGTCCTGCTCCGTCACAATATAGTTCAAAAG
The DNA here is from genome assembly GCF_949987515.2 of Delphinus delphis. Lineage (NCBI taxonomy): Eukaryota > Metazoa > Chordata > Mammalia > Artiodactyla > Delphinidae > Delphinus > Delphinus delphis. The sequence continues at coordinate 128,549,126 of NC_082687.1, forward strand.
GACCTTGGTATCTTGACATTTCACATAACTCACACTGGTGCACTGGATTCATGCATGACACCGTGCTAATTTTATCTAAAGAACAGGAAGTAAAAAGTACACTAGATGCCCTAATGAGAAGAAACATGCATGCCAAGAAGTGAAAGAAACCCTGCAATGACTCAGCTTTCTCACATGGAAATCTTTAAGAGTTCAGTGATTTGGTCTATGACAAGAAATTCTATTAAGGTAAAGGAGAAGGTACTGAATGTTGTGTCTTCTACCACTATGAATAAAGCAGAGGTTATGGTGCATCTCTGGATTTTGTAGACAGCTACTACTCTCTGAGAAGGCTACTGTAATAGATAATTTTATGTGTCAACTGGCAGGTTATGGGGTGCCCAGGTATTTGGTTAAACATTATTTCTGGGTGTGTTTGTGTGGTTGTTTCTGAATGAGATTAACTTTTCAACTGGTAGACTGAATAAAGCAGATGCCTTTCCTAAAGTGACTGGGCATCTTCCAATCCACTGAGAGGCTGATGAGAATAAAAAGGTGAAGGAAGAGAGAATTCACTCTTTGTCTGACATATTTTTCCCGCCCTCAAACTGGGACTTACAGCATTTGCGTACCTGGTTCTTAGGTCTTCAGACTTGGACTGGAGCTACACCACTACCTTTCCTTGATCTCTGCCTTGCAGATGGCAGATTGTGGTATTTCCTAGACTTTGCAATCACATGAGCCAATTCCGTATAATCTCTCTATAAAATAAGAAAACATCTTACTCCATCTTTTCCCACCAGAGGTTGTTTCTTGACTTGAGTTTGAAAACGGTTTGCATTCATACCAATAAATGTATCTATCTGTTTAGTTTATGTAATTTATACACAATTCTAAATTCTTTAAGAGATGACAACAAGTTTTGGTTTTCTACTGTCATGTGAGATTGTTAGTTTTCAGCATTATGTTATTATGTGACGAAAATAAAGTGCTACAATAAAAAAATCTTATAAATCTCTTCCTTTCCCTCTCTTTCTCAGAAAATGTCAGTTCCATTTCTGTAAGAGATCTAGGTTGTGATGCAAGCTGCCGTATCCCTTTGCCTATATGACATGTCTGAGAGAATAAGGCTAGACTCAGGAGTCTTAGATAGGCTGTGTTTACCTTAAATATCTATCTTAGTTCTCCAACTCTCTATTATTTTATTTCAGTGGAGATTAACTTAAACTGTGATATGGTCCCATGTGCCTACTTATAATGTGAATGGCTAGTGTTGAAGCTTGAACTTTTAACAGTCGGCCTCACAAACTCTGTTACCTGTGTAGCACAACCCATCAGTACTTCTGTTGATTCCTTATCAGAAGAGAGAGTGCTTCTTTAACAATGGATTAGGAGAGCTTTAATAGAGAAAACCAGACATAGAACATTCAGTGAATTAGTTGTAAATAATTTTTTGCTCCTTATAATACTGTACATAGTGATTAGTAATGTTTGAAAAATGTATAGCTGTATTGGATCTAAGGTTGGGAGGAGTGAATCTAGGGGTGAGCGGATATATGTGCCCATCTGCATGTGTGCATGTCTTTCTGTGTGGGGCAGGAGGGCGAGGCAGAGACTCATAAGAGGGTTAAATGTTTATGTCCCACAATTATTAGTAAAGAGAAAAATCTAACATGAAAATATTAAAAAGTAGGAAAATAACCTTAGTAAACCCTAAAAAAAAAATATCCTGTAGTTTTAAAGTCTAAAAGTTGCTTGGGAGCTACAATCTGCATTATTGAGGATGCAGTATAGTAATAGCAGTGGTGCTTTTTGCCTGTAAAATATGTATCAGACACAGACTTAGAATTGTATGCAGCACACTAGAATACCATGGTGAGCCCCTGTTAGGGTAGGGGCAAATGAGACAAATGGATAAATGAGCATATCACCATTGTGGGTTGGGCTATTTCTCCAGTCCCCAAATATATACTAATTGAATAGACACACTAGATAATTGGAAGAATCTTCTACTTGTACCTTGCTTTGCAGGGTAAGAGCTATCATTGTGAAACCCAAGTGCAAGCTTCTAAAACTTCCACCTCCTGCAGGGAAGATATTTTCATATTTCTGCATTGTCAGGACTTTTTGAGCAGAGAAAACTGATGCGCTATGAAGACAGAGAAAGTACCATTTTCCCCAGAACTATTGGCTCTTCACATTCTAAGGGCGTTTCTATATCTATAGTTATGTTATTACATTGTAAAGGGAACAAAACCCTGAAGCATTTGTTTATATTCCAAAAAGCTGTAAAAACAGACTTTTTTCTAAGAGAGGATTTGCTTGCATTTTAAAGAAGTTTTCTCTCCCTCTCTTGGGGGTGAGGGTTAGGGAGTAGAGCAGGGGTGGTATAAAGGAGCTCCTATACAAACTCTCTGACCCAAAATTTCAGGGCTCCTCTTCTGTAAATGTGCAGGTAACATCTGTCCTCATTGTCTAGCCCAAGGGGGATTAGGGCCCAGGAAATCGGTGCTGTTATTGCTGTAATAAGTCTGATCTCTAATCTAGAAACCTCATGTTTGCTTTCAGGACAAAATGAATAAATATAGACATCAAAAACATACTAGCCCCCAGAGATGAAACAAATAAAAAAAATATTGAATCCCATGGGAAGTGGCAGAAATTAGTACAACTCTTAAAGATCTAAAGGATCCAAGGATTCATCATATCTGCATTTTAACCATCTGGCTCAATAAAGAACCAGATGGACCCTAGAGACAGACAGTGGATAAGTGCAAACTCAACCAGGTAATAAATTGTAGCTCCTCTGCCGATGTGATATCTTTGCTAGAGGAAATTAACATGGCCTCTGGTACATGGCATGCAGCCACTGACCTGGCAAATTGGTTCTTTTCCATTTCTATCTGAACAGAGGATCTGAAACAATTTGAATTTACAATACTTGGAAAAGACTACAGCATCCATTTACTATCTTGCCCAGGGCTACATTGTTTCTTTTACCTTCTGTCTTAACGTCATCCAAAAAGACCAGGACCAGCTGGACCTGCTACCAGTATCATACTCTTACACTGATGAATGAGAGCCTGAAACCCACCACAAGTGAAGCCACTGATACTAGCAGAAATGCTACTTGAGTTTGTCAGGAACCTAAACAGATGACAAAGAGGGAGAGCATAAGAGATGATGCATAATAGTTATAGTACAGACCCAGCTGCAATAGAGGGGGATGCAATTTGTCCCACTAACCTTCCTATTTTATGTTACCTTCTGGAGAATAAGTACACAGAATCCTGGAACTCATATAAGGTCAACTCCCAGTATAGCAAATCGTGTAAACTGGTGTGGGTTGTGTGATGGATTGCCCAGACTCACTTTCAGAAATAAAATACTTATTTTCATCCCCCTTCAGTTCTTTGGAGCACTCCCAACAGATGTTCTCAGTTCTCAGATCTCTCCTGCATTTGCCTCACCTAAAGAAAATACCTTTGTTTAAGGTTATATTGCCTTTCTGAGGCAGCCCACAAACAAAGACTATCTTAGATGAGTGTGCAAAGGGCCAGCCCCCTCACCCCAGTTCAGGACTGCTATGACTGGCCCATTCCAGTTTCAGCAATTCCTTGACACTGCCTAAGGTTTTTGTTAAGACTGCATCACAACCTGACATCCCCCCACTACCGAATCCTGCTTCTTTTCCTTCTCCTTCAGACATTTTTGCCTCAAGAATATTCCCTAATACATTTCCGTATGCTATTCAGACTTTGGTACCTTGGAAACCCAATCTGCAACAATAGGTAAAGGAATTTTTTAGTATCTTGAAATCCTTAGCAAAGTGAGATTATTACGTGTCTTTTTATAATTAATAGCATTACCACATATTGGAAATGGCAATGCAGTTCTTAACAGATCCCTTCCCATACAACATTTAGTTCAGCATGAATTTTCAACATTCTCTTATTTGAAACACTCTGATGATAATGTACTAACCAGCCAAGTGAGCATGTACTGTAATTCTGTGTAACCGGTCATCATAACCAACAATGTGTCAAGCCCAAGATATTTAATAAGACAGTTCAGTAAAATTATTCATTGTTTTGTTAGCAACACAATTCTTTTGTTTCACTTCATATTATTTGAGTTTTATGGCCTTTAAAAACAAAAATAACAGTAAACATTCTATTAAAGTTGTCTATTTAATAGGGCTTGATATAAAATTGATGTTTTTTTAAAAAATTTAATAACTATTGTCATAAAATTTTTTGTCAGTTGAAGAAAGCTTGGCATTTCCCCCTGAGACATTTTCTTAGTTCTGAAAAAAGTAAAGAAAAATAACCCAGTGGATATTTAACACAATGTACAGTGTCAAATGTCTAACAATAAATTACAAATAATTTCCATAAATTTAACCTTATTACCCATAGAAGTGTATTTTATATTTTAGAAAAAAATGCTTTTCTATTAGTGCTATGAATGAGGCCATAATGATTTTAAGTAAAAATAACATTTCTCACCCTGAATAATTTTGCATTAATATAATATTTACAAAATATATTTTTATAGAAAACAAAATTAGAATGATCATTTTAAAACTTTCATATATATTTGGTTGGACTTAATTTTGAATTTACATTTACCTTTATACAATGGCACAATGTTTCCAGACAGATAAGTTCACTGAGGTAAAATCTAAGTTATTTTCCGTGTATTTTGATATGAGAGATAATTATGTTCAGGTTGTGTGTGTGAACAAATTGAATGAATTATTTGATTTTTTTTTTTTAGACAACAGAATCTAGATTGTAAATATTAGTCTTTGATAATTAATTGCATTTGAACCTAATGTTGTTTTAGACCCTCGCAGAAATATGGTTAAAAACCTCAATGTTTTGCTCTAGGGATCTTTTTCAAAACAGACAATAAGATATATTTCTTTGTTATCTCTAGGTAAGCAGAAATTATCTCTCTTTACTCCAAAACACCCAGTAATATAAAATTAAAGGAATCAAAAAGGCATTAACCCAGAAAGGCAGAAAGCAGGAGTGGAGATAACAGAAGACTAGTAAGGTAAGAAAAAAACCAAAAATACAAACAAAACCTTGGACTATTAAAAGCAAGTTGCAGCAGACCCTCTTGATGACCCATGGTACAGCCTTCCAGCACATCTAATTTCAGTTTCGGTTGTGGTGGTCAGTGTTTTGAGGGATCAGATTCACTTCATAGTACTAACTTCTCAACTCAAGTCTGCACCATGAATTCTACTTTTGGATTTAGAGCCAACTCTAGTGCAGCATGAGTCTAACCCATTGCCCAGGACAGCCAGAAAATGCAAGGAGGAGAGAAATCCTCAAACAAAGGAATGAAAGTCATAAATGCTCTAGAATCTTCTGTTTTAGGTCAACAATCCTGGGTTGCATTTAATAGACATCTTATGGGTAATGACAAGTCAGCAGTAGTAATGGTAACATCGCCTACAGCAGTGCCCTCAATAATGGAACTTTAGCTGCAAAGGAGACTGAAGTGCACCTATGATGGTCTTCTGTGATAAATTCAAAATCCTTATGGAGAAGGAGAAATGCTAAAACTGTCCTTTCATAATATTTGCTTTGTATTTGGATTTTGCTTATTATATGTCTAGGCATGGTTTTTTTTGAATTTGTAATGTGAGAGGTTTGATGAGCTTCTTGAACCTGTAAATTTGTTTCACTAAATTGACCAAATTTGGGATTTTTTTTCAGCCATCATTTCTTCAAATATTTTTTCTAGCCCAACCTTTTTGTTATCACTTTCTGGAAGAATGAGATACAGTTTGCTATTAGACCTTTTGATAGTGTCCCACCTGTCACTGAGTTTGTTCATTATTTTCATCCAAACAACTATAAAAATGGACAAAATACATGACACGATTATTTTCAGATGTTGGTAAACAGACAGTGAAGAACATTGATGTTTGACAGGAGAGTACATAGGCAGAACCTGATAACACCCTGATTTTCTGAGGGTACTTTTTAGACTGTAGTGCAAGGAGGTGAAGTTCAAGCAGATCGTAACACTCAGGACCAACCACTCAAGACACACCTTGGAGGACTTCCCTGGTGGCGCAGTGGTTGAGAGTCTGCCTGCTGATGCAGGCGACACGGGTTCGTGCCCTGGTCCGGGAAGATCCCACATGCCGCGGAGTGGCTGGGCCCTTGAGCCATGGCCGCTGGGCCTGCGCGTCTGGAGCCTGTGCTCCGCAACGGGAGAGGCCACAACAGTGAGAGGCCCGTGTACCGCCAAAAAAAAAAAAAAAAAAAGACACACCTTGGAATTTCAAGTTTCATAATAACACAGCCAAAAATTTTGAGGAATGGTACCAGAGAAGGTGAAACTGCTAAGAAGAGGATATCACAAGTCTGTGTATGGGTTCATCACAGATCCTTGGCTTCATGCTGGGCTGGGCACTCAAAGGGAAACTGCATGTGGCCACATCAAAATTTGCTGTTGTGTGGCTGGAAGATGAACAGAGCTCTCAGAATTCAACAGGTCTGGGAAGTGTTGGTGTTCTGGCTCAAAGAGAATGCAGAGACTTCCCTGAGCACTTCAGATATTCAAATGAGACCTGATAAAAGCCACACTTTAGGTGAAAGAAGCATGATTAGGAAAAAATCCAAAATAGCCCTTATAAATAATAAACCAAGAAAAAGTATCAAAGCAATCTGCCAATAATTTAGCTGCTTGCCAAAACAAAGGTTAACATAATTTTATAAAAGATAACATAATCCAGACTCCCTGTGAACTATCATCTACAATGTCTAGCATATTTTTAAAAATCATTAGACTTACAGAGAAGCAAGAAGTGTGGACTATAATAAAGAGAAAAATCTGTCATAGAGAACACTAAACTACGCTGATCTTGAGTTAGTAGGAAAAGACTAAAAATAGCTATTAAAAATATAATCAAGGACTTAATTGAAAAGATAGACATAATCAGTGAACAAAAGGGAGAGAGTAAAAAAAGTATATAAAATATGTGGAATAATAAAATTCATTTGATAAATGTATCAGCATATTTAGTACTACAGAAAAGTCTTAGTATATTTAAAGACAAAATATAGATAGCAACTAATCTGAAGAACAAAGATGAAAAGTAAGAATATAGCCTCATCAACCTCTAAGACGATTTCAAGTAGTTAAACAGACATATGATTTGAGCCTCAGACAGAAAGGGGAGAGAATGAGACAGAAATAAAGTATTTGAAGAAATAATGGCTGACAATTGTCTCAGTTCATTGAACAACTGAAATCTACAAATCAAGCATTTAAGCAAACCCCAGGCAGGATAGATGAATGAAAACTACAGCTCCACACATGTGGTCAAGCTAATGAAATGAGTCAATCAAGAAAAAAAAAATGCATCACATACAAGCTAGTAGTAATGTGACTTGTTTCTCATCAGAAAAAATAGGGGATGAAAATTAACCTGAGAAAATGGAATGGCCCTATTAATATCAGGTAATGTAGCCTTCAATTCAGTAAATAGCATCATAAATGAAGAGGGGCATATTATAAAGATAAACAGGCAAATTCATTAAAAGATAGTAAATTCCTAAATGTATATATGTGCACATGTATTAGATGATTCAATATGCTTAATATGTCATTTCTTCCCAAAATTAATCTTTAAATTGATGGCAAGTCAAATTGAATCTTCAGAAGGGTTTTTTTTCTTGTATTTTTTCTTCAACCATCTTCTAACACTTATATGGAAATGAAACAAATTTTATATATATGTATATATATATCTAAAGTTTTTGTTGAGAAGAAACGTAGGATTTTTGAACATGGTTGTTTGCATGAGGTTGCCCATTTTACTACATAACCGTGTTAGTAAAAATTCTGACTATATATATATTATATATATATATATATATATATATATATATAAAGGAAGATGGAATAAGAAGAATGTATACCCAGGGTTAAATCTAGGTATCATCAATATGAATGGGGCTGAGGGACAAGAGAAGACCAAGACCTTGAGAGAAGACTCTATTAGGTACCGTTAGCATTAATTATTAGACCTTTATCTCAGCTTCTCTTCCACTGAATATTTGTGATTACATTTGAAAGAGTACTCTTAGTATTGTAAATAATAACATTTAATATTCAATACCATAATTCTTATTTATGAATATGCTTTCTGATTCAGGATTGATACCACATAAGATGCTCAGTATTTGTTAAAATAGTGCAAATTATGTCTTTAATTTTTTTCTCTAAATTAAAAAAACACAGTCATAAAACACCAACAGTATGAAAGTAAATAGATCAGACATGTAGAGCAGCCAGGGCCAGCTTTATGGGCATGTGACCTGTGCAGTTACACAGGGCCCTGCCCTCAGAAGGGACCCTTGCTTGGTTTCATGCTCTTTGTCTTGAAATTCTTAATAATTTTTGAAAAAGAAGCGCTGCAAATTATGTAGCTGATCTTGTGGATATCAAAGTCCTCCAACTCAGAGAACTGGTCAGTTTTTACTATTAATACGGTTATGTAGCAAAATGGGAAGCCTCATGCAGACAACCATGTTCAAATATCCCATGTTCCTTCTCAACAAAAATTTGATTATAATTGAATGTTACATACCTAATTTTTACCTAAGAAAATATGATGACATATTTCAATGTTAGTTGATAGTCTTATACTAAATAATTTTAGATAAGTATTTGCTATTTTATTATATAGATGTAGTAGTATCTATTTTAATGAGTATTTTATCATGCAACATATACTTTACAATGTTTTGCAATTAGAAACAACTCTGGAGGCGGAGACTCTCTTTTTCCTATAAATTGAATTGTTAGGTTAAATAGTAAAGAAAATTCATATAGTATCAATATAACCTCCTTTTCCTGTAACTTTAATATTGTTAAATTTCTTTCAGTGATGAATGTTCGAAATATATATGAAAGAGTTGTGTTTGTTGAAAAGGCATTTAACTGATAATTATTTCTTAAAAATAAGTATTTAGCTCATACAAAAGTAAAATTTGCAAAATAAAAAAAAGTGTGTGATTGTATGCATTTTGTTTCAGAAGGTGAAATAAATTTAATTAGTTTAATTAACCTTGGACTTAGCATCTTGAATTAACTGCTCCCAAAGGATCTGTTTTCCATTATGCTCGTATTTTTTCCTGTGCTTCATCTATAGGTAAACATTCACATCTCTTATTTGTAAGCACAGCTAGAAAAATTATGCTACTCTTTTATTCTTGAAAATTTAATTTTACCTATGGTTTATCTCTTATTGTTTCACCTTGTAAAGACTGGTAAGTGACTGTCTTGAACATTTCCTAGGAATATATTATTGAGAGTAAGAAGTAGAGCTCATTAGATTAAACGTTCTGAATTTTTATGGTTCTTCAACTTTGATGCTGCACAAAATTTTAAGTAAATTGAAACATTTGATGCACCAATGTTGTCTAAGCGTATCAACATCACTATAAGATATTTTCACTTTATTCTTTTCTAAATAACCATATGCAAAGCAACTACTCAAAGGTATTTTAATTTGCAAAACAGTTAAATTGAACTCTTTGCCAAAATGTTGTGATGCATTCTATCACTTTTATGAAATATTTATCATTTTCTATTTACCCACGTTTTGATAATTTTTGTCGTGATTTTCTTTAATGAGAAACAAAGAGATCCTGATCTAAGGCATTAAAAATTAACTTGGAGGGGATTGATGTCTATTAAAGAGGACTTTGGGGGGTTAAATCAATGCAATTTATTGACATGTTGAACGTGAGGTGGAGAAGAAGGAAAGGTCTTGTGTGTTGTATGTTTATATGACTGGATGAATGACCTCACATAAAAGAGCAATGACAATAAATACTTGTTTTGAGCATGTTAAATTGAACAAGCCTGGTGGATATTCATGTTACAAATACTCTAGAATATAAAAGACTACCACTCAATGAAAATGTCAAGAAAAAGAAATTTATATTTTTTGTGAGCCACCAGATTAACCATGGAATATGGTTGTACCTAGGGAAAAGCGTGTAGTATGAAAATATAAAAAAAAGATGAAATAAACTACCCTAAAATGCACATAGATCGAACAGGAATACCTTAACTTTTAATTTCACCATAGTTATAAATTCTTTTTTTCAAAACTCTTTTTCAAAGATTAGAGAATATTAAGCATAAGTTTAAAAATTCACCATGTTGGTCTTCCTAAAACTATATTTATCTATGACTTGGATTTAAAAAAAAATGTTGGCAACTATAACATTGAATGTCTTCAAGTTGAAATTTCTCTTCTTTGCAAAAGACCCTATTAGCAATTTGTACCTTCAAATTTTCTGCTTCATGTTATGCCATATAAATTTACCAAAGTTTAAAACACCAGGCATATGACTTGTTCTTCAGAGTCATGCCAGGATGAAGAGGTACACAGGGCAGTATTTGTCAAATGTTTTTGTTATGGGGCTCATTTGGCACCTCTGGTTGGTTAAGCTACCCCTCCTTTTCTCATTGCTGCCATGTTTTCCCCTAATTATCTATGTGTTGAAAAATAGACTTCACCTAGATCAAGAGCACACAGATAAGAGTTGTTACCTTTCTGGAGTCTCAAGTCATCCTTTAAGGAGCTATTTCCATTCCAAAAAAATTGTCTTCTTTTATTTACAGTTCATAAAATAAATATTCTTCTGTAACAGTGTTAATTCTAACACTTTCAAAGAGACAGTTAAATGACTTGTGTAAACTAGGTTGTAAAACTGACTGGTGTCAGGATGAAATGTCTTGTCCATGAGCAAGAGAAAACTTAATACCTCCAAATTCAGGTTTCCCTTCTTTCACTTCTCTTGTTTCATAATATTTTGGAATCAATATTTGGTTTTAAAATATTTTAATAACAAAAAAATTATAAGATATCTAGGACCATTATAGTTACAAGAGATGTCATGATTTCTAAACCATTCACTTGTTCAATTTTAATACAGTAGAATGACAAGCTCATGATAAAAGTAAATATTTTTTGACAGGAGAAGAAATATAACCTGAGGGTGTCCTTGGTGGAATAAATATCGTAAAGGACTTCCATCACGGCCGTTAAATGTGAAATGGCATTTTTAGCTACAGTGCTCAATAAAGGTTTTGTAAACCCTATAGTTTAAAAGCAAACCAAGTATCACCTAGTTCCATTTTTTTTCATATGTTTGAAGCTGACGTTTTATTACTAAAACAGAAACTTGACAATCTTTTTTTAAGTTATAATCCCTAATGATAGGGAGAATTTTTTATTAAAATAGTATTATCATTGAACATTTTCTCAATAGAAATTATAGTACCTTCGGTTAAATTCAATTTTATGGTAATATGATCAAAGTTTTAGTGAGTGAAAATTATATTACTATCTCTCATTTTGTGTTTAATTTCAACACTTGACTTTTGGTTAAATTCTAAACATGCTTATATTTCTTTATTTATTAATTAATTTGATAAATCTTTTGAGCAATCGTTATTTATAGATTACTTTATAGCCACCAATTATTTGTGAATTATACATAACTATAGCACCACAATATTTGTGTTGTAGCATATGCACTTGTAATGAAAATATTTTCTTGTTTTTTGGGAAAGTGATAAGTAAAATTTTTAATTTCTGTAACAGCCTTGAAATTGAACTTAATAAAAAGATGGTGTTGTTCTTGTAAACTGACTTCTAACAAAAATATAGACTTTGCAAGTTGCAATTTAAAAACAAATAAAATATATGTAATTTAAGCTTCGTGCTTGTCTAAGATTCTCAGGAAAATATGTGGGTTTTTGAATTTAAACACCTCCACCCACATTTTTATTTTTGTTTTAAGTTTTGTTTTTTCCATACTCAAGGTTGAGTTTCCCCTACAGAATTGTTCTCTCTCTTTTCTTTGCTATTTTGCACCTTTCAAACAAATAAAATATATGTAATTTAAGCTTCGTGCTTGTCTAAGATTCTCAGGAAAATATGTGGGTTTTTGAATTTAAACACCTCCATCCACATTTTTATTTTTGTTTTAAGTTTTGTTTTTTCCATACTCAAGGTTGAGTTTCCCCTACAGAATTGTTCTCTCTTTTCTTTGCTACTTTGCACTTTTCCCCTTGACTGTGTTATTCAACTTCAATTCTATCTATGTGTGCATGAACCCTATATCCATAACTACAACTATAGCTTCTTATCCTCAAAGGAGTCATTTTACAGAGGCACCGTAGTCTCCCCTTACTGCATTCCAAATACCTCAGTGATCCCTGAAACCTTGGATAGTACCACATCCCATTTATACTATGGTTTTTCTTATACATACATACCTATGATAAAGTTTAATTTATAAATTGGGCAGGGTAAAAGAATATCCAAATTGCCAGCATCACTACTCTTGTGCTTTGGGGCCATTAATAAGGAAATAAAGTTTACTTATTTTAACACAAGCACTGTGATAGGACAACTGTTGGTCTGATAACCCAGATGGCTACTAAGTGACTAATGGGCAGAATACAAAGGACAAAGGGATGAGTCACATCTGGGGGGGTCAGAGTGCAGAGGCATGAGATTTCATCATGCTACTTAGAATGGTACGCAATTTAAAACTTAGGAATTTTTTATTTCTGGAATTTTCCATTTAATATTTTCAGACAATAGTTGACCACAGGTAACTGAAAGGGTGGAAATTGAAACTGCGGATAAGAGGGGACTACTGTATACTCAAAGTTTCCACTTGGAGGCCTCAAATTCATACAAAATTGAACTCATTTTCTTCTTTTCTGAAACTGCTCTTTCTGCTCATATGTTTCTTTTCTGATGGCGTTAATATCCTCCCAATCATCCAGGATTGAAGTTTTTAAAATAACTCCATTTCTTTTGTTCCCCATGCCTATCCTTAGTCTACCTCTCCAGTGGTATTCGGCCTATTCCTCCTTGATTCTATATCTATTCAAATATAACAAGCACCCTCAGACTGTTGTGATATCACTTCACTGTTTTCCCGGCCTTCAAACTTTCCCAGTGACTCTAACACCCAGATGCAAAATAATCTCTATACAACACAGCTTGAATTCTGTTTTCTTTCCAATACGCATTTGATGACTTTTATTTTAAATAGTGTGAAAACTCTATCTAGGTGTTTCATACTCTCAACCAAATATCTTTCTAGCTTTATTCCTTACTTCATCCAATCAAAATAAACTTGTGTCCCTCACATATGACTCAAGATTATGTGTGTGCTCTCACAGTAACCTTCAAAGCCTTCCCAAATCCTCTGCACAGTTCAAAGCATGGGTCAAATACTGACTCACCTAAAACTCACCTAAAAAGCCTACCCTAAAAATATGAAAGTAACACTATTCTCTCCTGAGTCCTCATAACTCTTCTTCTGTTAACCCCTTATGACACATTACTTTTTCAACTCATAGTTACCCTATGAATTTCCCTTCAAAATGGTCTATTTGTTTTCATATGCTCTTCCTACCACAACTAATACAACACACATTAAATATACGTACAATAAATCTTTTTTGAATAAATTATAAATATTTACATTAAAAACTTAAATGATTAAATTACTTTATCAAAATTCACAAAGAACACTGTGCTTATTTAAAAAATAAAAATTACGGCTTGCCTGGTGGCGCAGTGGTTGAGAGTCCGCCTGCTGATGCAGGGGACACGGGTTCGTGCCCCGGTCCGGGAAGATCCCACATGCCGCGGAGCGGCTGGGCCCGTGAGCCATGGCCGCTGAGCCTGCGCGTCCGGAGCCTGTGCTCCGCAACGGGAGAGGCCACAACACTGAGAGGCCCGCGTACTGAAAAAAAAAAAAAAAATTAAAAAGGAAAATAGCATAATTATCAAGGGATGTATTTTGGCCGTGCATTGACAAGTTGTAAATTCCATTTTTACAGATCAGAAAAAGTCAAGGGTAGGGAATATTTTCCAAAAGAGACCAATGCATCCATCCTCAAAAGAAGAGGAAAAAAGGAAATAATCACTCAATTTTTACTCACACTGAAGGAAAAAATGAGCTTAGCCAAAACATATCTAATTTTTAAAACAAATCTGTATTATTGTTAGGAGCTTAACATTCTTTTTTTAACAAGAGCTTTATTTCTCTCTCTCTCTCTTTTTTTTAATCTGCACAGGAAATGTTAGATCTTCCTCCACAGGATCACTGTTTAATTCTATACATACATGAAAACACTTTTTAAGAGCCCTGGATGTGATTAAAGCATGCTGCTCCTGGGACTCCTTGCAGCATTGTCTAACAGTCAGTGTTCAGAAGTTAGTTGGATAATTTGGAAGTCACCTGTGGAAATTCTATCATTTTGCAGTTTTTCAGTAGAGAGGTCTCAATCACACATGGAACCACTTCCAAAGAGTCAGGTTTCATGGGAACTTACCAATCTGATCTGTGAAAGTCACACAAACTACAGTTACACATCATGCAAGATATTAGCCCATTAATTAGATTTGGCTAATATCAATTGCTGTAATCAGTAGTGGCATGTAATCAATGAGAATTTATTTTTTAGATACTCTAATTATATCAAAGATAAATGGTAGTGAGTAAATGTTAAAGGACCATTTTATTAGTGAACGCTGGTTCACAGAGATGAAATAGCTGTATCACATGGTTCAGCAACCATATTGATTGGTCTCATTTATGATTATAAAATGCAAAGGGATCCTTAATCCTGTCCAGGAATTATATTGTATTTCTCCAGTTAAATTACTCTCTTTTTTTCTGTGTAACAACTCAACAGCTCGTCACCCTTCCTAACTCTTAGCTGAGTCCTTTTTTCCTCATTTCAAGGAGAAAATAGAAACTTCTACAAGCGCTCACAACCACACTCACCCATCTTTCAGCATATGAATCCATCTACTCTGCTTTCCTGCCTCTTACAAGACAAACAGTGCAGAGACTGTCTATACTTCTGCTAAGGCCAACCTTTTTCTCAAATTTAATATATCTCCTCTTCTATTTTTCTATGCAAGATAATACTCAGGTCAGCTTCTTTTCTCTTTTCTACATCATATTTCTAGTGGATATTTGCCATTAGTATACAAAGGTGTCTTTGTCCTCTGTTCCTCTGACCAGAATAATCCTGCCACCCTGTCCCTAAATCCAGTCTATTTTTCTCTTGCAGTTTAGTACTAGGTCCAGGAGTGCCTAATTTTCTGTCTTTTTTAAAAAAGATTCTGTAACTTCTTAATTATTGGGATACTGACAAATAATTCAAAAGTGTTTATTTTGAAATAGGCTTTGAGATTATTCTCACATGTCAACATTTTTGCTACATATATTGCAAGTGGGAGATTGCCTGAGTTTTGAGTAAAAAAAAAAATACCCATTTAAGAAAACTGTTAGCTACAAATGTCAAGGATACATTCACTTGCTTCAAGTATTTGTGGAGATGGATGTCCATAGATAGTGACTGACACAGAGCACAGTCACTACTGGTTAAAAAGATAAAGGATTAGTGGGGCAGAGAAGGACAGCATCTCTACATAAAGGGGTATCATGCCATAATTGCCATGCATTTTGCTTTTCCGGTCTTGCCAGTTTGGAAAGAGCCAATAACCAATCTGGCTCTTATCCGTACTCTGATTGAAGAATTGAATTTGTTGTATACTGTTTAAATATTTTAAAGAGCAACTCTACCATATCTGGGAAAACCTAATTCCTAAATCAATAGTTGTCAGGAAATGCAATGATGGTTCAAATATGTCCCTATATGACAGAACCCCCATATTTCTAAAAACAAATGCACTTTTAAAGTAAATACTGCTTAACTATATTTAATACTAAGAACACTAGTGGCAAAGGAATAGTATCTAGTAAGGAGAGCATGTCAACTCGCATGTTAGCCATTGGAAAATTTGACTAATGCTAGTTATTTATGTTTCTTCTTCTTTCCCCTCCAGATGAATTATAACACAAAAGAGAGTTAACATGAACTTTCTGGCAGATGCCTTAAAATAGAAATCAGGTACAAAAGTATATTGTGAGAAAGACGATTTTGCAAAAAGTAAATGGCCAAGGATCAGGTTTACACATTTAAATGCCTCACTCACATCGTGTCTAAAACAATGGGGAGTACAGACTGAGATGAGAAAACATTGAGTAGATTTCTTTGAAGAAAGCTGCCGTTGTGCTGTGACTCCGTGTAAAACTTTGAAGAGATCATGCATCCAAGGTCTATCAAAAAATGAATAACAAGCTGACAGTAGAAAAGCAGGCCAAGAAACTGACCACATTCCCCTTCAAGTAGTTCAGACATTTCTCTGGACCTCGTGGTAGCAGGGGAGAAGAAGATATATGTAACTTTGAAAGAAATTAGAAGCTTGGACATTACAAAACCTAGATATTCTAAGTGTAGATTAGTAATCATGTTTGCAATTTAAGAGACCATAAGATTATGGATTATTAGTTAACAGAGGATCATGGGGTTGATAGTTTCCATTCATTCAGAGGAAGAACAGTGGGAGACAAAATAGTTTACTTTTATTACTATTATCTATGATTCCTGATTTTCAACTGTGAGATTACAAAAGCTGTAAAAAGCTATCTGTCTTTTGACGATAGCCACATTTTTATCCAATTAACTAGGCAAAAGAGAAAGTTAATATAGTTTTCCTAATAAGACTTGTTTGTTTTGTTTTATTTTTAGGTTAGAATAGTATTTTACCTACAAGCCTAAAATTTAATTTATCCCTCTTTCCACTGTTGCTGATTGATTATAATTTCATTTCTCAAGATATCAAACTATACTCTAAAAACTAAGTTATTTTTAATCTCTAAAGAACTTAATTTTAAAATTATTTTTAAAAGTTTATATTTCACTATAGTAATAATGGCCTTTCTTTTAAAAGAAACAAAATCCTAAACTCTCATTGTATAATTTTGTTTTCTGTATTGCATTTTAATCAAACAGGTGTGGCATAAGGCTTACTAATCTTGTCTGGAACAAAGTCACAGATAACATAGATGTGTCTACTTTATTTTACATGATTTTAAAGTGGCTAACAATGCTAAAGAAAAATAACAAATCAAAGGAAATGTTGGTATTTTCAATAAAGCCACAAATTCTGGTGTTGTATTCTTTTATATAGCAGGCATTTTCATACAGTTCTTAATCTCATCTGAGGTCCTCTAAATACTAATATTGAGAAAACAATGATGTATTGTAATAAGCAGTATGGTGGTTAGGAGGCCAGACGTTCTATCCTAGGTATTGTCTGTGATCCATCATTTACCTGCTGTGTGATATTGAACGTGTTATTTAACCTCTCTGTACCTCAATTACTCATTATTAACAGAAGAATAAGAAGACAATCTACCTCTTAACATTTTTTGTGATGACTAAATGAGCTCTCACCCATAATGTATTTAAAATAGAATGTTTGGCGTATTGTGAACATTAAATATCAGTTGTTGTTGCTAAGTTTTATATGTTTTTCCTCATTTAATTTGTATACAAACAGTGTAAAGTTGGAAGAATTTTATCTCCCTTTTACTGATGAGAAAAAGGAGCTGCAAAAAATCCGAATATCCCAACTAAAATCCTATTTAGTTGCAGGATTCAAAACAGACAATCTGACTCCAAAGCCCTCATACACTATAGAACATAACATTCTACATACTAACCAACACAGGAATTTAAACAAAAAAGTTAAAGAAGAATTAAATTCCTACTTTTTTCATTGAATTAGACGCATTTCTTTTAATAACTTATCACTAATTGACCATCTCCAGTTGTGCCTAATGTGTATGCTTTGTATACTTTTATTTCTACAGATTTTATTCTCCTAGTTTTCCATTTTCATTCTCTTCAAATATTGGTATCAAATGCTGCTTCCTTATATAAAACACTGTTGTCTTCAGGGCAAGGCTTGGCTTATAGCAAACGTCCATTGAAGGCAAATCATTTTCTTCTTAAATGAGAGCTATGCTGCCACATATTTTAATTGTTGCATCTTTTTGCTCTAACTAGATTATGTTTAGATAATTCTCCCCAATTTGATGTGACAGATTTCTAAATTGGTTTCCACTCAGACCTGAAACTCTGCCAAGAAATTATGAAGTGCAAAGAATAACTGACAACACATAGAGCCAAATACTACTGGTTTCAATAAAACAGTATTTGCAAATACATTGTAAGCCATTATCAGATATGTTTGTACTGCCGTTCTGTGATCCCCATTAATAATTTCCCTTAAACAGTACGTACATTGAACTTACAAAAAAACATTTCCTCCAAGGTGTCCTGTAGAAATGTGTTCCAAATGGCATTCAGTCCCAGGTGTCAAGAATGAATCCACACTGGGCTCTATGTGCAGACAGTAAATCATCTGCTAATGAGCTATCACATTTTTTACTGCCTAAGTATTTCAGCAAATAGTACTTAACTAGCCAAAAACATGAAAGAAAAGCTAGTTTACTGCAAGATCAAAGGTTAAATATATGTATCATCACAGAAATTAACAGAGAATTAGTGTTTTCACTTTTGGAATCCACTTTATATTTTTGTGTTGTTTCTAGCCAAGAAGAAGGAATTTTTTTCTTTCATATATTGTTTTAAATGTATATCTATAATCACATGATCTTATTTATTCAAAGATGTCCATCTGGAAGGCACCAAACTGAGGAATCAAATACATATACTTATGCATGTGACTGGGTGGGTACTTATATACACGTGCATGTAAACAAACTTATGTTTGTACAGAGGGATATATAATAGATTTATAGGATCTATATGTGTATTTATATATGATGTTTGGCTAAATTTATATATAAATATCAAAAGACATTTATGTATATACATACAGGTATATCTGTGAGTATAGGTGTCTGTGTGTGTCTCTGTGTGTATTATTTTAGTATTTGGATATTTTGAAATTTTTAGATAATTTTTAGATAATTGTTAAGTTAGATATGCCCTTAATCCACATTCCATTAAGAGAATGAAAGGAACAAACTGATGTGCTATTTCAAATTTTATAGCACAAGGAGGAAGAGGTTATTTCTACTACTCCAAAAACAAGATACTATCTTTCAAGTTGCCACATTCAACAAATGAACTGCAAAATGCTTGAGGATTTAAATCTGTAAGTATCTTGCTGATTTTTCTTTCTCTATTAATAGTATTAAGATTAAATTAAAGGTAGACTAAAATATAGTATAATTAAGGTAAAATATTTAGCTTCTTTTTCTTTCATGCTATTCGTCTTTAATCTTTACCATTTAACTGAAGGATAATTATTTTTAGAGAGGGTCTGAATTGTAAAAAATGATGTAGCTCTAAAAAATCTGTGGAACAATTTTCAAAAAGTTTGTAAGTATTGGAACAATGGTTGTTACTATATGAAATGAATTGTCAACATTTTCTTTCTCCATGTAAGACAGAGTGAATTTAAATATAATTTTAAAGGGAAAGCAACACAATGAAGAAATATTTACAAATGACAATGAAATTTAATGGCCTATCAGACTACTAGCTGATAGGATTGTTTTCTTTTTCTGAGAAACATGTAAAAATATTAACCAAAATACTTTGAATTTGGGGGAGTTCCAGTTCAAAACAGAGTTTGTGATGTTTTCTGATATAACTTAGAGTTTTGTATCTCCTTCATAAGGAATTGCACGATTCAGAGACCTTCAAGATGATGGAGCAGTAATCTTGATGGACCACCTTCCACCCCACAAATACATCAGAAATACATCTACATGTGGAACAACTCTTACAGAACACCTACTGAACACTGGGAGAAGACCTCAGACCTCCCAAAAGGCAAGAAACCCCCCACGTACCTGGGTAGGGCAAAAGAAAAAAGAAAAAACAGAGACAAAAGAATAGGGATGGGCACTGCACCTCTGGGAGGGAGCTGTGAAGGAGGAAAAGTCTCCACACACTAGGAAGGCCCTTCACTGGTAGAGATGGGGGGTGTGTGGGGGGGGAAGCTTCGGAGCCACCGAGGAGAGTGCAGCTACAGGGGTGCGGAGGGCAAAGCAGGGAGATTCCTGTACAGAGGATTGGTGCCAACCAGCACTCACCAGCCCGAGAGGCCTGTCTGCTCACCTGCTGGGGTGGGCAGGGGCTGGGAGCTGAGGCTTGGGCTTTGGAGGTCAGATCCCAGGGAGAGGATGGGGGTTGGTGGTGTGAACACAGCCTGAAGGGGTTAGTGCGCCACAGCTAGCCGGGAGGGAGTCTGGGAAAAAGTCTGGACCTGCCTAAGAGGCAAGAGACCATTGTTTCAGGGTGCGCAAGGGGAGGGAATCAGAGCACCACCTAAACAAGCTCCAGAGACGGGTGTGAGCCATGGCCATCGGGGTGGACCCTAGAGACGGGCATGAGACACTAAGGCTGCTGCTGCAGCCACCAAGAAGCCTGTGTGCAAGCACAGGTCACTCTCCACACCTCCCCTCCCAGGAGCCTGTGCAGCCTGCCACTGCCAGGGTCCCGTGATCCAGGGACAAATTCCCCAGGAGAACACACGGTGCACCTCAGGCTGTTGCAATGTCATGCCGGCCTCTGCCACCGCAGGCTTGCCCCGCATTCCATACCCCTCCCTCCCCCCAGCCTGAGTGAGTCAGAGCCCCCAAATCAGCTGCTACTTTAACCCCGTCCTGTCTGAGCCAAGAACAGATGCCCTCAGGCGACCTACATGAAGAGGCAGGGCTTAATCCAAAGCTGAACCCCAGGAGCTGTGTGAACAAAGAAGAGAGGAAATTTCTCCCAGCAGCCTCAGGAGCAGTAGATTAAATCCCCACAATCAACTGGATATACCCTGCATCTGTGGAATACCTGAATAGACAGCAAATAATCCCAAAATTCAGGGGGTGGACGTTGCGAGCAACTGTAGACCTGGGGTTTGCTTTCTGTATCTAATTTATTCCTCATTTTATGTGTATCTTAGTTTAGTATTTAGAGCTTATTATCATTGGTAGATTTGTTTATTTGGTTGCTCTCTTCCTTTTTTTAACATATATATATATATATTTTTTTTTTTTCCTTTTTCTCTTTTTGTGAGTCTGTATGTGTATGCTTCTTTGTGTGATTTTGTCTGTATAGCTTTGCTTTTACCATTTGTTCTAGGGTTCTGTCTACCCAATTTTTTTTAGTGCTTGTTATCATTGGTAGATTTGCTTTTTAGTTTGGTTGCTCTCTTCTTTCTTTCTTTCTCTTTTCTTTTATTACTTTTTAATTTTTTAAATATTTTTTTATTCTTTATTTTAATAATTTTATTTAATTTTGTTTCTTTCTTTTTTTTCCCTCACTTTTCCTCTGAGCCACATGGCTGACAGGGTACTGGTGCTCTGGCCGGGTGTCAGGTATGAGCCTCTGAGGTGGGAGAGCCAAGTTCAGAACACTGGTCCACAAGAGACCTCCTGGTTCCAAGTAATAGCAAACAGCAGGAGCTTTGTCAGAGATATTCATTTCAATGCTAAGACCCAGCTCCACTCAATGACCAGCAAGCTAAAATGCTGGACACCCTATCCAAACAACCAGGAAGACAGGAACACCACCCCACCCATTAGCAGAGAGACTGCCTAAAATCATAATAAGGTCACAGACACACCAAAACACACCACCGGACATGGTCCAGCCCACCAGAAAGACAAGATCCAGCCTCATCCACCAGAACACAGGCACCAGACCCCTCCACCAGAAAGCCTACACAACCCACTGAACAAACCTTACCCACTGGGGGTAGACAGCAAAAACAATGGGAAACATGAACCTGCAGTCTGCAAAAAGGAGACCCCAAACACAATAAGTTAAGCAAAATGAAATGACAAAGGAATACACAGCAGATGAAAGAGCAAGGTAAAAACCCACCAGACCAAACAAATGAAGAGGAAATAGGCAGTCTACCTGAAAAAGAATTCACAGTAATGATAATAAAGATGGTCCAAAATCTTGGAAATAGAATGGAGAAAATACAAGAAATGTTTAAAAAGGACCTAGAAGAACTAAAGAGCGAAGAAACAATGATGAACAACACAATAAATGAAATTAAAAATTCTCTAGACGGAATCAATAGCAGAATAACTGAGGCAGAAGAATGGATAAGTGACCTGG
The DNA here is from genome assembly GCF_949987515.2 of Delphinus delphis. Lineage (NCBI taxonomy): Eukaryota > Metazoa > Chordata > Mammalia > Artiodactyla > Delphinidae > Delphinus > Delphinus delphis. The sequence continues at coordinate 128,571,203 of NC_082687.1, forward strand.
AGGATAAAATAGTGAAAATAACTACTGCAGAGCAGAATGAAGAAAAAAAGAATGAAAAGAATTGAAGACACTCTCAGAGAGCTCTGGGACCACATTAAACGCACCAACATTCGAATTATAAGGGTCCCAGAAGAAGAAGAGAAAAAGAAAGGGACTGAGAAAATATTTGAAGAGATTATAGTGGAAAAATTTCCCTAATATGGGAAAGGATATAAGTCCAGCAAGCACAGAGAGTCCCATACAGGTTAAATCCAAAGAGAAACATTCCAAGACACATTTTAATCAAACTATCAAAAATTAAATACAGAGGAAAAATATTAAAAGCAGCAAGGGAAAAACAACAAACAACATACAAGGGAATCCCCATAAGGTTAACGGCTGAACTTTCAGCAGAAACTCTGCAAGCCAGAAGGGAGTGGCAAGACATATTTAAAGTGATGAAAGGGAAAAACCTACAACCAGCAAGACTACTCTACCCAGCAAGGATCTCATTCAGATTAGACAGAGAAATTTAAAATTTTACTAACAAGCAAAAACTAAGAGAATTCAGCACCACCAAAGGAGCGTTACATCAAATGGCAAAAGAACTTCTCTAGGCAGGAAACAGAAGAGAAGGAAAAGACCTACAATAACAAACCCAAAACAATTAAGAAAATGGTAATAGGAACATATATTTCAATAACTACGTTAAATGTAAATGAATTAAATACTCCAACCAAAAGACATAGACTGTCTGGATGGATGCAAAAACAAGACCCATATATATGCTGTCAACAAGAGACCCACTTCAGACCTAGGGACACATACAGACTGAAAGTGAGGGGATGGAAAAAGATATTCCATGCAAATGGAAATCAAGAGAAAGCTGGAGTATCAATTCTCATATCAGACAAAATAGACTTTAAAATAAAGACTATCACAAGAGACAAAGAAGGACACTATAGAGCTTACCTGGTGGCACAATGGTTAAGAGTCCGCCTGCCAACGCAGGGGACATGGGTTCGAACCCTGGTCCGGGAAGATCCCACATGCCGCAGAGCAACTAAGCCCCCGCGCCACAACGTTTGAAGCCCGCATGTGCCCTAGAGCCTGTGCCCCGCAACAAGAGAAGCCACCGCAATTAGAAGCCCATGCACCGCAACGAAGAACAGCCCCTGCTCGCCGCAACTAGAGAAAGCCCACACACAGCAATGAAGACCCAACGCAGCCAAAAATAAATTAATTAATTAATTAAAAAAAAAAGGACACTATATAATGAGCAAGAGATCAATCCAAGAAGAAGATATAACAATTGTAAATATTTATGCACCCAAAATAGAAGCACTTCAATACATAAGGCAAATGCTAATAGTCATAAAAGGGGAAATCAACAGTAACACAATCATAGTAGGGGATTTTAACACTCTACTTTCACCAATGGACAGATTGTCCAAAATGAAAATAAATAAGGAAACACAAGCTTTAAATGATACATTAAATAAGATGGACTTAATTGATATTTATAGGACACTCCATCCAAAAACAACAGAATACACTTTCTTCTCAAGTGCTCATGGAACATTCTCCAGGATAGATCATATCTTGGGTCACAAATCAAGCCTAGGTAAATTTAAGAATATTGAAATCGTGTCAAGTGTCTTTTCTGACCACAACGCTATGAGACTAGATATCAATTACTGGAAAAAAATCTGTAAAAAACACAAAGACATGGAGGCTAAACAATACACTACTAAATGACAAACAGATTACTGAAGAAATCAAAGGGGAAATCAAAAAATAATTAGAATCAAATGACAATGAAAACACGATGACCCAAATCTATGGGATGCAGACACAGCAGTTCTAATAGGGAAGTATATAGCAATACAATCCTACCTCAAGAAACAAGAAACATCTCAAATAAACAACCTAACCTTACACCTAAAGCAATTAGAGAAAGAAGAACAAAAAAACCCCAAAGTTAGCAGAAGGAAAGAAATCATAAAGGTCAGATCATAAATAAATGAAAAAGAAATGAAGGAAACGATAGCAAAGATCAATAAACTAAAAGCTGGTTCTTTGAGAAGATAAACAAAATTGATAAAACATTAGCCAGATGCATCAAGAAAAAAAGGGAGAAGACTCAAATCAATAGAATTCGAAATGAAAAAGGAGAAGTAACACTTCTTTACTCCTTCTCAGAAGTAAAACTGACACTTCAGAAATACAAAGGATTATGAGAGATTACTCCAAGCAACTTTATGCCAATAAAATAGACAACCTGGAAGAAATGGACAAATTCTTAGAAAAGCACAACCATCCAAGACTAAAACAGGAAGAAATAGAAAAGATGAACAGACCAATTACAAGCACTGAAGTTGAGACTGTGATTAAAAATCTTCCAACAAACAAAAGCCCTGGACCAGATGGCTTCACAGGCGAATTCTATCAAACATTTAGAGAAGAGCTAACACCTATCCTTCTCAAGCTCTTCCAAAACACAGTAGTGGGAGGAACACTCCCAATCTCATTTTACGAGGCCACCATCACCCTGACACCAAAACCAGACAAAGATGTCCCAGAAAAGAAAACAAGAGGCCAGTATCACTGATAAACATAGATGCAAAAATCCTCAAAAAATACTAGCAAAGAGAATCCAACTGCATATTAAAAGGATCATACACCATGATCAAATGGGGTTTATCCCAGGAATGCAAGGATTCTTCGATATACACAAATCAATGTGATAAACCCTGTTAACAAATTGAAGGAGAAAAATCATAGGATCATCTCAGTAGATGCAGAAAATGCTTTGGACAAAATCTAACACCTATTTATGATAAAAAACCTACAGAAAGTAGGCATAGAGGGAACTTAGCTCAACATAATAGAGGACCTATATGACAAACCCACAGCCAACATTGTTCTCAATGGTGAAAAACTGGAACTATTTCCACTAGGATCAGGAAAAACACAAGGTAGCCCACTCTTGCCACTCTTATTCAACATAGTTTTGGAAGTTTTAGACACAGCCATCAAAGAAGAAAAAGAAATAAGAAGAATCCAAACTGGAAAAGAAGAAGTAAAACTGTCACTCTTTGCAGATGACAGGACACTATACATAGAGAATCCTAAAGATGCTACCAGAAAACTACTAGAGCTAATCAATGAATTTGGTAAAGTAGCAGGATACAAAATTAATGCACAGAAATCTCTAGCATTACTATACACTAATGATGAAAAATCTGAAAGAGAAATTAAGGAAACACTCCCATTTACCATTGCAACAAAAAGAATAAAATACCTAGGAATAAAGCTACCTAAGGAGATAAAAGACCTGTATGCTTAAAACTATAAGACACTGATGAAAGAAGTGAAAGATGATACAAATAGATGGAGAGATTTACCATGTTCTTGGATTGGAAGAATCAACATTGTGATAATGACTATACTACCCAAAGCAATCTACAGATTCAGTGCAATCCCTATCAAACTACCAATGGCATTTTTCACAGAACTAAAACAAAAAATTTCACAATTTGTATGGAAACACAAAAGACCCTGAATAGCCAAAGTAATCTTGAAACAGAAAAATGGAGCTGTAGTAGTCAGGCTGTCTGTCTTCAGACTATACTACAAACTTACAGTAATCAAGACAATATGGTACTGGCATAAAAACAGAAATATAGATCAATGGAACAGGGTAGAAAGCCCAGAAATAAACCCATGCACATATGGTCACCTTTTTTTTGATAAAGGAGGCAAGAATATACAATGCAGAAAAGGCAGCCTCTTCAATAAGTGGTGCTGGGAAAACTGGACAGCTACATGTAAAAGAATGAAATAAGAACACTCCGTAATACCATACACAAAAATAAACTCAAAATGGGTTAAAGACCTAAATGCAAGGCCAGACACTATAAAACTCTTAGAGGAAAACATAGGAAGAACACTCTTTGACGTAAATCACAGCAAGATTCTTTGTGACCCATCTCCTAGAGAAATGGAAATACAAACAAAAATAAACAAATGGGACCTAATGAAACTTGAAAGCTCTTGCACAGCAATGGAAACCATAAACAAGATGAAAAGGCAACCATCAGAATGGAAGAAAATATTTGTAAACAAAGCAACTGACAAAGAATTATTCTCCAAAATTTACAAGCAGCTCATGTAGCTCAATACCAAAAAAACAAACAACCCAATCCAAAAATGGGCAGAAGAGCTACATAGACATTTCTCCAAAGAAGATATACAGATGGCCAAGAAACACATGAAAGGCTGCTCAACATCATTAATCATTAGAGAAATGCAAATCAAAACTACAATGAGATATTATCTCACACCAGTCAGAATGGCCATCATCAAAAAATCTACAAACAATAAATGCTGGAGAGGGTGTGGAGTAAAGGGAACCCTCTTGCACTGTTGGTGGGAACGTAAACTGATACAGCCACTATGGAGAACAATATGGAGTTTCCTTAAAAAAACTAAAACTAGATCTACCATATGACCAGGCAATCCCACTACTGGGCATATACCCTGAGAAAACCATAATTCAAAAAGAGTCATGTCCCACAGTGTTCATTGCAGCTCTGTTTACAATAGCCAGGACATGGAAGCAACCTAAGTGTCCAACAACAGATGAATGGATAAAGAAGATGTGGCACATATATACAATTGAATATTACTCAGCCATAAAAGGAAACGAAATTGAGTATTTGTAGTGAGCTGGATGGACTTAGAGACTGTCATACAGAGTGAAGTAAGTCAGAAAGAGAAAAACAAATACCATATGCTAACATATATATATGGAATCTAGAAAAAAAAAATTGTCATGAAGAACCTAGGGGCAAGACGGGAACAGAAACACAGGCCTACTAGAGAATGGACTTGAGGATATGGGGAGGGGGAAGGGTAAGCTGGGACAAAGTGAGAGAGTGGCATGGACTTATGTACACTACCAAATGTAAAATAAATACCTAGTGGGAAGCAGTAGCATAGCACAGGGAGATCAGCTTGGTGCTTTGTGTCCATCTTGAGGGGTGGAATAGGGAGGGTGGGAGGGAAATGCAAGAGGGAGGGGATATGGGGATATATGTATACATAAAGCTGATTCACTTTGTTATAAAGCAGAAGCTAACACACCATTGTAAAGCATTTATACTCCAGTACAGATGTCAAAAAATAACCAATTACACAGTTTTAATTTTGGCTTTATTTGAGTATGCAAATTTTAATTATGAAGAACAAAAGCACAAATTACTTTTAAGATATTTTTCCAGTCGTCAACAACTTTTTGAAATTACAAAGCTGTTTAATTTGTAAGGTATTAATAAATCTATGTAAGAAGGAGAATAATTATTATTCAATCATTAGTAACTCAGTTACTTGTATGAAAAAAATAATGGAAGTTGTAAGTATCAGCTGTTAAATATTACTTAGCACTTCTAAATATTTAGCTGTTCCATATAGACTCATTAAGCAGTTTAACTTCAAATATACAACTCAAGCAACCATACCTACTCTATTATAGTAAATGATTTAAAATAAGAAGGATTTTTAAAAATAGGAATTAAGTCACAATTAGGTGACTGTATTTTGCTTCATTTTTGCTTGGTTAGTTGGTTGGTTGTCTCTGAGATGGCAAGAGAGTGTTAGTGAACATATATATATACACATTATATTATATACATGTATTATTATATATATATTACATATCATATTTAATGTTAATGAAATGTTCTTGGTTATGAGAAGCATACTTCTTAACAAATTCCTCAATTAATTAGAAAATTTACTGAGAATTACTATATACTTTGATATTTAAAATATATTACTAAAGCCTTCTAAATATCTGTAACATCATGAATAAGATATAACTTCTTGTTAAACTAAGAATAAAATGAAGCTTTTTATATTGACTTTTTAAAAGTGGTTTAAAATATGACTAGGAAAGTAATCAGGGAATTTCATAGTAACACATCTTCTAGGAAAAAAAAAGCAACAGAGGTTTAAAATAATTTGGTATGAGATGCAGTGGCTCAGATAGTAAGATCAGAAATGTAAAATCTTAAACTTTTCCAACAGGCTAAAATAAAGTACTATTGCAAATATGTCAACACTTTATTCAAGGACCTTTATATTCTTTTGAACAATTTAATCTTTTCATGTTTTTTGCAATCTGCCCAAGGTCATGTAACAAAGTGTAGAGAATATAACAAAAAACAACAAACTTCCTCTGAAGTTTGGGTTTAGCCAAATGGAGTAATCAGACAAGGGTGAAATGGGACAATAATTATCCACTATTACTCTTTTCAAACCAATCTGCCTTTGGAAAGTCTGCATGTAATGAGAAAAATTAGATTGAAGTAGGTGGAATTAACTGGTAGTGAAGATTTAAGAGTGCTATAATTAATTTTGAGGTAATTAATTTTGAGAATTTGAAATATCCAATTTTTGAAATTTTGTGAAATGCAAAAACTATTTTAAAATATAATCTTAAAGTAAATATATATTTATGGTAGAAAATTATAAAATAAAGAATAAAAAATACTATCCAAAATCCAACCTCTTATGCATACTGATTATTAAGATTTTGTGTAATTATATACTCTCAAAATATTTCTATACATCACCATGTACATTTCTAAATATTTCTAAATATTCTATTTTTTTACCAAAACAAAATAATGTATAAGTTATTTAGTAATGTTATTGAATGGATATATAATAATGTGTTTGAAAGAGTTACATGTTGCCATTGCCATTATAAACATACCTGTTTATATGCCATACAAATATGAATTTAAATAGCTTTTGGTAATGAGGGTAGATTAAATTTTTTCAAAGTTTCTCCAATTTTTTAATATTTAGATTTAATTTTAGATCTCACTACTGATATTTTGTAGTAAGGGTTTTGTGAAGAGACTTTAGTAGCTGATAGATGGAAATACTAGTTAAGACTTCAGCAAATTTTATACAAGTATAATTATAAAATATCAGCTAAAAATAGATGAGAAGGAAATAAAATTCAATAGACACTTATCCATTAAAACATGCTCTTTATAGGTTCCAAAATACAGAGAAATTAATGGAAAACACATGGTTATTTGGTTATACTTGATACATGATTATTTGTTTACATTTTTAACAGATGGTTCCCAAAATTGAATATTTATTATAATCATGTTTGAAGCTTTAAAAATTACTGGTGCCTGAGTGTCCACCTAGAAATTCTATTTTATTCATCTGGAATATAGCCTGGATATCTGGATTTCTTAAATGTTTCCTAGTGTTTTTAATGTAAAGCCAGAGTTAAGAACCACTGATTTGCATCTCTAGGAGCATAAAGAAAATGAATTTTGGGGTCTAACATAAATGTAAGGAAATATCCCTCATGTGTCAGGCATTAGAGTAAAAAGTATAGTTTCCTTATAAATTCTTCCCTGTTTTCACTAGAATTTTTCAATTGGTAGACATTTAAAATCTTATTTCTACTCTTCAGGTGAAATGTTTATTACAGGCTCTTTTCGGAACTCTCATATGTAATGGAGTGCAAGTGTCTAAATTCCAATTTAACTTAAAATAATTATGGCTTTAAACAGCCATTAGGATTTTAAATCCTAAATTTGGTTTCTCTTCAAAGGTGCAAAAGATCAGTGGGGAAGTTAAAGATGCTTTCAGGTTAGAAGAAGAAGCATCTGGCAACAGAAATTTCTCCATGTAACATACACAAGTTGATCTATATTGGATCTCTTTGACAGAGATGATTTCAGATTTTGATTTAGTAAATTTGGAACATTGTAACACCATCTAGCATACAGAAAATCTATTATACATACCCAGACACATATGTATACATACTCACTCACATACAGGCATATGTGTGTAAAAGACATTAGCAGAAAATACACCTTCACATTAACTAGGCAAATGTATGTCTAGAATTATTTTATTTATATCAGCAAGATAGTTTTTATTCAAATAATACATTCACATAAACCTGATACTTCTGTGCAGAATTTTTTTCAATTATGGAAGGAATGATTTTCTCATAAACACTGAATGAAATAATCATATTCAAGAGGACTGTATTTAAAATTATTGCACCATATGTATAACTACCTCTAAAACCGGATAATTTAAGTATCCAGTATTCAGATAAGCTAAAAATGATAGCTCAGTTGATAGCTCAGCTATCAAATTACTCTGTTTTAGTATTTCTAATAAAAATAAAATACATGTTTTCTGTGCATAAAAGTATAGTAAAGCCCAAAGGATTTTATTCTCACTCTAAAATATACACTACAAGAGGGCCTTAAATATCATAAATAATAATAAGTTCTGTTTGTTGGCATATGTTTGGCAAAGAACGGTAGTAAAAGACTTTGAAGTTAGAATGTACGTTTTCAGAGAGCCTCTTTCACAGGTGTTGAAGCTGTATGGGCCTCAGATGTTCTTAAAGATCTGAGACAACAGAATTTCTCTCCAAACCATTAAAGTTTGAAGAGGAACTGAACAGATGTTCATTCTTTCATTTAATATTTCAGACATCTGCATAACGGCACTGTGTTGTTTTTTCACTTCTTTTTTTAAAATAATATTTAAAAACTAAACTTGGTTTAAGGTCACTTCTGATGACAGTTTGAACTGGTCTGACAGCTGTTTAAATGTTTTTGACATCTGCTTGGGAGGATGGAATTTCTATCTTTCTTCTGCCTGAACTGATGCTACATTAAAAAACCAAAAAAAAAAAAAACCCAAAAAAACCTTTGTTCTTTAACAAAATCAGTAAAAATGAAATAATTTATTGAAAGGTGGTACATCTGGGGTGTGCATACCTGTGTATATTCCTTGCCTCTATAATTTGTCACCCCTAAGCAAGAGACGCATAATTCTTCCAGAACTGGTATAGTATAAATGTCTCATGTGTGATTAAAATTAAAAGGGCTTATTTCATTCGTACTTTATGAGTTTAAACATTATTGCTTATAAAACAGAATTCCCAAATGTTCAATGTCACTTCCCCAAGAGATATAGCAGATGGTGAACACAGGTATATTAAATGTAATCTGTGCAATAACCTTAAATACGCGTGCAATTATTACAGATTAGTCTGAATACCTGCATGGAAGACCTATGGGATGCCCATGTCTGGTCTGGCTGGACTCTGCTTTTCCTCATGGCTTATGGGTTTTATTTAGGGAACTGAAAGATCTCTGGAAATGCTTTCAAGTCCTCTGCCTACTTGAGTTGGGAAATTGCCTCTGGGACACGTTTTACAGACAGGAAAGAAAACCTCTGAATGTTCGAGGTTTTAACCTGATCTCAGGGAGTATTGGCATTTTGTTTTGTCTCAGAGTAAGCAAAAATGAACTGTGGAAAAGCTAAATATGACAAAATGTGGTGTAGCTAAGAAATGCTTCTAGGTGTTTCTCTGGAGAGCTTGAGCTACTTTCTGAAAGTTCTGTGCATGGTTTAAATACAGAGCTTGAAAGGAGGACGGCCATAAACAGCCTAGTATTCACGCTGGTGAGGGCAAAAGTAAATCACCTGGCTCCTAGGAGGCCAAGAACTATATGGATAAATCTTAAGAGAAACTGGGCATCATTAAATACTACCAGTGGGAAACTATCATAGCTGGAAAGCATGGGCTTATGTCACATTAAAATAGTTACTGGGATCTATTCTCATGCACAATAAAATAATTGCACAAATTAGCAGGTAAGGATAATGTAGGAAAGCTAACACTGTTTTATTATAACTATAGGCAACACAGTTTATGTCTCATTGTCTCCATAATGGAGTATATAAATTCTCAAAATTCTTAATAAACTTATCTAAGATCTCATAACTAGTAAGAAGCAAACAGGGGATTCAAGATCATATTTAGTTAATTCTAAAGATTATTTTCTTTCTACTGTATCATATTAATTTTGTCAATAACTCATTATTCAGCAGTCATTGCACTAATTGTTTTAATATTTAGGTCTTATAATAGGTTATTCATTGAATGAAATCTACTTGCCAGGTACTGTAAATAAAAAGTATCAAACCTTTTACATGCCTAGAATTGTAAAGAACCGTAAAAATAATTTAGTCCAAATCACTTATTTTGTGGATGAACAAACTGAGGCTAAAGTCACCTATATAATTAGTTATAACTGGAGGGAAAATGTTAGTGTTTAGGGATAATGACCGTTTCTTCAAAATGACAAACTGGTGGAATGTTCGAGAGCATAATAAAACTCCAAAATAAGTCACTCATATAGCGACTTTAAAAGACTATGTTGAAGCTCTCAGTGTTTAGCAGGTTAGTATTATTCCAGCAGCCTCCTACTGACAGGTGGTCACAGTGGTGACTGTATTAAGTTCTCTAGTTCTTATTTTAAACAGAATTTCTTTTAAATAACAGTGCCTTTTTGGTTTTATTTTTAAGAAAAATACACCATGATAGGATAATTAAAAATTTTTAAAGCTTTATTTTATTTATTCAACAATCATTTATTTAAGCACCTAAAATATGCCAGTTCCCATGCTTAGAGTCAGGGGTAAAAAAAGAAAAGGAAGGAAAAAAAATAAGACAAAAGTCCTATTCTTAAGGTACATTCACGAATGTCACATGGGACAAAATTTTAAGGAAACAAAATTAAGTGAGCTTGTTAACATTGGGTCAAATCAAAATTGATTTTTTCAAAACTCTGGTAATTTTTAGGTTGTTTTAACAAGCATCATCAATTTTCAATAAAAGGATAGATAATCAGGCTGGGCGTGTGTGTGTTAAATATTGAGTCCAAATATACTTTATCTTTTTTTTTCCTGCTACGATTTTTAAACTTGACTTTTATATATGCATTATGAATCTCCAAGAAAGGGATAGTCCCTATAGCATTTATATGCAAGTTAGAAAGAAGTGCCCTGGCAGCTTGATCTTGCAGGAGGGACATTTCCGACCCCTGGTTGCAGAGGCTGTGGCTCTGCAAGTGCTTGCACCCGAGCTCTAACCACTCCCACATGTCAGAAATTTGGTCTGTCATTTATGCCATTAGTAGTAGAAACAATCCAAATCTTCCCCACCCTAAATTGAAGGAAAATTATTGGATTTGATGTTAGCCAAGGATAAGAATCAAGAAGTAGATTGGAAAAGAAAATGACCTTGGGACATAGTACACCTGATGCATGGTCAGGATAGACGTATTTGTTCCATTGAAAAAGTGCTTTCATGTATTATTAGGTGAGTTCATGGCCTTGTGAGAACGTGTGTGTTTATGTGAAGGGGAGTCTCTCCTCTGCTGTGCTAAGATCTCTCCAAGGAATCTCTCACCTGCCCCTGCCCTTTAATCTATCATTATGTATCTATGACGTGAATTGCTTCTTTTTTTTTTAACATCTTTATTGGAGTATAATTGCTTTACAATGGTGTGTTAGTTTCTGCTGTATAACAAAGTGAATTACCTATACATCTACATATCCCCATATCTCCTCCCTCTTGCGTCTCCCTCCCACCCGCCCCATCCCACCCCTCTAGGTGCTCTCAAAGCACCGAGCTGATCTCCCTGTGCTATGCAGCTGCTTCCCACTAGCTATCTATTTTACATTTAGTAGTGTATATATGAATTGTCTCTTTTAAATGGGAACATTTTGCATTGGACAACCTGTCCTGTATACCTATACTATGCTGCTCTGAATATACCAGAGTATTTCATAAATTTATTTGATGATAAAATTGTCCAATACATACAGAGAACAGATTGGTCATTTTCAGAGGAAGAGAATAAGGGGTGGGTGAAATGGGTGAAGATGGTCAAAAAGTACAAACTTCCAGTTATGAAATAAATGTCATAGGGATATAACATACAACAAGGTGACTATAGTTAATACTGTATTGTATATTTGAACGTTGCTAGGAGAGTAGGTCTTAAAAATTGTCATACAGAGAAAAAAAGTTGTAGCTATGTATGGTGATGGATGTTAACTAAACTTATTGCTGTGATCATTTTGCAATACATATAAATATCAAATCATTATGTTGTACACCTGAAAATAATATAACATTCCATGTCAATTATAGCTCAATTAAAAAATATTGTCCTCCTTCCAGGAGTATTTTGGAAGACTTTTCTGTAGAGATCAGCAAATATTGGTAATATTTAATTATATTAAACAAGTATAACATTAAATTCAGTGAATTTTAAAAGCACTTGAATTAATCTTAAAATACTAATTAAATTAGCACAAATTATATCTTTAAAAGCCCACTAAAAGATACAAACATAAGAAATAAACAAAATCGTTACATAATACTCTGCAGACAACTGGAGTTACTATTAATATAATGTACAACTTACTATTGCAGAATTTAGTAGATATTTAGGTTAGAGAGAGAAGTGACAGTAGAATGATTTCTTTTCAGTTAGAACACAGTGCACTTTTATATTACTTGGAGTACAAGAGAATTCTATATACACCAATAAAACTGACCACTTTCATATATCAGCAGTGTATCTCTACATATTTCATGTTTCAATATTGACATATCTCATTTTGTTGGTAATTTTTTTTTTTTTTTTTTTTTCCGGTACGCGGGCCTCTCACTGTTGTGGCCTCTCCGTTGCGGAGACGCGCAGGCTCAGCGGCCATGGCTCACGGGCCCAGCCGCTCCGCGGCATGTGGGATCTTCCTGGACCGGGGCACAAACCCGTGTCCCCTGCATCAGCAGGCGGACTCTCAACCACTGCGCCACCAGGGAAGCCCTGTTGGTAATTTTTGAAGTATTAATGTCATAAGAGATACTTGTAATTTTAGGAAAGAAAATTGTAACAAATATCATGGTATAAATGGATATAGTTCCTTTATTTCTTAATGAAAATGTTTTTAAAAAGAGAAGGCATAAATTACCAACATCAGGAAAAAAGAGGACATATCACCACTGCCTCCACAGATATTAAAGGGTGAGGAAGTACTACAAACAGTTGTATGCACATAATAGAAAAAACAGATAAAATGAACTCATTTCTCAAAGACAGAAATTACCAAGCTCATAGAGGAAAAATTATGTAACCTGAATAGCCATATATGTATTTTAAAATATTACATTTACAGTTAAAAAACTTCCAAAAAGAAAACACCACTTCTACAGGGCTGCACTGTTGAAATCTACCAAACACTTAAGGGAGAAGTAACACTCACTCTTCAAATATTCTTGCAGAAAATAGAAGAGCAAAACTTCTTTTAAGACGCAAACTCATGTATTACAATAAATATATTAGGATAAAACAAAAGTATGGAACAATATTTATCCTGAATATAGACACAAAGTTCTTCAAAAAAAATTAGCAAACTGAATCCAGCAATCTATACCTGGATCTACATCTGTATCTGTCTCTGTATCTGTATCTATATTTATATCTATATATATCATGAGCAAGCAATTTCTTTTTAAGTCAACATCCATTAATGATAAAAAATAACCTAGGAAAACAAAAGAGCTTCCTTAATTTGATAAAGATTATGTCTAAAAGGCAAAGAGCTAACAACATACTTAATGAGAATGACCCAATATTCTCTCTCTAAAATGGGAAATTAGCCAATAAATCTTTATCTATAGACAGTATTATGTGTTTAGTCTTGTTATATCTGTTAGCATGGTGAATTACATTATTTTATTTTTTTATGTTGCTCAAATATTGCATTCCTGGAAAAACCTACTTGGTCATGGTGTGTGTGTGTGTGTGTGTGTGTGTGTGTGTGTGTGTCCGTGTGTGTGTGTGTGTGATGGATCTGATTTGCTAATACTTTATTGAGGATTTGTGCCTGTGTTCAGGAGGGGTATTGGTTTTGTTTGTAGTTTTATTCTCTCACCACTCCTGTTGAATATTTTCTTGGAAGTCTTAGCAATTTCACTAGGACAAGAAAATGAGATAAAATGTATTCAGATTAGAGAGGGAGAAATTAATCTATCTTCATTCACAGATGACATAATTGTGTACATAGAAAATCCCAAGGCATCTACAAAATAGCTCATAGAAATAATGTGACATTAGCAAGTTTAGAAGATATAAGATCAAATATATAAAACTTAAATTTCTAATATAATAGGAATAAACATCAGCTAAAATTTTAAGAAGCAATATCATCTACAATAGCTCCCACAAATGTGAAATGCTTAGGTATAAATCTTATACAAGATGTGCACAATCTGTATGGTGAAAACTAACAAATGTCTATGAAAGAGATCAAAGAAGACATGAGTAAATAGGACGACATGTTGTGTTCATATTTGGGAGACTTGGTATAGTTAAGGAATTTACTTTTCTTCAAATAGATTTATAATTTAATGCAGTCCTCATGAAAAATCCCAACAGGATATTTTGTAAATATTGACAAGTTGATTCTAAAACTTTTATGGAAAGTTAAAGGAACTTGAATATCCGAACAATTTTGAAAAAAAAAAAAAAGTTGGTGAACTCGCTTTTTCAGGCTTTAAGAAATAATATAATTCTATAGCAGTCCAGACAGTATGATATTGATGAAAGGTAAGGCTGAACAAATAGAACAGAATAGAAGATCCAGAAATAAATAAACACATATATTGGTAATTGATTTATTGACCAATGTACGATGGTGATTCAATGGACAGAGTACTTGTCAACAAATGAACCTGCAAGAACTTGGCAGCCGTAGGCAAGAAGAAAACAAAACAAAACAAACCTACAACTTACAACTTGTATAAAAATTAACTCAAAATACATTATTGGCCTTAAGGTAAAACATACAGTTACAAATCTCTTAGAAGAAAGCATTGGAAAATATCTTTATAACTGTTGATTAGGCAGATTTCATAGATTTGACATCCAAAGCACAATCTATACAAGAAAAGTCAGTAAATAAGACTTCATCAAAATCAAAACCTCTCTCTGTGAAGGCCACTGTTAAGAGGATAAAAAGGCAGGCTATATAGACTGGGGTGAAATATTTGCAAAATAAATATCAGTCAAATAACTCTCAAAACAAGAGAAACAAAATAACTCTCAAAACAATAACAAGAAAACCAGCAACCAGTGTAAAAATGGGCAAAAGATTTGAACAGGCACTTCACCAAAGAAGATAAAAAAGATGAAAATAAGCAAATGAAAAAAATGCTTATCATTATTAGCCATTTAATCATTAAGGAAATGCAAATTAATAAACACAAAACAATATACCATTATGCAACTATTAGAATGGCTAAATATTTTTAAAAAACAAGGATGCAGAACAAGAGAAGCACTCTTCATTGATGGTGACTGTGCAAACTGATAGGGTTTCCCTGAAATATAGTGTTGTAGTTTCTTTTAAACTTAAAAATACTTACTGAATCACCTGGGATTTGCATTTATTCTAGGTATTTATGCTAAGGAAATGAAAACTGTGTTCATATAAAAACCTAAACATAAATGTTTTAAAGCGGCATTATTGATAGTTACCAAAACCTGGAAATAATCTCAATGTCCATTAATAAATAAATGGATAAACAAACTGTGTTACAACACTCAGTGAAGTATTCCCTAACCACAACATGAAAAATTCTCAAAGGCGATATGCTAAGTGGAAGAATCCAGACTCAAAAGGTGACATCCTCTATGATTCTATTTATTTGACATTCTAGAAAAGGCAAAAATGTAGGTACAGCATACAGAATTCTTTGGGGTGTTTGAAATATGTGTTAGTTGCCTGTGGTTGTGGTTATTAGAAACCTTGCATGTATAAAATATAAATAACTGTATATCAAAAGGGTGATTTTCATAGTATATGTTAATAATAATAGTAACCAGTAATATTTTATAATACACTGAGATGAAGCTAAAATAATATCAGTGGAGATTATTTTTAATAATTACATATACTTCTTTGTTAAATACCTTTTATAAAACAAATTTTTCAGTATAGTTTATATAGTAATTATTCTGCTATAAGAGGATGTCAACCTAGATAAGTACTTAGTCTTTTTAAAATGTAACTACAAACTAGGAATACATTTCTCACCCTATCGTGTTCTCAAATTCTTTCTGTCAAGTTTTATGATTCTTCAGAGAATAAAATTATTTGCCTCTGATATTGTAGAAAATATTTTGAAAACTGATGGTAATGGGTGAGACAGCAGATAATAGAAATCTTCTTCATCTAATGGTGGCCAAATCAATACCAAGTTGAGGTCACCACAGTCAGTAATAAAAGCTGATTCAGAAAGACAGCTACTTACCACCATAGATAGAATTCAGACAGTTGTGTTATGATTCTAGAGATGGCCGAGCCATTTATAGCAGTTATATTCACACCTTTAAATGAGAAAAGTGAACTCCTCAACCTTAGATTTAGAGCATTATGTGGGGGGTGGGGGAAATTGCAGCACAGCCACTCTTGATTTAAAACTAAAAGGAAAACAGGGAAAACAACAGCATATATTTTAAATACATCTTTCCAACTTACCTAAACCTGTTATAGGTAAGAAGAACAAATTTATGTTCAAATAAGTATGTTTATACAATATTTATTCACAGAAAGCTGCTTTAAATTAATTTACTACTACATTGAAAAGACATAATTAAACAATTGTTTCTTTTATATTCATACATTCAAGTTCCATGAATTTAAATAATGGTAACATTTTTAATAATGTAAATTGTTTAATTAAAAAATAGCACAATTTCCCAAACTGCTAAATTACCCTAGGAAGAGTTTGGGATTAACATACACACACTACTATATATAAAATAAGTAACTAATAAGGACCTACTGTATAGCAAAGGGAACTATACTCAAATTCTTATAATAACCTATAATGGAAAAGAATCTGAAAAAGAATATACATACACACACACATATATATATATATATATATATATATATATATATATATATATATACACACACACACACACACACACACAACCGAATCACTTTGCTGTACACTTGAAACTAACAGAACATTCTAAATTAACACCTCAATTAACCCCTCCCCCCAAAAAACCTGAGATTAAAAAAATAGGAAGAAGTTTTCTAATTTTGCCCTTGAAAAGCTTTGGTTACAAGTAATTAATTTGCAATTAGCTATGATTTTTCAATAATTATCATTTATATTGGGAACATTTGTGACATGAGGAGAATCTAATCTACTTATTGTTTCCATATGTAATGACTTATTAATGAATACTAGGTTTGACAACATTAAACTTGGTAGTGATTAAAAAAAAAATGGCACAACTTTATTTTCTTCCCTTCCAGCTTGAGAGTCTTCTGGAGCTTTGGTTACTTTTAGGGCACTAGTGTTATCTCATCATCTTCTCCATTTGAATGATATCCTTTTTCATCAAATTGTGACAGAATACTTTTTTTTTTTTTTTTGCGGTACACAGGCCTCTCACTGTTGTGGCCTCTCCCATTGCAGAGCACAGGCTCCGGCACAGGCTCCGGACGTGCAGGCTCCGGACGCGCAGGCTCAGTGACCATGGCTCACGGGCCCAGCCGCTCCGCGGCATGTGGGATCTTCCCGGACAGGGGCACGAACCCGCGTCCCCTGCATCGGCAGGCGGACTCTCAACCACTGCGCCACCAGGGAAGCCGCAGAATACTTCTTAAGAATTACTCCTCTCCATCCCCATCAAATTTGTATTAGATATGTAGTATTTGGATTTGAAAGTATTCTTCTGTATTTTATGAAATTCAAAATGCATAGGAGGATTGCTTAGGGGTTTTGTGTATCTAAATAATTTCCAAAGAAAGGATATTAAGATGCATTATCTATCATTTTGCGATCTGAGTCCAAAACCATTCACTAAAATCAGAAATGAAAATAATTGGTTCTTAAACTCCTGAACATCTTTTTTTTTTTTTTTTTTTTGCGGTACGCGGCCCTCTCACTGTTGTGGCTTCTCCCGTTGCAGAGCACAGGCTCCGGACGCACAGGCTCAGCGGCCATGGCTCACGGGCCCAGCCGCTCCGCGGCATACGGGATCTTCCCAGACCGGGGCACGAACCCGTGTCCCCTGCATCGGCAGGCGGACTCTCAACCACTGCGCCACCAGGGAAGCCCCTTCTCTTTCTCTTTTAATTCAATTTTAACCCTGGGATTTGCATGGTCTACATATTTTTTAATTGTCTGCACTTTTAAAGTTTATAATTGATTTTATTTATTGAAGTATAGTTAGTGTGCAATATTATACAAGTTACAGGTGTACAACATAGTGATCCACAATTTTCGAAGGTTATACTCCATTTATATTTTTTATAAAATATTGACTATATTCCTTGTGTTGTACAATAATAGTTTGTACCTCTTAATCCCCTACCCTTATATGGCTTCTTCCCTCCTTACCTCTCCCCTCTAGTAACCACTAATTGTTCTCTATATCTGTGAGTCTTCTTCTTTTTTTGTTATGTTCACTAGTTTGTTGTATTTTTTAGATTCCACATATAAGTGATATCATACAGTATTTGTCTTTCTCCTCTGACTTATTTTATTAAGCGTAAGACCTTTCAAGTCCATCCATGTTGTTGCAAATGGCAAAATTTTATTCTTTTTATAGCTGAGTAGTATTCCATTTTACTTATATGTATCCCATAACATTCATCTGTTGATGGACATTTAGGTGGCTTCCATATCTTGGTTATTGTAAGTAATGCTGCTATGAACACTGGGGTACATATATTTTTGTAACCTACCTTCACTGACCAAGGTCAAGCTTGAGTTAATTGTTCTTGCAAACTGCATACCAACCAAGCTTCATGTGGCTTAGACAATATATCACAAGATTCCTTCAATTGCCCCCCTATAAATATAACACTTCTGAGGTATGGGTTGCTGTAGTAATGGTTGCCTAAGTTGTTTTCAGGAACTTGGAGCTAGTTCTTGCCCAGCTGAAACTGGTCAAGACCACCAAACATTCCACTGGGCCTGCCTGAGTGCCGGGTGGATGGATGGATGGATGACATTTTGACATCAGACAGCCAAAAACTCCACCCTCGGATCATGCTAACACTGCCATTTTCTGAACCTGAGTCCCATGAAGAAGCATGTGACTCAGATAAGCCTGAGAAGAGAAACGATCCCCTGGCCTTTTGCCTGCCTTCAATCACCTTCCCCTGCACCTCTGACCACCCTATATGCACCCATAAATATCCCAAGCTCCTAGTCTTTGGGGAGGTGGATTTGAGATTTGTTCTTCCATCTCTTCTCTTGGCTACCTCCTGAATAAACCCTTTCTCTGTTACAAACCTCGGCATCTCAGCGTTTGGCTTGCTGCCAAACAAACCTGCTTCAGTAATATTAGTAGGTGCTTATCATTTAACATTTAAAAAAATGATTATCTCTATTTCTTCTTGAGACAACTTCCTAGGAAGCGCCAGGACAATCAAAGGTGAGCTGTACTGTCTCTCCTCCTCTCCAAAACTCTTCAGTGATCGAGGAGCTGCTGTTTCTCCTGGACTCAGGAGGATCTCAAGAGAACTGGGGAAGTGGCAGGAACTCTAGCCACCTCTCTCTTCTCTTCAAAGGTAGTCTATGCCTCATTTCTCCAATGTGAATGGTCCATCCAAGCTCATTGATAGGGCAGACTCAGACAAGGGAGGAAGGGTAGAGCCTGTGTGCAGGTGCCTTTTGGAGAAATCAACTCCCTTCCCATTCCTCCAGTAACAGGAACCTAAGTGCCCTCTTGGAGATTTGACACACCTCTTTGCTCCCACTTCTTGTAGTGTTATAGATAGGAGTGTCAGACCCCACTCTCAATTACACTGTTCCTCTCCTTAGATTCCAAAAGGAGATCCCTAAAGGAAGGGCTGTGTTTGCCCCAGACATTTATTGCTGCATCCTAAGGTCCCAAGCCCAAGATAGTAAGTTCAAGCTAAGAAAGAGGCTCAAATGCTAGCCCTGCCCAGGGATGCTTCAGACCCCTGAAAGGGAAGAGGATTTGTGTGGGGGCGGAGGGGTATCTAAACGTCCCTCAGGACAGCAGAGCTGACATCCAGCAGAGCCAGGATTGTTTCCTATGTAAATCCCTCCCATCAACACGAATATTTGTGTTCCCCTCGCCCAGCTCCCAAACATGGGCCCAAGCACTGTCGATTGGGTGGGCATTGCAGAGACCTTGCATTCTCCCTCTTCTGCACTGAAAGGAATTCAGAGTAGAAAATAAGATGTTTCCATTTCTCCTAAATTTGTAGAGAAACAAGTGTCATGATACGAGGACATGCCTCGCTCTTGTTTGCTTTTGGAGCAACTGTCAGAGGTTTGCATAAATATCTATAGCTAATTCAGTTTTATTTAATGAAGTATGTAAATAGTTTAATACTTCTTTATTTAATGAGAACATATATATCAAAACCAAGAAATAATCTTTATTAGTTGTTACTGATCCAAAATTGGAACAGGAAAACTTTAGTAGGCTGCTACAGATAACTTTAGAAATTACTGAAAGTAGTAAAAATACAATTGTACAAAAAGTTCAATTTCACAAAATTATGTTAATATGTGTCACCAGGTGCAAAAGTGGCCTCAATTTCTTTTTTTAAATGTTAAAAGGTACTTAATTAGTAAAGCAAATGTCTGAATTCAGAATTATATAAGGAGGTGCTGAGGGTGAAATTCATGAATTGAAATGATAATCAACACTTTGGGTGAAAATGGTTATTTTTATTGTTCTAATCTGTAAAATCATTATACTTCTACATGATAGTGACTTTTTCAATATTCATAATCATTTTTCCCTAGAAGATAGTACTAAAATATTAAACAAGTGAATCGTTTCTGTAAACTTTTTGAATATCAATAGATGAAGAAATAGGAGATTCAAGTTTTCAAACTTCTAGAGCTGAATAAGAGATTCCATAAGAAGCAAACTAGTTTTACAGTGATTTTTTTTAATAAAATAAAATTGTGCTCTGGCTGACATCTGATTTTTAAATGTTTAATAGTACTTATTCATTTAAAAAATAAATAATAATACAAATTAATATTAAAATGACCTATTATGCCTGATAATCACTCTGAATATTAAAAATAAGCATAGATTTAACGCATACCAAAGGTAAGAGTAATCAACCAATCCATTAAGGTATGAAATAAAAATGAATGTCACCCCATAGCTTTTTAACCTCACTAATATTGAATACTTCTCCCCAAATATATTATTGAAAGCATTTTCTTGCTTATCCTTCCAGAAAAATATTTTTAGCTACTGATATTATTTTTATAATATAGTTCCCATGCCTGCACTAAATTTGTACAACCTCATTATTTTTAACATTTCCAGAGCAGTTTGTTGTATGTAACAAAATTTAATAATCAGTCCTCTATTAATTAACATTTGTTGGTTTTAACCCACACCCCTACCTCAATACACATAGTATAAACAATAAATATTCTCTTACATATTTATTGATGTATTTTTTCAAGTATACTGGTGGCTTAGTGTTTAGCAGTGAAATTGTTGGGTAGAGGCTATGTGTATTTTCCCTAAAAATGTGAACAATTTGGATTTCCAGTGGGAGCTCCTATTTTCTCAGAATGTGATTGAAAATTCATGTTAACAGGTTTCTATACATCTGCTTCTTATATTATTAGAACTTATTTAGCCTTAACTTATTTATTAATAGATCAGTCTATTAATACACTGAGAAGACTAACAAATATAAAAGATTTTTAAAATACATAACATTAACTAACTGGTATTGGAAAATTAAAGCAACCTGAATATTTTGTGGAATCTATGTGATCAACTTCTTGGTAGCTAGAGTTTTTCACAGGAATAAAAACTGTATACTGTTTGGTGTGATCTAGGTCCTGTAAAAGATGACATTGTTGATGAAATCCTATGTTAGAATATATGGAAATTTAATCCAAAATATGGAAAATACATTAACAGCATTGTATTGTATAATCATTTTGTAGTATAGCATTCTGAGTTTGCTGACTCACGTCTCCCTTTGAATTTTACTGATAGCTCCTTATTCTATCCTTATTTTTAGCCAAATGACTTAAATGCTTAGAGATGTTATATCCCTGAAATGTGGAATTTCATAAAAATATATTTTACTTACATTAAAGAATAAATTTTAAATATATATATACTACTGTTTACAAGGCTATATTTGTCTTGTATTTTTCTGTTCTTTTCGATATATTACATTGCCATTATTATATGCGTACTACTTACCTTGCATAGAAACAGCCTTCTCTTTTTAAGTATAAATGTACGAACACGATGGCATCTTAAAATCAACCACACTGGCCCTAGGTACTACATAACATATTACCCCAGTCATATATCATCAAAAGTTTCACAATTCTATTGCTTCAAAAGATAAAACAGTATTTGCTTTTAGAGCACTATTCTGATTTTTATAAACTCTGAGTATTTGTAATATTATAATAGGAATTTTAAACATCAAAATAGCATCCTAAATATTTAAATACGCATATGGACTTTATTGGATATTCTCTTTAAATGTGGGGTACCAGGAGGGCTGCTGTAACAGAGAGTTAGACACAAGAGCTTACTGATGGATCTGACTGTGCCGATTCTGTGTAAGATTGGGCCCGCTGAGCAGCTCTTATGCCTCACACACACAGCCCAGGCGAGCTTCTAAATGATCACATCACCGTGCATGTGGTGAGCTCTGTGGATGCTTGGATACATCTGAACACTGTTACTCTGCGCTTGAAGAAGTAATTTTAAATGGATATTTTTGCTAAATTCCCATCCCATGAACCATTAAATAAGTGTTTCAAACAGGCTGCACTTACTTCAAATGTATGTATAATAAAGTATTTAAATCTGCTTTAAAATTCCCAAGTGATAAGCAAGTAAAAATTATTTTTAAAAAGATGAATAACATGACTATATGAAATGGGATTGATAAAATTATGTGTGGCAGAAATGAATACCTTTGAAACATACTTATCAATGAAGATGTAATTAAATATATGGACTGTTTTGTTTGGGAATACATATGTGTGTGTGTGTACACATGTGTACAGAGGCATATCCATTTATAAGCTGTTTTTAAAAATTATTTAATCTCTAAATTTTTAATCCCCATCTTTAGCTAACCTCGTCTTAGTCATCATTAGTTTCCCACTGTTGCCCATAACAACAGGCAAAAAGACTCAGAGATTATAAACACTAAAAAGTCATATCATTAACATCAATTCCTCTAATGAGCAATTGAATCAAAAAATGAAATATAAGTGATATTGCTTTTAGGACTAAAAACTAGGCAGCTTCTAGTTTTGCTTTCACAGTAGCATAGTTTTAAGACTTTTTAAAAACAAGATCAACAGAGCTAACAGATTTGAATTACAGCGTTCCAGTACTCTGATCTTCTCTTCATAGGCTGCAAGCATTCACTTGGTTCATCACACAAACATGATCAGTTTAGATGTCCAGTCATGTGGTATGGTGAACATAAACTTGAACAACTTTCTAAGAAGTCAAAAGCTATTTATGAATATATATTAAATCATATTTTACATTTTATAAACAGCACAGAGCATTTTCTTTCACTTATTTTTTACAATAATTGTACTAAGTAAGCAAGGATTTAAGTGTATAGAAATTGAGACTAGGCAGAAGGGAACTAAAATTTACTGACAACTTTTTCTAAGTCGTTTTACTTACACTTTTCTAAGCAAACCTAATTTTGCTTATACCTTTTTTCACCTTTTTAGAATTGGTTAAGTGATTTGCTCACAGACTTAGAGTTACAAAAAAAAAATAGAAAGATACTATTTCTAAATAAAAGGTAAAGTCACATGAAAACCAAACCCACCATCACCTTAATACTGGTGAGAAATTAGTCTCTTTACATAATTTAAAAACTAGAACTAATATTAGAGATTTGGTATAACAATAATAATTATAACAATAACAACATTTAAAAGCTTTAATTTATTGAGTCTTTTCTATATTCCAAACATTTACCTTCCAGTCTTTTGTTTCAGAAAACGTAAACATCTTAGAAGATTGTCCGAAGGGTAGTGAAAGGTGGGGTATTTGGGGGTGTGGGATAGGAAGGTAGGGGCTGAGTTTTCAATGCAGATATGTTAGAAAGGGAAAGAAGGGAAAGTTTTCCTTACATGAGGAAGGAGACTGTTGGTTCTGTTTTGTGTACTAGCTTTCCTTCAATCATTCAGGTGAGGTGAGAAATGACTTTGTGGTACACTCTGGAAGTTTGGACTCCATACCATAACACTACTCTTTTCAAAAGGGTGCCTGGCTCTTCCATGATAATTCTTAACATAGAAACAATAGAACTGCAGTAACCACTATGGGTGGAAGATCAAAGGGGCTTTCTTTAACTGTGCCATGAAGACCTTTATACTAACCAGTGGGGTGGGAAAATCCAAGGAGCTCCCCAAATAGCAGATTAACTTCCTGTTAGGTAAATGGTATTGAAGATGGGGGATAGATTTATTCCGATATCAATTAACATAGCAGTGCTTCTCACTTTTTCAGAGTAATATTAATTACTGATACATATGTATAAAGCAATTTAAAAATAAGAAAGCTATATATTGTGTATTTTATCTCCTTCAATATCACAAAAATCAATATCTCTTGATGAAGGGAGGATATGACTTCCACTCCTCTGTTTACAACTAAATACACTGATACTTGGTGATGTGAAATGATACAAAGTCATCTTCTGCCTTTCTCTGATTTTATGGTGTGAAAAAGTGACAGAACTTCACTGATCCTTTGTACTGAAAGAATAAGAGTATTTTTGTTTGTGCATGTGGTTTATTTTTAATGAATTTTAGTACTGATGTCAGTGTCTTGCATCTCTTATGTACTATTTCTACACAATAAACACTGAGCACTTTTATATGATCTAGACTAAGCATTACAGGCACAAAGATGAATAATTCATTATCTTATCTTCACTGTGTATACTTTCAAACTTGACCTTTGTATTTCATTAAATTTCAGTTAGATTTGTAATTATAAGTAAGTTTGCTCTCATCAAAGTGGAAAGCACATATATTAACAGAAACATAGGGTAAGTAAAACACTAATTAATGGAATCATGTAAAGGTGGTAATAAGGATTAGAAGAACACTAGCTTCACCTCAAAGGAAGGCAATAACATGAATATAATAAAAAGTCTTGGGCTTCCCTGGTGGCGCAGTGGTTGAGAGTCCGCCTGCCGATGTAGGGGACACGGGTTCGTGCCCCGGTCCGGGAAGATCCCACATGCCGCGGAGCGGCTGGGCCCGTGAGCCATGGCCGCTGAGCCTGCGCGTCCGGAGCCTGTGCTCCTCAATGGGAGAGGCCACAACAGTTAAGAGGCCCGTGGACCGCAAAAAAAAAAAAAAAAAAAAAAGTCTTGATGCTAGGCATAAGAACTTAGTATAACTTCAAAACTGCATCGTCTTTCAGAAAAAAAAAAGTTTTTAAAGGAATGTAAAGCAAAGGAAGATAATATTGGGAATGTCTTTTTAATTGAATGAGGCGCGTTTGATCCAAGTGTTTGAAAAATCCAAAATTTAAGTTAAATAAATAAAACCCCACAGTATTAAAGGAAAATAGATAAAAGTCAAGATTTATATATTTATAATTATATTTATAGTATCATTTTTGTTTTATATTTGAAAAGGAGACTATTATGATAGTCTATTTAGATAGTTAAGAGGGACTGCTACAGCTGATCAGGGCTTTCAGGAGGAAAAGAAGAGCAGATTAAATTAAGTAAAAATAAGACATGTAATCTATGTACCAGAAAATAGTTTTAATTAATTCAGTATGAGAAGGGTTGGCTTTTGTGTTAATACCAGCAAGAAATTAGTCTTCTTACATATTTTAAATATTAAACCTAATATTGGAGATTTGCAATAACAATGATAATAACAATAACAACAGTTTTAAAAAGCTTTTATTTATTGATCTTTTCTATATTCCAAACACTTACCTTCCTCTCTTTAGTTTCAGAAAACAAAACTTAAACATCTTAGAAGACTGTCCTAAGGGTAGCGAGAAGTTGGGTATTTCGTGTTGTGGAATATGAAGGTGTGGGCTGACTTTTCAATGCAGTGTGTTATAAAAATGAGCCTGGCTAAACTAAAAGCACATTCAGAAATATATAGGCTTGTCCTCCATATTTTGGATCCAAGTGTGAATACCAAAATAACATGCTTTACACAAGAGCCTGTTGAATTTACACTTCCAAACTCTCAAGTCTGACTTACTCAAAGCTGCAGTTGGGATTCTGATCTCTTGGTAGGTGGACCATATATTTATGCCAATTTCTCTGACTCATTCCTCTTTCTTAACCTGCTTTGACCAGGCTCATTTTTCACACAAGTGCCAGGCCGTCTCATATCTCATTAATCAAAACTATTTTCCAGTATATAGATTACACATCTTATTTTTGCTGTTATTTAATCTCTTACTTCTCTTAGTAGCAAGAAACTTTTTACCAACTATCACCTTTGTTCTAAGATTGTTTTTTCAGTACACACTGACAGCCTTAGCTGTTTAAGACATTCATTATCAACTCTGGCTGCAGTTAACAGACAGGGGCAACTAGAACTCAAGATTATGATCCACTAGCCCTGTGGGAATGTTTGGGAATCTGCATTTCTTTTTAAATCTTCATTGCGATTCCAGTGCACAGTTAGGTTAAGGAAGTCCTAGTTATTAATATTCCACAAGTAGCAACTTGGCAGCAATGTTCATTTGCAATTCAGTGGGATTTAACGTGTTCATTACTTTGTCACTTTCACAAGAGACAAGAATGCTGTACCAAAGTGAAGTTAATTAACTTATTAGAGGTTATAAAATGCTATACTAGGTTTTATCATTGGCCAGTCTAGTCCAGGCCTCTGACAGTGCAGTGGGCAATACAAATCATCACTGAGGAATTTTTGTTTAACTTAAAGCAGTTAATGATTCTTTCCTTTTCCCCTCTGGCCCAGTAGTTTGTGCTTTTTTCACAAAGACTATGGGAAAGAGGGAGGACCTGCTGGGTCTATGACCACCGTTCTGGTGCTTCTCCTGGGTAGGGGTGGGGTCTTTCCCTGGGGAGGCCCTGCAGGGTCCTGCTTGGTTTCATTTCTAAACATAGGGTACTGGTTACCTAATGGATGTTTTCGCCGAAAAAGATATAGTCAGATCAAAATATACCAAAAGACAGTTGCAAGATATGTATTACAGAGAACTCAGAGCCAGAACAAATAAACTATAATATATGAGCATGTGTACATTTTTAAGTGAAGTTCAAAATGTCTAACAAATATATAAAACTTTCCTCTGTATATAATTTCATTATTAAATTTTTACTTTTTAAAAATCATATTTAAAACTGTATTTGTCCTTAGAAGAAAAAAACTGTGTTCAATATGGTTGTTTATATAATAATGTTAGTTTGATTTTGAAAGCATCATCTTTTAGCTAGATTTAATGTGTTCTGTTGTAAAGAGAGTCTTGTTTGTTTCAGTCTAACAGAATGTGAGTCACTGGCCTCCTCCTATAGCACTCAGTTTTCTGATGAATGATAAATCTTTGTTTTTTCTTATTGTCAAAATAAGACTCCTTCTTTCCCCCTTTCTCTTCTCCTTTCTATAACTAAATACTGAGCCAAAAGACAAATTCATCTTCACCACTGAGATTTCCTGCATTCTCAGAAGGTGTAGAATATGGATGGGACACACCCGGCAGCCAGCTTACCCACCTGCAAACACATATTAACTTCTTACTGTTGTTTTCAGTAAGTTAAATGAACAGTTCTGGGTACCATACAAATAAAATTTATGGAAGCTCAATCAACCTTATTGAAAGCTATGTCTCATAATATTTGGATCTATTTAATTTTGGAAAAATACTCTTTTAAAAAGATCAGAGTAGCTTTCTGTAAGAAGTGTGTGTGTTCTCTCTGGGGTGATGAACGATAGAGTTTTGGTCACCTGATCTGAAAGTTCTTATTGTAGATATGTTTTTGTCATAATCAAATTTGAAATGTTGAAACATTTTATGATTTAATTAAACTAACCTGCTTAAGGTTATGTTAAAAACTACAACACAGTGGTGTAGCTTTTAGATACGATACTACACTAAGAAAGAGTTTACAGCAGTGTTTAAAACTTTTTGATGGTTCTAGCCTGCATGAAATGCTCAATTCAATTAGATTTTTATACTCTCTGTTTTCCTTTGGAGCAATGATCTTCTCTATAGAAGTCCTTGATCTATACTACTTTATTCTTGAATGCCAAGAGAAATTCATTTATTTATCAATTTAACCAATGCATACTTATTGAGTTCTTACAGCAATTTTCATCCAGTTCTAGTCCCTGGGGACTCAAATAAGATGCTGTCCTTGCCCTGAAAGCCTACTCTGAGATAAACAAGTAATTGGAATCAGGATGGTAGGTCTAATAATAGGACTATGAACAAGTCATTGAAGGGCAGCTGCTGGGGTTGCCATCTTTGGATCAGCATATTAAGAAGCTGCTGGGAAGAACAAAATCCCAAATTAACCTTAGTAGAGATACAGGAAAATTGGAAAATAGAGTCAAAGAAAATCTAGGTCTATTTACCAACATAGGGGTACCACGTATGTGCAAGAGGGGAGCCCCTTTCTGCCTCCTTTTACCCCTTTGTCTCTCTGGTCAGGCCTTCAAATTTCCGGTGTTCCTGAAAAGGTCCCAAAAAGCTAGTAAGAGGAAGGTGAAACATCTCTGTCTTCACTGTTTATTCTGCAGCTTTAGGAGAACAAGTAATGATTTAGTCTGTTGCAGAATAGAGATTCTGAGTCTTTTCAGTGCAATCTCCCACCCCTAACCCCATCTCCAATGCTTGCACCAACCTTTGGAAGAATAGAAAGGGACAGATAAACTCTTGTTAATAGGCAAGGTCCAACTAGGGAGCATCCTGGCTTTAGTCCTTCCCCACTCCTGATATCTAGACTCACCCCCTCAGAGGTGGGGACAGAATGGAAGATCCTGCACCAAACATTGATTTTAGAATGTTATAAGCAAAATTAATTTAATATAGGGCCTTTACATCATGGTAATAAATAATACTAAAAAAGAAGAGATACAAAGATGATTGACTAATGCACACAAAATATTTCATGTCTAATTTTGTCTTTATATTCTGAAATGATCATGGGACATTAATCATTTTAATAATATTCATTTTGATTGAGTACACTGCAAATTATAGCATTATTTTGCTAAGGATAAAAGTAAGCTTAGAATGAAAGAAAACATTTAAATAATAAAATAGTAGATAGTAATTATAATGCTAAAGGAATTAGATTAATTTGTCAATGTTGATTGATTTTGCAAAAGGAAAAATATATTTTCTGTTCATTCATAACTTTTTATTTAAATAACAGGTTTTGTTTTCTACTCTGCTACTTTCTTTTCTTCTCTTTATTTTGCATGGTATTTATTGGGTCCTGCAAAACAATATATATTTTACAGTCATTTAATAAAATAACTGTTCATTCTCCTAATACCCTTTTTCAATTAGGTTAATTGTTAACATGTTAACAACTTCCTCCCTCAAAAAAATGTAATCAGTTGGATTCATGTGGACATGTGTTGAAAGCTCAAGTATGGGCTGATGGAATGGTAGAAGCTGACTGATTCCTATTTTAAAGATAATATTAAGGAATATATATTTTTTAATTACCTGTGATATTTACTCAAAGATTCGACCTTTTTGTTATAGTCTTCTTTTCCA
Source organism: Delphinus delphis (assembly GCF_949987515.2). Taxonomy (NCBI): domain Eukaryota; kingdom Metazoa; phylum Chordata; class Mammalia; order Artiodactyla; family Delphinidae; genus Delphinus; species Delphinus delphis. The sequence continues at coordinate 128,600,902 of NC_082687.1, forward strand.
TGTCCAATGTGCATTCATGTACTAATTTTATGATTGGTGATGAAGATTATGGATGAGTTTACCACTTGAAGTATGAACTGGGGGTGAGGGGAGGGATAAATTGGGAGATTGAGACTGACATATACACACTACTATATATGAAATAGATAACTAATAAGAACCTGCTGTGTAGCACAGGGAATTCTACTCAATACTCTGTAATGGCCCATATGGGAAAAAAATCTTAAAGAAAAAAGAGTGGATATATGTATATGTATAAGTGATTCACTTTGCTTTACAGCAGAAACCAACACAACATTGTAAATTAACTGTACTCCAATACAAATTTAAAAACAAAAGAATAAACCAGGTGTTAAATGTCTAATGTTTTCTTGTTTGCTTTTATGAGTCTTTTTTCAGGTAAGCATCCTGTAAATAGTTTGGCATAGTCTGTGGAACACTTACATGTTTTCTTATTAGTGTCTTTTTTGTTTGAATTTTTGTCTGAGATAATTATAGAATTACATGGAGTTGAAAGAAATAATACAGAGAGATCCTATTGAAACCTTTACTAAGTTTACCCCAATGGTAAACTATTGCAAATATAGTTCAATGTTACAACCAGTATATTCACATTGATATAGTCATTACACAACATTTTCATCACTAAAAAGACCTCTCATTATATTGGAGTGATGTGTAAGTTGTATTGTGTTTTCTTTTTTGTTTTTAACCCCCTTTATCTAACTCTTCTACCCCTCATCCCCACCTCTGGCAACCACCAATCTCTTCTCTGCAGCTATGAGTTTGTTTTTTGATTTTTTTAAGATCACACATATAAGAAAGATTCTCTGCCTGACTTATTTAACTTAGCATAATTAACAAGTTAAAGTTATGGACTTAGCCCTTGAAGTCCATCCACACTGTCAAAAATAGCAAGATTTCATTCTTTTATATGGCTGAGTAATATTCCACTTTATATATATTACAATTTCCTTATCCATTCATCCAGAGATGGACACAGGTTTTTCCATATTTCCATATAATACCTAGAAGTAGTATTGGTGGACCATATGGTAGTTCTATTTTTATTTTTTAAGGAAACTCTACTGTTTTCCATAGTGGCTGCACCAATTTACATTCCCACCAGCAGTCCACAAGTGTTTTCTTTGCTCTAAATTCTCACCAACATGTGATTTTTATTTATTTTTTATTTTTTTATAATAGCCATTCTAACAGGTGTGAGGTGATATGTCACTATGGTTTTGATCAGCATTTCCCTGATTATTAAAGATGTTGAGTATCTTTCTCATACCTTTTGGCCATATGTATGCCTTCTTTGGAAAATGTTTATACAGATGTTTTAAAAATCACATTTTTGGATCACAGTTTTGGGGGTATTTTTGCTATTGAGTTGTATGAGTTCTTTATATATTTTGGATATTAGTACCTTATCATATATATGATATACAAATATTTTCTCCCATTCAGTAAGTTGCCTTTTCATTTTGTTGATGTTTTCCTTTGCTGTGCAGAAGCTTTTAAATTTGATGTAGTTTCACTTGCTTACTTTTGCTTTTGTTGCTTTCTCTTATGAAGTCAAATTAAAAAAATTATAACCAAGACCTATGTCAAGGAACTTACCACCTATGTTTTCTCCTAGGAGTTTCATGGTTTCAGGGGTTATGTTCAAGTCTCTATTTTGAGTAATTTTTGTGTACAGTGTAAGATAGTGGTCATGTTTCTTTCTTTTGTATGTGGCTGTTGAATTTTCCCCACACCATTTATTGAAGAGACTGTCCTTTCACAATTGCATATTTTTGGCTCCTTTTTCATAAATTAATTGACAAAATATATGTTGTTTTTATTTGCATTTCCCTGATGATATATGATGTGGAGCATCTTTCTATATGTTTATTTGCCATCAGTATGTCTTTTTGGTGAGGTGTCTGCTATGGTTTCTAGCCCATTTTTTAATTGGTTTGTTTTCCTATTGTTGAATTTTAGAATTCCTTGTATATTTTGGATAACAGTCCATTATTAGATATGTTTTTTGAAAATATTTTCTCATGGTTTGTGGCTTTTCATTCTCTTGACAGCATATTTCACAAAGTAAAATTTTTTATTTTAATGAAGTTCAGCTTATTAATTCTTCCTTTCATGAGTCATACCTTTAGTTTCAAATCCAAAAAGCCATTACCAAACCCAAAGTCATCTAAATTTTCTCCTACGTTATCTTCTGAAAGTCGTATATTTTTGGATTTTTCAATGAGGTCTCAGAACCATTTTAAATTAATTTCAAATGTGAAGGGTGTAAAATTTGTGTCTAGATTCACTATTTTTGCATGTGGTTGTCCATGCATTTTAACACTGTTTGTTGAGAAGACTATCTTTCGTTCATTTTAGTGTCTTTGCTCCTTGGTCAAGATCAGCTGACTATATTTATGTGGGCATATTTTTGTGCTGTATGTTCTATTCCATTGATCTATTTGTCTTTTTCTTTTTTGCTAATACCACACTCTCTTGATTACTTTAGCTTTACACTATGTCTTGAAGTCAGGTACGGTTAGTGTTCCAACTTTGTTTTCGTTCAATATTGTGTTACTATTCTGAGTCTTTTGTCTCTCCATATCTTTGTCTGGTCTTCACATTATAGTAATGCTGATCCTATAGAATGAGTTAGGAAGTATTTACACTGTCTAGTTTTATATTGGAAGTCACGTTAATACTATGGAACATGCATTTTTGTTTACTCTATTTTGAACATTTAATGGAAGCAAAGTGATTGTGGATATATTTTATAATTTAGTACCAACAAAGACTTTACAATGTTGATGTATTATTAACACTTCAGATAATTGGAAAGAAAGTGGTGAGAATAAAAATATATTTTTGTTATTAAAATCTTAAGTACAGAGGCAAAAATATATAATGGAACAAGACTCATCTAAGCCAATATAACCTGTGAAAAGGTCATGAACAATGCTATGTAACATTTCTCTTTTTCTTGAATAACAAAAATCACTAAAGACCAGGGATAAAAAGCAAAAAAATAAAATAAAATACAATGGAGAAAAGACAGTTTCTTTAAAAAGTGATACTGGGAAAATTGGACACCTTCATGTAAAAGAATGAAATTATAACATTTTCTTACACTATATACAAAAATAAACTCAAAGTGGAGTAAAGACTTACTGTAAGACCAACACCCATGAAGCTTCTGGAGGAAAACATAAACAGAACACTCTTTGACATAAATTCTAGCAATTTTTTTGGATCTGTCTCAAGGCAAAGGAAACAAAAGCAAAAATAAACAAATGAGACCTAATGAACCTTAAAAGTTTTTGCACAGCAAAAGAAAGCATGGACAAAATGAAAAGACAACCTACTGAATGGGAGAAAAAATATATCTATATTTTTTTCTGGTACGTGGTCCTGTCACTGTTGTGGCCTTTCCCGTTGCGGAGCACAGGCTCCGGACGCGCAGGCTCAGTGGCCATGGCTCACGGGCCCAGCCGCTCCGCAGTACGTGGGATCTTCCCAGACCAGGGCAGGAACCTGTGTCCCCTGCATCGGCAGGCGGACTCTCAACCACTGCACCACCAGGGAAGCCCGGGAGAAAATATTTTAAATGATATAAACTACAAGGGGTTAGTATGCAAAATGTATAAACAGCTCATACAAGTCAATTAAAAATAAAACCTGATTAAAAGATGGGCAGAAGACCTGAATAGATATTTATCCAAAGAAGACATACAGAGAGCCAACAGACACATGAAAAGATGAGCAACACTGCTAATCATCAGAAAAATGCATATCAAAACCGTAATGAGATATCACCTCATTCTTGTCAGAATGGCTGTCAACAAAAAGACCACAATTAACAAATGTTGGTGAAGATGTGAAGCAAAGGGAACCCTAGTGTAGTGTCAGTGAGAATACAAATTGATGAACCCGCTATGGAAAACTGTATGGAATTTCCTCAGAAAAGGAAAAAATAGAACTAAGTACAATATGATCCAACAATTCCATTCCTGAGTATATATCTGAAGAAAACAAAAACACTAATTCGAAAAGACACATGCACCCCAATGTTCATAGCAGCATTATTTACAATAGCCAAAATGTGGAAACAAACTGTGTCCATCAACAGATGAATTAATTAAAGAAGATGTGATAGACACACACACAAACACACACACACACATACACAATGGAATATTACTCAGCCATAAAATAATGAAATTCTCCTGTTTGCAGTGACATGGTTGGACCTAGAGAGTATTATGCCTAGTGAAATAAATCAGACAGAGAAAGACTAATAGTGTATGTTATCACTTATATGTGGAATATAAAAAATAAAACAAATAAATAAATATAAGAAAACAGAAGCAGAATCATAGGTATAGAGAAGAAACTAATGGTTACCAGGCTGGAGAGTGAAGGGGAGGAAGAAGCAACATAGGGGTAGGTGATTGAAAGGTTCAAACAATTATGTATAAAATAGATAAGCTACAAGTATATATCGTACAGCATAGGGAAATATAGCCATTACTTTAAAAAACTTTAAATGAAATATAATCTATAAAAATATTGAATCACTGTGTGTTCACCTGAAGCTAGTATACTATTGTAAATCAACTATATGTCAATACAAATAAATAAAATCATAATTGTTTCATTTGAAAGTCTTTATTAAATAATGTCATTTAATCATTAATGATGATAAAATTACGTATTTTTCTTTATTCACTTAGATATATATAACATATTTTAAATTGTAGCCTATACATATATGATATTGTATTTTTGAGGACTTAATTCATTTATAAATTAGACAAGATTTCACATATGTTAAAATTAGTAATCTTTGATATTCTTTATCAATAAGATCATATATAAAATCTGCTTATATTATGTGTCCCCTCAAATTTCCCTATATGTGCATATACTATATAATGTTATGATAACTGTACTATATATGCGATACTCAGGGTTTATTTGCATTTGAATCAAAATGGAACTTTTATTAAAGAATTATTAGGTGTAAGAATTAACTATACTAGAATGAGATTAAATCATACATTGATGTAAACACTAAAAAGAATAAGTAAAATTCATGCAGATGTTTCTAAACTTCTGTTTTTTGTGATTATACAAAATAACTTGAGTACTGTTTAAAATTAATGTAATTCCATACACTAGACTTAGACTGTTTTGAGCATATTGCTATCATTTTTCATGGTGTATAATTTGCAGATACACTTCAATAAAAATGATCTAATAGTTGTTAAATGCACATTATGCAATGTTCATTTAAAGACAAGCTTTTACTAAACTTGTCTTGATTTTCAAACAAAATTTTACTTCACAGTACATTAATTTCTATTATGTATTTTTGCACTTTGTCATTAACATACTTTCATTATTTTAATAAACAAAACTAAATATGGTATTAGATGTTTGGCTCTGTGCTTCAGTAACTTCACCAAATAGCTAGGAGACAAATGAATGTAGATGGCTATTGTTTTAATTATATTTATTTATTACAGTGTGTTTAAATTCTTATTTATTTTTGAATGATAGTGTATTTATATCTATAAATTGATTAATGAATTGTAATCGTAACCATGAAATAGTAGAATCTATAGCTGGCTAAATAATGTGTTTTCTTAGAAATTACTTAAAAGTCCAGATTCCAGGAGAATTGGAGAATTGGTTTGCCAAGGAGTCTTTCTATCATTAGCTGTTCTCAGTACTGGTATGGATGTTGGAAATGTAGCTAGCTATTAAATTAGCTGCATCACAAAATACGATTTCCAAATATACAGAATGTCTGCAAAACTGTTCCAAGCTTGAGGTGATATATACACTCTGATATTACTTCAGTAACAATAGTTGAAAAAGTTAACTTCCATTGATACTTAACTGTTTGCCTAATGTTCACTCTGGTTTTTTAAATTTTTTTTTTATTTTTATTTATTTATTTGTACTCTGTTTTTGACTAATAGAAATTTCCTACATTGGATAGCAATTAAAATACTATGTTAACTCTAGGATTTTAAAGTGTGAAGTTATGCAAGTTATAACATCATTTGATAATGGATATTGAAAAAATTTATATAACTAAAAATCATCTGTTGTTTTCTATTGTCATTTCATACTGCATAAAATTTAAATATTACTTAAGAAATTATCTTTATGGTCTCATTTTTGTTAAAAATATAAACAGGTATATTTAAGTTCTGATTTGCTTTGTTTTTATAATCCAGCAACTTATTTCTCTTGCAGTAAGTTATAGGAATGAATGGAAGATAAGTAGCTTTCATTCATATATGTATATACATATATATATATATATATATATATATATATATATATATATATATATACACGGTCTTATTCTGGCAGTGGGGGAAAGTAATACAGCTATTAATTGATTTATTAGTTAGAATGAAAATCTATTTATAATCTTATCATAATTTCTAATTGCTTTCTCATAGATTTCATAGAGTATTAGTGACATGTGAACTTTCTCATGTAGAAACTGAGATGTTAGTTGACTGTATACACAGATATAAAGAAGAGTGAGCCTTTCATCCTTAGAGATCAATTTGGAAAAAAAGAAAGTGAGTCTGATGCTACTCAAAATGTTTAAAAGTTATTCAAAAGGCAGTAAATGAGTCACCAATAAGTAGTAATTGGTAGTGAAAAAATAACTACGAAAGTTAGACTCTACTATTTTTTTTTCATTTCAAAGACAAGATGATTTTGATCATGTTACAATGAAGGGTCACATGATTAGAAGACAGTCCTTAGAAGCATGCATTACTTAAGTAATCTTGGTGTCAGCCATGCTGGATTGCCTCAATATGTGGTTCTGATAATGTTTAAATGACAGTTTTACTCATAAAAAAGCACACATCGTATCACTTAACTTATTCATCCATGCATTTTTTATGGAGATATAATGGACATATGACATTGTATTAGTGTAAGGTGTGCCACATAATGATTTGATATATGTATATATTATGAAATGATTACCACAATAAGTTTAGTTAACATCCATCACCTCACATAGTTACAATTTTTACTTGTGATGAGAACTTTCTAGATATACTGTCTTAACAACTTCGAATATAAAATATAGTACAGTTAGTTATAGTAACCATGCTGTACATTATATCCCCAGGATTTATTTTATCTTATAACTGTAATTTTATACTCTTTGATAAGCTTCACCTATTTTTCTCATCTCTTATCCCTTGCCTCTGACAACCACCAATCTGGTCTCTATATTTATGATTTTTTTTTTAGATTTTACATATGAGATCATACACAATGGGTCTTTACCTTTTTGACTTATTTCATTTAGCATAATGCCCTCAAGATACATCCTTGTTGTAATGAACTATCATGCATTTATATATATATATATATATATATATATATATATATATATATATACACACACATATATATATGTTGATATTTGAACAAACTAAATTACAGCTAAATTTTTTAGTTTTTTGAAATATAGCCAATTAACAATACTTTGATACAAAAATCATGGTTGATCCCATGATCTATGTATAGATAACTTTAAAGATTTTTCTGTTATCTGCTAGTTTTGGAAACACCCTTGCTCCTGTAGTATCTTTGTCAATGGGTTTCTTTGTTCCCCCCAGCTTTATTGAGATATAATGGACATAAAATCTTGTGTAAGTGTACGGTGTGCAAAGTGTTTGATTTGATACCTTTACATATTGTGTAATAATTACTACCATGGTGTTAGCTAATACCTGCATCCTCTCATATAATTTCATTTCTTTTTCTGGTGTGGACATTTAAGATGTACTCTCCTAGCAGCATTTAAATATATAATACAGTATTATTAGCTATAATCACCATGCTATACATTAGTTTCCCAGAACTTGCTTATCTTATAACTGAAAGCTTGTACTCTTTGACTAAATCTCCCATTTCCCCTACCCACAAGCCCCTGGAAACCACCATTCTAGTCTCTGTTTCTATGAGTTTGGATTCCACACATATTCCTGATATCATATGGTATTTGTCCTTGTCTGATCTATTTCACTGAGCACAATGCCTTCAAGGACCATGTATACTGTCAGAAATAGCAAAATGACCTTATTTTTCATGGCCAAATAATATTCCATTGTGTGTGTGTGTGTGTGTGTGTGTGTGTGTGTGTGTACTTTGTCCATATATGGCACCTATATACCACTTATTGTTTATCCATTCATCCTTCGGAGGACAGAAGCTTAGGTGTTTTTATAATGCTACAGTGGACACAGAAATGCAGATATCTCTTCAAGATACTGTTTCCATTTCCTTTGGATTCATACCCAGAAGTAGGATTGCTGGACCATATGGTAGTTCTATTTTTATTTTTTTGAGGAACTTCCATACTATTTTCCATAGTGGCTGCACTAATTTACATTCCCACTAACAGAGCACATCCTCACCAACACTTGTTATCTCTTGTCTTCTTGATGATAGCAATTCTAAAAGGTGTGAGGTGATATCTCGTTGTAGTTTTGATTTGCATTTCCCTGATGTTTAGTGATGTTGAGCATCTTTTCATGTACCTGTTGGCCATCTGTATATCTTCACTGGAAGAATGTCAATTCTGTTCCTCTATCCAATTTTAATTAGATGGGGTTTTTTTTCTTATATTGAAGTATATGATTTCTTTATAAACTTTGGATATTAAACCCTTATTAGATAGATGATTTGCAAATATTTTCTACCATTTTGCAGGTTGCCTTATCATTATCTTGGTGGTTTCATTTGCTGCACAACCTTCATGAGTTTCTAATTCCCAGTCTTACCTTTGTTCTGTTCTCACGCCAGTTCTTACACTTTTTTTCTTTGAATAGAGTGCTAAATGACTTTGCTCTGAGTAATTCCTTCAATGTTTTTAATGTTCCTCCAGTTTCAGAACAACAATAAATTCACTACAATAATTGAATACTCACCAAGAAGAAGTTGGATCATAGGGAGAAAAAAGATTTAATTTAGATTTTAATTTAGATAAGATATTGATAATTTTCCCAGGCTCTGGGTTACATGAACATTATTTTGAGAGGAAAGAAATCCTTCATTAATTTCCAAAGAGATAAACAAACATCACAGATATTCAAACTGCTTTCAAAAAAAATTATATGCTCTTCTTTTCTAAAAATACTCCAGCTGAAAAATGCATTAACTCTGTACAATGTACAAAGCATAGAAATACAAGACCAGAACAAATGAAAATGTTTTTTTGCAAATTTGCATACACCAGATTAGGTAATATAGAATACAATAAAGATCAAATATCAGATAATTTAATTGTATGGGAGGTAGTTGTAGCGATAAATAGGAAAAGAAAGAGACGCCCTTTAACTTAAAATCTTCAGTCAGGAAATCAAATAAGGAAGAGTATTCTTCCTCCTTTTCTTCCTTTCTACCTTTCCCTCTTCTCTCTCTCTCTCTCCCTGTCTTTCCACAGGACTGTAAATTTTCTTCCTTTTTCTCCCACCCAAATTTATGTTACAGATGAAAAGTCGTTTTGAAAAAATTTGTAGACAGTTATAAAGATTAGCATCTACTGAGTTTCCAATCTTCTCAGGGCCTTCCCCTCCTTAGAATCATTTTAAGATACCCTCTATATTTTTTTCATTTTCCTACCCCATCATATCTCCCAAATTATAAACATATCAAAATCTAAGTCGATAATTAGAATAGAAATGTATTAAATGTAGGAAGCTTGATATTACACAATTTGATGAATGTCTTGAGGAAAAATATATTAAAGGAAAAATTAATGCCTATATATTAGTATTTCATAGAGTAATATTTCAATATGCATTTGTTTACTATTGTATTTTAGTGTACTTATATATGGATATTAGATTTAAGAATGGGGAAATTACAAGTTGTCCTAGATTTAATTGATCTAATAAATACACTTGAAGTTCAAAGGCAGTTACAAGAATTAAGTTATCCAGTATTTAATTAGAGGACAACTAGACAAACTGTGTGAACTGTTATAAATATCTATGGCTATTAAAATTACCACATTAATAAAACATTAATAAAATTTAACATACTATTTAGGGATACCACAAAAATAGTAATTATCTTTTTCATGTCAAGAAATGTTTCTAGAACAGCATTAATTCTGTGGGACACAAGGAGTTATACCAGAAATCTATGACAACAGACCTATAATAGCAGATATATATAACAATGGATATAGTTGCTTAAACTAACACTGTTGTACTCACTATAAAAGAGAAATTGGTGAGAATAAAGTTTATCTGAAAAAATGTTCATAGCAGACAATATTTTAAATATTTGATTGCAGTCATTGTAATGTGTCTCATTAAGACTAACTGGTATCTCTAATTTGGTCATTATTTAGTTTCCTTGTATAGCCTCTGTAAATATTCCTTCTCCAATACACCTAAATCTGGAAAACAGAAGCCTAACTAAAAAGGACTTAAATTATTAAAAAAGATAGTAGGAATTCATATGAGAAAACATTCAAATGATTAAGGAGCATCAAATAAGGTTCTTCCTGCCCCTTTCACTTTCAGTTTAGAAGAGAAATTAGCCATATGAAATAACATTTTCATAGGTTCTGGGGTTTAAGGCATGGACATATTTGTGGAGAGGCATTATTCTGACTACTATGCATGGTATTCAGAATGTGTCACAATAACTTAGCGTAATTTCTGGACTTGTTTTCCTCCTTTGTATAATTTACTTCGCTGTCTAAACTTCTCAACAGTCTGGGAATTCTCTCATGACTTCTAATATCCTCTATTCTCTGAATTGAATGAAAATTTTTGATAGTGCAACTCCCCTTTAACTCAAGGCCAAGTAGATATCAGCTCTAAAACGATGTTAAATTATCTGTGGGCTCTACTTTAACTTGTGGCTTTAGTTCTAACCACCTGCAAATTCCTAAAATTCCAGAGGAGATAGTTTAGAAAACAAACAATAATCATATGTAAAAGTTTTAAATGTATTAAAAATTTCAACATGAAGGTTCAATACAACATTAGAGGGATAAAAGAAGTAAAACATGCTTTTGGCTCCAAATAAAAGTAAGAAAATGAATCAGAAGACTGATAGAACTTTGTATTTTTTAGTTATTTTATAGTTTAATCTGACAAAAGAAAGCCAGGATTATTTCTATTTAACTTGCTCTTTTTGTCAAAATTCTTAGTATTATGCACAGGTATATGATCAAAAATACCTCATACCAAGAAAAGAAATAAAATTTTAAATGCAAAAAAGCTTCTACATTTGAAATTAAAATTAAGAGAATTATTACCTCTTCATTTTTCTTTCTAGTGACAACAAAAAGAAGGCAAAGGAGTTGATGATGTTCAAAGAAAAGTAAAATGAAATTCAATCGAATATAAATAATAGTAGTAGATCTCTCTTATATTTACAACCCTTTGACTTCTGCCCAAAGTACTCAGACTGTTTATTAATAGATGAAAATGTTTTATAACGTGTTTAGTGCGGAGATTGCTCTCATCTGACTAAAAACAAGAGCTGTAAACTTATCTCTTTCTTCTATGAACTGACTACTCTGCAGGAAGTAATGTTATGCACTTGTAAACTATTTTTTAAAACTGTTTGCCACTTCTAGGGTTTGAAAATAGGATTATTCTGTTTTTTTTTTTTTTTTGCCGTACGCGGGCCTCTCACTGTTGTGGCCTCTCCTGTTGCGGAGCACAGGTTCCAGACACGCAGGCTCAGCGGCCATGGCTCACGGGCCCAGCCGCTCCGCGGCACGTGGGATCTTCCCAGACCGGGGCACGAACCCGTGTCCCCTGCATCGGCAGGCGGACTCTCAACCAGGATTACTCTTGTCTTTCTTTTATATAATAGGGCTTCACATCTGCTTTTCCATCATAGAAAATCTAGATTTCTGAGTACCAAGATGCATTCTTACTTATACTCTTTCCTATGGTGTATTAAATACTGTGTTCCCGCAATTGGGTTTAAGCTTTAAAATCCTGATTTCTCAATACCAACAGGATAGAGTCATTAAATTTAATCCCACTACCCCATCACAAGCACCAAACCCTATCTCCATTTTTATCACCCTTTCAAGTTTCTAAACTCAAACCATAAATAACTTTTCACCTCTCTCTGATCATTTGGAAATTTTCAAAATTGTGTGCCTTTCTCCATAATATTTATTCCGCCCTAAGGTACTTTTCTTCTAGCTTCCTATGTGAAATTTTTTTAATATAATATTCTTTTAACAGCCTTCCTAACCATGATTTCACATTATTCAAGGAAGTATGGAATAGTAGAAAAATGATGGGTTGGTTTCAGATTCAACTGAATTAGTTTGAGATCTAGTTTGAGCCTGCTGCTCTGTAGCTATACGACTTTGGGAAGGTTATAAAACATACCCTAGGAATCATATCTTTTCATTATTATTATAATAAATTATAAAGAGTTTTTATAAGTTTTTCTCAAGTAAGATATACAACACTTGGCTCTATGTTTGACTTGATAACAAAGAAATATCTTCTTTTTGTACTTTGTAGGAGTGGTTTTGGGAATATAAAGAGATAAAACTTTGGACATCCTGGAACAGATAATGCTCGTAAAGGTTAGCTGCTTTTTTGCCTTAACATTACATAAATAGAAATCGGAGTTATTTTTTTCACAGCTCATTACAAATTTGTCTAGACTGCAATTTTCTATAATCAACATTCCTCTTCCCCTACTTAATGTCCTAGCAACAAGACCAACACCACCACCTGCTCTTCTGTTCACTCAGACACCCTTCTTCATATGATTTAACAAACATCACCCTAAGCCATAGATACATATTCTATATAAAATTGTAGGGAATAAAAAGGAGATGAAAATAAATTGTTAGAGGTGATGAAAGAGAAAAGGATAATAATTCCAATGATGATGATGTGCAAGAGAAACAGAGAGAACAGAGAGTGAGAGTACACTAGAGAGAGGATGTACTTGAGAGAGAGAGATCAAAGTATAGAAAGCTACTTGAGACAGACCTTAAATTGATCATGAATTCATGAGCATTTACAATTTTCTTCTTCCATTTTTTTCTGCACCCATTTAAATTCCCTCAAAACCTCAAATATTAGGTGTTATTTGTCTTTCTTGTGGGATAATCCAAAACCTTATCTTGAGTGGTCTGAACTTTGTTGGTCTTGTCTGTATAGGATTACAATCATTTGACCATTTTTGCTGTGTCCCAGAGTACTACCAGGGCTCCATATATACTCCTTACTTTCCCAATCTGGGCAACATTATTTCATCTTAATATTAATACTAAAACTAATAGTAAGCATCATGTATCATATATTATGTACCAGGTACTTTTCAAAAAGCTTGGCAAATTTAACTATCAATATCTCACCAATTTTACAGGCGAGAAAATTAAGACCCAGATGCTGAGTAACTTTGCCCATGGTTATTTATCTGAAATTTGAGCCAATGCAATTTGACTCCAGAATTCATGCTGTTAACCACTTCCTTTTATTCTGCTTTGTCACCTGAGACTCGAACACAGTAGGCAACATTTTAACTCTTTGTTTTGCCTACTGGTTCACTCCTATGTCCAAAATGGACAGATCTATTGTATCACCTTTTAGAAATATTTCCCCCAGAGAATAGTAACACTTTTTAGAGAGAAGATCTCAAAGTCACTGGGATGAAGAACAAACTATTTTGTAAGAAAATCACTTTTACATACTTGTCCTTGGATCCTTAGATCTTGACTATGGAAGAAATAATACCTTATAAATGTCACTGCTAAAGAATATACTGCATCATAAAGGCCCATCTTCCAGTACCCCAAGGAGGTGGTCCCAGCCAACATGGAAAGTGTCTTCAATAAACCATTTTGTCATTCTACTGGGCTAGCTGCTTAGAAGATGAACAGGAGATGTATCATTACTATTATGTACCAGACACACGTGTCAATGTAATTGAAGCCTGTGAATAAGAAGCAAAATATATGAGATAGCTTTAGTGTTAATATAAAACTTGGTAAAAACGTTTTTGGGGGCTGATCAAAGTATGTTGTCTAAGGAAATGATACTAGTACCCCAAAATGGTGTTATTCCAGTGACGGCAAATTGCTATCCCTTGCCATGATGAACACAGTTTGGAAAAATCCACCTTTCTCCTGGTGACTGGCTTTTCTTGGGTACAGCACCATATTGGGAGCTCAGTGTTGGTTTCCACTGCTGGCAGATTGGGTAATTTTATGTATCAATTTATCTGTGTCTTTTGATTAAAAGGCATCCATGGTTTTGAGATCATGATAACCTTCATCATTGCCATTATGGCCACATCGTTTCAGAGGTGGTTGACAAGCACTTGGATTGCTCATTGATATCCGTTAAATAAGTCATATTGTTTACTTGATGATGGAGAGCCTTACCAGCAGTGGGTGTCCTCAGTAAACATGACACAGGACACAAACTGTCTCAGATTCTCGGTCCACTTTGAGAATCCATTCTTACACTTTCCCTGTAACCAGTATTGTTTCCTGATAAATTCATAACCTGAAAATATGTTCAGCAAGGCTCTAACCTATTTCTTATCTTTATCAGGGAAAACAGCTATCCTGGTGAACATACTCAGAGTATTTACTAGTAGAAAGATAACAGGGAGTTCTTATCTACTGGATGCATTTGGCAGAATATGCCTAATCTGTCTAGGAAACTTATAAATAAACCTGAAATTTATGGATGTGGACAATATTACTTGCTGGAGACTATCAGGTAGGTTTTCTAATGGGGGATATGATTGAATTGTGCCACAACAGAAATTTTCTTTCTCTTTAAGCTATATTCCACATTCACTGCTTAAAGATTATATGTAAATCCAAACTAAAATACGTCCCAAGCAAGAGAGAAGATACATGCAGTTGAATTGATGTTTTTGGACCTCTTCAAAAGATGAATGTTTAGTTTATGTTCTGCTCTTGCCTGTATTCTTTGAATTACTAGTAATTCAAATATATATATATATAATTTAAAAGAAAATATGTCCAGTTCTTTCCCTCTGTGAGTGTGAAGAAATAAGTGAAGATTTTTAACATGTCTTAGATAGGAAAAGAATGGAAAATATATATTTCACAGACACCAATAGCTAGAGTATCTGAGTTATTATCTAGTTCCACTTTGCTCTTTTCACAGATGATAAAACATAGTCTCGGGGCTTCCCTGGTGGCGCAGTGGTTGGGAGTCTGCCTGCCAATGCAGGGGACACGGGTTCGAGCCCTGGTCTGGGAAGATCCCACATGCCGCGGAGCAACTAGGTCCGTGAGGCACAACTCCTGAGCCTGCGTGTCTGGAGCCTGTGCTCCGCAAAAAGAGAGGCCGCGATAGTGAGAAGCCCGCGCACCGCGATGAAGAGTGGTCCCCGCTTGCCGCAACTAGAGAAAGCCCTCGCACAGAAACGAAGATGCAACACAGCAAAAATTAATTAATTAATTAATAAACTCCTACCCCCCCAACATCTAAAAATAATAATAAAGAAATAAAAAAATAGTTGGGTGGGAAGATATCACTCATTTAAAAAAAAATACATAGTCTCAATAACTTATCTTGCCTCAAGTCACCCTACTAGTTAGTTGTTGATTTTAGATCAATACGCTGCTCAACTCTCAAGCCAGTGATCATTTTCCCATATGGCTTTTTTTAATGTAATTTTTTCTGAAAGAGGTCATAATCAGTAGACATCAAATGGAATGACATCCGGGGTGTAAAACAATCAGTATAGTTTGGAATCCAGATGTTCTTTAGATAACAAAGCAAGTAAAAGTTTGTGACTCCAGAGTGTATGTTGCCTTCCTTGCTGTATTGGCATATCTTGGAATTAGGCTATTTTATACTTTATAATTTTTTTCACACTCAAAAAAAATGTTATCAGACAAACTTTATGGAAAAGATGATCCAGTGAAAACAGATAGAATGACACTTGTTGCTTTTCCTCAAAGTAGACCAAAATCCCTGGAAAATAATAAAATATTGAAATGTAATCACTGATGTAATGGAGACAAAATTATGTGTTTGTAAACAACATAAACTACAACATATTTTTGGATTGATTAGAACACATCTCAAGAGTTTCTGTGGGTGATTAAAAAGGGCATTGGAATCTCTATAAATATGCAGCCCCCAGTTGTGTGGAATTTATTTCTGTTTCTTTCAGTTTAGAAATAGTTTATTAAAATGTGTAATGCATAAATAGATTTTTTCCCCCTTAGTTCCACGTAAAAGGTTTTAGAGTTATCTGGTTCAGTTTATCTTTTACATACTTTTTTTCAAGATTAATTTCACATTAATTAAGATTATAATATATCTGTTTGTCAATCTGCATCTGCATCTCGATTGCATTTCTTAAGCAGAGTCTGGAATGACTGTGTTACTGAGTCCATTGAGATATGGAGGTTGGTGGTTCAATTTTAAATAACGTAAAAGTGCATTTCACATATATAGGATTAATTATTTAATTAGAACAATTCATGTCAGTGTTCATTTTTCCCATTCATTACAAATAATTAACAGTTGGCTGTCTTGATTTATTATTAATCCAAAATCATGCTTTCAAAATCCACATGGAAAGACTAATGCATGCTTCAACACAGTAGATATTAATCTGCAATTCCTTCTCGTATATTTGCACCATAAATATTTCATGAAAGCACTTAAAGGAAGATAGGAACAATCCTTCTGTGTCCAGGGCAAGATTGCTCTTCTCAGATAATACTACTACATACGGTATTTATTGGCTTTTATACAGATCAGGAAGGTTGCTGACAAAATGTTGTTATTCTGACTGAATAACCTCAACTGCAACTGAATATATAATGACTGCTTGAGCACGTGTGACAACATTCTTTGGAAAACACAATGTTGAAAGCATTAGGAGAATTTCATTTTTAAGCGGAAATGCCTATCTCGTTTTGCTTATATTTTCAGGTAATATACAAATATTGAAAGTTAGTGTATGGCTTATATTAAAAAGTGTACCTACCAGAATCTAAAGGAGTCTATTTGTATAGATTTATAGTGAAGTATTATATTTTTCACATAAGACTTTCTTTTCATCTGATTAACTTTATTTCATTCTTATACTATATTAAGTATATTTACACTAGATATTTTAATAGAATTTATTTTCAGAGCAGTTTTAGGTTCACAGAAAAAACTGAGTGAAAGCAGAGACTTCTGCATGTAGCTCCTGCCCTCATATACGTAGAGCCTTCCCCACAATTAACATCCCCACCAGAGTGGTACATTTGTGGCAGGTAATGACTCTACATTGATAAACCATTATCACCCAAAGTGCATAGTTTAACATTAGGGTTCACACTTAGTGTGATATATCCCATGGGTTTGGACAAATATTTATACAGTTTTCATCATAAGAATCAACACTGTGACTATATACGTATGCCTAAGTGAATGTCTTACACGTAGTAGCAATGCATGATGATTATAATCTTTAATAGAGTAGTATTTCACACTGGTAATGATCTGTTCAAATTTGCTAAGTGAAACATTTTGACTCTGTATTTTTATTAAACAATGTGGAAATAGAGATAAATCCAATGACCATATAAAAATTGCCTATATTTCTCATATAATATAAAAGGTAACTTTTAAATAATTGAGTTTATCGAACTATTTCCATTTTTGTCATAATTAAGTTAACTAATCTTATTCTTTAACGTTTTTCAAAGCACTTTTTTGTTTTGTCCAAGAAAATGGACTGAGTTCTGGAAAAATTACATGAAGCCTTATACATAAAGAAAAACTTAATGAAGATTTTGAAGGCAAAATAATCATACTCTTAGAGTATATTGCAACCATGAGTTGTAAAATGTTTTTTATTATCTCAATGGTGATAATTTTCCCCAGAGTCTCTCACATATATTAAAGATATTTCAAATTGAAGAAAATATCCCTGAATGTATATTGTTGTGATATAATAAACATGTTTAAAAATTATAGGTTAAATAATCCACTTTGCAAAAGTTGTGATAGAAATGCTTTTGAAATGTACAATAATCAAATTGTTTGGGTTTCACATATTATTGAAAGAAAATCTCTTATAAAAACTTAATTGCAGTTTTCTATAAAAACTTCAAAGATGAAATTTAGAAAAGAACTTTGGAAAGCAAAGTAACAGTACTATAATTAGCGATACCGGTGCATTAAAAAAACACCCTGTTTTAGTCCCTTTTAAATTAAAAATTAAAAGGAGATTTACATTAAGCATAATATTAGCAAAAAGTTATTCACCTTGATGAAGGAAAATGTAAAGAATATGATAGTCAAAAGGCCATTGCCCTGCTGAATTAAATTTAGTGAGAATCAGGTGCCACCTCCCTCTCTGCAGGGCTTGCTTCTCCCAACTGGAATAAGAAGAGGCGTGGAAGGGGGAGGTGGCCTCTTGGCGAGTATTGTGTAGAGAAGCTCTCTCCTCACCTGCCCGTGTGTTGGGGGGTGTGGCTAGGAGGCATGTGTCCCTTTCCTGAATCCCAAGGAAGAGGTTCCAGGGTGCCCGAACTCTCTGCCCTACACTACATTTTGAGCTCAGGAACTTCTCTTCTGAGAGTTGCTGATGCTCTGAGATGTTGGAGAAAGGGGCAGGAGAACAAAGACAGCTCCAAGGAACACCAGGAAAGTCACCTGAATCTCCTTTACCTGGCGTGGCAAAGCTGTGCACTTTTTCGTCTTTTAGGTGATGGGGACATTTCTTGGACAGTCTTATTTAAAGATTTGAATTGAAATTTGGTACATTCACTGTTGATCTTTCAGCTTTCATCATTGACATCATTGACAGAATTTTTTTTTATAATAGTGTAGCACATCCTGCATAGATATCCTAACTCTCACAATAGGATATCAAGTACTTGGCCCTATTCAATTGTTCTCAAACTTAGAGACATTCGCAAAATTCTAGCAAAAAGCTGATAACACACATGTAACATCTCATTACAAAGTTCTAAATGCATCTTTTCTCCAAAATTACTATGATGACAGCATCGATTAAAGGAATCACTGAAATGAATAGACTGCACTACATACGTGAAAAACCATATTTAATAAATGTGTCTAATAAAACGTATATCTTCCATTTAGTTTACCTAACACTAAGAATTTTTAAATGTAAATTCTATTAATGTTTGTGACCTGTAGTCAGGCTGCATTACTTAATCATTTAAAATTCCTTATGTAAATTTTTAACCTATATAAAGTTTTCCATATGACATCAATCTAAGCAGTTTCCCTTTTTGAAATGTACTCTTCAAAATGATTTTTTAATTAATTTAAAGATATCACAACACTCTCATGACATCAGATTCAGTAACTGAATTTTAAAATATTTTTTTCCCTGAACAGCCCTATTTTTTGGAGAAAGTGATTGCTAAAAAGCCTGTAAAAACAATTCTAATTAACAAGTATAAGTATTTATTTTGAGAAAATGAGTGCCTAATATTAGCCATTTTAGAGGTAGTTATCATGTGGTCCCATCATTTTTATACTGTATAATTTTTGATGAATGACCAGAAAATGACATTGTGGTAACACTTTTGTGAAAGTAGGCTTTTTAAAATAATGATTTGTGGCAACTGTGCTCTCCAAAGAATTTGAGGAATAATTCAAAGTAATCAAAAATATTCTATGTATAAATTTCTTTTAATTTTTTAAGTTTCTCAAATTTAAAAACTAGAAATTCAAAATAGTTCTGTAATTTCACTCATTCTTTAAAAATTAAACATTAAAATTTAGATAAAGAAATATTTGGGCAATCAATGTAGCAAGAGTGTAAATCTAAACCCCAAGTAATTTAAAGAAGTAAACAGTTTATATAAGCCATTTTAAATTTTATTTCATATTCTGTCACATTTTTAACACAGAAAATTATATATATACACTTACTTGTATGTGTATATATATATAAACATATATTTATATTTTATGATTGCTAAAGCCTTATTAATAACCAAAGAAAAAATATATTTCTTTAAACATTTCATGAATTAATGAAATTATAAACACCAAATCTAATCAAGGTTTATTCACTTCACAGTCTGCTGCATTTCTACACTCCTTTTTGAAGAAAGATAAAGATAATGAGTTTCATAGTGAAATGGGTATTCAATGGGGGACTAACCTAGTCTGTCACTATTAGAAAAAGGGATTATATTTTGCAAATATATTGATTTTCACAACTGTTATCTCATGATAGGTATATGTAATCAGTCAACTCATGTTAACTGAGTCACTAGAGCATAAATTAAACATGAATTTAAACTTTGAGTTTAAAATAATAACTGGGAAATATTTAAAATACATATTATCGTACCTTATTTTCTTCAGTAATAAAATTATACAAAAAAACTAGTTTGGGTAAGAACACAAACAAAAATAATAATATAGACATAACCAATGATTTTAGTGAGGACATTCTATGCAAAGGTAAGGATTATGTTACAGTCATCTGGTTGATTATAAACCAGTCTTAACATTTAATATTAAATATTGATACATCTAAAAATTGAGACTGATAACATTTCCTGAGAAGCAAATTATTGTCATAGCAGTTCTTAAAATTATATAAAAATCTTGTCACACAAAATTTAGTATTGCTATTGATGCCACGTTCCAATGAATTTTATTCAACCACTGTTTTTACGGTGCCACTTTTTTCAGTTCACACTTGAGTTTTTTCAGTTTTGGTCATTTGTCCCTCAGGAGACAGAGTGTTAGAAGTTTAGAAGTTGTTCTTCATTTTATTCTTTCCCTGAAATGTTTTGGCTCTAGAAAGATTTTCCCAGTGGTCTTTGTTGAATAAGATGTATTTTTAAAGTTCATTAACAGTCCTTAATGTTTACTGTGATAAACATTTCATAATTGACAGCAGCATGGTTAAATTAATAGGTCTCATATATCTATTTATTGACCTCTTTCTATACTTCATTTTTAAATTTCTTTTCCCTATAACACATATTCCCAGTTTATTCTCTTAATCATTGTTTTCTATCTTCAAAGTGGATTTTTTTCCTCTTCATAGTGATCTATGAATTAGACATACTTTTTTCTAGTAGATTCTGATAAATATATTTAGAACAAAGCTGAATATTTGCTGACCTCTGGTGATTTCTTTGATCCAGATGATGAACTAATTATTCAATGCCTTGCCCTTAGGCACAAAACTTAAAAAGTTAATTCATACTTTCAACAGATATTTAACAATGCTATTCTCCATACCAGGTTTGTGGAGCTATAATGAAAAAAGTCTTATTTGTCTTCAAGGAATAAAAAAAATTGGAAGATGAATTTTAATATATATATATATATATCTGAGGTTATCAAATTATATGTGTATGGTTTGCCCTTGTGATTAAATTTATAATTACCAGTAAGTTAATTAATAATTGAAATATATATATATATTCAACAGGTTAATTCATTGGTCAATTAGTCTCCTCTATTTTTTTTTTTTTTGCGGTACGCGGGCCTCTCACTGTTGTGGCCTCTCCCATTGCGGAGCACAGGCTCCAGACACACAGGCTCAGTGACCATGGCTCACGGGCCCAGCTGCTCCGTGGCATGTGGGATCTTCCCGGATCGGGGCACGAACCCGTGTCCCCTGCATTGGCAGGTGGACTCTCAACCACTGCGCCACCAGGAAAGCCTAGTCTCCTCTTTTTACTGTTGATAGTATTTCAAATTTTAAAATATTCATGCTTTGTTACTCAGAATCAGTTATTTATTTTTCTTTAAATGTAGTTAAGATTTAACCTTTTCAAATGTTTCTTCTAAAACTAAAGGCTTTAATTGTACAATTTTCTTATTCACTATTCCCTCACTTTTCCTGTGAAAAAAATAGAATAATTGGTGTAAAAAAAGTAGTATTCTGGGACTGTAAAATATACAACAAATAAGTTTTCTGAATCCTTATGTTTAATCATAGGCAAAGCAATTACTTCTCACCCCATGAGTAACATCTTATGCTAATAGCTAATAACAGTTTATGCCTAATAGCTACCATACTCTTCATAGGTGGAAGAAAAGTCACTATGGCTCTCTATTGCAGAATTAAAGAAACAAGTAAAGAAATAAACAAACTTATTTTTGCCAATTTATTAATGACTGATAGTTCTGATGTATTAGAAACACTAAAGAGCATTTTTTTACAAATTAAATTATTTGAAATTTTAAAAAATTATTGGAAAATCATAAAATTTGGACAAGATATATATAGAAATAAAATAACTTCATTTTTCTTGAAAATATCTTCATAGATTCATGAAGTTGTGGAATTGGGGAAGACTAAATGGTTATCCTCTCCTGGTTTCAAAGAAGTAAGTTTTGGAATACTCTCATACATAATGTTGTCCATGTTCTCTTTCTGCCCTTACCCCTGCTTCAATTCAGAAAAAAAAAAAAAAAGAAAATCCTCCCTTGGTAGACACATTAAACATTTATCACCTTGACAATAAAATTAAATAGTTTCTCTCTTTTTTTTTTGGTTTGTTCTTAAGTGGACAAGGGGAGAAAACTCAGTATTCTTCTTCAGTAATTTGCTGAGTAGAAAACATGTAAATAGTACCGATAAATTTTACTTTTAAAATCCATGTACAGATATAAAATGGACAGAAATATATACATGTGCATAAATAATGTGCCTGCATCTGTTTCAAATAATGTATTTGGCATTTTAAGCTTTAGTATTTCAATATATAAGAGCCCAGGTAAGATAAGTCAAGGTCATGGCTTGAGCTGTGAGCTAACAAAGTAGTTTCCCTTAGTTTATTAGCCAGGAACTACTCTGTAGATGACACTGGGTTCACAACACAAATAAGAAGAATACTTATTTCAGCATCCAAATTCAAGGTGCATGTGTTTAATGTTAATGATAATAAACGAATAATACAATCATGGATTAAAATGTCAAGAAATTCTGATATATAATGGTGCCCTGAATTAATTAGTTCTTTCTTATTTTAAATAGGTATTGAGGCTAACTCTACTGTCTCATTGTCACCATTTTCTCACCTAAAGAATGAGATAGGCCCTTTGGCTGCTATCAAATGCAACTAAACAGAATTTGTTCTGCTTTGCATGAAACATAGTGATATTCCCTTAAATATTACAAAGGAGTACAGATGGTGAAACCTTAAAGGAGGCATCATGTTGAACTCTGGACACATCTTCAGAGCATTTTCCCCTAATTTACTTTCAGTTTATAGTAGGACAAACATGTATTTTGTGAATAAACATTTTTCTTATGGACTGAAAGAAAACCTATTTAATTAATAATATATTTAAATATTAATAGAAATTTAATATACACGATCCTCCTAGACTGCAGACTCCTTTCAGATATTCAGAGGCTCACAATAGTCTATTATAAAATAATTTGCTTAAATACACCTGTTATTGGAAAGATTTTGTTTAGTGTTCTAATTTTTAAATCACCCAGTAGAAGTGAATTGAGGTCATAAACCTGAAGCCTTTTCTTGAAGAACTTTTAAATATTATTACAGCAATATTAATTTGTCAGACTGAAAGATGGGTAAAATATTTTTGGGTGAGTGCAATTCATGAACTTTCAGATTGCTTTCCTTAGGGTCAGACCTTAATTGAACAATTATACAACTTTACCAACTGGCTTTAAAACAATGAGTGATAGTATGATAATTCAGAGAGTCTGTGAGAAAGTAAAGCAGTTTATTCATCTATAATGCTAAAATTATAATAAAGTGATTTTCCTTTTTTTTTTTTTTTTTTGCGGTACGCGGAGCTCTCACTGTTGTGGCCTCTCCCGTTGCGGAGCACAGGCTCCGGACGCGCAGACTCAGCGGCCACGGCTCACGGGCCCAGCCGCTCTGCGGCACGTGGGATCCTCCAGGACCGGGGCACGAACCCGTGTCCCCTGCATCAGCAGGCGGACTCTCAACCACTGCGCCACCAGGGAAGCCCTAAAGTGATTTTCTTAACCTGAATGAATTTCTTTGAAATGATTATAATTTTAAATATTTGGAAACCTCTGAATTTTGAGCCTGCCTTTTTAGTATTCTTCTAAATGTCAGGTCTTAATAAATCACTGTAACTGGGTATAGATAAACCTCTCGTTCTACAGTTTTTCTTTAATTTTGTCTTATAATGAGGACACTTTTAAAAAATTTATAGTATGTGTAAGAATTTTTGAAGTTTATGTTTTATAGTCAAATAATAATCTCAGAAGTATCTAAATAAACTAAATGTTTTATTCAAATATAGACTATATTAATTCTTACAAGAAGATAGCCTAATATTATATTGTTATGGAATGAGGTTTGTTTGCCAAACGCTGAGACACCAAGGTTTGCAGCAGAGAAAGGGTTTATTCAGGAGGCAGCCAAACTAGGAGACAGGGAAACAAGTCTCAAACTTGCCTCCCAAAGGCCCAGGGCTCGGGGTATTTATGGGATAAAGCTGACCTGTGGGGAGGTTGGGGAAAGGTGACTGGAGACAAGAAAAATGTGAGGTAATGTTCTGCACAGAGGCAAATAATCTACCCGTAGGTCTTCATCATGGGACTCATGCTCAGAAAATATCAGTGTTAGCATGATCTGAGGGTGGAGTCTGGGGCCCTCTGAGGTCAAAAAGTCACCAAGTGGACGCTTGCACTTTCCCAGATGGAGGGTCAATGGTCTTAACCAGTTTTAACTAGCTCAAGCTCACGCTAGATACAACTGACTTCAAGTTCCCAAAAAGCAGCTCAAGCAAACATCTTATTCTTTAGGCTACATGACGCTTAGAAGACATGCAAGTCTTTTGTAGCAGCAAAGTTAGCTTGAGGTAATGGGTCTAACTGATGATTACCTTTGGTTTCAATATCACAAAAATTTCCTTTGCACATTTATCAAACAGCTACTACTATATTCACTGGTTCTTTGCACATATTTTTCACTTTTTCATCTCTGAAACAGAAGGCATGTAATAGTTCAATTAGTAGTGTATTTTTCTTTTTTTTAACAATGGTGTACCCGTTCAATATTCCAGTAACTGTAGTGTCAGGAGAGTAGTGTCCATTTACAGTGTAAGATGATGACATAATTTCTACCTTTCAATCTAGGAGGAGATACAGAAAAAATTTTAAACTAATTATAGTAAAATTATATGTGTATTTTCCCAAGATATTTCTTCTCAGGATTTGGCTACACTATACGTGAAAATTTTAAATCTTAACTCTTTATCTTGTTCCATAAAACACCAAATTTGCAGTCAGAAGTCTTTAAATTTTAAAAGAGATGTTATAAAGAATGGGTAAGTTACTTATATTTGTTGCTCTTGAAAGCAAAACTATAACAACAATTCTAATTTATAAAGGAAAAGAATGTAATTCTAAGTCACAGAACAATCAGATAGTAGAATAGAATTTGTCATCAGCGAAATACTTTCCACAGAGGCTCAGCAATCACTAGCTAAATTTCAATAAGAGAACTAAGCACAGGGCTGGATGGACCCAAACTTGGTCCCTTTCAATTAGGAGTCATTTTCAACCCCACTAGATTCTCATCCTTTCTTAGTCTGTATCAAATATGTGCAGACTTCGAAGTGCAATGGTATGCAATCAATATTCTTGGGTGCCTAGGTTTTAAAGTATTTTTATGGGGTCATTGGCAGATGAACCAGTGCTTTCTGATATTTTGGTTAGGTGTTAACTTTCTGAACACATTTTTTTATATGAAAAAATAATCCTTGTGACAACAAACTGCCTCCTTCTTTTATGATAATACTTCCGATGCTGCTCTACTTACTTTGTCACCTTATGGCCTTTTCACAAATTATATGTAGGAAGAACTTTTTGGTAACCTATTCAATTATCATGCTAGTCACCGGGGCTCTACTAGGACCTTACACTTTTGATCTCATTCACAAGAAAAGATCCTTCGAATTCATCCTTCTAGGGTCTACCACGTGCAGTTTTACATAGGACATGATGTAGGGTCAATGTACTATTCTTGTTTGTTTTAAATAAAACAACAGAATAATATCAACACAATGAGAAAGTGAGTAATAAAGCAGAGGCAAGGAGAGAGAATCAGTGATAAAGAGGCCATAGCCAGACAGTAGCTGATGACTAAAAAATGGAAAAGAGATATCTGTTAAAAATGTCAAAGCCTTGCTCTTGTAAATACATAAGTAATAATAAAATTACACAATCAGTAACTTCCCAGAAATACACTCATCAGCACTTACCTAAACCAAGTCCTACTTGCACTCCCTTACTTGGAAGAAATACAACAGGAAAATAAGTTAATTTTCTCTTGGTCAATCTTGTCTGGCTCTGTTCAAAACTATTCATTTTATGCCACTTCTCAAATATTTTCTACTTTATTTTATTTTATTTTTTGACTGCGTTGGGTCTTCATTGCTGCGTGCGGGCTTTCTCTAGTTGCGGCCAGTGGGGCTACTCTTTGTTGCAGTGCACAGGCTTCTCATTGCGGTGGCTTCTCTTGTTGCTGAGCACCGGCTTTAGGTGCGCGGGCTTCAGTAGCTGCAGCACGCGGGCTCAGTAATTGTGGCCTGTGGGCTCTAGAGTGCAGGCTCAGTAGTTGTGGTGCACAGGCCCAGCTGCTCTGCAGCATGTGGGATCTTCCCGGACAAGGGATCAAACCCATGTCCCCTGCACTGGCAGGCGGATTCTTAACCACTGTGCCACCAGGGAAGTCCCTCAAATATTTTAACGAAAAATTTCCTTTAACTATTAATCCTTAAATAACATACAATAGTAACAATATTTAGTTTATAAAACTATATACTACCTAAAAATATTTTAAAATTATTATTTGTAGTTAATTTTTTCAAGGGATGTAAAAAAGAAAGTTTGTCACCAGTGGTTTGAGGTTCAATGAGAAGTTTTATCAGAAAATCCTATAAGGATATATTTCTCCCCATCTTAGTGGTGTCCAGATGAGAAGTTATGTCAATGACAGTCATTTGTTATGTGCTCATTCTGTGCTGAATAAGAATAAAGAGATGAGGTAGCATGAAAGGGAAGTATATTAAATATATAGACTCTAACTTCAGAGCACTTATGATCTGTTTGGAACATTAAATGGACACACAGAATCCCTTAAACTTAAATATTTTGATGAAAACATTATTTGTCTAGAAAATCACTTTTTTCAAAGGAAAAGCCATTAAATATCAATTTTAAGGTTATAGTCTTTAGTTATAAAACAACTAAGGCCCTATGTATCAACATTAAAATTCTTATCGGAGATTTATTTTTAAGTTTATTAGAGTACAATTTCAATAAAATGAATGGATCAAAACCATGTATATAAATCTTTAATATTTTCTCATCCATATTAGGAGACAATAAATTTTACAGATGTTTGCACAAATATTAGGAATAACACATATGAATACAATATTATTTTTTTCCTTATGGAAAGTCAGTATGCTTGTCATGTGACCTAGGAGATATCTGCTCTACTAAGTGATGCAACGTCAATGTACAATCCTTTCGATCTAGGAAGCTGTGCAAGAAAATACATGTCATGTTCACCATAGAATTTCCAAGTTACTGGTGAAAGAGTTCAGAATGGGTCTCCCACAAATGTGCCACTTTTGAATGAGGATTATTTTGAACTAAAAGCATTTGATGTCCTGCAGCCTCAAAAGAAACTCTTGCCCCTCCTTCAACTATCTAGAAAAATTTAAATTGGGGGCTTTCCCAGAATGAGAGTTATTACCAGAGATAATTTTTATCTGAGTGGCACATGTATGACAGAGCAAATATCTAATAACAAAGCATCTGCTTCTCTTCTTACTTTTCTGGAAATAAGGCTCCTGTCCTTGGAAATCCTAGACCCTTATTCTATTTTTTAGCTCAGGATGATGTATGTACCTCATTTTTACCCTTCTGTCTTTGAACCTTTCATGTATGTCGGGGGTTCCTGAATGTGTGAAATTAAATTTGATTTTCTGCTGTTAATCTGTGTCATGTCAATTTAATTCTTAGACCATCCAGAAGAACCTGGAAGGGTAGAGAAAAATTATTTTTCTCCCCAACACTGGATAGGGCACAAAATGTTTCTTTCCTTATAGATGACATCATTCTTAGCATATTAGCTTAACAAGTCACCTGGAATATATACTATGTTTCAAGTGTCAAGGAAGTTCTGCTTACATATGAAGAAAGCTCTAACATTATAAAGCAAGTCTATTAAATACTCATTTTTTGAACAAGTTCTTTTAAAACATTTTCCCTTAATAAATTAAAATTTAATTTATTTCCCAAACATTTAAATAGCAACTGCCTATATACCAGGTGTAGGCTAAGTACTGTAGATACACATACACAAATCATAAATATATTATAACGTTAACTCCCTTCAAAGAGCAGTCTGTTGAGAGAAATAAGTATAAAGAGATGAGTAGAAAAAATTAAAATTTCAAAACACTTATAAACAGTGTTTTATAAGAGCACCTATACCCAGACTTTTGGAAAATATAAAGGAGTATTGTTTGAAAGAGATCAGGAAATAGTTTTAGGAATCATGTTTTCCCTATCGTTAGGTGCAAACTTGTATGTGGATGAAATTACCATTCACAGAGACAGAGGATAGCAGACATGTAAAATCCTGGGCTTTGGTGAGAGGCAAGCATTGATTTAAATCTTCTCGTCAATCCATCCTGCTCATAGATAGCCCTAAGGTTTTCTCTACCACATGGCTCTTTCACGTACTCACAGTGGCTTATCAGGAGTGACCTGCCAGGCGATCCATAGGGTGGCAAATGACTTATCTGGTGCTGTGCTGTAAGATACGTGCCCAAGAAGGACAGTGAAAACTTAATGAGAAGAAAGAGATCTGTCTGAGTCTCTTCCCAAGTGTCAACATGAAATTCAAAGGGAAAGTGAGTTGCTCTTGTTGTAGTCGCTGTTATATTTTGATGTGGAGTGGGGCATGGAAATATAGAGAGAAAGTTTCATAAACATAAGGTCCCTAGTAGAAATCCATGAATTATTATTTGTTGTGACTGTTATAGTTTATTATGATTATTATTCTTAATACTATTATGTTGTTGAGTAGGGAAGTATGCAGTTAAAATAATAACCTACTCCATAAAGCTGCTTTGAATCATGAATATATTTTCAGTTCCAATCTCCATGCGACCCAGTATATCCCAGTGCCTCCTCTTCCAGGTAGGTGTGTTTCGTGGCTATTTTTAACAGTTAGTGAAGTTTAGTCTTGTCAAAGAAATTCTTTTTTCCATTTTTCAATGTGTATCAGTAAAATAAATGTCCCCTCATCCTTTATTAGTTGAGCAACCAAAAATACCTAGTGAACATAGGAAAGGGCTTGATGAATAGAGTGAGGATTAGAAATGATTATTGAGACAATATAGAAGACATACATAAATTGAGAAGATACAAATAAATTATTAGATAGTGCTATTTTAGTCTATGAATTTCTAGAAGTTCTAGAAAATTTGTTCTTAGTTATTGAATGAAATTGTGATTTTGCTTATTTAATAGTAATTTGTATATATCTTTACAATCTCTAACAAAACTATAAATTTCATCAGAAGTGGAATCATGACTTGATCACCTTCCTGTGTTAATGATATTCAATGTGAGGTCTTTCAGTGTTTCAATGATTTTTTGGTGTTATTGTTTAAATTTAAGTCTCTGGAAAATTAAGTTATATGAAAATGAGTGAAGTCACTGCTTATTTACAGAATACAGAATCAAACTGAAATGTGATTCTCATTCAGGATATAACCAAAGCAAAGTTTTCTGGATTTTTAAAACTAAAAGAATAGGGACAAGAAAGTTTTTATTAAGTATACATCATAAATGTAATGTCGAAGTGAGGTTAAGTCATATGAATTTAACATATATTTATGAAAAGTGTACAATATCTCAGACACCATTGTAGGCCATTACAATTGTAGTAACACTATTGTATTGTCCACTGGTTTGTCAGTCTTCAAATAACAAAAATAAAATTCATGCAATAAATGGAGGTTCTCCAGCTGCAGGTACTGATGTGCTGATGCTCTAATAACATTCAGAATATTTAAATAATCTAGATTCATAGTTTTACATGAACATGTGGTTTTCATGTTTAAACACTAACCTTAAGTGATGGTTTTTCTTTGTTATGTTTCTTCCCCTAAAAAAAATAAAATAAAATCTGATTCTCTGAGTTTGCTTCATCGATTAGTTTTAGGAAAAAACGCGTTTTCTGGTTTTAGGGCAAAGCAGAAGACTCATTTGTTAAATTAAGCATTTGCCTAATGGATATAGAAGAGTCAGCAAGATTAAGGTCGTGGATCTTTTCTTGTCGTCAGATAATGTGTTAAATAAAATCACAGGGATGATAAACAAGGGTAATTGCAGAGAAAAGCATTCCCTTAGGGTTCAATCCAAAAATCTTCTAAAATGTAAATTTTCAGAGTAAACACTCAAAATATTCTTTAAGGTAGATAATAAGGGCAAATAAGAGAATTGTTTTCAGGGAATTAAAATATCCTATTTAGCATTTTTAAGAAAATGATAAATATTATTTATGTTAGATTTCTGATCGATGAATACATTTAGAGGTGATTAGGAAAGTTATTTGTGGCAAAAGCCAATGTATTTTTATGACAGAGAAAGTAATATCAGTCTTATTAAGACAAATCAAAATAGCATATTAGATGCAGATATAAAAAAAGCCCAAATTAAGAGAACTTAATAAATTTAGAAAGGTGGAAGAAGAATTAAATTACTTCAATCAGATGGAAAACAAATTTGAATTATTTTGTCTTTAAAAATGCATAGCATAAGCATAGAAAGGAATCCTTAAAATCCTTGCATAAGAAACAGAAAAGATGATGAAGAGTAGGAACAAATGATACAAAAAAATTGTTTTATTTAGAGAAAATGAAATCATTTTGATGGTAGCAGTAAATCAGAACATACAATGTTTTCTGGAAAACAATCATTTGACTAAGAAATTCTAGGTTCAAAATCTAAAATTAAAACCATAAACAATAAATGAAGATACACTAAGTTTAAAAAGAACAAATGAATATCTGAATTCTTATGCCTACTCATATTTGAATACTGATGATGAAGTAAACCATTATTGAGAACACAAACATTTCTTAATTTTATCAATTGAAAAAATTGTATTAAAGTTGAATGGACATTTTATGAAGACTGGAGGAAAGGTATGCATCTGAGTTTTGTCATATAGTTTCTGTTCCTAATCCTGAGGGAAAAGAGGCAAATAGTTACTGAATTAAGCTATATACCTAAAGGAGAGAGAAGGATTCAGAAAGCATTTGGTATTTACCATTTTTCAGAACGGTAAAAACTCCCACAGTGGACAGTGATAATGGCAGCAATATTAAGTATAGAAATTTTTACATTCTATGAAAATATATTGATGTAAAAACCAGAATTTTGCAACTAAAACTGGTGTAATAATTTCTTTTAGCATTCTTTAAGTTTTGTGTAGTGAATAAATATACATCATTCACAGAGTGTTAGTAACCAACTATGCAAAAGAGTTTATACAAGAAAAAGCAAAGCGGAAGCTTGTATGGTGACCTTACAAATTCTGAACTATTAAGCAAAGAATTTTTCAGAGCTGTTAAATACAAATATATAAGTCAATTGCTATGCTATGGTCACGGTATTTCTTTACAAACTTTTTTTTAATGAAGTTTTATTATTAATTACATTTTTTTTTTGAATGTGCCTCGAGGCTTACAATATCTTAGTTCCCTGACTAGGGACTGAACCCATGGTCCCTGCAGTGGAAACATGGAGTCCTAACCACTGGACCACCAGGGGAGTCCCAGAAACTTCTTTACAAAGAAATGAACTTCTTTACAAAAAAGTAAACTTCCTTACGATTTTTTTAAAATTTAGAATTAAATTCTGTTCTTTCATTTCATCTTAAAATTTAAAAATATCCATTGACTTCTAAGATTTAGGTAATTTTGTTGATTGAATACAAAAGTATATGTAAAATTTTAATATACATGTAATTTTTTTTACCACTTTAAAATTTATAGCTAAATCCAAAGGGCAACACTTTGTTAGTTTTCCTATGGAAACAAGTTTCTTCATCAGTTTATTTAGTTTTTAATAAAGGCTGATTTTTTTAATGCATATCTTGTCCACATTTGGAATAGATAACTCTGTGTCAAAATAATGACATTTTTATACAATACAATAGATATTTTAAATTTAAATTTTAGTGAACTAAAGAGATTAAATATCTGGGCACAAGTGGATAATATTTTCCTCATAAAACTTTATAAAAAGATATGTTGTAAGAACATTTGCAGTATATCATCTGCCCTATATTTTGTTGTGATTTTTAAAATACTCATTTTTAAGATAAAATATTGTTTAATATAAAAGTTATTTATTATATAACATTATTTTGTTTCTTAATGCTTATATATCATAGAATGAATTAGGGGAAAATATGAGGGGAAAAAACACTTTTGTATGTTTTTTTCCAAATTACCATTAGAGTGTGTTTTTTTCCCTAATCTATTTTTTTAAATTACATCTGAATGTCCTTGGGTTCTTGAAGATCTTTAGCAATCACAGTTCATCATGGTGACAGCTTTTATCTTGTATCGATCATCAGATAGTCTTGGCTGTGATGGCATATTGGCCTTCAGTAAAGTTTACCCAATCATTTTTATAAATATTTAAAAAACAGAAAATTCATATATTCTGGACTTGCATTGAAGAGGTTGACATTATTTCTTTAATATTCTTATTCTCTTAAAAACCCAAGACCATTACATTAAATGTGTTCGTATCCAAATATATCTTTTTCACTCTAAGTTTTTTCCTTCAAGTGAATGAATTAAATGTTAAACTAATCTTGGGTGTCAGAACTTTATTTAGTAATAAAGTGATCAGAAATCCCATTCACTTGTCAGTTTTCTTCATAACTAAATTAAGAACTTCCAAAATTGCAATTATCTACATTTTTAGTCCCTAAATTAGAGAAGTTTCTCTCCTAGAGCTACCAACTAATTTCTCATCCATTTACTTCCTCTGGCAGCTAAAGTGGTCTTATATTTGAAAAGTATTGCACTATAGGAAAAGAAGCTAAATAGTAATAATTTCCTACCACGTTAAAAAGATAAGAACGTCAAGAGTTCTATGTAGATCCAGTTTCCAAATAATAAGCAAGTGAAATGAATGATTACAGAATCCTTGATTTCTTTTATAATTTAATTCTTATCAATGAAAAAATTGGTTTCTGGTGACTTTCATTTATCATGAAGTGAAATAATAAATAAAATTCTGTCTTTTTTTTGTAGTTTTAGGAGACCATAGA